>NC_089046.1:18380000-18980000 GCF_034140825.1 Oryza sativa Japonica Group
TAATAGTTTACCTGACATGCTTTCTCGTTTAACCATATTTCAGGTATGAAAAGATCAATGAATTACGCCGGAGTCGAGTGCTTCACATTTGGAGATGACAACAAACTCAGAATATTCCCACCAAATTCATATAAATTTAAGCCAAAGGACCATATAATCCTAGATGAAGTTCAAGAGTGCATCTTGGATAATTTCTGGTACCAATACAATAATAAAAGGGAAGAAAAAGGGTATTTGTTATCAATATTGAATAGCCTCTCTGAATATTTTCACCTAATAAATGGGTCATTAATGCCTGCCAATGAAGATCATGAAGTAATCCAACAAAAGCCTATATATGTAGTATTTGATGGAAAGCTCCCTGGGGTCTACATTTCTTTTGAAGAAATTGTGGCTCAAAAAATAGATGCTAAATTAATGGGAGGAATATCTTGGAAGAAATATAAGGATATTGATGAAGCATTAAGCCAAGCTAGAAAAATATTAGGAATAAATTATTATCTAGAGCCTGCTGCAAAAGAATATATTCAAAAATGCAAAAAAGCTAAAGGAAAGAAGACTTCAGAAATACCCATTAAGATGACTATAAAAGAAGAAGGGTTTTTTAAAAAACCCACATACAAGGAATGCTTAACAAAAGGAGTGGATCCATTAGATGGGGAATATATTGATTGGAAGATAATAGAAAAATTTGAAGAAGCCTCCCCACAGTTAAAGAAGGAATTGAAGGAAGAAATACTTAAAGAGTTAAAACAAGAAATAGATCAGAAATTTGAGCAAATAAAAAAGGCAGTAGATGAGAAATTAGAAGTTTCTTTTTCTGATTTGGACACAATGGATCTTGGTGGCCATGGGCAACCAGATGAATAAATTAATATAAGCTAAATATGTTTTTCAATATATATTGATAATAGAATATCAACAATTTGGGCGTGGAAGAAGAATAAAAGAATGAAGAATAAAAGAAATAGAAGAAATTCAGAAGATTACTCAAGAAAGAATCTAGAAGGACACCCTATAAAGGATAAGGGGACAATATAAGGTGCGGTGAATGACATATCACTGTGAAGAATAAAACTTTCGGTGGAAAGGCCTCGACTTTAGCCAGCTCCCGTGAAGATACAGTAGCGAAGAGATAAGCAGGAGGCACAGGCGACGCCATCCCTGGCCTCTATAAAAGGAGACGTTGGCCTTCACTCCGGAGACACACAACCACGAAGACACCATTCAGAGCAAAGCTTCCAAGCGCGCTCTCACCCTCCATTCCATCTTTCTTAGTAGTAGTTCCTCTAGCCTACCTTGCATAATATATATTGAAGCAAGGAGTTGTAATATAAAGGTTTGTAAGGTGAGAAAAACTTGTTTGTATCTACCTTCGGGGTTCCCGAAAGGGAAAACCGTATGTAAGCTTATTTGCTTAATATGAAGTAATTTTCTTTAAGTTTCCCTGTTTGTTTGCTCTAGATAAGCGTTTATGCTAGGGACCCTATAGGAGAAACCTCTCGGTTGTTCTCGTTTTTAGCCTGCATCTTGCATAGGCGTCTGGAGAACCAGTATCCGTAGAGAAGTGTTCCCCTCGGGTGGAACTGCCTGGGGAGATGGTAAACGCTTAGCTAGTTCAAATATGACTAGGGATACCTGAAGTTGGTTGCTTAAATAGGCAGATAAGTGAGGCATACGGCTAGTACCGAGTAGGACTTTAAAATTTCTAAATCAAGCGCCGGCTGTTTTTGGTTTCGCCACCCTGCAAAGATCCTAAAAATTTAAAGAAAGTTTTCGAGTGAACAGTAACCTGTGAACAGTAGTGAACAGTAATTCTGTACTCATAATAGTGAATTCAGCACTAAGAATAGTAGTGAATAGTTCTAAATTAATTATAAAGTGGTATCAACATATATATATATACATACATATATATATATATATATATACATATATATATATATACATATATATATATATATATATATATATAAACCATGCAGCAACAGGGCCATGCAAATAAAAAAAAGGTCAGCTCGATCTTTAGTCGCGGTTGGTAGATGGGTCAGCCAGTCACGTGGCTGATCTATTTTTAGTCCCGGTTATTTCACCCGGGACTAAAGATAGCGATCTTTAGTTCTCGGATTGGTAGTTCCGGTTTGAAAACCAGGACTAAAGGGTGGTTACGAACCAGACTACAAACGCTTTCTCCACCGGTGCTTTCAAAACTCTTGGTAGACTGTTGTCGCTAATACTAATAATAGAAGCAATCAATTGCTGGGAGATAAGTACAGAACTAGATAATGTTGTACTCTGAGGTCTGAACGGCGGATATGGCTGCGCGTGCGGAGTGAAGAGTCACAAGGTCAGAATGATCAGCGACGTATCCGTGCATGCCCTGACAAAAAAAATTAAGCGGCACTGCGCCAAGTCAAAGCTGAGAACGCACGCCTGCTAGCTCTAGCTTACATACTCCCAAAATAAATTAACTTAAAAAAATAATTTCTAGTACATTGAATCTAAATAAAAACCTACTTAAATTTACTATACTCCTAGTATGATTTTTCTATCCAATTAGGAAATATGTTATTCTATCCTATTATTTTGGGAAAGAAGAGTACTAGTTTGATAGCTGCCTGCATTGCTTTGCATATAAACGTGGAATTGGAGTACAGTAGATTTTCTAACGAGGGAGACCTGACCGCCTGGGAGTGTGACAAACTTGGAAAATTTGGTTTCCATTCTCACCTTGCTTCGGCAACGATTACTCGCGAGAGAGCTCACAAACGACTCTGACCTTGTAATTTCGCGCGATTACGTATGGTTATCTGTGGTAACCTCGTAAGAAAACTATTTCGAATTTTAAAAATATTTTAGTTTTTCTCAACAACCTTATAGTTTTTTAGGTAACCTAGCTCACAGTTTTTGTTTTCATGGTAACCTCGTAGTTTTTCTGGTAACCGTGATACCACCGATTAGCGGAAACCATACCAAAACAGTGGAGAAAACGAGAAAACCTTAACTCTGACTCACTACTATACCTAGGTTGTGTTTAGTTCACACTAAAATTAAAAGTTTGGTTGAAATTGGAACGATGTGACGAAAAAGTTGGAAGATTGTGTGTAAGAAAGTTTTGATGTGATGAAAAAGTTGGAAGTTTGAATAATTATTTTGAAACTAAACACGGCCCTATATATGGTGTCCTTTTTTCTAGACTATCTATTTATGTTGAATTCTTAACCATAAGTCCATTCATTAACCAAGTATTTATTTATAATTCATCACGACTATCTGGGTTTTTCAAGCATTAAAAGAAAAAGCTCGTTGTACGTACAGGACGTGCATGCAACTACATCCAAGAAACGGCCCTTGTTTCGCACAGTGAACTAGTGATGTAGCTCGCTGCCACCTGAGAGAAGAGGTAAGTACTACCTCTACTATAAAAAGATTTTATTTTTAGCTATACCAATAGTCTTTTTCGACGAAGGTCAGTGCCGTGCCCACGTTATGTCTCTCGGGGTCATAGGACCCAAGTAAATTATTACTACCTCTACCCCTAAATATTTAATACCGTTGACTTTTTTAATATGTTTGACCGTTCGTCTTATTTCAAAACTTTTATAAAATATATAAAACTATATGTATATGTAAAAGTATATTTAACAATGAATCAAATAATAGGAAAAGAACTAATAGTTACTTAAATTTTTTAAATAAGACAAACGGTTAAACATGTTTAAACAAGTAAACAGCGTCAAATATTTAGAGACGAATGAAGTATATCCTAACTAAATTGTACCTTATTAACTATTATATCAAGTAACAAACTTAGATGATGATGATCAAGTAACAACTTATCATCTACTGATTCGCTACGGACGGAGATAGTAGCCATTTCTGACCGATCGACCGACGGGCGGGCGCGGGCACGCACGTACACACTACACGCATCGCTCTCGTCCCCCCGGGAGTATGGGCGCGCGCGCCTGCATCACATTGCCGCCATGCTGACATGCACCGCCGACGCCAGTCCAGCTAAGCCGCCGCCTACAATTCCTCCACCACACTTGTAGTAATATGTACACGTCGTCCTCGTTTAAAGGCCGGCCCGCCAGGAGGTCACTGTTGCTAGTCACGAACACCGCATGATATTTCTGTTCACGGACCGGTTAATTGACCGCCCGCCCTTTTAGTTACTCTTTTATCTGAATCTTTGGTACTTACCACATAGTATCTCTGTTGATCATACCAACCGTAAAAGTTACTGTCATGGATAAGCAGATAATATCAGCTGTATTTGCTAACTTTTTATTACCATTTTAAAGTTAATCTCTACAGATATTTCAGGTACACTGATTTTTATTCTCTCTCTGTCTCTTTTTTCAGGAGAGGCACCTGGATCGGAGTTTTACTGCATTCTAGTGTAGATATATGGTTTTAGTTTATTCGTAACTATATTTGTTATTTTTGTTATAAACTTGTAGAAGTGATATATTTGTGGAGTAATATATTTCGTATTAATCTATGTTGCCAATTTTTTTCATATTTTTTATAACTATTTAGGTGGCATGCACGAATGAGGGGATATCCCCTCGAGGGATGAAATCACTTTCCCTATAGATTTCATGTTTGATAAAAAAGAAAACAAGGATGATCAAATTGATTACTGATCTACTGGTACAATTATACAAAGTAGAGTAAAAACAAAGAGGGGTTGTTCACTAGCTAGGATGCATGATCAGACAAATTAAATGGATAAACATTTCTTTTTTCTCTCAGAGCGAGTCAGAGGTGATGTCTTGCTTGCTTCAGTATTTACCTAGCTAGGACGACAAATCAACCCATGGCTAAGTATATATCATGCATGCATGGGCCCTACAATATCATTTCAGCTTAAATAATTTCGATTTGTACGTTAATTTATTTGTCTCTGTCGTGAAAACCGCACTTCCCTATCGATCTAGAGCGTAATAATTTATAAACGATGGATATGTTCGTTTGGTTAATTTGTTCAATGCATGATTCAATCCGGCCACTCCCTGAAAGTGAGAGATGATAAACTAATGAAGATCCTTGACAATTCTTAGTCCAAGTTTGAAGGAGCTGAGCTAGCAAGCAAGCATGAAGACTGTCCAAGCTAATTAACGTCAAACGAAGCCAAGATATAATAAATAAGGTGTATTACATTAAGCATTAAGCAATAAAATGTGGATGGTTTTCTTGGCAGAATCAGCTCCTGGAAGATACGTACCAATTGGCAATCGCTGTCAAAGTTGACTATAACATTGCAATCGCTTCTTATATATTGCGACAATCGTTGCGTAAGGTTAATTTCATGGTAGAATCAGCAACTGTTGTAACAAATATTATCGCAATGTCAAGTGTTTTACTGATTGAAAATTAACATTGTTTTACTGAAGTAGGAGGAAGTTACCTGATCGGATTTTGGAGCCCTATACGGTCGCTCATCTTGCACCTGCTTAGAAACGGCCCTGGATCAACCCTGATGGGGTTTGATGTTATTTCTGATGGTAAAAACCCGTGAGGAAATTTATTTTCTAGTAGTGCCCTCTTGCGATATGCCAGATCGATCCAACCAAGATATATAAATGGCATCATATATATAACCCTATTTCTTATTATCATCCATCAGTCAATCTCTCAGCTCTAGCTCAGGTGTCCTACCAGAACATATATGATATTTACTTAATTAGCTGGATCATATCTTCAAACATATAAAAAAAATATCGCATGCATGGCATTCATGATAATTTTGCTGGCAGCACACCATTAATATCTCCTGTCCATATGATCGATCTGTGTCGTTCATCGATATCATGCATGTAGTACCAATCACGTAATATCCCCAAAGTCAACAAAAATCAAGCTGCGATCTGTTAGGATGATGAGATCCACATATATTAGAGCAAGTGAATAGTACAGCCAACTACTAGCTCCAAATCATTTATAGCCAATGTAATAGCTAATTCATACAATAGTTGCTTACTATACTATTAATACTTGGTCCTACCTATCATACATACATTACGTCTTGGAGTCCGTACTGCAGCTGGCTACAGATCTGTAACCCACTACTCTTCTCTCTCTTCCTTTATCTATTTAAAATATGTTTATAGCTGGTTTATAGCCTGCTATTATACCTGCTCTTAGACAAAAACCCATGGAATCCTCCGAGCTTAAACTAGATCAATTAATTAGCCCTAAAGAATCTCCGTGATACGTTATCTATAAATTCCCCAATTGTTGGAGCGTGCAACTGCCGCTGCCTAACTAATTAAACTGCCATTATACATGCTTAAGACGTACCAATTGACACTATTAAAGCTACTAATGCATGCTTAGCTGCACATTTGCTAAACAATTCCACTCACATGTCCCTCGAGAAGGCAATATATTTGGAGTTCTTTATCAGTTAGTCAATGCAGAAGTCCAGGAGTGGCACTAGCATGGCCCAAAAAGTCTACTATACCGTCTAAAGATCCACTTGCAAAGATTTTCCAAGCTTGTAGCTGTCCCAGATCTGCAATCTATTATTAATTATATATGTATATATATGATAATTATTCAGTTGCATTTTATCGCATGTACACACAGGCACACACAGCTAGCTAGTTAACTAGTCGTATGCAAGAGCGGTACACACGTTATTACTAGCTAAAGTTTTTCAAATAATGCATAACAATGTTTTACACATCTCTGACCTTTTGTACCATTTATACTATACAGTTTTTTTAAAAAAAACTACTCATATTATATTGCATGTACACACAAAATTAGAGCGCCATTGTTTTGCTTACCCGATAGCTTATTAGCAAATAAAAGATCATTTATGAGTAAAACTTTTATATACATGTCCTTAACGACTTAAAACCAAATATTGTAAAATAAACTACAATGAAAAAATCAAATTCAAAACTAAGCTCTAAAATTTAAAATTTTAGTTTATAAGAATAAGTATAAGAAAAAAAATGAGGTTGTTAGTCAACTAGTCGTACAATAGCACATATGTACGTCATTGTATGTTTTTTTTTAATAACCGAAAAGTGTTTTACACCTTCAACCTCTATACATTTTACACGGAGTCTTTCGGAGGTCCTCATAAGAGTAGGATATACGTGTGTGCGTGTTAATAGGGATGAGTGCACGCGCGTTTGCGTTTGTACAGTGTTTTTTTAAAAATTACACGGTACAGTAGAAAACGTTCTATTAAGTAGCTAACTAGCTCAGCTCACACACTTCGTCTCCACTATACTACCTAGCTAGTCTACCTCCATTGGTGCCTAGCTAGCTAGCTAGGCTAAGGAGGGAGAGGGTTCGAGATGGCCATGGCCGGCGGCGAGCCGACGCTGATGCCGGTGTCGGCGATGTGCACGCCGGCGTTCGTGGCGCGGGTGGTGCGGAGCCGGTGGTTCGTGGTGTTCGCGTCGATGGTGGTGATGGCGGCGTCGGGGTCCACCTACATCTTCGCGCTCTACTCCAAGGAGCTCCGCTCCACGCTGGGCTACAACCAGCAGACGCTCAACACCCTCAGCTTCTTCAAGGACCTCGGCACCAACGTCGGCGTCGTCTCCGGCCTCGTCCAGCAGGTGGCCCCCACCTGGGCGGTGCTCCTCATCGGCGCCGCCATGAACCTCGCCGGTTACCTCATGGTCTACCTCGCCCTGGACCGCCGCACGGCGGCGCCGCCGGTGTGGCTCATGTGCGTGTACATCTGCGTTGGCGCCAACGCGCTCACCTTCTCCAACACCGGCGCGCTCGTCTCCTGCGTCAAGAACTTCCCGGAGAGCCGCGGCATCGTCATCGGCTTGCTCAAGGGCTTCGTGGGGCTCAGCGGCGCCATCTACACGCAGCTCTACCTCGCCATCTATGGCGACGACGCCAAGTCGCTGGTGCTGCTCATCGCGTGGCTCCCCGCCGCCGTGTACATCTTCTTCGTGCACACCATCCGCGTGCTGCCGTACCGGCGGCGGGGCGACGGCGAGGAGCTCGACAGCAAGCCCTTCTTCTGCTTCCTCTACATCTCCATCGCGCTCGCCGCCTACCTGCTCGTCATGATCGTCGTGCAGAAGCAGGTCCGCGGCTTCTCCCACGCGGCGTACGTCGTCGGCGCCGCCGCGCTCCTCCTCATCCTCTTCCTCCCGCTCGCCGTCGTCGTCAAGGAGGAGCGCAAGAACGCGTCCCACCTCGAGCGCGCCCTCCAGCAGCCGCCGTCGATCGCCGTCGAGCACCCCACGCCCACGAAAGAAGCCGACGGCGAGCCGGCGACGTCGTGCGTGGGGAGGATGTTCAGGCCGCCGGAGTTGGGGGAGGACTACAGCATCATGCAGGCGCTGGTGAGCGTGGAGATGGCCGTGCTGTTCGTTGTGTCGGTGTTTGGCATCGGCGGGACGCTGACGGCGATCGACAACATGGCGCAGATCGGGCAGTCGCTGGGCTACCCGGCGAAGAGCATCAACACGTTCGTGTCGCTCATCAGCATCTGGAACTACGCCGGCCGCGTCGGCGCCGGCTACCTGTCGGAGATGCTCCTCGCCCGGTACAGGTTCCCGCGGCCGCTGGCGCTCACCGCCGTGCTCCTCGCCTCCTGCGTCGGCCACCTCCTCATCGCGTTCGGCGTCCCGGGCTCGCTCTACGCCGCCTCCGTCATCATCGGCTTCTGCTTCGGCGCGCAGTGGCCGCTGCTGTTCGCCATCATCTCCGAGGTGTTCGGCCTCAAGTACTACTCCACGCTCTTCAACTTCGGCTCCGCCGCGAGCCCCATCGGCGCCTACGTGCTCAACGTGCGGGTGGCGGGGCGGATGTACGACGCCGAGGCGGCCAGGCAGCACGGCGGCGTCGCCGTCGCCGGCGACAAGATCTGCAAGGGGGTGATGTGCTTCAAGCGCTCCTTCCTCATCATCACCGGCGTCACCTTCGCCGGCGCGCTCGTCTCGCTGCTGCTCGTGTGGAGGACGAGGAGCTTCTACAAGGGGGATATCTACGCCAGGTTCAAGGTGGCGCCGGCGACGGCCGCGACGTCGGCGGCGGCGGCGGCGGAGGCGAGCTCGCCGGAGGTGGAGGAGAAGAAGGGCACTGAGAAGAACAAGAAAGACGGAGTTCATGAACACGTGTCTAACTGAAGATGATGGATGACTAATTAACCTATATATTTTTCAGTTGTTTTGAACGATAATTAGTGGGAAGATGAAACAGTTTGTGTATTATTACTGGTGAATCTGTGTACTTCCGTGTTAAAATGTGATGAGGTAAATTCGCATGGCTCGGATAGTTTTCAAATTTTCCTTTGAATTTATAGGTTGGAGTTCATCACTGTGGTACAGTCAAACGAACTGCAACTGAGAGATCATCAGATTCTGAAACAAACTTGCTAGTCAAGGCCGCCTCTCCCAGCGCAGATCATTGATGCTGCTGGTTCAAAATTCATATTCAAATTAATCACAAAAAGTAATTCATATTCAAATTTGAAGTAGGTTCTCTGGATTAGCATTTGAGATAGTGTGTGATGAGGTAGTCGATGGCAAAGTTAATCAGTATATACTCTGGAAATGTGATATTCTGTTCACATTTCATACTGCAATCTTTCAGGCTTTTCGCCCCACCTATTCTTCACTTGATATTCAGAAACATTTCATACTGCAAACTTTCAGGCTTTTCACCTATTCTTCACTTGATATTCAGAAATTGCAGAACATTTGGTATTCAGGAAACGCGAAATATTTTAGCATTCAAACAAGAGGACCTTTGCGCTCCCTTCGATCTGAACTCGAGTTTCTGTCATCTGAAGCTGTCACTTCGGTCTAATCTTTCAGTGTTGATCATGTTTCATGATAAGGGTAGGAACTTAAGATTTCATCGAAAAATAGAGTTTCAACAAGAAAAGTGGATAACTGAGAACAGTACCCTAAAATGACATGAGCATCAAAATTATCCAATTAAGTATGAGTAAGACACAAATTGAAGTTCAGGAAGAAGAAAATGACAAGTAAACACTTTCTTCGAATGCGCAACCTGATCAAGAGGTTATGTGTGCCTAGACAAAAGTAGCAGAGCTTTATGAATGCCTCACAAGAGAAGGCCATCATTCTCAACTTCCCAATAGCTCAGAAAATCTGGACCAAAGATGAGTAATGATGATGAAGAAATTACCCTACTTAATTGGCAAATGCAGAACCAATCATTAACTAAGCGTACCAAATTGATTTACTAACCCAAGTTGAGTACTCTTATTAAATAGAAGAGCATGTTGTCATGACAACAACCCGTTCTTTTCTCCAACAAGAGTTGGATGAAGATAAAGATTTTCGTGTTACGTTTTTTAAACTGCTAAACGGTGCGTTTCGTGCGAAAACTTTATATATTAAAGTTGCTCTAAAATATTGTATTAATCTATTTTTCAAGTTTATAATAATTAAAACTCAATCAATCATACATTAATACCATCTCGTTTTATATAAAAAACTTCATCTTCAGGAGAAAAGAACACCGCCATAATCTGGATAAGCAGAAGCTTTAAGATAAACAAATCAAGATACAAAACATCACATTGTGTGCATATATAATCTGAGCTCAGATATTAAGATAGAACAGTTGATTTACTGACCCAAGAATAAAGGGACCTTGCCATGCATGCTGTGATGAGGCAGTGGATGGCAAAGTTAATCAGTATATACTCTAGAAATGTGATGTTCTGTTCTCATTTCATACTGCAAACTTTCAGGCTTTTCTCCCCACCTATTCTTCACTTGATATTCAGGAATTGCAGAACATTTGGTATTCAGGAAACACGAAAGATTTGAGCATTCAAACAAGGGGACCTTTCCGCTACCTCCGATCTGAACTCGAGTTTCTTTCATCTGAAGCTGTCACTTTGGTCTAATCTTTCATTGTTCATCATGTTTCATGATAAGAGTAGGACAGAAGATTTCATCCAAAAATAGAGTTTCGACAAGAGAAGTGGTACTCTAAAAGGACATGAGCAATTGAGCATCAATACTGGCTGCAATTAAGAATAACAAAGTGACAACAAAATGTGATTTTCTTTGAATGTCAGCCTGATCAAAAGGGTTAATATATGCCTAAACAGAAAGGGCAGAGCTTTATGAATGCCTCACCAGAAAAGGCCATCATTCTCAACTTCCCAATAGCTCGGAAAATCAGGACCAAAGATGAGTAATGATGATGAAGAAATTACCCTATTCAATTGGCAACTGCAGAACAAGTTCATCGAATAAGCGTATCAAATTGATTTGCTACCCCAAGTTGAGTTCTCTTATTAAATAGCAGAGCATGTTGCCATGACAACAGCATAATCTGAATATGCAGCAGTTTTAAGATAAACAAATTAAAACACCAAACACCACATTGTCTGAATACATAATCTGAGCTCAGATATTCAGATAGCACAGTTGATTTACTAACCCAAGTATAAAGAGACCTACTGTCTTAGGTGGTGTTCTTTTCTCCTAAAGATAAAGATGAAGATGAAGATTAAGTTTTTTATACAAAACGAGGTGGTATTAACATATGATTGATTGAGTTTTAATTATTATAAACTTGGAAAATAGATTAATATGATATTTTAGAGAAACTTTCATATAGAAAGTTTTTGCACGAAACGCACCGTTTAGCAGTTTAAAAAGCATGCCACAAAAATCTTAATTTTCATCTAGAGAAAAGAACATGACCTTACTCTAAACCTTAGGCATGTATAAAGGGACCTACTTTCTTACTCTGCAACTTCCCAACAAATTTAGATTAAATCATGTCTGGTTATATTTGACTGTTAATCTCCTTGCAGTATTCTCGTGCAGGAGAAAGGTAACAACATTCTTTTATTACCTATTAAATTATGCTAACAAAAATAATAAATTTGGCTGTGAATATTCATATACTGAATATAGTTTAATTTATTACTTTTGTTATAACTTATAGAAGTCGAATTTAGACATACCGGTAGTAATATAATATATATTAATCTATCTTATCATTTTTTTAAAAAAATTGTAATTATTTAATTAACATGCAATAAACGAGTATACATCCACCTATGTGATTAAAAAAGTTTCCCCTGATGGATGACTAATTGACCCATACTTTTTCAGTTGATTTGAGCAAAATTTAGAGGTAATTAGAGGGAAGATGAAAAAGTCTGTGTATTATTTACTGGTGAATCTGTGTAATTCTGTGTGAAATGTGATGAGGTAAATTCGCATGGCTAAGACAGTTTTCAGTCTGGGAATTCTCGTTCGAGTTCATCAAACGAACTATGACTGAGATCATCAGATTCTGAAACAAATTTGGCAGTCAAGGTTGTCGCCTCTCCCAACGCAGATCACTGATGCGGCTGGTTAAAATTCATATTCAAATTGATCACAAAATAATAATTCAGATGCAAATTTGAAGTAGGTTCTCTGGAGTAGCATTTGAGATCTGGTGCTTGCCTCTGCTTGGTGTGATGAGGCATGTGATGGCAAAGTTAATCAGTATATACGGAAATGATGTTCTGTTCTCATTTCATACTGCAACGTTTTCAGGCTTATAGCCTCAGCTAGTCTTCACTTCATACTCATGAATTGCAGAAGGTTTGAGTAATCAGAAATTGCAAAAGATTTGAGGATTCAAACAAACCTTTGCGGTTTACGCTCCTTTGGTCTGAACTCGAGTTCCTGTCGTCTGAAGCTGTCACTTCTCTTTCAGTGTTGAGCATGATTCATGATAAGGGTAGGAAGACAAGATTTCGTCGAAAATAAAGTTTCGACAAGAAAAAATAGTAACTAAAAACAGTACCCTGATAAGACATGAGCGCCAAAGCTGTCCAATTAAGTGTAGGACAAATTGAAGTTAGAACAAAGTGACAACTAAATGTGATTTTCTTCGAATGTGCAACTTGTTCAAAAGAGTTATATATGCCTAAACAAAAATAGCAGAGCTTGACGAATGCCTCAAAAGAAAAGGCCATCATTCTCAATTTCCCAGTAGCTCAGGAAATCAGGACCAAAGATGAGTAATGATGATGAAGAGATTACCCTTCTTAATTGGCAAAAGCAGAACTAATTCATTAACTAAGCGTATCAAATTGATTTACTAACCCAAGTTGAGTTCTCTTATTAAATAGCAGAACTAATTCATTAACTAAGGCCCTGTTTAGTTCCAAAGTTTTTTTCCAAACTTCCAACTTTCCATCACATCAAACCTTTCATACACACAACTTTTCTATCACATCGTACCAATTTCAACCAAACTTCCAAACTTCAGTGTGAACTAAACACAGCCTAAGCATATCAAATTG
Organism: Oryza sativa Japonica Group; assembly: GCF_034140825.1. NCBI lineage: Eukaryota > Viridiplantae > Streptophyta > Magnoliopsida > Poales > Poaceae > Oryza > Oryza sativa. Next base: position 18,393,292 of record NC_089046.1, read on the forward strand.
ATTTACTAACCCAAGTTGAGTTCTCTTATTAAATAGCAGTCCATGTTGCCATGACAATAACATAATCTGAATATGCAGCAGTTTTAAGATAAACAAATCAAAATACAACACATCACATTGAATACATAATCTGAGCTCAGGTATTCAGATATCACAATTGATTTACCAACCCAAGTAGAGTCGAGAATTTCGAGTTCCACCTGAACCATAGGCAAGTATAAAGGTATCTATTGTCTTACTTCACAACTTCCCAACAAATTTTGATTAAATCATGTCAGATTATATTTGACTGTAAATCTCCACGCGGTATTCTTGTGCAGGAGAAAGATACAAACATTCTTTTAGTACCTATAAAATTACGCACATTAGCACACATGGTTCAAGAACAAATACCCACAGGCCATATGTTATTCACAGAAAGAAACGGGAGCAAGAACAATTTACACTTCACGGCAAGGCAAGAACAGGCAGACTTAAGATTAAAACTTGTGGATGACTGATATTTACAAAGACATAAAGAACCAGAACACACTGATAACCTTGGAACAGTGAATGTTTCATCCTCTAAAGAAAGTTTGGAGTGCCTAATCTTTTGGATTCTACCAGTTCTCTTTGACGATTTTTGACTTCTCAAATATGAACTTCCCTTCCTTGTACTTCTGTGTTTCCTCATAGGCTCTCTCGTACTTCCAGCCCAACACCTCCCGGCAATCATTGCAATAGATATCAGCAACAGTGTGAAGCCCCGTCATAAGTTGCCTGTCCTCCTTCGCGCCCACAACAACATTCATGGCATGAGAGAACAGAAAGGCACGGCCATTCCTCCCCTAAAATAACCAAAATAACGGTAAGTAGAAGGCATCAGCCTTCAAGCATTTGTCTAAAGGCCCAATGATGCAGTATTTCTTCAGAAAGCTACTGTGCTTGTGTTCAGTTATTTTGAGTTGTTCTTTTAGGAAAGCAAAGGTATAAATTTTAACAAATATAAGACTGCATTTTTTTGTTAACTTTTAGGCTTTAGTGTCAAGTTGTTTCATTGTAAGCATGAATTAAACTGAGGAATAAAATGCAGCACACCGAATTGAGGTGCTGGTTCTTTAGCATAACATACACACAACCCCGGTAGTAAGGTAAGCAAAAGGCGTGCTAAATACTACCTCAAATCTTTACTGAAATCATGCCAATTTACACAAAGGGTATATCATCTACAGTTATTCTTATACAGTATGCATGACTAGAAAAAAAAAAAAGAGTTTGCAACCATCGACAGCTAATCACATAATGACTCATAAACCGCACAGGCAATCAGAAACCAATGCCACATCCAGGTTTTTTGTTAGTCCAATTACCGTTACCGCAATGATATGGACTACTTGATCACTGCATATCCAACCATATCCCACTAAAACATACGTAGTGCGGAGTAGTAACAAGCATGTATCTCATCTGAACAACTACTGATCATTTCTTCGATCAAGCAGGAGCCCTAAATTAGGCAGGCAGGTAATTAGCTCCTAGGAACAAAAAAAAAAAAAAAGAATTCAAGGAGAAGGAAAAGCTCCCCGGCTGCCGAGGGCCGACCTGAAAAGCCTTGGAGATGATGTCGTCGTGGAGGCAGACGTGGTTCCGGCAGTTGCAGCAGCTGTACACCCGCGGACCCACCAGCTCCGCCATGAACACCATACCTCGAGAGCAAAAATCCCTCGAGGCAACTCAACCAATCCTGCAAAGAATCGAGACGCGAATTACATACACCATCTCGTGGCTAGTAATAATAAAAAAAGAGGAATCGAACTAGGGACCCCAAATTTCACCAAGAACTTTGGGTTCCAAGAACCCTTGGAACCCCCGAATTGCGGGAAGAGGGGAGAAGCAGAAATCGGGAGGTTTGGACTGAATTGAACACGGAGGTGAAAGGGAGGGTTCCGAGTAAGTACTAACCGATCGGGCGTGACCGGAGGTGGGGGGCGCGGGGAGCGGAGAGGAGGCGGCGCCGGAGGGGATTAGCGGAGGAGTCGCCGGAGTTTGGGAGAAGAAATAGGTGAGATGATGACGGTAAAGGCGCGGTTTTGTTGAGGGTTAGTTGAGATATCATAGGAGGCAAAGCAAGATTTTGTGAGAAATCTAGGAAGTAAATTGCACCCATGGTGCATCACCTTAGCAGGTGAGCGTTCTAGTACAACAATTTGGTAGACAAATATAATTTAATATAAAATCTTTATAAGTAATCATATAAATGTAACAACTTGCAAGATATGTACGATTTTCATACAATAAACTAAGAAGTTATAGCGACAACTTAATTATTTGGAGCATTTTTTATATAGATTCAATTTTTAAGTAATTATTTTTACAATATACTAGCGTGGATTTGTATAAGCATATTTATATTTTTATTCTAATAACTAATAACTAAAAGTCAATTAAACTGGATGTAAATTATATTTCGGTTGATATTTGAGAAGGTGAAGAAAAAAATCTTAAGGTAATTGGATGTAAACTCTGTGTGCAGTATAATTCTTCAAGATTAAATTCAATGTCTAAGGTAATATCTGTAGGATTACTATGTAATTGCATATTGACATCGTGAAAAAAAACTCGCCTAGCATATGCTTAGCCAAGTTGATACACCAAAATACTAAATTGTCAAGTTATTGTATTAGAACGCACCCACTTATCAAGTTGTTGCACTCGGACATTCAATTCTCAAGTTCTTGTAATATATCGCACCCACCTGCTAAGTTGTTGTACCGTTGATGCAATTTGTGTGATAATTAAAAATTTACCACTGAACTCACATGTCATAGACACATAAGCGTCCACATATCATGTATCATATCATTGATTGTGAGTGACAAATCCTTAATTACCGCATCTTGAGAGCATCACCAAACTGTGTATAATCTCCCAAAAAAATTATTATTGGTTTGCTAAACTGAAGATAGGAAAGAAAATAACTGATCTCTTCAGGAGAAAACCTAAATTGTATCCCCAAAAGCTAAAAATGGGCTATTCTATTAAACTACCAACAGAATTTCCATTAGCACGCTACCTCTTGCGCTCCCTCTGAAGCCACGCCAATCTCCCAAGCACGGTGCGGGAGCAAGGTGGTAGAGGCGAGATTGGGAGTGGACGAGGGCGCCGCTTTCTCCCACATCAACAGAGCGAATATTTCGGGAGAACTTCAAAAATCATGCAATAGAGTAGGAGATCTGTTGGATTGTTTTTTTTCTACTAAATCCCTCAGAATTGGTTTTGGGATGAAATATGAGGACTGTTGGTGATTCTTTAAAAGTGGCAAATTGTTAAATGCCCCAAAATCTAGGTGCAGTTGTCAGGTTTACTTCATGGTGTCTCGCTTTTTATCGTGGGATATATGTAAAATATTATAGAAATGATGAAATTACTTGAATTTGTAAAATATTGTGAAAATGATTAGGGAATGATGATTTAGCATATGTATGTTGAGTTTTAGAATGAAATAAAATTATAAACATAATTAATATATTTGTATATGAGCTTTGAGTACTTACTGAGTTGATGTTGCATGCTTGCATGTTGATCTTTAGGAGTATTAATAAATACCATAATTACGTGTTGAGCTTTAGGTGTAGTGGGTTGAAACTTTATAGAAGGTATAGATAAACTAATCAATGAGATGATAAGTCTAAGTCTAAACAAATATACTACATCCGTCCTAAAATATAACAACTTTTAGCTCTGATTAAGAACATATTTTTTTCAGCTTTTTTTAAAAAAAAACTCATAAGTTTCTGCACTATTAAGAGCTAAGTTGGAATAATCTTTTTTCTAAGCACAATGAATACAGGACTTCACAACTAAACATAATGCTTGAAAGCCATCAAATTATAAATTCATATAAGCCGAAAATTTGGCTTAAACAGCTAAATGGTGGATGGAGCGTTGGATAGGGCGACATTAATGATTTAAGCATGTGTGGTCTTGTTGAGTATATATATGGAATGGAAGGGGTGAAAACGGAGCGGATAGTTTCCGTCCGCTCCGGTCAAAAACGGATACGGATAGTGTTCAGAGCGGATTTTTTTTCAGATATTTCGAATACGGATACGAATACGGATATTTTTCTCCAGATACGGATACGAATATGGTAACACAGTTTCCGGCGAATACGAATATGGAGCCGAATATCCGGAGATTAAGATGCGCGGATATCCGCGTAACGCTTGATGTCTCTCCAGCCTCCAGCCCATCCCTTCAATTTCAGCCCATAGTTTTCTCTCGGCTATCTAAACCCTAGCTGCTAGACAGGCGACGGCGGCGGCGGCGGCGGCGACGACGGCAGCGGCAAGCCGGCGACGGTGGCGGCGGCTGTCTTAGATCACCTTGGCTCCTTGCTGGAGTTGCTGGGCATTGGCCTTCAATCCCCCTAGTGTTTGTTTGTGCTTCCTATCTCCCTAAATCGTGGGACAGTGGGAGGCTAGGAGCCGTCACCACCGCCGGCGGCAAGGCCTCTTGCATGCACTAATCTCTTAGGTAATCCATTGATTTGTTCTTCTCCTGTACCCTTTGTTTTGTGCCTTTCATGAGATCGATAAACTGATGTAGATCTTGGATGTGCTTTTTTTTACTTTGTGTCTAGATTGGTGATGGAGTCTGGTAGTGCAAGTAGTGCAAGTGCAGCTGCAAGTACCACTGCATCATCTCCAGTTTTGCAACTCCCAGCACCTCCAAGCCATGCTACGGCAGCTACGCAGGACACTTCTCCTGCTGCTGGTGCTTTGGTAATGAAGTTTTGTTCCATCAAGCTTTCTATTGCTGATTGGTGTAACAGTACAGATGGAACAATAAAAACCATGGCAAACGCCATGCAAACTAAATATGATAAGTACTGGGAGAAGTCGAATATGGCTCTTGTTGTTGCATGCTTCCTTGATCCACGTTACAAAACAAGTTCAATAGAGTACTATAGTATGAAGATTTATGGTTTAGAAGCTGCAGAAAAATTTGATGAGTTCAATGGGGTTATCAAAAAATTGTTTGATGTTTATGCTACTAGTGCGTGTGCAACATCAAAGAAGAAAGGTGCTGAAATGCATGTGCATCAACTTCAAATTCAATCTGATCCTGTTCATAATACTGATGAGTTTGATGATATCTTTAATGAGAATGACAGTAGCCATGATCATGAGCAACATCTTCAAAGATTTTTGCTTGAGAGAAGTCAGCCAATTTGTAGTGATAAAACCGAGTTACAAATTTACATGGAACAACCACTGTTACTATGGACTTCCAAAGATCCATTTGATATTTTGTCTTGGTGGAAGCTCAAACAAGCAGAATTTCCTATCCTCTGCAAACTTGCTCGTGATTTCTTATGTATTCAAGTGTCAACTGTTGCTTCTGAGTCGGCATTTAGTGCTGGTGGCCGTGTTGTTGATCCATTTCGCACCCGTCTTGATCCAGAGGCTGTGCAAGCTTTAGTTTGCACCAAAGATTGGATTAAAGCAGCTAACAATGGTACACTTTGTGTCTGTGTTCATTGCTTATTTGGCCATTCCTTCTTGTATATATCAATATATGTATAGCTGATCCATGATCTGATCTGGCATCATTCTTAGGTTATAAGACTCAGGCTATTATCAATGAGTTGGACATTGAAAGCGTAGAGAGGCATCTGGCAAACTTATTGATAGTGGTGAGCTATTTTCTTATTTTACCTCTATGAATATTTTTCTTAATATAACAACAATATTATTCGACTCCTGTAGGAAAAAGAGGAGAATAATGATGACATGGAACAGGATGATGTTCTGATGGATGAAATGGATGAATAATGATGTTGCAGCTTTCATGCATCGGACTGCAAGTGTACTGAAAATTGCTTTTGGGCTAATTACTATTTTGATCTTATCTGTGTTACCTATAGAACTCGAACTCAATATATGTTGAACTTTTCAACGTGTTTCGATTTGAACACGATACACTTTGTTTAATCTGTGATGCGTCCTACAACGATGATATTTATATTAAATTAGATAAATATATGTGGTGCATTTGTATCTACGAGCAGTTTGAGTGGTCTTTGTATTCCGAGAAATATTCGTTTTCGTATTCGTGTCCGATCATATTCGATCCTTATTCGTATCCGCGATAATTCGTATTCGTTTCCGTATCCGAGTTATTCGTATTCGTTTCCGTATCCGCCTAACAATATGAAAACGGATACGGTAAGAGCATTATCCGTCCGTATTCGCTCCGTTTTCATCCCTGGATAGGTAGTTGAAATCATTTTTTTAACCCATATGGTAAATATTTATGCTAGAATTAAATGTTGGAGGTCAAGCGGGGTATATCGTGTGAATGGACGGTAGAGGTATTGTGATTTGTGAACAAAGAACTGAGATGATTTGAAATGACAAAAAGTATTAGAGGAATCCCAATATAATTCAGCATACCGTATTGCTATTTCTCACATGTACGATTGCGTGAACAAAAAAGTATTAATTAATTTATATTGAGGTATCCATATTGATGTAAACCTAAGTTTTACGATGGACCAAACTTACACGCACATTTCGCTAACAAAGGCCCGTTAGTTTTCAATGATGAAAATGTAGTTAGGGCACGGAGTACAACAAAACCATTAGTACTGATTAATTAAGTTTTTAGTATTATAAACTTGAAAAAGAATCAATTTAATATTTTAAGGCAACTTTAATATAAGAAAGGTTTAGCACGAAACATACTGATTAGCAGTTTAAAAAGTGTGCTAACAAAAATCAAGGTGGAATATCTTACTCTGTATTTCAAATCATCTCAGTTCTTTGTTCACAATACCTCTACCGTCCATTAACACGATATACCCCGCTTGACCTCCAACATTTAATTCTAGCATAAACATTTAACATATGTATCTTTATGCTCAGTTATAAACTAGATTAGTGCTTCACCATATGAGCTTGGGATGGGAGATGAGGTTTGATGGTGATTGGTAAAGAATGTAGCACATGGGAGTTTCTGCACGTACGATGAGACCAAACTGCGTGGCAAACCAATGTCATATGGATAGGGTGCAGTGCAAGTGATCGGCTGAGTCTGAAGCCAATGTGGTGGACCAAACGGGGAGCCCTAGATAATCGGGTTTTGAATTTTGAGATATCAATATTGAGAAAACACCATTTTAACTTAATTTTGGCCAAATACGCCACACCAAATGTTTAGACAGGGCATTAAATGGAAAAAAAAATCCAATTGCACAGTTTGCATGTAAATTGCGAGGCGAATCTTTTAAGTCTAATTGCGCCATGATTTGACAAGCAATGCTACAGTAAATATTTGCTAATGACGGATTAATTAGGTTTAATAAATTCATCTCGCAGTTTATAAGTGGAATCTGTAATTTATTTTGTTATTAGTCTACATTTAATACTTCAAATGTGTATCCGTATACTTCGAAAAATTTACACCCAAGAAACTAAACACACCCTTAACATAAAAACTAAACACCAACTGAAAAACTTTTAGAAAGATAAATAGCTAGGTAACTTGGTTTTCAAGGATAAATATCCATCTTTATATACTATAGTCCGAAGGAAATCATCCTTTATTGCCACTGTGTCCCGCTTAATGTTTCTTTTAGAAGAGCTTTAGTTGGTCAGAATATTGTATACTGGCATGAATTGTGTGTTTCCATTGTACATATTTATTTGAATCTTTTTTCTGACTGTTTTAGATGGAATTATCATCAGAATGGTATGTTCTCAGTAAGATCAATGTATCTAGCTTTAATTAACAATGCTTATGATGAGAGAAACAAGTATATTTGGAAACTTAAGATGCCGCTTAAGATTAAGATTTTTATGTGGTACTTGCTTAAGGGGGTTATGTTATCCAAGGATAATTTGGCAAGACGGAATTGGAATGGTAGCTTAAGGTGTTGCTTTTGTATGAAAAATAAGTCTATTCAAAATCTCTTCATGGATTGTCATTATGCAAAGTTTATATAGAGAGCAGTTCAGTTTTCTTTTAGTTTTAACCTTCCAACTAGTATATCTCATATTTTTTATGGGTGGCTTTTGGGGGTTGACAAAAAAAAAAGGAGTAAACTGATACTTGTTAGAGCTTCTGTCATTTGTTGGGTTCTATGGTTGAGTAGAAATGATTTGGTTTTTGACAAATCACCATCTATTTTATATATGCAGGTAATTTTCAGGGCAACACACTGGCTCCTGTTATGGGCACAGCTACAAAGATGTGAGGATGATGGGGAGTTCCTAAATGTTGCATGCCGTAAGTTGGAGTCGATGGTTATGTAACTATTTGCCAATTATGGATAGAGATTCACAAATAGACTTCAATAATAAATGTGTTCTTCTTATTTTGGCCTGGTTTCCAATGTTTTTTATTGGTGTGTTCTTTTTATTTGAATTACACTCTTTTTTGGAGTACTACTTTATAATAATTAGCTGTAACTCATTTTAGCATAGGGTGGGATGTTAAATTCCATTATCTAACAAAAAAAAACTGAAAAACTTTTGAGGCCAAAAAAAATATCAGTTGCCCTTTTATCGATGTTTTTGCACCATTTGCACTTTAAAAAGAGTGAGCATAGCTGCATTGCTATGGCCATCTTCTCACCTAAAACTTTGGCTCCCATGTCCAAGATTGGGGAGTGCATTGACTTGGCTGCTGCCTCCTTCCTCCCCCTCCCCCGCAAACACCAACCTACCATGTCCCTTCTCCCCTCTCCTCTCTGAGCTCAGCTGCATCCATCCATCCAAACTACTCACAGATGCCACTCTTCCTCAACCACCCTCCCATTTAATGCCCTCCACCTCCTCCTCAAGCCCAGGATTCGGGAACCTGCTAGCCATTTTTGCTCCAGGACAGTACAGCCAGATGCTGCTGCTGCAGCTGCTGGGTTGCTGCGGTGGTCAGGTCACCCCGGTTCTTGATTCTTGACGAAGGATGGCAATGGCGACCCCTACGACCAACGGCAGCTTCCTTCTTGGATCAGGTGGCTATCCCGGTGCCCAGATTCTAAGCTTCTCCTCCTCAGGTCACAGCGGCAATGGTAGAGAAATCAATCCATGTTCTTCAGCATTGCTCATATATTTTTTCTTCTTCTTATCGTTCAAAATGATGTTCTTTTTTTTTATGTTATGGATTTTTTTTCATGCTGTTGGGTGGTGAGGGGACTGTTGCATCTGTTGGGGGGGGGGGGGGGGGGGGTTTGCATTGGTGGTGTGGTGGTCACCTTGATGGCAGATTCAGTTAGTTTATTGGTTGCTTGACCCTCCCAATGGCATCGTGGCAAGAAAAAAAAGGATAACTGGTTTTAAGGTCTTGTCAAGTGCAAAAGGAGGAGCTGTTTGCTTCCCCAACTTTTGCTTTTCTGCATTTGGCACTGCAGAGATGTGCCCCTTGTCACCAAAGATGCAGAGTCTTTTAAATCCTTTGGAGATGGCTCTCACTCTTTTTACACTTCCATCTTCAAGTGAGAGAGGTCAGGAAAGAGGAGAGAGCTAGTTCAGTAGCAACCATGAGTGAAGCTAGGAGCACTAGAGTAGTGTCCCTGAACTCAGGAACCTAGATGCTGTTTCTTCCTCAAATCTTGCATGCTACACAGCCTTACAGGCAATGCTGTTTTGCACTTTTCATCACTCATATCATCTCATTTTTCATTTGCTTTGTGGTCTTGACATTGCATTTTTTTGTTGTCATCGATCCATTTTTTGCAGGGTTGGATTGTGGAAGCTCAGATGTGGCAAGAATGCAGGGGGTTTTAGCAAGGGTTAGGGGGCCATTCACACCAACACAATGGATGGAGCTGGAGCACCAGGCTCTGATCTACAAGCACATTGTGGCGAATGCGCCGGTACCGGCCGGCTTGCTCCTCCCCATCAGGAGAAGCCTCCATCCACCAGTGTTCCCACACTTCTCCTCTGGTGGCATTCTTGGCTCCAGCTCCTGTAAGCTATTGTGCCATTAGTTTTGGTTTGTCCCAATGTGATACCTATTTTTAAAATCCTGGATAAAGCAATGATACATTGGGATTCTGTTATGGTTAGTATTTTGGTTTTGTCTTTTGAGGGAAAGGTGTGGGTTTGTTAACTATGATTAGCTTATTGGGGATTGCTATTAGTTTATTCAGGGATCCTTTTTGTATCCTGCAAAGGCTTTGGAGTTTGGATCTTAAAAACGACACTCACATTATTAGAGATTTAAATATTTAGTAGAGAACATGTGACACTTGAGCATACTTTGCTAAACACTGATGGATTAGTGTTAGAGATATACTCCCTCCGTTTCGAAATGTTTGACACCGTTGACTTTTTAGCACATGTTTGACCGTTCGTCTTATTCAAAAACTTTTGTGAGATATGTAAAATTATATGCCTACATAAAAATATATTTAACAATGAATCAAATGATAAGAAAATAATTAATAATTACTTAAATTTTTTGAATAAGACGAATGGTCAAACATGTTTAAAAAAGTTAACAGCGTCAAACATTTCGAAACGGAGGGAGTATATCTTTATAGGTCTGCACATCCAAATATTAAATCATGGTTCTTTCATTTTACAGTGGGATGGGGGTCATTTCAGCTGGGCTATTCTGGGAGTGCTGACTCCGAGCCCGGGAGATGCCGTCGAACCGATGGCAAGAAATGGCGGTGCTCGAGAGACGCAGTTGTCGACCAAAAGTACTGCGAGCGGCACATAAACCGGGGTCGCCACCGTTCAAGAAAGCATGTGGAAGGCCAATCTAGCCATGCCGCAAAAGCAACGGTTCCCGCCATAGCACAACCACCCATTGGTGCATCTAATGGCAAATTGTCAGGCAGCCATGGTGTGTCAAATGAGCTCACGAAAACCTTGGCTACTAACAGGTGAGGTTATCTGATCTTACATGGTTTAATCATTATGTCCTATTTGGTAATGAGATAATTTCTTATGTCTTGATACCCAATACTAGCTGGTGCTGCTGCAGTATTGTGACTGCTGCCCAATAGACTCTTACCTAATTTGATTTCATTGCACTACAGTACTACACAACAGTTATTTGACTCAAAACTCTTAACCTGAAGGACAGTTTTTCATCATGTCTCTAGTCTTTTGTATCCAGTGAGTGAGTGAATGCATTAGGGTGGGAGGGAGGGACTTTTACTTCACAAATTTGCTCAAACGATTTTCATTTACAAGAAATACATATCTGAGAGAACATTTTTAGTTAAATTACCGTAATTTGATTGCAGACATTCCAGGGTGACATGTTATATTCACAGGAGGGAATACAATGTATCTTAGGAAGTGCGACATTATAGTGATACCAGTAATCTTTTTAGTGGATGTCTCATAAGTATGTTTTTACTTGACACTGTTTTTACCTTGTTTACTGGAAATTATCTAATTATTTGAGTGGAACAATGTAGGCTTTGTTTTTGCTACATCGTATTATATCATAGTAGTGTCAAAATGCATCTGACAAGAAAAAACATTCTGCAAGTTTTGACATAATTTGACTGGTTACCTTTTTTTTTTTTACAAAATATGAGTTAGTTATTTTTTATGCTGGTAGTTGCCTTAACTTTTGTTGATTATCTAGATTTATTAATGTAATCTGTCTTCTAACACAGATATTTTTTTTATTTTTGTAGGATGATGTTGGATAAAGCAAATCTTATTGAACGCTCCCAGGACTACACTAATCAGCAACACAACATCCTACAGAACAACACAAAAGGTGATAATTGGTCTGAAGAGATGTCCTCACAAGCAGACTATGCAGTAATCCCTGCTGGCTCTCTCATGAACACACCGCAATCGGCGAATTTAAATCCAATTCCCCAGCAACAACGCTGTAAGCAGTCACTCTTTGGCAAAGGGATACAGCATGATGACATTCAGCTGTCGATATCCATTCCCGTGGATAACTCCGACTTACCCACTAACTACAACAAGGCTCAAATGGACCATGTAGTAGGCGGTTCATCGAATGGCGGAAACAACACGCGAGCAAGTTGGATACCGGGCTCCTGGGAAGCGTCCATAGGTGGACCTCTGGGTGAGTTCTTCACCAACACCAGCAGCGCATCAGACGACAAAGGCAAAAGCCGCCACCCGCCATCTTTGAACCTCTTAGCTGATGGACATACTACAAGTCCACAGCTGCAATCGCCCACCGGAGTCCTGCAGATGACTAGCTTCAGTTCAGTGCCCAGCAGCACTGTTAGTAGTCCTGCAGGCAGCCTCTGCAATGGCTTGCTCACTTCAGGCCTGGTGAATGCCCAGACTGTCCAAACACTGTGAAACCGCCGGTCTGATCATCAGGGAACAGCCATGAGGCTATCTACTGATGTTTTTGTCCCCAGAGCACACCCTGTATGATTTCCTAGCTCATGTATTATTTTTCTTTAATCTTTATCACTTCATGCTTTGAGTTCCCTCCGTTTTTAAGCGAGCGGTAATGTGGTATTGTACTATCTCAGTTTCTTGTGGAATTTGTTCTATGTTGCTGACTGAATTGTCATAATTTTTGTCATGGCTGCTTAACCTGGTCTCATTCTGTTGTCTGAAACAAGATCTGAAATTCCGAATCTACCAGTGACTTTTCTGAAATCCCGGATCTAGGTAAAAGATGATTATACATATTTGCCCTTAACTGCACAAATAAATCATCAAAGTAAATTACAATTTTAACCTTCCACCTTCCCAGTGCATTGGATTATAGGCGATCAACGGCCATAATCAATTTCAACCAGAGAACAAGCAATCTTGAAACAGACTAAGGCCGTGTTTAGATTTAAACTTTTTTCTTCAAACTTTCAACTTTTCCGTCACATCAAATGTTTGGACACATGCATAGAGCATTAAATGTAGATGAAAAAAAAAACAATTTCATAGTTTGCATGTAAATCGCGAAACGAATCTTTTGAGCCTAATTATACCATGATTTGATAATGTAGTGCTACAGTAAACATTTACTAATGATAAATTAATTAGGCTTAATAGATTCGTCTCGCAGTTTACAGACGGAATCTGTAATTTGTTTTACAGGCGGAATTTGTAATTTGTTTTATTAGTCTACGTTTAATACTTCAAATGTGTGTCCGTATACTTCAAAAAAAAAATTTGGCACACGAACTAAACACAGCCTAACCTATTGGATTTACAGCAACATGGTAACTTTGCTCATAGTTCTTGATTTGTTTTCTCCCTTTAGACTTCACTACTACTGCTCAGCTTTAGTTCACTGCAGATCAACAGTTAACCTGACGAGAGCGTATGAGCGAAAGCTTATGCCTTGCTCATCGTCGCTCCTCAGAACTGGCACTGAAATCATGCTACTCTGGTGACAACTCCTGCAATTTCTGTTGAATGAATGAATTGAATGAAACAAACCTTTCCTGAAGTTCTGAGCAAGGGAATAGGAACTAAAAGCATCTTTCCAGTTATCTGCAGGCACCAGTGTGTGAGTACTAGTGTTCTTTCCAAGCATTTTCCAGCTGTGTGCTCATTGAGATACTCCATGCAAGACTTGACCCTCTCCAGAATTCAGAGAAAGCTACAACTACAAGTGAGTACTCTGTCTACTATCATCATTTCTCTCTTTAGCTAGCACTGTTCTCAAAGCAATGGTTTTTTCCTTCCTCTTGCTAATCATCTACTTCCTCCGTCATAATATATAACAACTTAAGATTGGATTTGACATATCCTAGTACTACGAATCTAGACATGTATCTGTCCAGATTCGTAGTCCTAGAATATGTAAAATTCGGTCATCGGTTACTATATAATGGGATGGAGGGAGTACTTCCTGATAGTGTGATATTACCATGGCATGCAACACAAGCTTGGGAGAAATGGATAATGATTGGTTTTTGCCAATGTGCCATAGCCCAGAGGACAGGAGCTAGTGGACTTCACTGTGGCAGTTGCTGCAAGCTGCTACTGCTGCTGCTGCTAGCTTGCAGGCAGTGAGGAGGAGCCTTTGAACAGCTGTGGCCATGATGTTCTGCAGTCCACAGGGTAATAGAGAAGCAAAAGATATATACTGCATGATGCAGGAGTATGAAATAGTATAAATGAAGTATTCCGTCCGGTTTTTAATATATAATAATATCGTTGGCTTTTGAATATACGATGAAATCCTTCATTTTTTTTAATGATTTTGAACATGAGATTAAACCTCATTGTTTCAATTTCCTTTGAAACTCCAATGCACTATCTCTTTCGGCTCCACCATTTAGGCTTCAGCTTATAAGCATAAGAAAAAAATAATTTAAAACTTAATTTTAGAGTTGCTTCTTGGGGAATTTTTTATCATGGTTTATTTTTCATTATTTGCTTTTAAATAACTATGAACACATATATATAAAGTTTCACTCATAAATTATTTTTTAATTGTTAATAAGATATTTCACATATAATAAGTATAAGCGAAACGATGGCATTTTTCTCTCTCTCAACTATAGTCTAATAGAGTACCTTTACGGCGGTGGTTATGCTATTGGTATTATCACTGCTACAACTAATCTTAATCATTGTTAATTTGATGAGTTCTACTACCAGTAGAAATAAATCGTCTCTCCTCTCAACTATATCCTAATAGAGCGTCTTTACAATGGTTTCTGATGGTAATATTCTGCAATCGGTATTATCACTAGTAGAACTAACCTTAATCATTGATTGATCAGTTCTACTACCAGTATAAATAATTATTTTACTACAAATAGTTAAGATAGTACTCCCTCCATCTACTTTTGATAGTCATATTTCAAAATCTGAAAATTTTATTTTTGAACCTATTAATGATTTTCTCGAATTTAATGCGTGAGTCTCCATTCTTCCATACATAATTGGCTGCATGGGCATTGAGAAATGTAAAATATTAATTAATCGCTTATTTACGAGGAATGACTAGTGGCATGTTTAAATGGATGATAAGTAGAATTACTTATCCTTGGTCTGTATGTTAAGATGAAATATGACTATCAAAAGTAGATGGAGAGAGTAGTATAAATAGATACGGTGCATTATTAGATTAGAAAAGATGAATAGTCTAGACTGATTTCTACTACCAGCAGATACTATTGTAAAACATCTCATTCTAATAATATTTTTTCCTCTAAAATTCATGTGCGTTTTCTATGGAAATGGTTGATTGGACTAATTCCTGTTTTTTAGTTATGCATATGTCATGACATCCCATTCCTGCATTTTTCCCTCGTTCAAAAGTAGCCCAAAAATGTTATTCTTTTATTACATAAAAAACTCAAGGGTGTATGCGCTAGTCCACTGTTTTATAACTGTAACATAGTTTATTTGTACTCCTAATTATGAAAACAATTTAGGGTTACTTCAAAACACATGATTGAAAAGATAAAGGAATATGAATTAAAATCACATGATTTTAAGAAATGTAAATACAAAACAAAGAATTTCAAAACACAAAAAAATGTAGGAATGGCAATTTCAATTAAATAGACTGTCGGAAAACATACGAATTGTACGAGAGAGATAGGCTGAAAGGAAATTTTCCAAGAGTTTAGAGCTATTACTAACTTATATCTAAAATCCGTCCATTAAAAATTCAATGGAATTTTAAAGAAAAGGATATGATTAAATCATTTTGTTTAAAAGGCTTTCCTCGGAAGGCCTCATTCATCCATCTCACTGGGAAGTTGGGGTAAAAAAAATTATTCCTAAATATAACACTGTAATAACTAATAGAGTAAATTTTACTTAATTTTACTTTAGGACATCTTTTATTGTCAAATTTTTGCTTTGGAACACTTTTTAACTAATATTTCACTTTGAATCGGATAGTCTTGCTTTTATTTCACTTTAGACCACTCGACTCTTCTCAAGTATATGAAGTTGTAACTTATAAGTAGACCATTCATTCATTTAACATTGTTAAATAATAAATTCGGTGGAGATGAGTAAAAAAGTTGATGCTACAAAGGTAAAATTATCCGGTCCAAAGTGAAAGTAAAGGGTGATCCAAATCAAAACACCGACAATAAAAAAGGCCCAAAGTAAAATTCACACTAACTAATAATACCCATCAGTAAGGGAGGAAACACTTGCGAAATTCCGTTCAATGCATTTGGCTGGTTGCAGCCTTACAGCTGGGTTGCCACAATTTCTTTGTTTTTTTTTTAACTTCTTGCAACAATTCTGGTGGATTCAAATTAGGGATTTCAACCGTACGGATACCATTTCTAAAAAAATATATTGTTTCCAATTGTTATTACTGTAAAATTTAGTTTTTCTAATTTCTAATTTCTGTCTGTGTTATGTTGAAGTTGTCACTAATTCATAAATATAGAAAATTTCTGACCGCACCAATACCCTTTCTGAAAAATAATAAAAAAGATATCATATCTAACCGTTTTCACCCCTAATTCAAATGTAAGGGTTGGAAACTTCTCCAACACGCATGAAAATCGAAGGTACTTAGTACATGATTAGTTGGCACGGACGGAAGGTGACGGTAGTGGTATCCCGAAGCGGCAGTGGCAGTGGCCACGAAACTCGAAGATGGCGTGGCGGAGGCGAGACACGAGCTTGGGGACAAACTGAGGTACGACAAGGGTGCTACCGAGATCGAAGTCGGCTTCGCGCGGACGGACGGTGTGGACGGGCGGACGGAGTGGCACGGAACGAAGAAATTCGCAATAAATATGAAAGGCTTGCTAATGAAGTGGCAATCTACCATTGATGGCAAATACTGAAATTTCTCGCCCAAGTTCCAAAGGGAGCAGGACGTCTGTAGCTAGCTAGGAGGCTCGAGCGGGCCATCCAAGCACGGTCTGAGGCTAGCAAGCAGACTTTGGGCCTAATTGTGGTGGGCTTTCGGCCGAAAAAGCCCAGGCGATCGATCTCTCTCCGTGTCCAAAAAAAAAAAAAAGACGGTTATTTTAGAAAATCAAACACACATCAAGCAACAGACTAAAACACTACCACACCCTTTATTAATATAGAGAGATCAGAAAACAAGGAGAGGAGAGAAAATCTTTACCTATGGACGTGACTACGATGACCATAGCTGGATTGTCATAACTAGTTACCTCACCCTTAGTACCGGTTGCTATTGGAACCACTCCCATGGTTGACGTCGCGCAATAAAGCAATATCGAGATGCCTCGCCGATTAGTTTTTGCGCTACCGGTATAGGTATGCGTGTGCTCGCGCTCTTTGATGCAAGGACATGCAACTCTGCCCAAAGGAGATGCAACACCGCACACATTATCACTTTGGTCTAATTTCGTCCTTGTATTCTATTGGGCACCGATCCTAGACACAAAAGAAAGGTATCTTCAATAGTGCCTCAAGCTTCTGAAAACTGAAATGGCTATGGGAAGCAAGCACGGTCGTACTTTCCTAATCACTGGTTTCCATGCCTATCCAATGATCAAGGACTGGATAAGGATGACTCGAAAGAAAACAAAATTAGGGATTCTGGCCCTATTTATATTTCAATTTTTTTTCTTCAAACTTTCAACTTTTCCATCACATCGAACTTTCCTACACACACAAACTTTCAATTTTTCCATCACATCGTTTCAATTTCTTCAAACTTTTAATTTTGGTGTAGAACTAAACACAGCCTCTGTTTGAAGTATACAAAGCATTTTGAATTTCAGGCATTAAGCACTAACATCAGTTGCACAAGCCCAAAGCCCCAAAACCATCATCGAAGTTTCACACAAATTGTACTGCTCACAGGCCCCATGGTTTTCAACTAAACTGCGACTGAAAATTGCGAGTTATTCACTCGAAACAAGCCGCGCCTCAGTAATCACTAAAACTGAAACTGATAAACCACATGGCACATGAAAGCACTAGCTTCAATGGGCAAATGCTCCTGCAATTTCCACTAAACTACTAATGAACAGAACCCTGTATCATCGATGTGAGTGATGGATGGACTCGAGCAGTTTTCATTGACCGAGAAGCACTTCTTCCTTCTGAATATTCCTCACCAAGAGGCCACCTTGGACGCAGGTCATACTGTGTTAAGACAATTATCAGGCATGATAATAGCCAGTCAGTCTTATAAAACATAGAACTTACACTGTATTAACGTCAGGAGTAGAGTAAAATTACCAAGTACAAGATTCCTTCCATAACATAAATACACAACAGGTCGATCTGAAGTGTGTTCTATTTTAATGTAAGAAAATTAGACGGCCTGATTCTGAGTTCTGACAATGTGCGAATTCCATCTTCCATGATATTAATTATAGGAAAACATTTGGATAAAAAATAACTCATAAACTGATCTTCGTGGTGGATCTGCCACCATCACATGGCTACTGATATCATAAATATTGACTAGCTTTGCTCACAGGCCAAGCTTATTTGATCAATCCCCCCAGAGTGTCAAACTGAAGGAGACATGAGGAATATAAAGGCAGCTATAGGAATGGGGAAGATGGTGAAAATGTGGATTGTTTGACTGGCTTGGATGCAATTTTGACATAACACAAGCTCACCTGTTCGATGACCATATGGCTCTAAGCTTATAATATGGTAGGCCGCAAGATGAAAATACCACCAAAACCAAATTTGGCAGGTAATTTGCTAGTTTTGAGATTTGAGTATTGAGGTTTGGGAGTCGTGGGTGAAAAAAAAGACTCTGGATGACTTGATGTAAACGAAATTATCGAACTTCAACTATAGTGCCAAATGCAGTTACTTGGGATTAAAAGGACATATATGCCAAATTTACCCAAATTAAGGTCAAGAACACGATATAATCTATCCAAGTCTCACATTTCAATGTTCGTTGAAATGCCATCGGTTTAGCTTTACACTCTTCCTCCTTATCAGTAGCAACACCAACTGCCTTTTAACAAGACCTTTTTTTATTGTAGCAGCAAAGAGTTGATCATGTATCAATGCATTTTTAAACTACCAAGTTATAAGAAGCAAAAAAAGCTTTCTGTGCTTGATGGTGCACTTTGTTTTGTTCAACTCATCAACTGAGCATATTAATTTGTCATGTTACCTGCATATCATCAGGCTCATCAACAGCAGGAGGATCATCAAATCTGCCTGCAATGAAATGCTCAATACCAGTCCAAGCAATCATGACACCTGCAAAAGAAGATGCCAGAATTATGTGCAAACTGCTTAAGAATAACTAAGGGAATTAGGAGGAATCTGTACCCTGTATGGAAGAAACAGTCAAAAATAAGTTCTCAACAAGTCAAAAGGACAGAAAATAAACAGTATAACAACAACATAGAACCAAGACACAAAAATAAATAAATAATGTAGAGTCTAGATTGAGATAAAAAATGAAGATATGAAATGAGTGGCATGAAAAATGGCATTAAATCATAAATACTTCTGTTAATAATATGATTGAATATTACTGATTTACTATTCAATTGATCATGCAAATAAACTTTTTACCATTGTCAGTGCAAAGCTTTGGGGGAGGGCATACGAGCTGTAGGCCATTCTTCTCAGCGATCTGATTCAAATGAGTTCTGACATACTGGTTTGATGCAACACCTCCTGAAACAACCTTTAATAACTGAGTCAATAACACACTGGATGAACTAATGTAAAAATGTAAATATTCTAAAATGAATCAACATCAAGATATCTGAATTACAAAGTATTTAATAGAAGGCTCCATCTTCAATGCCCATTCAACTGCTCGCTGGCATCTTTCTTCCAAATGTAAAACAGCAACTCGCTGCAGAGGTCAACATCAGAAAACTACCAAAATCTTCATGAATAATGAAAATACATTGCCTATGATGTAAAAACCTGAAAAGAGGCAGCAATGTTCGCCCTTATTTGTCTGTCATCTTTTGTCGCGGATGAAATAGGAATATCATCTGTTGATCTACCATAGCACAAAAACAACAGAAGAGTTACGAGACCAAATGTCACTACCGATGAGACTGCCATGTCTGTTTCATGTAATAATTAAAAATGTTCCTTCGCCAATAAAGAAACAGAAACATTCTATACCTTTTCTAACAACCAGTTTTCTAGCAACTTGCAACCTCTTGCTATTTGTTAAACATTATCGTTCCCACTTTGTCGTTCTTGTTATTTGATCTAGCGCATTTCAAGCACAGGTTATTGTATATACGCTATAGCATAATGCCTGGGTGGGTGTTCTTTAATTAATAAAAAGAACAACGACCTTGCATGGTTGCAATAGTTTCATGTTAATTTCCTAGTGCTTGACATAAAAAAAATTTCAGTAAAATTAAAAAACAAGTATTGTAGATTATTGAGAGTTAAAGTCAAGTCTCTGCTTGTTAATCTAGAATATTATAGTCAAGGAGAGCAAACAGCATGCCAAAATACACTATTTATTTGACACACCAGCAGGCATATTAATCTTACAATGAAGACAATGGCACAAGGACTAAAACAGCCATACATGTTTCTGGATTCAATAGCCAATCGAACTTGAGTCTTCAGACCAGCATAAGAGAAATTGCAATCTTTGTGTTGTCGCATTGGAACCTGGAAGTTCACAAAAAGAGAAGGCAAGCAAACATCATGTTGACCTAACAGTCATGATAGGTGGATAACACAACATATCTACCCAGTGGATGCAAAATATCTACGTCGGCAAACTTACACTAAACTTAACAGCATTTGGATCACCTTCTAGGGCAAGCTGTTCAAGAGCAGGACCGCCACCTTTCCGCATATCAAGACCTAACCATCTCGCTGACTTGTCATAAGCCTCACCAATTGCATCATCTATTGTAGTTCCCAGTTGAACATATTGACCAAGTCCATGAGCAAGAACAAGAAGATTGTGTCCTCCTGAACATATTAACTGGTTAGGTAGCTGCCCGAACGTCATAAAAGAAAATTCACCAAACACGTAATGTTTCAACATAAGTATATCTGTTGTATTAGCACATACTCCCTCTGTCCCAAAAAGAATCAAAATCTAGGGTTTGCGATGGAATCGATTTACTGCGAGTGGCCTTGTGGTTGGTTTGCACCGGACCCAGTCGAGTTAAAATAAGTTCGACCAAGGGCAAACTTGTCTTTAATGAGTATTTCTCTCTCCAATTCCTCCAAAAATAATAAAATAAGACCGCGAGTGTCCAACAGCTAATTACAAGTTTTTTATGGTGCCCGATAGAATATTCGTGTTCTTGCGGTGTCTACCAGCTAATTGCACGTTTTTTGGATGCCCTGTAGCAAATTTTTCTGTTATGTTTGGGTATTACTCCCTCCATCCCAAAATATAAAAAGTTTTAAGGTTGGACATGGTTATTAAGAAAGTAGGTAGAAGTGAATGTTGAAGGGTTGTGATTGGATGAGTAGTGGAGGTAGGTGAGAAAAGTGAATGGCGGAGGGTTGTGATTGGTTGGGAAGAGAATGTTGGTGGAGAAGTTGTTATATTTTGGGACAAATTCTGAGGGCTAAAAGTTGTTATATTTTGGGAGTTAGGACGGAGGGAGTATTTGTTATCCCATTTTCTATTTGATTGAGCTTATTCCATACTCGCATATTGTATCAATGATTGCAATGGGCCATCATAAGATTGATTTTGCATTCTGAAAGGAGGAAATAAATGAAATAAAAGTAGTTTTTCAAAACTGGATATAATAAAGTATCGAGATGTAGCAAATGGAGTTGCCTGCCAACTAGCACTGCTTAAAAATGTTTATTTCCCTATATTGTAGTTTGACTATAGAGACATAAATTAACCATGAAGATTGTTCATTACACACCTCGTATATTTGTACATAGAACATAAAAAACTACATAGTCCTTCGAAAAGAAGGGTATGGTGGTGGAGCTTGTGAATATCTACTCCACCTCCTTTATGTTATAGGTTTTATGAATTTCCCCTAGTAGTTCTTCAATATCATATGAAAGTTATTCTACATATTGTTATCTTATTATTTGGCCTTCTAAAATACAAATTTAACATGGAAGGGTCCAAGATTCACATGTACATGTACACAAGCTAATGTTACAATTATAACTGTGTGAACATGCGAAGGGTGCCTTTATGAAGAAAATCACATTCATTTATTTCACAATACTAGGGAATGTATGATTAGTGTTTATCCATATAAAGCACGGGTGTTTAGATAGTACTTCCAAACTGTGGCAGGGACGGAACAAATACCCCATCAGGTCAAAAGCTGACTGACTAGGTGTAAGGACAAGCCTAATAGGGTTCAATCCTAGACTAGGCACTGTTGTCCATCAATTTTATGAGTACAGCTACGTCTAGTGGTAAAGCGAATGGTCATGCTTAGCGGACTTTGGGCAACTCCATAATTTTGAAGCGTGTAGAGGACATGCACACAATCATGGGGTCAATTGCTTGACATTTGAAGTTTTTATGTATTTTAGTGAAAATATTAGCAAAATTAGCACTACATTTCAAAAGAACTGCACAACATGGTGGCACTACTTCCAAAACCATGTGATTGATGATGTATTCAAACTGGAAATATAAATAAATTTATGCAAGTTCCAATGGAATCTATGTTATACATTCAAAGTCTACCAAACATCAAATATTTTTCAAAAGAGCCTTATTGTTACTGTAGAGATGTAACTCAACAAAAAATTGATAGTGCCACAGAATATAGGGATAAAGTCATAAAACACTTTGATTAGTATATACCTGAAATTAGGAGGGCCAAAAATGGGAAATCAAGATCCTTGTTCACTAACCTGACATCAATAGAACTACATTAATACAAATGCATCGATTATAGCAATAACAATAGGTTAGGTGGCTATGATAGCATTTTTAGGATTATATAATTACTTTAAGTATAGGCATGATTACAATAGTCTTAGGGCTTAGGGTCTTAGCATTTCTGGTAAAAAAAGCTCTTCTGTAATAATAATTTAAATTTCATACCTTGCATTTCATCACAATACATTCATTTTGCAAAACATGTAGCACTGAAAAATAATTTATAGTTGCAAATTTGTTCCTGCTCAAATATCGTTATGTGGTTTTTACATAGCAAGATGTTGGTCAAATGTTCGGAAGTAATACCAGTAGAAAAAGAAATCATTCACTTTTCGGTTCAAAAATTGCTAATTTACCAACCTAATGGACATTACAAATATACAATAGAAAAAAAGTGGAAGTGCAAAAGTACATAACAGAAACCAGTCGTGCTCTAGAACTAAATCCACAAAAATAAAGAGAAAAACATAAAATCCCTTACAAATGGACAGTAAAAAAATCATCGTTTCAGCTAAAAAAATCTACTATTGCTTGGCAGTGAACTGATAAAGGAACTTATGTTTCATCAGTTGAGAATGTCATCTTCATAACTCAGAAATAAAAACCAAGGTTGGATACCTGGAAACTAATGCATGTGCCTCCATATGATGAACTCCAACAATAGGCAGGCGAAATGATTTCGCTATTTTTCGAGCTTTGTGAACACCAACTGCAATTTATATGGTTCATTAAATAGCCTTCAAAGAAATGTAAGAGAGACTCAGCGAGGTTAAAAAGTAAAATCAATAAAGTTCACTCTGACTGTGTAAATAGTAGTATATGCAATGTATCATTTCAACAATCGATTACTTTACAGGTTGACATTGCGAGTGACTGCACAAGATAAAGAACTACTAACAAGTAACACCATCTAAAGGGCAAACAAGTTAATGATGAGAAATGCCCTGCATCTAAAATACTCAGCGAACTAATAGTGAGAACACAGGGTTTGGGGTGGGGAGAATGATTGAAAGATGCAAACAAGATTCTGTAACAAACTGAAAATTCAGAACTATGCCAGCATATAAGATATAATAACAGTAAATACCAGCTAATCCTATTGATCAGGAGTAAACATACAAAAGCTGATACCTCTGAGGCATAAACTAAGTCCTGGTCCTACGGTGACAGCCACTGCTGAAAGATCATTTTCTGACACATTTGCATCATCAAGTGCTTTCTGAACAACCTGCAAGGAAAATACAAAATCTATAACATAAATGTCAAAAACAGCAAGATTGAACAGAAACTCTGAAACTGAAAGCCAAACCTGATCAATCGCAAGAGAATGAGCTTCCTCGGCCATCTTCGGAGCGACGCCTCCCCACCTCACGAGTAAATCTTCCTTCCAAATGTTGTAAGCACAAAACAATACAATCAGCAGCGCACAGAGCATAGCATGACCAATAATACAGAAACAAAGTGTAAGTGGGCTGAACAGGGAAGCAGGGGGCATAGTATAGTATCTCACTTGGGAAGATACCACCTGGCTTAGGATCTCGCCATCGCCTCTAACCTGCAACCAACCAACCAACAAAAACAACAAAGAGCCAGGCACTAAGCACAAACAAATCCTACACACCGACTCCACCACTGCTACAAGCGGTCTGAAATAGGGGAGTGAGCCGCGCGTACCACGGCGGCGGCGGTGTCGTCGCAGCTGGTCTCGATGCCGAGCATGAGGAGGTCTGCGGCGGCGGCGGCGGAGGGCATTGTGGCGAGGGAGCGGAAGGTAGGAGAGGACCGTAGCGGAGGGGAGGGGGCGGGGGCGAGGAGGAGTCGGAGGAGGGGAGCGGGAAGGGGTGAGGGGAACGGTGGGGCTCGCCGGAGGAGGAGGGCGGCGGCGGCGCGGGAGGCCGGCGGCGATAAGGTGGGGAGAAGAGTGGCCGCCATTCCACTCTAGCTCGGGTTACACTGGGGTCTCTCAACAAACACCGATCTTTTTGCATCCGACGCACATGTGTGCCTCCTTTTTCCAAAAGTCTAAAGAAAAAAAATTACTGACGAAAATGCATGATGGCATTTGGTTGTATTATTACTATAGTAGGGTACACAAATTCTTTGTGATGTTAAGCTCATAATAAAAGTATAAAAGTGCATACTCCTTTGTCCTTTAAAGGGTTAATTGGATCCATACCATTGCAAATTTATCTATTCAGAAAAATAACACTACAATTTGTCTATTTGTAGCCTTGCCACTGAAATTTCACAAAATTAGAACCGTGTCACTACCGTCACGTTTTCCATCTATTCTCTTCATTTTCCGTTTCTTCCTTCCTTCCTTCCTGTCTTCCAATTTGTGCGGTGCGGCAGCGACACTGGTTCGTAGGGGGTAGGGGTGAAAACGGTACGGAAACGGACGGAAACCATCTTTATCGTTTTCGTTTTCATATTTTTTTTCGGAATCGGAAACCCCGGATACGAAAACGGAATCGAATATTATCGAAACCGAAAACGGAGCGAAAACGAACCGGCGCGAATACGGTAACGAAAATTTATCGGAATAAAAAACCTCTCAAACTGATAAATCCAATTGAATAAATTATCTATGTTTAAAAGAGTAATGTTGTTGATAAATCCCAATGTAGGACAAAAAAATATTCTTATGTAATTTTAGATTTGCATAACAAATATTTTTTAAAAAATTAACAGCCAAACATTCACTATTTAGTGCTTAAAAAAAGAATCCAGAGTATTTCAGTCACGAAATTTCTACTAATTCCAAGAAAATTTCCAGAAATTCCGAGAAAATTTTCGGAAAGTTTCCGACCGATTTCGAGTTCCGACGGAAACTGCCCTTATCATTTCCGATTCCGTTCCCAAGAAAATATTTCCGAATTCGTTTCCGTTTCCGAAAAATTCCGACCGACAGATTCCGTTTTCGAAAATAGGTCTGGAATCCGGAAAGATTTCGTACCGTTTTCAGGCCTAGTAGGGGGCGATGGGGTGCACGGCGTCCAAGGTGGAGTAGTGTCACGCCCAGAAATTTAGCCCAAATTTCGAGACTATTTTGTGTATTAAATCCCTGTCTAGGACCAGCCAGGGTACACAAAACGACAAGTAATATACAGTTCCAAACGTAAATAAAGCGTAAAATACTTACAAAAGAGGCACCTAGTCCTCACACCGAAACAGAACGACAGCAGCGGAAAAAGGCGATCCTAGCGGAGCTTCAGCTCCACTCCACAGGCAAAACTCAACTGGGGTCTGAGCATTGGTCCTCTAACTCCATCTTCAGCTCAGAAGCACTACACTTCTAAAAAGGGGGAATAATAGCAAGACTGAGTACAACCACCGTACTCAGCAAGCCACACCAACGATGCAGATGTGCAAGGGGATACAAGGATGGTTTGTGGCTATTTGCATAAAGACGGTTGTAAAACATTTTATTGAGCAAAACAGTAAAACTGTTGAGTAATTAAAGTAACATTAAATCTCCACTGATCAACGCTACACCACGTTGAACAGGCCCAACCAACCCACCTGAACTACAGTGTATTGGGTCGATTTATTAAGATGGGACTAATCACGGTGAATCTGGTCGACCGCCCATAACCGCGGGCACGGCTATTCGAATAGCTTTACTCTGATCAGAGGTGTACAACTGTACCCACAAGACACAGCCCCACGACACGTTACCGTGCGCCGACATGTCACCACGACATACCGAAAAGAGGCCGTGACAGGACCCTTCGCATAACCCCCTCTAACCAAGCACACCACATCTCAGGTTTCACCCCCGTCCCCAGCGGGCAACGGGCAGTCCCCTCTCGTGCCTAGGTGAATCCGGAAGCGACAGAGGCCGTCGCAGGGCCCGCCCCGCTCCATCACGCCCACCCTTGCCTGGATGCGTCAGCTAGAGGAAAGCTACACTACAAGCCCAGCCGTTGCCCACGCTGGCTTGTGGTAAGTACGATAAGTTCTTCCAGGGCATCCCGCGAACCGGTCCTTAATTGCCATGGGTGCGACTAGCAAAACCATGCACCCACAGCCCACCATTCAGTCGCATTTTAGTTGGATAATTACGACCACGAAGCATGGCCAGATGTCTCGAGCACGCAGCTCACTCTGATACTAAAAAGGTCTAATACTGTAATTATCCCATCAACTGAGCTAGTGGTAATTAAGCATAGCTAAGCATATAGTTCTAGCTAGGTCACATAAGTAACATGAGCTAGTCGATTCATTACCCAAGGTTGACAAAGAACAGATATCAAGTAAACATGGCACAAGCGAGCAGATAGGTAATACCCGGATCCCATGTAATTAGCAAAACATGCATATTTATTTGTAAACGGTAAAACATTTATAAATTGGGATCAACATGCTCAAGGGGAATGTGTGACTTGCCTTGCTTCTTCACTTGGATCTTCTGAACTCTTATCCTTGCGAATGCGATCTTCCGAAACGACGGGAACTACACGCTGGCACGCAAAACGAGGAAAAACTCTAATAAAGACCAAGAAAACAGTACATAAAAAGTAAACAAACATGTAGAGCTCAATTTTAGATGAATTTTGCAAGTTGAACGGCTCAATTCGGAGTTCGAATGAATTAGATATGAATTTTAGAAGTTTTGAGCCATTTAAATGAATTTCTATAATTATTCACGAATTATTGCGCAATTATTATTTATTTTCTCAAAGGAAAAGGCTGTGCTGACGTCAGCAAAGGAGATGGGCGGCGCCGGCAAGCGGGCCCCACCGGTCAGCGGCACAAGGGCGCCGGTCCACCGTGGACCGGGACCACCGAGGCGGTCCACCACCGGTCCACGGGAACCGACGGTCCGGATCGGCCCAAGCCGATCGGGCGGCCAGGGGCGGCGCGGCTGGGGCACAGCACGGCACAAAGCCGGCTGGCCAAACGACGGCGCGCGGCGGCGCGGCCACCCGCGGCGACGGCCGGCGACAGCTCCCGCGGGCGAAAGCGGCGCACGCGCGAGCAGCGGCGCGGCGCGGCAAGGGGGAGGCGGCAACCGGCTGCCCGGCACCACCGGCAACGGCGCGGGCACGGAGCGCGGAGCGCGGCGGCGGCAGCGCGTCGCGAGGACGCCCGGGAGGCGGCCGACGAAGGGGAGGAAAAGGGAGAGGGAGGGGAGTGCTCACCGAGATGCACGACGGCGAAGGGGCGGCCGACGGCAAGGAACGGTGGCGGCGGGGCTCCTCAGGAAGACGATGTGACAGAGCTCCGGCGACGGGCGTCGCTCAGGATGGGGCGGATGGGCTCGGCCTCGATCTGAGGAAGATAAAGGAGGGGTTAGAGAGGAGAGGACTGGTGCGTGGTGACCGGTAACGACGGCCGACCGCGACAATATGAGAAGGATCTCACCGGCGACCGAGGAAGGAGGAGCTCCGACGGATTTCCGGCGAAGAGGGGCGGCGGCCGAGGTCCTCCTCGTCCTTGCGGAGCTGAGGGAGGCAACGGCGCGGGTCGGCGTCGACCGAAGCGGCGGCGCGACGCGGCTGGAGTCGGCGGCGGTGGCGGAGAGAGGTGGTTCGCGTGGCTACGGCGCTACGGAGGTGGAGAGGGGAAATGGAGCGGTGGCCGAGCTTGCCCGGGCGGCGGCAAAGCTGGCGGTGGCGGCGGAGCAGTGCGGCGGCGACCCTAGCGACGGGAAACGGCGGCCGGAGTTCGCCGGAGTGTGGCGGCGCGCGGGAGCGGCGTGGGGAGCTCGAGAGAGCGCGCGGGAGGGGGCAATGAGTTGGGGGAAACGGATGAGGGGAGGTCGGGGTGCATTTTTATAGGCCCCGGAGGGGGAGATCGTGGCCGTGGCGGGCGGCAACGGCCGGCGGATGGAGCTTCGACGACGTGGGCGAGTGGGGCTCGAACGGCGCCGATTTTTTGGGGGGGGAAATGGGGGAGAAAGTGGAGGAAGGGGAGGACGTGGGGTGGACCACGTCTGCACGCGCGCGGGAGCGTGGAGGCGCGCGGAGGAAGCAGCGTCGTGGGGTGGCTCAGGCGGCCATGGCGGCAGTTGGAGCTGGAGGAAAGGGATGACAGGTGGGGTCCACGGGTCCCACCTGTCGGAGAGAGAGGGAGGGAGAGGCCGGCTGGGGAGGCAGAACGGACTTGAGGGAGAGAGAGAGCCGAGCGGGCCGAGGGAGGAGGCCGGCCCGAGAGGGAGAGAAAGGGGGCGCGCGGGTCGCAGGAGAGAAAGGAGGGATTGGGCCGAAAGGGGCCCAAAGAGAGGAAGGAGGATTTTATTTGTTTTCTTTTTATTTTAATTGATGCAATGATCTTTGTGCTATTAAAACTATTTCTCGAGCTCCGAAAATTCACGGAAAATTCCGGAGAGTACATTAGGGCACAAAGAATATTACAAAATATTCCCGGCCAATAATTTTTAAAGGAAATTTTTAATTCCCTCAATAATTCACTTGATTAAGTTGATTTAACTTTTATTTAATTTCCAGAAAATGTATTATTAATTGATTTTTATTCCCGAACGAAAATCGGGGCGTTACAAGTAGGAGGACATGGTGTGGTGGTGCGAGGAGCGGCGGTGACACATGAAGGACACGGTGGCGTCGCGGTAGCAGCTCGCCTCGGCCCACGCCGACTAACTCCGTGTCCCACCACACTGCGCCAGTGCTCCTCACCACAACCACCTAGCCTCCTCTGTTTTCCTCGCTCCCGTCACCGACGCCGCTGCTCTCCAAGCACCACCCGGCGCTGCCGCCGCCACCGCCCCATAGTCACAATAGCAGCAGCAGCAGCAGCCTCGTCACATAGCGGTGAGGGCTCCCCGCGGCGGGCCGTGTTGCCTCAAGGTGCCTCACATCCTGTCCGACTCCAGCATTGCTCGCCCAACACGGTTGTCGTTCCGGAAGCTAGTGGTCTAGACACCGTCGGCAGCGGCATCGTGGAACTGGGAGAAAAGGGGAAATAAGAAGGAAGAAGAAAATGACAAGTGGGGTTAGGGCATTTTTGACTTTTCACGCTATTTATCTCTCATATTCACCTGAAAATTAATAATTTAATGGGCGTAATGTCTACTAGCAAATAACCACGTTTAGATAGTGTTTTTCCCCAAAAGTGAATTCGTGCGGTGTCCGACTGGTAAAATCACAAAGTCTTGATGTCCTGTAGCAAAGTTTGCCTAATTTTTATGTTTTTAGTTTCATCATGAGAAATACTTTCATAACATATATAATCTACACGTTGTTAAACTATACGAACTTTTATATCGATGATTAAAGATAAAAATGTTTTAACTTATAATAAAACTAAAATGACAATTAATTTAAAACTGAGGGAGTAAAGGTAGAAGTAGCTCGGACGTCCTTGTCGAGCCCAACGTACCCCAATAGTAACCGGACAACGGCGCTGTGCGTCCGTGAGGGTTGATTGGCCACGAGCCAAGGACGGAACGGAACGGAATGGAAGAAATATGTTCCCTTTGCTTGAACCCAAAGTGTCACAGCGCTATACAATTCATCCCATCCGTACACATTTTGCTGCCCTGCCACACGTGTGCGTCGTAGGATTACGTACTTGTACCACCAAAAAGTTGGTTGGCCAGAAGAAAAAATTTTTGCACATGAATCCTCTCAAAAGAATACAAATATATTAATGGCCGATCGATGGCCCGGCGTCCTTGGTAGTCGTCGAATACGCGATGAAATTTTGGTATTATTGTAGGTGTTACTAATAAGACACATTTCCTCTATGATGCAGGCCTGGTTTAGTTTCCAAATTTTTTTCTCAAAAACATCACATCAAATACTTGGACACATGAATAGAGCATTAAATATAAATTAAAAAACTAATTGCACAGTTAAGGGGGAAATCGCGAGACGAATCTTTTGAGCCTAATTAGTCCATGATTAGCCATAAGTGCTACAGTAACCCATATGTGCTAATGATTGATTAATTAGGCTCAAAAGATTCATCCTGCGGTTTCCAGGCGAGTTATGAAATTAGTTTTTTCATTCGTGTCCGAAAAACCCTTCAGACATCCGGTCAAACATCCAATGTGATAGCCAAAAAATTTCTTTTCGCGAACTAAACAGGCCCATAATATGATTTGTCTGGTCTCTAAAATGTTTTTAAAATGTCACTAAATATAAGACTAAGTACAATAGCAAACTATAAGCTAGCTATAAATATATGTGGAGGGGATAAAACAAAGAGAGAAGAGAAATGAACTATGGATCTTAGCACGTTATGTGTATAAGAGGTGGGACTAGTTATTAATGATGTAACATATATTTATAAGTAACTACTGTAAAAATAGATTATTAGATTACTATAAATGATTTGACTTTTGAAAAAAAAGTAGTTGATTATAATATTAAACTTGCTCTATAGCTCTGTAGTTAGTGGGACTGTTTCTAAAATAGAAATGGTTGACCGGGGGACAAGCGCTACTGATGTAGTGATGTGCCCCTGACTTATAGGGAATTGTTAATGATCTCAAGTCTTAAAACCTCTATCTCCTCTATTTACAGCCTCATCGCTAGGCTTAGTGAGAAATAAAAAAAAAAGCATACTTGTAAACGATAATTTATGAATAAAACTTTTATATACGTGTTCTTATGATTTAAAAGTAAATGATTTAAAAGTAAATGATAGAAAATAAACTACGATGAAAATTCTCAAAATCAACTCTAAATTTAAGGTAAAAAATTTAAATTTTGGCTGATAAGGATAAATATAAATGAAAAAAAAGACGTTAAATATGTGTTAGATATTGTGCTTGTGAATGTGTAAGTGTAGTGTGTGTATACTGTATAGATGGTGCATGTACCAATGGATCATCCACGTAATCGAAAGAAATGGCTTCATGGATCTTATAAACTGGAGTACATAGCAGGAGAGAGGATAGCACGGATCAACTATGCTTGTGTTGATGTCGCCATATGAACTTCCAGATCAAACCACCATGCATGCTGGTTTAAATAGTTGAAACTTGTCTTTCAAAGAAATGAATGAAACTGAGAGATGGCCCACTCTTCAAAATTATTTAGCAGGTTAATTAGGCAAAATAATGCATATTTTTCTAGAGAGGAAATAATGCATGTTCTCACCTAATATTTTTCTTTTCTGTGTGTTTAGTGGGAAAGCTACAGAATCAAATGCCTTTGGTTTCGGAAACATATGTTATACTCAAATATATTTGGCTGATACCAAATCATGTAAAATACATCCACATCAATCCAATTATATGTTACATAGTTTGTTTTTTTTTTCATAATGGAACATTGCAGCAATTTTTCACTTGTGTTAAATATAGTACCATATATACAACTCTCCTAACTTGATAATTTTGGCATAAGAGAACTCATGCCAAGAAACAGAGGTAGCTACCCAGTCCTAATAGCAGCAACTACTACTAAACATATTTTATACTATAATTAATACACATCAACTACATAATCATCATCACCACCAAAAGAATTAAGATTAATTTAAGTTAAAATTAATGTAAACACATATCAACATCATCACCAGCAACTCTGTTCAGCAACAACCACACACCTCGCATCGTCGTCGATGGCGTCGTCGTCGTCGTCATCATCGCATCGCGGCCGTCCGTTGCTCCACGTCAGCATCAGCGCCGCCGCGGCCTCCTCCGTCAGGGACTCCAGCACGGCGGCGGCGAGCTCGGCGCCGACGCGCCGCCGCGCGTCGCCGACGGGGCACACGCTCCACCCGGCCGCCATCTCGGCGGCGATGAGGCCGTGCACCTTGGCGATCTCCGCCTCGAGCTTCTCCTCCTCCTCCCAGTAGCGTGAGGCGGCGGCGGAGGAGGAGGAGGAGGAGGAGGAGCTCGTCGACGGCGAGCTTGCTGTGTGGTTGTTGACGGGGTGGTCGGGTAATGCCGGCGTGTAGGCCGCCGCCAGGAGCTCCCTGAAGATGACTATGGCCTCTGCGATGGACGAAGTACGTGGAGCGAGTGAGCTCTGAGCTATCCACGTGGCGGCAGCAATGGCGCCGCCGCGCCGGAGACGAAGGAGACGCGAGGTGAGTGTACACGTTTGCTTACTTTTCGAGTAGGCAGGCGACGCTGGCGGCTGGAACGGGCTCTGCTCCAGCACGGAGACGGGGCTCAGCTGCTTCTCCTCCTCCTCCTCCTCCTCGTCTTCCATGTCGTCCTCGCCGATGGCCGCCGCCGCAGCCGGCTGCTGCTGCTGCTGCCGCTTCCCGCCAACCTTCTTGGCCGCCGCGGCGCCACGCGGTAGAAACTTGGAGAGGATGACGCTGAGAAGCGCGCTCGCCGGTCGCCGTCGCCGCCGCCTCATCGCCCGCGCGGCGGCCGGCCAGCAGGCGGCGTCGAGGAGGGCGGGGGAGCAGCCCTTGTCGAGGAGAAAGAGGTGGAGGGAAAAGGGCTCCTGCTGCTCCTCCAGCAGCTCTGAAAGGCGGCGGGCGCCGCCGCCATCACTGCTGCTGCTGCTTCCCGACGCCGGCGACGGCGAGAGGAGGGTCGCCATGGGGGGTCGGACCGTCGGAGAGAGGAGGTAGGTGGACGGCGCCGGATGGATGAATGGAGGCTTATAAAGGTGGGGGAAAGAAGATTGAAAATCTGAGACTCTGAAATGTCTACTTTGGTTACCAAACTATATATCTCCTTTTGTCATGAAAATATACTTTAAGCTACTGAACTTTTTTAAAAATATGACTATATTTATAACCCTATAAAATTATGAAAAAAAGTTCAAATTACCAACCCAAACTAATGTGACAGTACGAATTACCTCATCAATTCAAAATTAGACATTCTTCACCCTCAATTTTTCATACCGGACAAATTGTCCCCTTAGCTAATTCCGAAGCGGTTTTGGTTTTACGTGGCATAAGTCAACATAAGAAAATAAGTAGTGTGGCCCACTTATCAATTCTGCCTCTTCTCTCGGTCACCACATTTGGGCCCTTAACTTTTTTTTATATATTTTCTTATGTTGTATGAATTGCCACATGTGCATCACTTAGGATTAAAACCGCTCTGGAGTCTATCAAATGAGTAATTTGTCTGGTATAAAAAGTTAAGAGTGAAAAATATCTGGTTTTTGAATTAAGGAGGGTAATTCATATTGCCACAATAGTTCAGTGGGTATTTCGGACGTTTTCTCAAATTATTATAAAAATGATTTATAGATACATCATCCTTTCACAACTTAGATCACTAATACATTTAGAAAAGAAAAGTTAAGATTTCATTTGTAAAAATTATATTAGTAGATTTATCATGGATATGTGGCTAGTAATAATAAAATGGGTATTGCTATGTTTCAGAGGTGCAATTTTAGCCACCTAAAAATTACACTTTCCTACGCCTAAAATTGCAGAAGTATGCAATGTGCAATTTTACTTCTTTTTAGCTTTATTTTTCCTGTTCTATATGGTTTTGCTTTACTTTTAGCTAAGTTTGAATATTGTGTGCATGTACTTGTGTAATATGAATTGTAATTTCTTTTTTTTAGTTATGTGTTTTTTGAAAAATTTTGCAGGTTAGAATAATTTATTGCTAAACTTTCTATGTAAGAAAAAGGGAGGAGTGATGGAAAC
Source organism: Oryza sativa Japonica Group (assembly GCF_034140825.1). Lineage (NCBI taxonomy): Eukaryota > Viridiplantae > Streptophyta > Magnoliopsida > Poales > Poaceae > Oryza > Oryza sativa. Next base: position 18,427,552 of record NC_089046.1, read on the forward strand.
CAGTGGACTGTTACCACAGGGATAAGAAAACCGACTAAAATTTTTGAAAATCACAGTCACGACACTTCTTAGTAAAATATATATATTAATGTACTAAGACTATGGCAATATCCTAAACGATAAGTAAATCTCTACTACTTAAAAAATAAAAAATAAGATGCTTCCTTCGTCCGTCAAAAACAAAAAAAATAGCAGAAAAATAAAAAAAAGGTCTCTACTACTTAAAAAATAAGATATGCTTCCTTCGTCCGTCAAAAACAAAAAAAATAGCGAAAAAATAATAAAAAAAAAAGGTCCGACTCCTATTCCTCTGGTCCGACTCCTATTCCTATCAGAAACCAAAAAAAAAAATCCGGCTCTATCCGATTCCCCCTTATAAAAAGGAAAAATAAAAGTCACCACTCCTCTCGGTTTGAGTCTGAGATCACAGGCACCCTCCTTTCTATACCATGATATCTCATACATCTTGGTGAAAAAAATTGATGTGCCGAATTAAAGATCTGTTTGCAAAAATAGAACCTACAGGTCGAGAGCATTCCATTTTTATATGATTTTAATTTTTGGATTTGTACTTTTGCATTCGAGTCCCTGTAATTTTTATATTTACATTTGAGTTCCTATAATCTTGCAAAAAAATGAAAAGGGCGAAATAAAGTCCGATTTCTAATCAGTATATATCTCTTCTCTATCTCTAATCTAATCTAACAATTTAAAAATAGAAAATGCACGAGAAAATAAAAATTGTTCAAATAAAACGCGTGAGAAAAAAGTTAGAAAAAAGCGCAAAAAACACGCTAAAAAGGTTTTACATCTTCCATAAAACAAAAAAAAAGCGCGAGAAAAATTATTTCCATCGCTGGTAAAAAAATTTTAAAAAAACATGCGAGGAAAAAACTGTAAAAAAATGCGCTATTTCTAAAAAAAATGGTTTGAAAAAACCACGCAAGGAAAAAAACACCATCTATTAAAAAACAAATCGCTCTGACAAAACTGTCAGAAAAAACACTAAATTGATGGACGCTTGAGTCGGATAGAATCCATCGATTTTTTGCCATCTACTACACGGCTTTTATTTCATCACATATTCTCCTGTATTGGAAAAAAGCAAAAAAAGAACATTTGAAAAAAAAGGAAAAAATGCGCGAGAAAATTATTGTTAGAAAAAACATGCAAAAAACACACGAGAAAATAAAAGCAAAAAAGGGAGAAAAATATGGTTTTCATCGTCAGTAAAAAAAGCAAAAAAAAAACATGCTAGGAAAAAACTATTAGAAAGAAATGCGCCATTTCTGAAAAATAGTTTGAGAAAATCGCGCAAGAAAAAAAGCACCGTTTATAAAAAAACAAGCCACTCATCAAAATACAAACACATATTATTATTAGAACTTTTTTACCCGTTACAACGCACGGGTATTTTTGCTAGTAAAGTATAAAGTCAATCTATACTATAAAAGGTTGAATTTTTTGGTTTTGCCCTTCTATTTTGGGAGGACGGGGACCAATCGAACCGAAATTTTGGAATATTTTGGACCGAAATAATTTAACATTTTATCATATTTTGATCAAATTTTAATAAATTGTGCTAACATAAAAAAAGTGGAGTGGGTTGAAACTTTGGAAATTTCATTCCAGAATTTTGGACTATGGTTACTAGTAGTATAAATATTAAAAAGATACTAATGGTAATGGTTTTAAAAAGTTTAATTAATTACAAATACCCCATAGGCCCAGACAACCTGCTTTTCGTGATCGGACAAATGAGCATCATATCCGATCCACACCCTAGCTTTGCTTCTGTTTCACGTATGTATTTATGGTGGTCATACCCATATATACGATCATACGTACATAGAGGTGAGAAAGTGACACTGGGGAGATCAACTATCACTTTTAAGATCGGTACAAGGTACTGGTACTGTGTGCTGTTTGCAAAAATCTTTAGGCTGTCTGCAGATGGAATTTCACATCACTCCTATACATGATTACATGAATGTGTACTCCTTTTATTTGCAGGTGAATAGGCAGCTTTGTTTGGTCCATCGGTTTTCGAAAGTAGTGTGGGTACTATGTGCCGTCGTCGTTACCCGTCACACATACAATGCCGTCCTTTCTTTTTTGCCAATGGCATCAGAACAAAAGGAGGAGGAAGAGGTGGTTGCTTTTGGTTGCCATTGGCATCTATCTAGAGGTTGGTAGGAGCTGAGCTGATGATTCTGGTTCCCACCCCTGGAAAGAGATAGGACGATTACTTGCTAAAGCTGGAGTTATATATCGAGCTTTGGATTGTATCCGAACACGTATCTGGAGAAAAAAATAGTATTATATATAACTTTCATATGTTTACTCTTAGTATGCATAGAACCGGCTTATAATACGAGAGACTTATTCAATACAGCGGAAAATAATTCTAGCATATGAATTTTATATTTTTTTACTATCAGTCTCAGCAGTCTAAACTCGATACTAACAAAAGATTTAACAAGAATGCTTAAAAGGCCGTAAGAATTCGAAGTGTTATGTTTTCTTTTCTAGCGGGCTGATTAAATTAATGAAAAATTAACACATTTGAGGTCTAAAGGCATAGCAAATCGTACATCATCTATCGGTAGCAAATATGGTACACCCCTCAAATAGTTAGGTCCTCTTTGTAATGTAGGATTGGGAAACACATAAATACAAAACAGATATCCCCTAAAAAAAGAAATGAAAAATATAGAATTTGTTGTATGTTTCTCTAATCTTACAAGAATGAAAAATATGAAACAAAGCAGTTATGTTCATATGAAATTGAGCCATATGAATGCAATCATATCGAAAATTTTCTATCAATTTCTATGAATACTAGAATCCCAATGAAAATCCTCCTCATGTTTGCAATGTAATTTTTGGGAAAAGTAAGATGTAACTGTGTTGTTTGTTTTTTTTTTAAAAAAAAAGATGTAACTGTGATGCAACAGCTTAACTGCGTACTTTCATTTGCTTCCTCCCAACGTACGAATAAATCATGTTCTACAAAGGTGAGCACACTCAAAAAAACAGAGTTCTTTCATGATTCACATGTTCTTTATTAAAAGACAATCAATAGCTAGCATACCGCTCAAACTAGCAATTAACAATATTTTTATATATAATTTTGGTCAATTTGAATTGTAAACTGTGAAATATACATCACTAAAATCATTAAGGACATTTGTTAAGAACTGAAGTTCCTAACAACCAGTACGTATGATGAGAGATATTTCTCAGATATCTATATATAGTCCAAAACATAAAATATACAGTAAAATATACACCATAATTTAATAAAATTGAGATATACTTTATACCCAGTTAATTATATATGCCTATATAATTAGTGTAGTTAATACTCCCTCCGTCCCAAAATAAGTGCAGTTTTAGCACTGTTCACGTCCAACGTACGACCGTTCGTCTTATTTGAAAAAAAATTATGATTTATATTTTTATTGTTACTAGATAATAAAATATGAATATTATTTTACGTGTGACTAATTTTTTTAATATTTTTCATAAATTTTTCAAATAAGACGGATAGTCAACACGCTAAACACGGATATCTATGGCTGCACTTATTTTGGGACGGAGGTAGTATTTTTTTCTCTTCTCTCATTAAACCACAACACTTCAATATTTATAACCCTAAATAATTAAACTATGGTGAAAATTGCCTCTTTTTTCTTCTCCCGTATAACCACACCACCATAGTTGTCTTTGGATGATCCATATATATTAGTTCCTTCATTTTCTTCTATCGTGAAGTGGCATCACTTTAATTTTGCAATCTATATATGATTTAAATTGTCATAAACTAATACCTTCTAAATGGTTTATCATTTTTTAACATGATCGATCAAATATGCATATTATATCGTCGAGTAACAAAACAAATCTGTCGTACACCTTATTTCTATATATCACTATCATACAAACTTTTCCCCACGGCAACGCACATGATTTTATCTAGTTACTATGTGAGAGCATAATATATATTTTTCCACTATATATCTATCTATCTATCTATTATTATATACTAAAAGTCCATTAAACTTCCTACAAACGCTCCTAAGCCGCCACGTGACAATTCTATAAATGCTCCTAAGTCGCCATGTGACGTTTTAATATATTAGAAACATCTGACCCTCGATTTTCATTTAAATTGGTGGGTCCATAATTTTGCACTATTAGATTAGATTAAAAATAGACCCTTATACGTATGCCTCCCTCACCACCTGCAAGTACGTACGTACAAGTACGAACGTAACATACCCCCTAGACTTTTTTCCTTTTCTTATACACCTTCTTTTATTATTTTGCTTTACCTAATATACATCCATAATATTATTGGTGTTTGAACATATGTTTATTTACTAAAGAAATATGTAATTATCATTTATTTTGTTATACTCTGTCCATTAAATTTCCTACAAACGCTCTCACGTCACCATGTGTCACTCTACAAATGCTTCTACGTTGCTAAGTAGCGCTATAATAAATTAAAGAAAATCATAGAAGTTCTTAGAGAAAATAAAACATTTAATCCTCGATTTTCACTTAAAGCTAAGAGACCATTATTTTAGACAATTAAATTATTAAATTATTAAATCTAAAAAAATAATCTCTCACTCCCAATATCCTATTCACATACAAGAGAAAATCCTTGCGTACAATTCATCCGGGAAAAAAAAAAAGGCAAAAGCTATACGTATGTACGAACGAAATAAAAACCAAAGATATTGATAACTATGATTGAAAAAAATCACTGCCAAGATTAATTATAAAAGCACCAGCCCAAACGACCAGCCAAGATAATCACCATCAGCTCACGGCTCAAGCACGTATATGCATTATCTGCTCTTCTTATTTTTAGGTTGTTGAGATATCTAAAGCATAATAAAATCTAAACAACATTTGATTTATATCTTCGATTGAATGTAGACTTTCATGGTTATCACGGTCAGTGTCATCTTCGTGGAGGGCTCCATGCATGTATTAACTTTTGGTCAGTTTAGTTCTTTACATTCTTGACAATTAAATCAATAATTTAAATCTATATATTGATGTTTTATTATCAAATTAAAAAATAGTGTGAGCCATATATATGCCTTCACCCTTTGCATTTTCTATGATATAGAGATAAAATATATTACTCTACGAACTTTAAATTAGGTCAGTGTCATCTTCGTGGAGGGCTCCATGCATGTTTTAACTTTTGAAAACTATAAGTTGGTTTTATGATCAATTTAGTTCTTTATATTCTTGACAATTAAATCAATAATTTAAATCTATATATTGATGTTTTATTATAAATTAAAAAATAGTGTGAGCCATACCATCACCCTTTGCATTTTCTATGATATAGAGCTAAAATATATTACTCTACAAACTTTAAATTAGTGAACCCGTTATTTTATACCGTTAAATTAGGTCTATTGAAAAAACAACCCCCCCCCCCCCAAAAAAAAACAAAATCTCCCATGTAAGAAAAAGCAAAGTAACATATATACACAAGTAAAAATATATAGCTAAAAATATACATACATACTATGATCAGAGAAAATCAATGGTCTCTAAACTATGATTTTCCATGATATAAAAAATATTACCCAACCAATATACGCAGTTAAACTAGATCAAAGATGTAATATGAATTCAATGGTCTGTAAGTGTTCATCTATTAAATATATATCAATTTCAATAATTCTGATGTATTCCTTTAATTAAATGAACTATTATTGACCTATAGTAGTTAGTGCTAACTGATAAATACATAATGGCACATAATAATTAATGTCATAATAATTTTTCAAATAATTATGGTGTACAATATCACCTGACAAATAATTTGAATCTACATATGTAAAAATGAAAAATGAAAACAACAGAATTTAGTTATATTTTTTTCAAGTAGATCTTATCTAATTTTAATATGTGAGATATTACGATTCTCAAATATTTTTTTTTGAATTTTTCAAAACTATTTGATTGGTATTTGAAAAGTGAGAAGCACACATGATACATAGACATGATAAACTTTATTAAAAATACTTCTAGCGAGTGATATGGCTATACTACAACCCCTTAATCCATCATGAGAACTATGGTCATATATGTAGGTTTTTTGTTTGTCATATAGTTTTGGCAACAAATAAACAATCCAGTAACACCCATAATATATTTTCTTATACTTCAGGAATTCCGATGTGTCGGGCATAGTTGATGGATGTATGTCATACACTCTACTAACATGATAACCTCACTCACTTTCAAATAAGAATATTGTATATGTATTATTGAAATTTGAGTAATATTGATTTACACTATAAACAAATTGTGTCTACTATATACCACAAAACTTTAAAAAGGATTATTGTAATCACCTCTGTCTTCTCTTTTTCCATTCTCAAAAGGGTGCCAAGCATAGATAATAAAGCTTGCTATACTACCATGATATAGCAAAGGCATACATTTGGATGAGTTAAGCCACCATGGGTACTTAACGATGCAATCCTTTATGAGGGTACTAATAGTGAATTAGCCGTTAAAACTATTCTCCACGATGGTCTTGATGGGCACGACTATGTCGATATGTGACCCATGTTTTAAGGTATCGAGGAAGAAAGCCTTGGTAGTATGTTCGGCTTCATCCGTTAGATGGGCATTCATATCAAATTTTAACAGTATTATCCTATTAACTCATACAAGCGATATTGTTATAATATATTTTTTTGATAAAATATTATTGGAATATTTATACATAGATTTGGAAATAAGTCAGATCGACATGAACAGTTAGGTTAGTAGTGGAGATAATTTTTTTAGTCGATTAATGATGTATTGTTCTTATTTTGATATTACAAATACAGTTTCATCTATTAAATAATCACTCAGGTTTCAAAAGAACGATAATAAGTATCCATAATAAAATAAAATAATAATAATAATAATAAGTAGTGGCGATATTAGACAAATTTATATATAACCGGGACATAGTGATTTATGTTTGAATCTAGGAAACGCTTTTGACATAAACATTAAACAAAATACCCGCACATCTGCGCGGGCTTCTTTCTTAGTTTGCAATTAAAGGAGACTTCTATTTCTTTTTAAAACATATAGGCTGGCATGCAAGATGATAAGAAAATTGAGCTCATTGAATTAGCTAGAAGTAATTAAATAGGTAGTCCTTTATACTACTACTAATAACTGTACTTTCGAGCATGTTGGCAGTGCTCCACAGCTCATCTATTCATCCTGTCCTTCTCATCATGCGCAAGAGGTCGTGCGCTCCTTCGTACGTGTGTAACCACCATAAGATTAAGGGGGTGTTTAGAAGTTAGAAACTAAATTTAGTTTCTCTCATAGACTTATGTTTTTATGAGATGAACTGAAGTTTAGCCCCACTTTAGCCCCTCCAACCAAACACCACCTAACTACTTTCTCCTCATTCCACCCATTCAACCAATCCCTAATTATATGGATCTACCCTATACTTTATACTCAATGCACCCATCCAGTCAATCTCTAATTATATGAGACTGACACGTGCTTTATTCCCAACCCACACACCCAACTAATCCCAAATATATGGACTCAGCCCGTGCTTTGTCCTTAATTTACCAACTCAGTCAATCTCTAATCATACGAAATTGATCCGTTATAGTAAATAAAAGCTTGTACCATAAGGGCATACGAAATTGATCCGTTACAGTAAATAAAAGCTTGTACCATAATGGCAAGGTCAGTGTATAATGTGCATACACATCTTAAGGTATGATCCATAAATAGTTAGCTATTTGTTATAGTATGATGCACAACATATATAGTCTTTAACGTAGGTCCACTATAAAATAAAAATATGAGATGGCTGCTAACTTTTTTGGGATAGTGGGGAGAGAGAGAGTAAGTAGAGGAGAAAAAAATAGTTATTTATTCACTATGGCCGATTGTAACCTTGAGGTGCACCACAAGAAACTTTTTTCTATTGCTGGCTTACACAATGTGTAAGGTGCACTTCATCAATATATTTATTCCTTTTTTACTTTTTTTTAAGCATGTTGTGGTTGTCCTAAGGCATAACTCATCTCTGACCCAGCAGCGGCACTGAAACTCGCGTTAAACGGCCAAGATATTCACAAGCTCGAACAGGAATTTTCTGCGCCAAAAATTCTGCACCCCCTGAAGCGTATACTCCCTAAAAAAGACAAACCGCGGGTTTACATGCTAACATTTGACTGTTCGTTTTATATGAAAATTTTTTATAATTAGTATTTTTATTGTTGTTAGATGATAAAACATGATGAATACTTTATGCTGACTTATCTTTTTAATTTTTTTCATAATTTTTTTAAATAAGATGGACGGTTAAATATTGGACACGGATATCAGGGTTTGTCTTTTTTTTTTTTTTTTTTTTTTGACTGAGGAAGTATGTCCTGTGGTACCCCTGTCGCCGAATCTACGCATCTGCCAAAGACGCATGCAGAAACGGCACCGAGCCGTCGAGCATCGATGATCCACACACGCACGCGCAGGCAGCGCAGCAGGCAAAGGTTTGCTTTGCATTTTTGCAGGCGATTGTTTCCCCGCGTGGGTGCTCTCTGCTGGCTGCGACGCCATATATGCCTTTCTTCCCCGCGCCATCCGTCGTCGTCGAACCATCGCGTCGCGTCCCCGTGTCTGTCGAGCGAGATGGATGGATGGATGGATGGATGGGACCGGACGAGGCATCGGTTTCTCGCCGGCCGTCGTGTTGCGTCGCCAGTCGATCGCCAGGTGAAAAGGCTGAGGCAGTCAGAGCTTTGCGCCATGGTGTCCGGCCGGCCGGGGCACCGATTACCGGGTACTTCACTTGCTCTAGTAGGACCAGTGTACTGCACTTGTTGCTCTTGTGAGTTTTCTTGTGTTCCACTGGTTCAAATTAACTTTTCAATCTTGGCTGTGTTTGGATCCAAACTTCCAACTTTTTCTATCACATCAACCTGTGATACACATACAACTTTTCAGTCACATCGTACCAATTTCAATCCAAATTTCCAACTTTGAAAGAAACCCAGTCTCGTAGTTTCTTATACATAAAACTTGCACTCCTTCCATCTTAAAAAAACGATTTCTGAGCACTGGGGTGGAGGCTTTGTCCAAAAAAAAAAAACGATTTCTACTCCATACATCGAGAAACAGCGATAGCGGGCAGTCTTATCCTTTGTCTCTCTCCTCACCCAAGCGTGATTAAAAAAAAAAAACCAAAAACAGAATTGACTCATCCTCTTTCCTCTCGTCTTGTCTCGTCCGTCGCTCTCCTCCTTCCACCCATCTCTTACCCCTCCCATTGGCGATGAACCGCTCTACCCATGTTCCTTCCCTCCCACCATCCTCGCAAATAGCTCATATGCGACACCTGCACCCTGATGCGGCAGCTTGGATGTGGCCGCAGAGGCAGAGGCTTTTGAGGAGGCGGATCCAATACAGATGATGGCACTGTCGGACGGATTCGGCTCGAATATGGCGGCGGTGGTGGTTGAGGCAGGTGCATCTCGTTATTTTGCAGATGGAGGTGGAGGCTACGGGTGGATGCGACGCAATCAGTGGCGGAGGCAGAGGATCTAATGCAAGAGGATGCACGAGCGTACGGTGGTGAAGGCAAACGATTAATCTCTGTTCTTGGTAGTTAGTTCTTGCTAATTCTTGCATTTGACCGTCCAAAGCATTTCTTTTTTCAGATTGGAGATGTTATATTTCTTTCGGCAAGTGAAAATTTTGAATTTTTGGATTTTTTTTTCGCAAGATGTCGCTTGTGTTCTTCGTATATGCTGTGTAATTATTGGGTTTAGAGAAACAACAGTATCGGAACGGAAGTAGTTATTGGGGGCACTTTAGTATTTTCACGCTACTACTAAACTTGCATATGGAATATAGGAGTGGCTCTTTTTAGGACGGATGAAATACGTCATACATAGGGGTGGATGTCGAGCTGGCTCGGCTCGACTCGGTCTGGCTTCCTAACGAGCTAGAAATCAAGCTCGGCTCGGCTCGTTTGTAAGCTCGAGCTAGCTCGTGAGCTTTGGGGACAACTGGACAAGAGAGAGCGAACAAAGGGTGGAGAGGTGTCGTGGAAGAGCGACGCGAGCGGCGGCGTCCACTGCGGCGTCGGGCGCCGGGGAAGGTCCACGGCCGCGTCGGGCGTGGGTGGCGGCGTCCACTGCCGCATCGGGCGCCGAGGAAGAACAGCGCGGGCGGCGGCGTCCATGGCCGCGTCGGGCGCCGTGGAAGAGCGGCGCGGGCGGCGGCGTTTGCGGTGGCGTCGGGCGCTGGACGAGAGCCGCGCGGATGGGAAGGACGACGACGCATCGCTAGCGCGCAGGTCTGCGCGTGGGAAGCGTGGCGGCGGCGGCGTTGCTTAACCTGCTTGTGTGCTTGTTTTAGCCTAGGGTTTGGCATATCAAGGGCTGTGGTGGGCCTCGTGGATGATTGGGCTGCTACTAAGCCTCGTTTGATGGGCTGTCCACTGGTGGGCTTCAGCTCGTTTTGGCTCGCGAGCCAGCTCGAGCTGGCTCGCTATGACTAACGAGCTAAAATGTTGGCTCGGCTCGTTACAAAATTTAAACGAGCCAAGCCGAGTCGAGCGTGTCACGAGCCGAGCGAGCTAACGAGCCACGAGCTTCCTGTCCACCCCTAGTCATATATGTATCTCAAGGATAGTTTCAAACTTTCAATCTTTGAGGTTTATTCTCTGCATGTGTCCTCGTGTTAAGTGTTAGGGTAGTACTATTCCATTCAACAATTTGGTTTGGGCTAGTATGTTTCATGCATAAATTATTAACGAGTGATTAATTAATTATTAACTATTTTAAACTTAAAAAGGATTTATTATTTGATATTTTTATTAAACTTTTATATAGAAACATATCATTAAGCAATTAAAAAGTGTTAACGGAAAAAAAAAAGTTATCATGAGGAGCTGCTCAAAAGTACTCAGCTTTAAGTCAAGTAGCATCGGGGGTACGTACGTGGAGCCACTGCCCGGCTAGCTAGCCCGAGCAGCTGTCTGAGCTCATCGATGAAAACTCCATTAAGATTTAATATTGATTAGTAAATTGATGATGAAATTTTTTTTAGCAAATACTAATTATATTAAAATTTGCCTGAATTCAAAACTATTTCGGGTTATGTCACTGAGTGGCATGTATTTCCTATAGACATACCGGACGCCTAACACAAAAATCATAAATTCATTGAGCAGAGTACTCCTAATTCATAGATTTTACATGCCGTACATGCAAAAACCTCCATTGGACAGTGGACACTGCATTCAGGCAGTAGCGTGCCCAACTGCGTCGGGTTGCAGTCTGAATTCTTCACAAGAACATACTATTAAATCACATATAAAAGGTTTTAGAGTTGGATATGACTATTAAGAGAATATGTAAAATTAAATGGAAAGAGATTGTGATTGGTTGAGAAAATAATATTGGTGGAGAAGTTATTATATTTTGAGATAAATTTTAAGAGATAGAAGTTATTATATTTTAAAATAGGGGGAGTACGAGATACCACAGGGTGCGTTGATACACATTGATTGTGTTTAGTTCCTGAAAAAATCTGGAAGTTTGAAGAAAGTTGGGAGTTTGGAAAAAAATTAAAAGTTTATGTGTGTATAAAAGTTTTTTAATGTGATATGATGTGATGGAAAGTTGGGAATAGGGAGAAAACTAAACACGGCCAGTTGGGAGTTTGGAAAAAAAATTGAAAGTTTATATGTGTATAAAAGTTTTTGATGTGATATGATGTGATGGAAAGTTGAGAATATGGGAAAACTAAACACGGCCATTGATGGAAGTGCCTGCAACTGTACAATGTTGGGAGTGGTACACATCTTCACAGATACTGCACGAACCGTCGTTTGCTTACCCTTGTTGCTGCTCGCTTGTGTATCTCGTAGGGTGCCCAACAGTATCCTCGTGGATCCAAAAATGCCGGCCATGGCTGCTGCATTGCCATGGCATCTTGTCCAATGTCCATCAATGTCTTGCTTGCTTGCTGTAGAGCCTCCCAATACGGCAGCTTATAGCTACAGAGGTGACAAAGTAGAGGAACAGAGATGACAAGAGTCAGTCGATATTGATCAGGGTTGGCATCAACCACATGACATGATTCTAGAGGAGTGAGTACTGAGTAGTGATGAGCTAATGATGAGAAGATGTGATCATGAGTTCAGGTAAGTTTGGTGCTAGAAGCTGCTACATATACTCCTATGGTTGTTGAATTTGGGATAGCTGTTTTGGTGCTAGAGAAGGTGCTTGCTGGTTAGAATTGCTAGCTGTACAAAATAAGTGGAAAAGAAATGAAATGTAATTCTTTGGTCAAGTGGTAGAAACGGGCTTTCCCTCTTGATTTCCTACCGGAGGTTCGTGTGAAATAGATTATTAATTTTCACTAGACTATTAAGAATAAATTAAATATTTTAAGAAATAAACTTAGCAAATAGCTTGAAACAACTGTTCTAAATAATATAGTAGAAGAAAATTTATTTTCCAAAGTATAGAACAATTAAGCCATTTTAATAATACGGTGAATAATTTTTCATTGAAAAAATAGCCTTAGGTGCACATGGTTTTAGTCCAGAAGCCAATATACAAACATGACGTTGATTTTAGTTATGATATATTTCTTTTCAAGGGATGCAATGTTATTAAGCTTTAAATGACAAATTACAGCAGAAGAAACAGTTAATACTATAAATTAAACATAAAACTCTGCTTTGTCAAAAAAATACCCCAAAAAACATTGTTAAACATCTAGAACATAACCTGTTACTACAAATAGTGATTGTATTAGAGCCCTTTGTCTCTACAAGCTTCCGTTTTGTTTATACGATTACATAGGATAAACTGAACTGGGTTATTCAAGTCCATCTAGAAATGAAAATGGGAATCAAAATTGAATTGGGTTAGTCGTACATTGAAATGGAAACCGAATAAAATCTATTCCGATTGATGTTTTGTTTGGGCAACCTACAAATTATTTTCTTGGGAAGAGAGATATAGTACACATCAAAATACATCCCAGTGTGTGATGTGTCTCTGTGACACTTGCCTAACAACTAGAGGACGTCTCACAAAATTTATACTTTGTCCTATCCAAATTGAGGACATGAACCCAATTAGGTGGATTCACTTGCCTACAAACCCCATAACTTACCAATGTTGCTTCCAATGGATTTTGCACATTCACTTCCATCCATGTGACTAGTATTTGTCTAGGAGGGGCAGTTAGCACGTATGAAAGATTACAAATGTGGCCCTCTTTATGGTAAGAATAGGAATAACGATATGATGAATGGATTTTGCACATTCACTTCCATCTATGTGACTGTTTGTCTAGGAGGGGCAGTTATCATGCATGAAAGATTCCAAAGGTAGCGCAAAGCTTTATGGTAAAAATAGGAATAATGATATGATGGAAAGAAGACCATGAGGTATGAAAAGAATAGGAACAACAAAAATATGACGCGGGGTAGGAATGACGCCATATGCAGCATATAACATATTTTCATCTATAGCACAAATATTTTGTCAAATTGATCGATAGGCCCATGCATCAACCAGTACCAAGCTATGGTTTTTCCACCTCTATTAAACAATAATCAACAACTAAATTATCCCTAGAATAATACATCCATTTATCAATTTCTTTCTTTCAAAAAATTACATCAGTGATCTTCATATATCACACAATACAATAAAGCAATAGCCAAAAAATATCTATGACACAAAATGAGCAGCACTCCTCTATAAGAAATTAAATTCCTTGTTGAACACTTCTTTTTAACTACATATGTAGAAAATAAAAGTATCTATTTAAAAAAATACTTAATGTAACAAACGAAAATCTCGTTGGAACAAAATATTTGTGTAACAAGGAAAAAACGTGTTACAATTGAAATAAAGCTTCTGTTAAATGAATAATAATCTTTGATGCAACAAAATATTTGCTCACCAAAACACTTAATAAAGTATATTACACAAGAGAGTGGCTAGAGCTGAAGCCATATGGTAGTGACGTCTTCCATTCTTTGTTGATGCAGCGCTAGAGAAAAAAAGTTCACTCTCTTTAGAAACATGCCATGTAGAAAAACAGAAGAAGTTTATCAAGAAAGTAAGCGTAACACCAAATAGAACATGTACCGAAACATGCCATGTAGAAAAAACAGAAGAAGTTTATCAGGAAAGTAAGAAAAGCGTAACGCCAAATAGAACATGCACCGCGTCACTGCTGATGGGCCATGGCCCATAAACAGATAAACAAAACTTCCAATCGCATAATAATAATTTATACGGAACACCAACACCAAACCATCAATCGATATAATATCACTACGGTCATATAAAACACATAAAATAAATTATCATTCTCAATCAAAACCCCAACCTATAGGAAAAAAAAAACAAAGAAAAACAAACTCTGAAACCAAAGGGGAACCAAAAAAAAATCACATGAAAGACTAGGGTTTTTGCAACGCGGGGGCTTTTATCCGCGAGAAGCACCCGAACCGCCGCCGCCGCCCCTCCTCCTCTCTTCCCCCTTCCGCCCTCTCAGCCCTCGCCGACGACGAGGAGGAGAAGGCGGCGGCCGCACGCACGCCGCGCGAGAGGGGCAAGCAAAGCTCGGTGGTGGTGGTGGGGGGGGGGGGGGCGGAGCCGCGTCGCGCCCCCGGCGCCTCGGCGCCATCCGCCCCGCCGCGGGCGGGCTCAGGCGGAGGAGGAGGAGGAGGAGGCGAAACCCTAGCGCGGGGGGAGACGAGGTACGCGTCGATGCCTCTCTGTTTCGATTCTCGCGTCTCGTGATGGCGGGTCTCATTCGCGGAGCGGGGAGGGGAATCGAAACCCTAGGTGCGGCGTTCTTGCCATTTTTCGATAGCTGTGCGGTTCAATGAATTCCGAAACCCTAGGTGTCGCGATTGGTGCCATTTCGGCTCGATATATGGTCTTCGTGCGGGGGTATGGGGGATTCAAGGTGTGATCTTGCGGGATGTATTGGGCTCAAGATCGCCTTTTTAGGAGAAGAGTAGGGTCGAATCGCGGATCTGCGTGAATAGGAAAGAACGTCAGCTAGACGGGTGGACGACGTCAGCCAGGCTATGGGGGGTTCGCAGCTAGCCAGGCTGCGGGTCAGAATGAATCGATGATTGTTTGCCATGCTCGAATAGGTTTATTGGGGGTCATGTTTTTGCAAGATCTTGAATCCCCACTTTGTGTATGTGTAAGACTGTAATTAGGTTTCGTGTAAAGAGCCTGACTGGATGGGCAATTTTAGGAGATGTATGATGCATTTTGTGGGTGATGAGTATCACTGGGGATAGGGCTTCGTTAGCCTGCAAACATAATATAAATCAATAATCGATTTAAATCTTTCTGTTTAACCAGGCGACCACCCTTGATTGGTGTATCAGGACCAATACGTACATAGACATTGGAATTGATCTAAAGTGATTTATGCTTTTGAATGAGGTTTGCATCTTAGGGAAGTAACGAGGGTTGCTGATTAAATTTTACTTGTCTAGTTCTATGCTTTAGAAACTTTAGACAGCATAATCCCGATAATGTTATAAACCATAATCTGTATTAGTTCCCTGCATTCATAGTTCGACAACGTGTACTACTAGACGTATTCTTGGCTTTTTGCCATTTTCTCTGGTAGTGGGGTATTAATGGGTCTAGTGACTTGTAAAGCATGATTATCATCCTATTGCTCTTTCTATTTCGAACTTACAGATTGGAATGAGCATAAAGCCATATGTTAGTACTTTAGAATTAATCATTACTTGTACTGTATCTTATTATCCTGTCCTTTGTCCTTAGTAAATTTATAAACACTTACTGTATCTTTTTCGTTCAGTGCTGCTCAGGCCACTTTCAATAGATAAAGAAGTAATATCTTCATCAGTCCTTTCTCAATATAGTTGAGAGCGAGTTTACATGGCTATGATGCCAAGTGATTCATCACATCATGGAATTGTAGAAAATAGCCCATACAGAACTACCCAGGGCAGGAATGAGGAGACTGGTGAACTTGGTGCTTCATGGTATTTCAGTAGAAAGGAAATAGAAGAGAATTCTCCATCCAGGAGGGATGGCATTGATTTGAAGAAAGAGTCTTACCTCCGAAAATCATATTGTACTTTTCTACAAGATTTGGGCATGAGGCTTAAAGTGTAAGATCATAGTTGATTTAACTTATATTTTTCATTGTTGATGTTAACTTGTTCCTTTCAATCATTATTATGATCTTCAATTACCATGATGCATGCATTTCTACTTTATTATTTTCAAAGGATGCTAAACTTAACTGAAGTATATCTATTGTGGTTGTAATTTGTAAGCCGTTAGCTTATTTTTGGTCTGATTTGTTCTAATAAGCTTGATCAATCTATTTACCCCTTTGTTTGGACATCCATGTGAGATCCATTTATGTGTATATAATCAACATAGAAGCAGAAGATGTTTTTTTATCTCTTTCAAATTTATGAGGACCTGGTAATTGTTTGGTTTCGACTTGTTGAATGTGTATATTATCAAAATATGGAAGCAGAATGTGTGCTTTATATCATTGATTTTAGCCCTTGATTGCCATGCAAATTGTTCTGGTCATGTGAATACTACATATTGTTTAGTTTTTCTTATTTATGGAGTATAATATCATTCTGTCTACTTCCAATCAATGACTGCCTTTTGTTCTGTGGTAGGCCACAAGTCACTATTGCTACAGCTATTGTGTTCTGTCACCGTTTTTACCTTCGTCAGTCCCATGCAAAAAATGATAGACGAGTAAGTACTTTCAATGCTTGGTTCGTTCCTCCTTTTGTGGTTTTATGGATGGCTATTTCTCTTTTAGTTAGTAGCCTTTATATTACAACGACATATTTGCATTTTTTATCTAGTTCTAAAACATGTTTAACAAGAAAATGGTTTCCTTCTGTATGGATAGTAATGTAGGAGCGATGAAAACTGCAATATTTTATAGATATAGAAGTTGTGTCGCGGGGAAGTACATACTTTGACATTTGCATTTTACGATCACAAGAGCTATGGGGACTTCATTACTTAATTTATAGGGACTGAAGTTGTTGTTATTAGTGCAGTTAAAGCGAAAAGTACACTAAGACGCAATAGTATTATATTGCCTCAGGTACAAAGCATTAAAAAGTGTGTGCCTTAGACACATGGAGCACAATATAAAAACATAAATGTCTACCCCTAAGTAGGAAGCTCCATGCCTGATTCTGGCAGCTGACCAAAAACAAACTAATAGTTAAGAAATATATAACGGATAAGGTCCGAGACTAGCAAACTGCAATTCAAGTAGTTTTTGGCTGCTATAATATACATAGCGTGCCACATTAATAAAGTTCTGCTAAGAAGTTAATAACCTAATCCTTCAACAAAAGATGCCCAAAATATGAGTCCTGAATCAAGCTGGCAGAAAAAAAGAAGGCAGCAGGCGTCTGAGCGCCTTGTTCTTAAGCCTAAAGTTGGCTCACCAACGGCATTGTGCTTTAAGCTACTCTAGGTGCTTTAGTTGCGACCCTGCGCTTCGCTTGCTTTTGCATCTAGGCGAGCGCCTTTTGTGCTTTTGACTGCACTGTTTGTTATGAGATAAAAGTACCACATATATTTGATAGTTGTTGGTGGAGGTTACGGATTAATGATCCAGATTAAAGTTGACCAGTGGTTGCCCCATTATCAATCTTCTATGTAGTTAGGAGTTAGGGGAGCATTGGTGAGTGGTGTGAAAAAGTTGTCCCTACTGTAACATTGGAAAATTTTTACATTTCCCAAGGTTTTGCTATAAAATGAACGAGAGAACCAATGTGAATGGAAACCAAGCAAGGATATGATACCGCTAAGGCGGTAAAGCATTTATAAAGCTACCACGGGATTCTCAAACGGAACACCTCAATCTTCTGCGCTATCTGTGTGCAGACCAGCTGGCGAATCTTGAATGCTTTTAGCCATCACATGTATAATACAACACTTTCATATTTGATTTAAGCTAATACACATGAAAGCATTGAAAATCACATGAAAAAGTGGGAGATGCTTCCGGATAATGCCTTAAATGTTGGAATTAACTGGAACAAATATAATGTAGAACTTGCTATGTCTATAGTATTGTAGTGTCAAAAGCTCAGAGCTATAACCAGAAAGAGAAATGAATACAAATTCTTACTGCCAATGGAAAGAGACAGTATTGTAGTGCATGTGAGTTTGTTTTACTTGTCCTGAGATTGTTTAGTATTTTGTACCATGTATCAAACGAAATAATTTTCTATTCTCATTTTCCTTGCATTCTCGTGTCGCAAACTTTTGATTGCATGATCTTAATTTTACTCCTATGTTAAGTGTTGTCCTATAGATCTGTACCTGTTTGAAGAGAGAACTTATAATTTGTACTGACCGTTCTTACAGACAATTGCCACAGTTTGCATGTTCTTGGCTGGAAAAGTTGAAGAGACGCCTAGGCCTTTGAAAGATGTTATTCTGGTTTCTTATGAGATTATTCATAAAAAGGATCCTGCTGCTGGTCAGAGAATCAAGCAGAAGGTAACAATAAACTAGATGCTTCTTTTGCTATATACTTTAATTTTATGAATTTGTTTTCTTTCTTGCAAAAAAAAATCCCTCTGATCTGCATTTGGCAGCAGGACCATCCGTTTTGCCTGATATTTAGTTTTCTTTGATGTTCTAAGTATTTTGACTGTTCAATTTCCTGGTAAACATTACTGGCTATATTGGCAACTATTACCCATCGCCTTTTTGATTTTTTTGCGGCATTTTTGAATCCTAGAATTTATCTAATGGAAGAATCAAGAATGTGAGGTTAAATTACATGTAAACAAATTTCAACATCTGACAGTTATTCATTGTATTATATCATGTTGGTTGTGATTAAGTTAACCATCAAGGCATCTGCCTGTGATAATTACTTCCGTCCTGGTTTTACTGCGTGCATATGTAAAAAAAAATGGAAGTAAATAGTCACCATTGTATGCTTCTATTCTCAGCTAATGCTTCTTGAAAACAATCCAAGGCTAGCATATAGGGTTATAGCGTTTATGACTCCTGATAGTAGTATAGGCTTTTTCCCTGCACGTGATATTTCCTGCTTTGGGAGATTGTCTGGACGGAGTTATTTTTCTTCCTGCACCAGGCAATGATTTCCACTGGGATGCTTTAATGAATGGTCTGTAATTGTCTCTGCAGGAAGTATATGATCAACAAAAAGAACTTATTTTACTTGCGGAGCGAGTTGTACTTGCAACTCTTGGGTTTGATTTGAATGTGCATCATCCATACAAGCCTTTGGTTGAAGCAATAAGAAAATTTAAAGTTGCTCAAAATGCGCTTGCTCAGGTTGCATGGAATTTTGTCAATGATGGGTATGCTATTGATACCCTTATTATCTTTAGAGATATCACTCAATCATGTATATAACACGTTAAAAAGGGCGTATATTGTACAGGCTGCGTACTTCGCTTTGCCTGCAGTTCAAGCCTCATCATATTGCAGCAGGTGCTATCTTTTTGGCTGCTAAATTTCTCAAAGTGAAGCTTCCATCTGATGGTGAGAAGGTTTGGTGGCAGGAGTTTGATGTGACTCCAAGACAGCTGGAAGGTTGGTGCCTAGATAATGTTGTGTTCTATACTTCTATCTGGTCCATATGACGGTTTACAACAATCTCCTGAGTTTTAAACCGCATATTTTTTTTAACGAGCATGTTGACTAGGTTGCTTTGGTACCTTACTGCTGGCTGCTGAAGCAGTTAATGTTGCGCTGCAGCTTATTTAAATTTTGTATACTAGTTGAAGCAATGGAGAATCTGTTCTGATGCATTAGTTTATTACTCTATTCATCAACAGATTTCATTCCTGGATTTTGCACAAAAATTAATATACATCTAGAAAAGAACACATTGTTCCTTAGGTTTGTTATGGATTTAGAATGGTCTATTTTATTAGTCCATGCCTCCATAGTAGTACTAGGAAATAGAAATTAATCATCAGAAGAGCAGGGAATATAAGTCTAAAGTATTCAGCATCATCTTGCAATCATCAGATGCTATGTTTGGTCATGGTTTGTAGAAATACTTTTCACACTACGCGGCTTCCTTTTTGATAATCCTCTGTTTCAGAAAAGTACATATTTGTATTCAACTTGTGCAGATTTTCGATTTTAAATTTCACATCGTCAGCTGTCCTTTTTCTAAAAGGTTTACACCCCGTTGTTTTCTACATTAACTTTCTGCAACATTCTGGGGGGATGGGTTAAGACTGACATACCGTCATACACAAGGTTTTTCAAAGAAAGGCAAGGACAAAAAAGTTCACAAGAATTTGGCCAGGTACCAAAAAATATTAATTTTTTCTGGGTACCAAGTAGTAATACCACAACTTGGGCTAAAACTTCTTACCTATACCATTTCATCATTTTTGCCCTTCTTTCTTCTCCCCTCTTCATCCCCTCACTGATTCTGGGAATGATGTACCTGGAGCAAAGCATGTGGCCTGCTGAGGCTGATGCTGTCTGAGGTCTACACTGTGGCCTGCAGCACTGAGGTGCTGGTTTCCATCCTGACCTCTGGCACGACCATCTTGGCATTGCTCTCTGTGTGATGCCATGCTCAGATCCTCGCCTCTTTACTGATCTGCTATGCCCTGCTTTGAACAGATAATTGGTTGCTTGCGAAAGGCTTGATTTACGTAGTGGATTAATTCGTAGTGGGTGTTGGTGGAATAGTAATTGTGCCTTTCATTAGCATGTTCTTGTTTTCTTATTTTCTGCTGTATTGATTGAAATTTGGGTCATAATGTGGAGCTTATGTAGTAGTCTTTCTAATGAATTACTAGCATACAGATTCTCAGATCTTTGTTATTACTATTTGTATGTTCTACCTTCTAAAGGGAGCTATTAAAAATCTCTCCATGGGTATGTGTGATTTCATAAATAGTTCACGTGGTTTCATAAGCACACGCTTTCAATTGCAATCTGTCTAATCAAAGCATCTGGTTGGTTAGGATCTGAGGGTTTATGTGCTAATTGTGTTCGATCTGATGGCTAGAATTTTTGGGGTCAGTTGGCATAAGCACTGCATTAGGGGTCAATTTTAGAGTTCACAAGGGTTTATCTTCATACCTTGGCCTGCTGATGTGCAATGGTTAACTGAACTGGCTGAATGCACTTATTTTTCTTAGTGGGGACCTGCCAAACTATATATTAAGTATAAACATTACAATGAAAGCTGACCAGGATACACAGAAATTCTGGAAAAGCCTAATTGTGGCCAGTTTTCGAAAATTTGATAGGGTCCAGAAACCGGTTTCTTTTGGTCGTGTCATCTTGCGCAACCTGATTTGTGCTTGCTAAGTTGCTATGAGCAATCCAAATTTACATTGACTAGGTGCTGTATATTTTAAGTCTTTTTATTCTTGTTGCACTAGTTATACTTATTTAACTTTTTGATAATACAATTTGATCATGACACATTCCTTTCTGGGTTCTTGTTAAATCAGATAATAATGCATGTCTCCCTTGATTGCAGAAGTTAGCAATCAAATGTTGGAGCTGTATGAGCAAAACTGTGCAGCACAGGCACAACCGTCCCATGGAAATGAAGCTGAAGGGAGCTCTGCTAGTGTTCCTAATCAGCGAGTCTCTGTAAAATCCGAGGAAACACCTCTTCCTCACCAGTCGAAACAGTCAAGTTCACAGCATTCAACAGGTGCTCCAAGTCATCATGGTGTCGAGCACTCAAATCTAGAAAAGCAAACTGTGGACCAGAAAATGCTTCAAAATGACAATGGTGACCATGGGAGCAACAAAACAAGAAGCAATCAGAGTGGAAGTAGAGTTGATTTTGGTGCCAACGATGGTTTACATCATGACAAACAGTCCATGACAGAAAATAAGAATCTTCCATCACATGGCAACTCCAGTGAAATCAGAGATGTCAACCGCAATGGCAATGATGGTACGAATGTGACATCCTTGATGGTAAATAAAATTGACAAGGATAAGGTGAAAGCACAAATGGAAAAGCAAAGGAAACTGAAAGGTGATGTTGCTAGGAAGGTAGAGGTAATAGATGATGATGATGATCTTGAGAGGCAACTAGAACATGACATTGAATTGGCTGTTGAGGATAATAAGATAAAGCAGGAGAGGAAGCAGAGTTCCCCTCATGTTATGCATCGGGGGGATCATAGAAATGCTGATCAAGTTACAGGCAATGGGCACCTTGGCAAGCAGAATACACCAGAGACTGCTCAAGATGCCCCAATGGACGACATTAAAGAACAGCGCAATTCCCATGGCTCAAAGCACCATGACAGTCATGATACTGCTCATGAGCGAGGTGAAAGAGACTATAAAAGGCCTCGGCCTGAAGGTTAGTTTTGATGACATTGAGAGATCATTTGTGATTTTGAGCGATGTGCTGGAAAGTGAGCACTTGGCTTGGAACTTAACATATTAAGATCAGCATATGTTACTCGAACATATGCATTTTCTGCCTGAGATCGCTGCCATGTGACATCAAAGTGGGCATATGCTGTGGAGTGACAGGCATAAGGATGCTCATGTTTTTACCCAGCTGTATACAACCTCGCAACTGACTGCAACGGGTGTTTTGCCCTCGATTTGTACTGGGGGACAGTTTGGGAAGAAACTCATGATGATAAAATCTGTGTTTCAACAAGTATTGGAGTAAATACACTGGAGAAAGCCTCTAGTTCCATTTGCGTTGAGTTCTTTCTTTCTTTTTTTGTTTTTAGGCGAATTTTCAGCGACGTTCCGTAGATTAGCTAGGGTTCAACTTTGTCCACTAGATGAATTGAATATGCTTTTGCAGGCTGTCTGCCCCTTAACTAGCTCGAGAAGTTGGCATTGGTTCATAACTTTGAAATATTTTAGCTTGTTCAGGTGGCGGTTTCTTCCCAACATTGAACCTGGATTCTCGAATGGAATGGCGTTCAAATGTTCTATCGAACTATGTGCATGGGGTGCAGTTAATGAAATGGGTTCTATTTTCCTCGTTTTATATGTTCTATCAGATTACATGCTTCTGTTGGATGATGATGGCTGGATAACTGGGTTCATGTTCGAAACCAATTGAGATGCAGTACTGCTCTCTACATGTGAAAATAGACCCTCACTGACATGTAGACCCGAGGATCTACGAGGAGAAACCCTATCGTTGGAAACAGGTTGTCTTAGGTCATCCAGGAGGCATCAGCCAACTTTGCATTTGTCCATTAAACTACTACTAAACCATTACTAATACAAACTATGGTAGCTTATGACGACAGCTTAAGTGTCATGTTTAGGACATTGATCTACCCATCTATCTTTAGTGATTTTTATCTCATCAACATGGAACAATATGATTCACAACCTAATCCTATGATATGATGATTACTCAGGACAGCTCGTAGGTTAATAATCATGGTTAAATTTAACATCAACTTCCAACCAGGAAAAGCATAAATGGCATAAAATCCCGTTACATGAGAGATCAAAATCTCAGTATGAACATGCAGCAAGGTGATTATCAGATCATGGTGCAAAAGAGGAAAAAAAACAATGCCACATCTATCCTTGGATGCCATCTTACAAGATGTAAACAAGACCTCTGTTATATGATCCCTTAGCGAGTGGATGGAATGCCGAAAATCCTGTTATATGATCCCTCAGGCGAGTTGCTGGAACGCTGACCTCCATTGTTCTCACCAGAGTATGCAATCAGGAGGCATCTTGCAATTGGATGTTTCGTGCTAGAGGGGAATGGCAGTATCCTCCTTTGCTGCAGATGATCCAATCCAGAGGTGAAAGGTAACAAGTGCCAACCATGCTGAGTGACGAAGGATAATCAGCTCAATGGAGCTGAAATGAAATTTTCCTCTACAATGGGTCACTGAAGTGTATAGCAAATTAGCAACATACTTCTATACATCAAATAATCAACAAATCGCTGCCAAAACTTGGTGGACTATGCCGGGCCTTTGTTTTTGGTTGATGTCATAAATGATTCGCCGCAACCACATTCTCCCTTGGAATTAGGGTTCATAAACACAAACTCAGACCTACAAGACAAAGAATCACTAATGGCAATTTGCAAAAGAAGAAAAAGAAAAAAGACGTTAAAATAACCATACCTAAGTGGATCATCAATGAAATCCATTTTGGTTCCAATCACGTGCATAAGAGCTTTCGGATCAATTAGTATCTTAACTCCTTTATCTTCCACAAGTTCATCGAATTTTCCCTTCTCATCTGAGAAATAATGAGCATAAATTACAATACTAGTATAAGTTTCATAAATTAGTCAGATTAACTGGATCGTTTGTAGCCAAACAATTAAGCACAGAAATAAGCCCATCTGTTAATTATGGCACAAACAAGTGACTATGGGATTGAAATAACTACACATTTTAGCAAGATGGTATAATCTCAGAAGCTGTGAAGAAGAATAGGTGTCATTCCAAATAAACATGCATACATATTCCTTCAGTGCCCAGTCACAAAAGAGAGACACCCTAAAACATGTGCAGGTAAACCATTGTTAATTTGGCTCAAAGGTACCTTTTGGAATATAAAGTTCATATATGGAATCAACCAACATCCTAAAAGGCTAACTTATATGTGCTAATGCTAGAGAGCTGAAAAGACAAGGATGTGAACAAACAAAGCCAAATCGCTCAATCCAGTTGAGAACTAATTTCATTTTCTAGACGCTTAAGTTCCACCTGATATTATTAGGGAAGCATGACCTTTGTAGACACAACAAATGTCCACTGGTATTATGAACTCAAGCTAATAACTCTTTTGTGGATAGTGACAAACAAATTTGACGGTTTTAACACATTTTTTTTACTCGAAAACGCAAGAGGCTTGCGCTTCATTTCATCAAGAAGCAGAAATATGTACAACAGAGGTGATCCATAAAGAAGGAACCCTCTAGAGGAAAAAAAAAGCATCACAAAAAGCGATGTGCAACAAAAAGACCTCCTAGGAGCAGCTAACCATCCAAAGGAAGCGATCACACAATAACTCATTGAGAGCCCTGGCTCCAGACATACACCAAAGAACACTCTCTCTTGCTACTGCTTGCAAGACAACTGTGATGCTGGGCATGGCATTAAAAGGAATTTGAAAGGAATATGATCAGATATGACAATTTTGCATCAAGCTCAAATATCAGGAAGCATCCAAGGAATTTAAGAAAGGGTAACAATGGAATTTACATCTGTCTTGACCACAGTTTAACAAGAGACAAATAGCTTATTCGCATACTCAAGCTAATACCTCTTTTATGGTTTTGACCTATCTTGTCACAAGGCTCTAAAAGGAATTTGCAATGGACATTATCAGGGAGCACCCAAATAGGAATTTCAGGAAGAGTGACAATGGAATCTAAATTTTTCCTCGCAACAGTAGAACAAGAGACCCAGAGCTTATTCGCATATCAAGATGATAAACAAGATCTAAAACGTCGGGGAAACCGAATACCAGCATAATTCATTGTGTACGACAACCCATTGCAACCACGGGCCTTGACGCCAAGACGGAGATAAGCACGCTGCCGTACGCCAAGCAGCTGGCGCACCCTCGACGCCGCTGCATCGGTCAGCGTAAGGGCCTGCTTTCGGACAGACGGCCCTGCCTTCTCTGCCATCGCCTTGAACACCGAAGAAGCCATGGCTTTTCTACAGGCACCGCCTCCTTTGTGATCCGAATCCAATTTGCTTAATTAAGCTGCAAAATCATAATGGATGGAGAAAGCAATCAACGCCAACGAGTATACATATATATACAACTCCAGTTTACATGTACTAGCTGAAAAAGGTAATTTCAGAAAGACATAAGATGAAATTGTTTGACATCTGTGAGGATTTCTCTTGGCGTTTACTACGCATCTAGTAACCAACCAAAGGACCAAATAATCCTCACCTGAATCACCTGAAATGATTAGTCTGATAAACAGGGGCATCGATTAGATTATTCTTTTGACCAAGAACAAGAACGTCTGATTTGCTGTCAAAGAAACGACCCGGTTGCCTATTCTTCCCCAACGAGAGGAATTGCACGAAAGATGGCTAACTTCTAGGTCGGTGATGCGGGTATGCGCGCCACACACACCTCGCCGCCTTCCCCCCCCCCCCGGCCCTCCCCCCCCCCCCCCCCCCCCAAAAAAAAAAAAGTTTATCAGCTAACCTTGTCGCCGCGCCGGCGCCAGCCTCCTCCGACGCCTCTCCGCCGCCCCCACAGGGAATCCGGCGGCCTTTTCGCCGGGGATGGAGCGTCGCGCCGCGCCGCCGCCGGACGAGAGGTGGTGGCGCCGCCTCGGTGGATGGAGAGAAGGATGCGATGGCGGATTTGGAATTGGCCTCTATTCCGCTCTCCGAGTTTTTTTTTTCTTTTTTGGCTGTTTTTTGGTTGTTTTTTTTGACACGATTTCTCTCTTCCAAGTTGGTAGGAGATGTATAGGTAGGTAGGTCACTCTCCTCCTGAGTCCGGGCGGTGCTGGGACTGGATGCAATCAGAGCCGTCGGATCCGATCCGATCGACCCATATACTAAAGGCTCTGTTCATTTCCCATCCTTCCAACTTACTCTCATTTTCCACGCGCACATATTTTTCAAATTGGTGTAATTTTTTTTAAATTTTTTTTATAAAAAGGTTATTTTCAAAAAATCATATTAATATATATTTTTAAGTATTTTACTTAATTAATCATACGCTAATGAGTCTCTACTATCAAACACAGCCTAATACTTCTTAGTTTGTCGAGAATTGAATCTTTTTTACCTTTTGGTCATTTTTAAAAACTTATTTTACAAATGACATTGACACCAATGATCTATTTGAAATTAAAAAAAATATATACAATAGGTTTTTAATGACATCGTTATTAGCATCGAGGACATATTTATACATATTTTTTTATTACAAATATATCTTTTTTGAAATTTTTATAAGAGTAAATTGTACCCATAGTACAACAACTTGGTAGGTGGGTGTGATATAGTGCAAGAACTTAAGAATTGAACGTTCGAGTACAATAGCTTGACAAGTGGGTGCGTTCTGGTATAAGAACTTGATAATTCGATATTTTGGTGCATCAATTTGGCTAAGCATATGCTAGATGAATTTTTTCACGATGTCAATATGCCATTACATAGTAATCCTACGAATATTACCTTAAATATTGAATTTAATCTTTAAGAATTATATTGCACATATAGTTTACATCCAATTATCTTTAAGATTTTTTTGTTTTCTTTATCTTCTCAAATATTAACCGAAATATAATAATTTTTACATCCAGTTTAATTGACTTTCAGCTATGGATTATTACGATAAAAATATAAATATGCTTATACAAATCCACGCTAGTATATTGTCAAAATAATTACTTAAAAATGAATCTATATAAAAAAATTGCTTCAAATAATTAAGTTGTCGTATAACTTCTTAGTTTACTGTATCAAAATCGTACCTATTTGCATTTATACAATCATTTATAAAGTTCTTATACTAAATTACACCTACCTACCAAGTTGTTGCACTAGAACGTTTATTTCTCAAATTGTTGTACCAAATTGCACCTACCTACCAAATTGATGCACCGTGGATGCAATTTACTCTTTTTATAAATAGGTACATAACGTTGATCCCTTTCACATCAGTGACTTAGCTTCCACGGGAGTGCGAGGGAGACAACGCCAATATCATTGGCGACGTCATGTTGTGTGAAATTCTGGCCAATTATGATTTGGCATGTGTGACCCATGAAAGTTGTGTACGCATGTTTAATATCACAATGCTAGTTTAGCAATGGTGGAACTAACTTATAAGGGGTTATACCTCCAGCCATATCACTTCTTGTTCCGGGTTCAACCTTTTACCCGAAGCGATGATGAAAGTGTAAGTGGGATGATATGTGTATATGGGCTTGCTTGTCGGATGGGTTGGACTGCATGGTTCTAGAGGACGGGCCGTTACATATTGGAACAAGGCGCTGTGAAAAGGATCCATCGTTGGAATAAATTTTTCTAGGGGTATATTTGTAAAATAAGTTTTCAAAAAGTTGAAAAATCCAGGGGCAAGAAAGCTCAGATTTTTCTCCTTTTAAAATCACTCATGCTGCACAGATAATAGGAAAATAAAATAATAATAGTGAAAAAAATTGCTTATGTTTTCACTGTAAAGTATAGACAGTTGCTTCCCAATATATGGCTATATATATCTGGTTGGATATAGAGGCTGGGTTAAAAAAAGCCTTCTCTAAAAAAAAATAGACAGTTGCTTCCTCTGTTCCTAAATACTGCTACTCAACACCCTGCACTATTATTTCCGAACTATGACTACTACTATTTTAGCGAAGTTTGGTGTATGTTAAATATAACCATTTGATTTTCGTTTATTCAAATTTGTTGACTTGAAAATTATTGGTGATAAAAATTGAGTGGTACCGGTCAATGGTGTCCATGTAAATGGAATGGTAAATAGCCAACAAGGTAAATAATTTTTTTTTCTGCGGGATCAATTTGGTCCTTGATAATTCAGTTTTTCCAAACAAGTACTTAAAATCTAGGCAAATTTTGCTATAGGACATCGCAATTGTGTGTATTTAGCTCAGGGACACCGTGAAAGTGAACTTTTGGGGGGAAGAGATCCCATAAACGTGGATATTTGCTGATGGACACCGCGCCGTCTCCTCTCCACTTGACGTGCTGACGTGGCAGACGAGAGGCTTTTTTTTGACACGGTCGGACGTAAATACCCCTGCGCCTTATCTCCAAGAACACCCTCCTCATTTCTCTGCTCGAAGGTGTTTGATCCAATCTTAGAGACCTCTGGTGAGCTTCGTCGCATTTTATCCATGGGAACGTGAACTACTTCCTCTACCTGATCTAGCCATGTCCTTGCATCCTAATTAACCGCAGATCAAGCATATGAAGATGCGCTCGTCGGCGTTCTCGGTGTCCAGGGCGCCGCCGTGCGTCGCTTCGCCATTCCCGTCGACTCAAGCCATCGTTGACCGAGCCACTACGCCAAAAGCATCGCCGGCATCCTAGAAGGAGGTCTGCCGGAGGAATCGATCCGAGGCACTGCCGTTAAGGAGATCGAACCTTTCTTCCTCAAGTCCGGCCGCCGGCTCTTTCCTTCGATTCCTCGCTCCCGGGTGAGCTTTGGCGCAATTCCTCACACATGTAGCATCCTCATATGGTCTTTGAATCGTTTCCTTCCTCCCTTTGACAGCCCGAAGGCCAGAAGGAGCCGACGCTGTCGACCTGCCGTTCTCTGCCGCTGCTGGAGCATTTCAAAGGTCGCCATCACCGCCCATCCATCGCCGAACCTCAGACGACCTTCAGTGAATCTCCAGGAGCCTTGTAGCCACGCACGCATGTACTCACTCACATGGAAACGAGCCGGAGCTCGGCATGCCGAGAGTCACTGCCGCTCGCGTCGCCGCCGACAACTATTCCGGCCACCATATTGCACAAAACCACCACCTATAGATTCGCAAGGATGCCCTCTCCACTTTCTCTTTTAGCCGCATCGTCAGAACCGCCACCGATCGCCGCCGGCGTCGGCGACAACGTCGCCGAGTGCCATCGGCTCTGCCGCTGCTCTGTCTACCGAGTGCATGTGAGGAGATAAGGCACAGGGGTACTTACGTCCGACCGCGTCAAAAAAATAGCCTCCCGTTTGCCACGTCAGCACGTCAAGTGGAGAGGAGACGGCGCAGTGTCCATCAGCAAATATCCACGATTATGGGATGTCTTCCCCCAAAAGTTCACTTTCGCGGTGTCCCTGAGCTAAATACACACAATTGCGGTGTTCTGTAGCAAAATTTGTCTAAAATCTATTATTTGGTTCAACTTTGTTGGAGATATGGGAACGATGATCCATTGAATGCTCGGGGCACCATAGGACCCACCGTGTACAAAGTAGAAGATGAAGTGAAGTAACAAGTGTCGTCTTGAGCTGTTGAAGACGACTAGGGGACAACCGTTGCCTGGGACAAGCATCTATTACCTTGGGGGCCTGAGAACCACTACAGGTGGATCAAGGCCCCGATGACTATGCCAGGAGGACTCTTCAAGAGAATCTACCATATTAAGGAGATTTGACCTGGTCTTATGCGCTACCTTACCATGTCATTCTGCATTAATTGCGTAGTGATACGCATCTTATGGACATATCACGGGTGGTGTGGGGGTAACGAGACTGTGCATTTCTCCTCTTGCTTGCCCATGTTGCCTCGAAAAGAGGTCGTGTGACGCGGCACATGCTCAACATCTACCCCACGGGCCCCCCTTTCACTAGCATCGGAGGCTGACGGGCGGGTCCATTGACATTTGGGACAAAGACGTCGGTTGCCCCGCTCCATATATTGGCCGGTAGGTGAGTTCATCACATCTGGTCAGCCTGCTTGGATGGACAACTACAAGACCAAGCTAGCATACCAACCCCTTTGGGTTGGGCCCCACTTTTGTATGCATACATAGGCACCTGGACCCCCTTGATGTATAAAAGGAGGATCCATGCCACAGAGAGGGGAGTTGGAATTGGACAGACTGAAATAGGCTATAAGTTAGATTCATATATCAAACTCAGTGAAGAAGGTTCATTATCTCCTTGTTACAATAGGGTTCATCCTCTTCCACTTAGAACATATCATCATCCTCCACTGTAACATTGACACTATCTCATAGAGTAAGAACACAGGAGTAGGGTGTTACATTCCCGAGCGGCCTGAACCTGTATAAACCATGTGTACTCACTCCCATACGTGCCCAGTGCACGAGCTCGGAATGTGCACCCTGGTCAAACTCTAAAAGGGGTATCATGCCTTCCCACTAAAGAAGATCCTCGCTCCGACAAATGTAGTCATTGGACCCATAGAAAAGGCCACGTGGGTGTGACATATCATACTCATATATAATTATAGCAACAAAATGACCATTCTACCCTTACACACACACACACCATATTAAAGAAAAATAAAGAAAAACAAAACAGAAATAACGGGACAGCTCAAAATTGTTTCTATCATGAGTTATAGGTTCTTATTTTTGTTTTTTCTTTCTTTTTTAATACTATATATATAATAATAGAATGGTTATTTGATCATTACACTTACATACGAGGATGGCATGGCACACTCACATGGCCTTTTCCATGGATCGAAGAACTACTTTGAGCCAAATGCTAGTGACTAAACTAACCCTAGAGTGAAGCTTTAGGGCTCGGCTAGAAAACATATGAAGTATGAACAGGGTTCACAAAGCCATTACTAGCGGTTTTCGAAAAGAAAAACATTGAAAAACTTTTGGAAATGGATAAAATTCAGATAAATGTTATTAAAAAATTAGTTTACTTTTTTAATTTGATTGTGTTGATGCGAAAAACACACACTGGCCTGGGAGATCTGCTTAGCTCTAGTGCAGGTCCAAAAGTTAATGAGATGCGGCCGTGCTAGTTAGTTTGAACCTGCAACTGACAAGATATGTAAACAGTAGATCAAATAGCCGATCGGCTGACAAGCCGATGGAGTGATTCCAGCCGATGCTGATACCAGTCGATAGCGATAGGGTTTTGAGCAATCGGCTATATGTCTAATGTAGATAATGATATAAAGACAATCGGCTGATGATAATATAATATAATATAATAACAATATAAATCCAATAGAAACCAATTGGCTAACAATGAGATGGTAAAACAAGCACTGATCCGATGGTTAAAGTATACATCAGCTGGAGGTCCGATGTCATAAGATCAAATCGATTTAGATAAACAGTGAAACATTTGTTATCATCGGCTGAATCCAACTTATATGTGCAATCCTTATAAGCCGATGTAACGTCCAGATACCTCATCGGCTGAAACCCCGATGAAACCCTTATTATAACCAAAGACATGCTAGACTTTATGATTCTAAGCACGACTTAATAGATCAAACTCAACTGATATAGCACTAAGTATGCAAAGAAGCATAAAGTCTAAACAATCAAGCCTTTGACTAATTTTCATGGTGGTGGATACCTTAGCTAATCTAATCTAGCAAGATAATTTAGCCGACACCAGCATAAACCCTAAAACAAATCTCAGCTGATACAAGTAAATTAAGATTCTAAACTAGATTAACTAAGATATATGATAAATAGGTAGGTAAATATATCAACCAAACCAGAGAAATCCAAGAGGTCGAATGTACTGATGCAGCATTGAACGACGCCAATATAGCCAATACAATTGCCTGCGCCGACGGAACGTAGGGCTTACCCCTTCGCCGGAGATCGAAAGCCGATGCAGCCCCGCGTTAGGTGCCAAGTTCCGCCGGATGATAAAAAGTAGAAAAGATAAAAAGGTGGCGATGTGCCGAATTGTGTTGATCGTGGAAAGCTCTTACAATGACCCCGGGTGTACATATTTATATCCATGGGTAGATACTAGATCTTGTAAGACAAGAAAAAAACTTTCCTAAAAGATAAAAGGAAAACATAAAGTACTTATGGGACACTAAACACACTTTCCTAAAGATAAAAGGAAACTAACAAATACTACCTAATTAATAGATAAACTGCCATGCCGCATTCTCCTTGAACTCGGTCACATCTGGATTAGTTTCCTTTAATAGATTAATTTCCTTAACCGAATATAGAAGGAATCTGACTATTGGCGACATGATTATTCTCTTAGGGGCTTACCAAATTTCATTGTTAACAGATTGGTTTACCTTTTCTATTTTTTTTGAATTTGACTAGTAGTTTACTAGTTTTTCAACTGGAGCCAGCTCAAAATTTTTAAAAATTAAAAATATAAAAGAGTGGTTGTCATCTAGTGTGAGTGCATGACAAGATATATCATTAGATAATAATATTACTTTGACATTATATCGGCTAAAATTTCATCATTCAAGAATAGGAACATACATTTAGTGTTAACGGAGTCGCCAACCACCTTGATTAGAAAACTCTAAACCAAGATGGGTTTCAGATATTAAATTGGTTAGCAGAGCCAATTGAGGGATCAAAACCATTCTCTAGGCCGATTTAGATCAATAAGGAGATAACCACCCGTCTCATGGATGAATCGGAAGTTTTACAGGACAAACCTACAAAGGATATCACATTCTCACAGTGAAGATGGATGATTTACGATGCAAATTGATAAAGATAGATGATAAAGGGTAAAGTAGAAAACATGGCTAAAAAGTAAAGGTAAAAGAACGATTTAATTATATAGGGGTTGGTCTAGAATTGAATCTGCCATCGTCCTTATAAATGAGTTTTTCTTGCCTCCATAGACCTTCTCCATGCCTATTAGACTTAGGATATAAGAAACCTTGGAACCAAGCAAGGAACCACGAGAATAACCTTAATTGGACTCGGACTCGAGGCTGTCGGTCCAACCAGCCCCGCAATGGCGGTTTGACCGCAGTTCACCATTTGGTCCAACCGACCATACAGTGGTGGTCTGACCGGTCCCCATGTGAAAACTCCGGTTTATTCCAAATCTGGCCAAACTTACTATGACTTTGTCCTTGTGTCAAATTTGGTTGTCACATGCCTCAACGTTTATTTTGCTCTGTACTAGCTAGTGATGACACGCACAAGTCAGCAACAAACCAAGCACAGCGGAAAATGTTCAAATTTTTATATCTGTGTAAGTAGCCAATTTCCGAGGGTCTTAAAAGGGTAAACGCCTATTAATTGCAGAAATATTTTCTGTACCAATTCTTTTCAAAAGAAAAATGTATTTAAGGGGTGCATTTAGGGCTCTAACTTTTACAGATCCAAATATGGCTCAACAAAAGATCCACGAATGCATATACTCAATCCTTATATAGCAAAACATTTGATTAAATATATAGCGGATCCTTTTACATAGGAAAGGGAATTACTAGTTTTTAGGTGACTTAAAATTGCTAGGAATTCCCTAAAAAAATTGCTAGGAATTTCAGTCACCTTCAACCTAACACTGGGATTGAGGAGGGAGGAGGGGAGGAACTCACCGGTGGTGGCAACAGCGATGACGAGGTCCTCTTCTCTGGCAATGGTGCTGTGGTAGTGGTGAGGTTAGAGTTCAGGTTGGGGGTGGGAGTCTGGGTGGGTTGGGGGGGGGGGGTGGGGGGGGGGGTTGTTATTCCCCGGGGCTTAGACGGAGGGTGATAGTTGGCAGCGGGGGCGTGGGTTCCGGTGGGAGGGGGGAGGGTATGGAGATGGTGATTGATGGCGGTGCGAGCTGGTGAAGACACCAGCACAGGGGAATGGTGCAGCCGCCGGATTTGGGAGGAGGAAAGAGAGGGAGGGGGGCAGCAGGAGGCGGTTAGTTGGTCGGAACGTGCTGGCACTATTGATGGCCTTCAGCCAACTGTTCAGATCAAGGCGGCGGCGGCGGCTCAGTCGGGCTAGGGGAGGATGGCGCCCGTGAGCGCCCATTAGTGCGGTCGTGCTTGGGATGGGAAAACGAGAGGAGAAGATAAGATTAACTGTTCATGAACAAATCTCAAGACAATCCTGGATGTACAAAAAATTGACCTTTTTTTTCAGGAAGTGGGAATTAGACTGTCCCTATAGGAAAACATTTTGTTAAATATTAGTTCCAAAAATTTTGAGACCAGGAGTGGATAAAAACTAAAAAGTGACCATGCTACTCTTTTTTTTTTCTGTTTTCCATAGTTGGCTGGTATATACAAGTAGCTATGAGAAAAGTCTTTGATTTTTTTTTCTGTATCACGGAGCAGCCCCCCCCCCCCCCCCCCCCCCCCCAAAAAAAAAAAACCTCTACTACACCACACCATTTTTAAAAATCTGATCAGGGTATTTAACTCCTTGAGATGAGAATCTGAGAGCTAGAGTCCTACTTTTACCAAAACACACCCAGGCTGCTCCAAAATGTTATCAACTCAAATAAGTTATGCCAACCAATATTGTAGAGAATTATTAATAAAAAATATAAAAAAATGTGTTCATCACACTTTCAAAGTAGGTGTATATAGAATATCAGTTCAAAGCTAAAAATGTGAAATACATTAATTGTTGGCATAAACATATGGCAAATGATGCATGAAGTACATACAAGCATTTCCTCTTGGTGCTACCAGATGCCATGTAATTTAAACCACATGTAGTATATCATTTTCATCCTATGTTGGACGTTAGGACATTCCAATGATCAAGTAATTAAGGTAATTCTTGTTCAGAATTTTTCTATGCATGTATGCATCTTAATAAACACAATTTCATCAAACAAATGAAACATGGTTTTACACATTTGGGAACGATTTAACAAAAAGCTAAGCTATTTTTGACAAGAAATTAAAGGTAAGAGAGGATAAGGATGGAAGGACCAAGTGATCAGCAAGGAAGTGATGAGTACTGCACACAAAAAGCCACAGAGATTGCTAATAAAGATCATATGGAAGAGATCATAACATACATGAATCAAATTATGAAGACGTGGCAGAAGGAACCATTAGCACTAAAACATCAATCAACACCCCCCCTCCAATCATTGTTTTCAAAGAACCGGTTTATGTTAAAAACCATATATCATGTTTGAAACAACATTACCAGTTTTTAGTGAAATCAGCCAAAAAAAAGCTGAATTAGATTCCTCGATCCCACACTAAGTTCATTGTCCACGTGAGGTCCCCTTCATACCCCCTATATCTCCATTCATCCCCCTCTAGCCCTCCCTCCTCTTCTCTGGATGACGTACCACCTGCTCATTCTCCCTTCACCCGACCATGCCACTAGTTCTGTATTTTTGCCACCTTCCTCCCTTCCATTCAACCCGACCATAGGAAATGCCACATCCAGCCAGCATGAGATCTGAGGTGGCCAGATCTAGCTGTTATGAGCTTGGGAGTAGCCAGATCCGTTATCCCCCCAAGCTCAGGCAGCCCAAATTGGAAGGAAGGTAAGCTCTCATATTGTAGCATCACGTGACATGGTCTCCGAGGCCCTTTGGCAGCAACGGAAGCTCTAAGGTTAACCTATTGCGTGTGATGCCGATGGCTCTAAGGCCCACGTGTAATGTCCCTTATCCCTAGACCTTTAGATCCAACGGTGGGGAGGCAGGGGCCACTGGATGGATGCCCAACTTGGTGGACGACACCTTGCATGTTGGGTCTTCGATTAAGAGGTAGAGATAGGACATGCATGGTGGCTGAGGAGTGCCCTCTTCAGCATCCAAAGGGCGGAGATGTCTATACTAGGTACATCATGCTCATAATTGTCAAGTTGATTGGTTTTTTTTCTTGAAAGCTTATATCATGATTTGTTTTTTTTTCTAAATACAAATTAGCCTTTCTAGTCAATACAATGTACATGTTGCATTTGGGCATATGGTGTTGTAGTTAAGATAATGTTAAATTAAATAAGTGTTTATGTTGAACTCAAATAAGTTAGGGAACATGATGATAAGAGGGACATGCATATATGGAAACATTAGTTGAATACCCAAGAATAACACACTTGATTGCACATGAAGTCCGAGAACAATCCTTCGGAATATTTTTATTTTATTTCAGTTCAGCATTTTTCAAACACTAGAGCACACTAAACCAGAAAGTTGCATATGTATATGTAGTAAACTGAAGTGAGCGCTATGATTGCACTGGTAATTAATTTCTTTGGAAGAAGCTTTAGTAGTTAGTGCTGATCAAGGAGCTCCATTATTTCTTAGAGTTTTAACAAGTTCTACCAATTTGAAATCCCGACTATTCTGACCATAAGCAAAGAAGGAAAATGAGATTCCCCTAAAAAAAAGAAGGCAAAGTCTATCAAAGTTCGGCATGGCTCTCAGTCACATCAGCGAGGGTCCTTAGGTTACACCTGAGCAAGTTCTCGACAAAATAGCGTATGTCATCTTTGGAGTTCCCCTGTGGAATGTCCACCACAAATGACTCAATCACTAGTGTTCCTGGCTGGCCGTCAATGACCTTAGAGTGAACAGTTAGGGTGGATGTGTAGTTCTGGTATAATAACAAAAAAAAAATTCAACTGTTAGTATTTGTGCTCCTGTCCAATAGATAAGTAGGCACACGAGAATAAAAAGAAAGTAAAATTCCGTATGTCACCAACTCAGATGCTCTTAACCTCAGCCTTACCATACAAAGATAGGCTTTAAATGTCACAATACTCATATTTGTCAATGGCATGCAAAATTATACTCCCTTCGTCCTAGAATATAAGAAGTTTTAGAGTTGGACATGGTTATTAAAAAAATAGGTAGAAGTAAATGGTGGAGGGCTGTGACTGGATAAGTAGTGGAGGTATGTGGGAAAAGTAAATGGTAGAGAGTTGTGATTGGTTGAGAAGAGAATGTTGGTGGAGAAGTTGTTATATTTTGGAACAAATCCTGAGAGCTTAAAGTTGCTATATTTTGGAACAAAACATTGGTGCTGCCTCATGCTATCCGAAGCTATTTTATCATAGTCATCTTGATAATTTATTTTCGTGACGTTACCGTATCTTTTTTGTCTGGTTAAAAAAAACTAAAAATGGTAAAATTGATATTATTACCCCTATTTTGGATGCAATAATTTCATTTGATCGCAACATTGACTCTGATTAAATAAGTTCCTGCTAGATAGTGCCCATTGTCTTTTGAGAAAACATTTCAAAAAAAAAACACTCCAATGAAATTATTATGTTCCTAACTGGTTCTTAGTAGCTAAGCAGAGCATAAAAGAGTTAATAATCAGCCCAAAACCATTTGAATTGTCCTAGAGCCTTAGTAGTGATAACTTGATTCTTGCTAGGAATCGTGCAAAGAATCTTGGATCATTTATAATTGTTTCGGTGAAATTCCATTGTTGTTTTTCTTGTGTTCAAAATAGAAAATACATAATTCTGTTCTTGCCAAGGCATGTAAGATAAACCATATATATCATCATCATATATCATTCATATAACCATATGACAAGCACACCCACAATGCGGAGGCCAGCTGGGATATGCTTTTCCATTGTCTGAAAATATCACAAACACACCAGAATTTGTACTGATTTTGCAAGTTTGATACTGGAAATTGCTGGTCAATCTAGCTTGGGGGCTTGAAGAACTTGAACTTCATCCCACTGCTGATGATGCTCCAGACACCACCCACACAGAGAGCCAGGCTGAATGCAGTGCCAAGCAGCCCAAGCCCCCAGTTCAGGTACCATCCTGAGCTGAACCTCTCAGGCTTCTTGATGCAGATCCACATGAAGCACGGGTAGGCGAAGGTGACCGGCAATGTCAGCCCCCCAAGCAGGCCGGCGAGGCTGGAGAGGAACGGCAGCGCGACGCTGATGAACAGCGAGAGGAAGCCGTAGAACACCCTGAAGCCTGATCTCACCCAGACCGAGCAAGGCCGGTTGGTCCGGCCCGTGTAGGCAGCCTCAAAGCTGTCGAAAACCGGCATGGAGTATATCTGGAAGCTGCTCAGGCAGTTGAACACGACAAGGAGGAACGTCGCAGCAAGGAGGCCCCGGGGGATGTCGTG
This sequence comes from Oryza sativa Japonica Group, assembly GCF_034140825.1. Classification (NCBI taxonomy): domain Eukaryota; kingdom Viridiplantae; phylum Streptophyta; class Magnoliopsida; order Poales; family Poaceae; genus Oryza; species Oryza sativa. Next base: position 18,466,128 of record NC_089046.1, read on the forward strand.
GCTGTGGAAGGCGTAGAGCGCCGTCAGCATCCCTCCCTGTGGCACCTGCAGGCATTGGAAAACAACAGGGAGAATGTTCCAAGGACTGTTAGGACTTAAGAGTGTTAAGTGCAGCAACAATTGGGTCTAATGATCAAGTAGTACTTGCCATGTTTCCATAGGCCCAGTAACCTCCGATCGCGACAGGGAAGAGGCACATTGCAATCAGGGCATATGCGACTTTGGCCCCGCGCCACATCGGGACATGTGCTGGATGTTTGAAAGTCGACGGCATTGTCGCCTGAAAAAAATTACAGATTCCAGCTCATTCAAACACTGAACCACCAAATGGTAACTGTAGAGTACAAAAAGTCTCTTGTGAATTGGTTTCTTGAGGACAAACCTGTATTTCAAGTGCAAGATTGTGCCCCCTGAATGCAAATGCTATTATTCCAAGAGCATTCAAGGTGGAGAACAAAGATGAACCAAGAGAAGTGTATGCTTGTGGTTCATAAGAGACTGTTGGAGGCTGCGGTTGGCTGACCGAGAGAACCCAGGACATGGTACAGTATGTTATTGCGGTGGTGCCACCGATGAGTGAAACGCCGGCTATCGAGTTGAGATTCGGAAGCTGGGAAAGGACTATGGCCAAGGATGTGAACACCAAGTACCATTCGATCGTCGAAATCGGACTCGGTGAACAGATTGGGCCGCAAACTATTTGGTAAAAGAGCTTCATGGTCTCCCCTCCAACAAGGATCAACGCAGTTGCACTGCCTGCCGACAGATAAATAGTTGGGAAAAGAGATAGCCACATTCCCAGTTTTTCTCCTGAACGAATGAAAAAAAAAACAAGAGCAATCAGACATTCTTGCTGATTTTGCATTTCACCAGTCAAATGGATCAGATCGGCAGAGAGAATCTTAGCAACATTGCATGTTCTGAGTTTGGTGTAACCAGAGGCAATAATTACTTGAGCTGTCAAATGCAACAGTTTGATTAAAATGATGACATAGTAATTAATGGTGGTAGCAAAAAAGATTCCACATTTTGCATTACTGTAACATGAGGGTGATCTATTATCCATCAATGGAGACAGTTCAAGCTATCCAGATGTGACCCAATCATGAGGGTGTTAGTACATTTGACTAGCCACTGTCCCACCAAAAAACACAAAAATCTCCTATTGGAAGAGCACATTATACTGTTAGGAGATTCTCTCTATCTTTCTGACACAGATCTTGTTAAGGCCATGATTATATACATTGCATTACTCATAACTCAGTGCTACTATTAGCAGAAATCATGTCAGAGATATCCAGCTTGGAATAGAAAGCTAATTGTAATGGACATGCAAAATAGTTAAAGACTAGAGAACATGTCTCACCAAATGCAGCTTGTGCAAGCTCCACATATCTGTTGTACCTCCTTCCTGGTACAGCTTCATGGAGCTTGACAAGAATCCAGAGTGTGTACAGTTGCCAGAAATAAGCAACAGTAAGTGATATTATTCCCCAGCTCCTACAGTGCAAAGAACCATTTGTTAGGATGTGTTTTCAAACTGTACAACAGTTCAGCTGAAAACAATGCACTTCAGAGTATCAATACTACTAGTTGATACTGTGTCCAGTTGCAAGGCACAAATTGGCACCGAAAAAATTCAGTTTGAAATGATTGTATTGAATCATAGTACAGTTTTTTCTTTCAGTGCTGAGCATGCTTTTTCACAGGAGGCCGTTGCACGTGCTAACAAAAGAACTCAATCAACTCATATATAAACTGAAGATTCAGGAATAAATCCTTGAAACTGAAAAAAAAAAAAGATGTTTCAGATCTGTATTTTCACCCCTCAGTTTCAGTTATTTTCTCTACATTTGCTAAAAAGTGTTGTAATTTTTTTTTGTTAAATATATTTATCATCAAAACATTTCGTTCCTAACCATGTAAGAAATCCCAAGCTGGAACAATCTGAAAAACAAATAAACAATACAATTTCACCACCGCTTTAAAACTTTTGGGACTGAATATCCATCTAAAGAATCTGATTTTTTTTTAAAAAAGGAAGAAGAATCCTGGACAACAAAGTCCAAAGTGTAGCAAAAGGGGTAGCTCCACACCCAGAGCATGATTAAAGCAACAATGTCTTGTTCTTGGATGAGGCTTTCAGTAGATTTTTTTTTTGAATGGACACGGAGAATATGCACTGCAGTGATGGAGAATATGTGAAATCTTCAGTGATTTCCAAACCCAATCCAGTTACATCTTCCAATCAAGAAAACAAAATGCATATTACAGTCTCAAATCACTGAAGCAACAAAGAATCACAAGCTCAAACTGATGCAGTAAAATCAAAATATATCCCACGCCCAATCCAATTACCTCCTACCAAGAACACAGAATGCAAAATTACAGCTTCAGATTTCGAGAGCAAGATGAACCCAGAAGTAAAAGAATTACATTCGAGCAGTAAACCCAAAAGTAAAAGAATTACATTTTTCAGAGAAACCGCATCGCATCTGAAGAACACAGAATGCACACTTCAGTCTCAAGTCACCAAATCAAGAAGAACCATAATCTCAGATCAAAGAAGTAAAAGTAGAACTAAAGAAAACACTTCCAGAGAAACTGCATAACATCTGAAGTAACACAGGATGCACATTACATCCTCAGATCACCAAATCAACAAAAACCATAACCTCAGACCAAATCAGTAAAAGCAGAAGTGAAAAAGAAAAAAAAACTAGACAGTCAGAAAACCTGCATTAATTCACATCTGAAACTGAAAGAAAGAAAGAAAGAAAGGGAAATGGCAAGGGCGAGGAGCAGAGAGGAGGAAGAAACTGAAGAAGCAAGCAGAGGGAAAGTGCCTGACCATCCGAGGGCGGGGAAGGCGAGGGGGAGGAGGAGGGCCTGGAAGCCGAGGCCGGCGTTGAGGGTGTGGAAGGCGGCGTAGCGGGCGTTGCCGCTGCGGGACTCGGTGATGGGCAGCCACGCGTCCTGCGGGTTCAGCCGCGTCAGGTGTCCCACCTCCTCCAGGTAACCCCGCAGCCCCTCCACCACCCGCCTCGCCGGCGTCGCCGCGCCCCTCCCCGCCGCCGGCGGCGGCGTCGCCGTCCCATCCGGCGTCGACATCCCCCTCGGCGTCGGCGGTATCGACACCACCTCCGGCTCGCTCACCACCACCCCCGCACCCGCACCCTCCACCGCCATCGCCATCGGCACACTGTCTCTCTGGTCTGGGCTTTCTTGGGGGGTGGTTCTTGGAGGGAAAAGGTGGCGGGAGGGAGAAGTCGCTGTCGTGTCGGAGAGGAGAGAGAAGAAGGCGAGTGTAGTACGGTGGAGTGAGTGACGACAATGGCGTAGTCGAACAGCTGTAGGGAGAGGTGGCGGCAATGGCGGTGGTGGTGGTCCTGGGCACTGTTTGCACTTGCTTGCTGGCTTCAGCTAGGCTAGCGCTAGGCTAGGTAGGTTCGCCGGACGGCACGGCAGGCGGGGCGGCGCGGCAAGGGTGTGGGGGTGAATGTGCGGCGACGCGACGGGATGGGACGTGGTGTGTGAGAGAGAGTGGGAAAGGGGTTTGGGGTTTCGGGAGGGGGTGTCAGAGCGGGCGCACGTGTGTCGGGTGATGAGTGGCACTGTTGACTTTTTCGCGCTCTTCTCGCTCGGGCGTACGGACAGGTGGGAACACGTCGTCTACTACTAGTACTACGGAGTACGGTGATGTATTTATCCAAAGGAGAGCGCGTTTTATCCAAGCTCGCTTCAAAACATATGTAGTCAACTTAATAGCCAATTCATACAATACTTATTTATAAATATATACTACACAATCAATATTTGGTCTCACTTATTATACACAAATGCTTTGTGCTGCAGCTGGCTATAAATCTATATAGCCCGCTGCTCTTATCTCTTCTCTTTTATCTTTTTAAAATATGTTTACAACTGCCTACATGCTCCCATAGACACATGCAGTGCAGGGCAGTAGAGCTGGCCAAATGGGCCGGGCCAAACGGGCCGCCCGGGGCACGGCCGTTCCTGTAGCAGGCACGGCCCGGCACGGCCTGCTACAGTAACGGGCCGTGCCGGCACGGCCCGTGTAGCCGTGCCGTGCTTGGGCCGCTGGCCGAGCCCGCGGGCCGGCACGGCACGGCACGGCTCCTGTAGCAGGCCGGCACGGCACGGCCCGCGGCACGGCACGGACCGGGCGGCCCGTTACTGTAGCGAAAATACCATTTTTTCTTTTTTTTTAACATTAGCAAATCATTACTTTTTTAAAAAACTTTTATTTCCATTTTTTAAATACCATTTTTTCATTTTTTAACATTAGTAAATCATTACTTTTTTTAAACATTTTATTTCCATTTTTAATTTTTTTTTCCTTATACATTTCCTTTCCTTTTTTTTAAAAAAAAAAAACACTGTGCACAGTGCACTGCTGGCGGCCTGCCTTCACGGGCCGCCGTGCCCCCGAACGGCCCGTGGGCCGCGGGCGTGCCGTGCCGGCACGGGCACGGCCCCATCCACGGGCCGTGCTTGGGCCGGCGGCTCGGCACGTGGGCCGGCACGGCACGGCCCGTTTCATCAGCCGTGCCTAACGGGCCGTGCCGAAACGGGCCGTGCCGGAACCGTGCCCGTGCCGGGCCGGGCCGTGCCGCCCGTTTGGCCACCTCTACAGGGCAGCCTCGGTGGGTGCAAGGAATTTTCCATACTGCTGCTGTAGCTGTACACGCCCGTTTCTGCACGGTGGGGGCAATGCTTCCAATGCAAAGACCGTGAAACACTGGTTTGGGGAGTTGGGATCAGACGGGTGGTATTTTTTTTCCCACGGGGGCGTGGTGAAATTTTCGTTCCGTGGAACGTTTGAGCGGGGGCCTCGGAATTGGGCGGGTGCGGAGATAGAGGAGGGAATTCAGGGTGTGTTCGGCTGCACATTACAGCCGCTGAAACGCAACCACATAGCTGCTTGCAGTAACACAAATTACCATGCAAAATGCTTTGGTAGTGGCAATTGTCGTAGTATAGGTTTGTTGGTTGTGATTATATTAAGTTGTGATGTGGCAAATCTTGTAAATAATTTCACTACTTTTCTTAACACATTAGTAGCGATAAGTAACACAACAGCCTTATTCAGTAACCATTTATAAATGACTTGAGACTAGTTGACAAGTATAGCTAACATGTCCATTTCATGTAGAATACTAAATTGAATATTTTCACTAGAAATTCTAAATCTAAGGCTACAAAAGTCATAATAAACACTGGTATCCATATTTTGATCACATACGTACCACCTGGATGCCCCATATTGCTTGGGTAACATATCTCTTATAACTAGTAGTATTGGTATCTACTCGACACTTTCCAATTCCATACATTAACTTTTTAAGAGCAAAACAAACTGAAGACCTTACTCAGCATTGACTTTGATAAGAAATCCAACTTTTATTTATATATATTGTTTTTTTTGAAAGGAACCAGCACAAGAATGTGCTTATTCATCGAATATAGCAGGAGAAAAATACAACCCCTAGGGATAAAGAAAAAGCAAAAAACAAGGAAAGCTGTATGCTATACAAATTGTGGGATGATCTCTCCAAGACGCTTGGTGCCTGCCAAGGCCCACATGCCGACAATTTATATATATTGTTGGAAGTATTTTTCTTGCTTGCACCCTAAAAATACAAGAGATCAGGATATAATAATTCAAGTTTCCTCTGTATATGTTGTTCGATATGTATTTCATTCTTGCACCCAAAAATATGAGAGATCAATAGATAATCCTGTGGCAAATCCTAGTACCAGTGCAAATCCAACGATGCATAATGTGTTTTTCATCATCGCACATAAATCTTAAATAAAATATTAAACAACGTTAGTTCAAATTAAAATAATGAAAAGTATTTTTTGAGACAAAATGCTAGTAACTAAAACCACATTACCGTCTAAAACTAAATTCTATAGTTCATTCTATCATCTTAATTATAACTAACATTATCTAAATTCTAAAAGTTTTAAAGGTAAAAGACAACACGATACATGGGCAAAAGGACTTGTACATGGGTTTGAGGTGGAAAAATGAGTACTTTTTTGTGATTTTGCAAAAGGGGTGTATGGAGTAAAATCGGTTGATATTAGTGAATGGTAGTAGTGAGGGTAAAATATTACAAGCTCTAGTGGCATATAAAAAAATTAGATTTTAGAAAGGTGTCACACTTGCAAATAATAAAAACTAGTATGTGTTACTTATTTGATCCGGCCAATCGGCAGCGAATGAATACAATAGTGACAAGGAGGTTGTAGCGGGCAACGCATAACAACGGAGACGAGTTGATCGATCGACCAACAGAAAAAATGGAGGGACTAAGCTAGCACACTGGAAACAATGAACTATAAGAGAGTGATGAATTTCAATCCTTTTTAGTATAGGAAAGGAAAAGAAAGGAAGATAGATTGGATTGGACCTTAGAGTCATGAAAATTTTGGTAAATCTCATTTTTGAAAAAAAAATTGAATAGAAAGAAGTTGGGTAAGCTACTAAAATGAAAGGATTTCGAACCAAAATCCTTGCTAATTTGACAAGGATTGTATTCCTTAATTATTTCTCTATTTTTTATTGCTTAATTGAAAATTTTCCAAAAAAAGTTATTAGCGTGGGGGCTTTGGCCCCCAGTCAATTTTACACGGAGTGGGAATTAGACCCCTAAAAGCTAGTTTTGAACTATAAACTAACAATATTATAATCAATGTATAGCAATAGACCATCATGCATAATAGACTTTCAAACACAGATCGGTTTTGCATCCCTTTTAAGTGTAGCTTGATAAATGAGTTGGTTCAACGTTGGAAGGTATATGAAGAAAGGATATCCCTGACATCACAAATTGCACCATGTTGTTGCTCTTATCTCACATGTTTACAAGTTAAAATGTGGAGCAGAGGGTATACAACCCAAACAAGTTTGGCACTCTGAACGATTTAACTCAAGTGAGCATTGTGCGAGGCCATACATTAGTTACGTTAGGTACGTTATGACCTTGGCAAATAAAGTATCACTAGTTGAGACTTCTAGTGGTAGTGTCCTCAATAAGATGTCCATGTGTTTATCTGTATATGTTGTATGATATGTATTTTTTTGCCTAAGAAGGTCAAACCTCATAAATCTATAATCCTATGGCAAATTCTACCAACAGCAGAAATTTAGGAATGTAGATTGCAGTTGTCATTGCTACAAGCAGTTGCCACATGAATCTAAAACAAGAATTTGGATAATGTTAGTTATAATTAAAATCATGAAAACTACAAATCACATGAAGAGGGAGACATACATTAAAAAACACTTGAAAAATGTGATAAACTCTTTCTAGATTTTTGTGAGAATAAGTTCACTATTTTGTCTTATCATGAAATATTTCCATATTATTTCAAAATTTTAGAGTTGAGGATGTAAAGATGATGCTTATAACTGTTTTGGGGCACAAGAAGGACATGGTTACATGTGTTGATAATCGGAAATTATCAACACATGTAACCGCTATATCTACTGCATATAACATAAGTTGGTCCATCTAATGGCCTAATTGATCAATTAATCTAGATTTCTTCATCTCATGTATTTTTAATCTGTTTTATGTATTCTTAGTCTTGTGTAGCTGTATTTTTATATTATGTATTTATGTCGTTTATTGATTATTGTATTATTGTTCCTTGCATTGCTAACTTGGTGTTATATTGATTGCATACAAACATAACATTCGATAAATTTAATCCATTTCCGAACCGATTCCACACCATTTCTGACATCTGAAACAATCCGCTCCGCATCCGTACACTATCCGCACCCGCTCCGAATCTGCTTAAAAAATATGGTCTAGGATATGGTATGACCACTATCCATCCGATTCCGCTCCGTTTTCACCCCTATGTGTAGTCATGTGAAAATAGCTCACTTCAAAATGTAAAATGTAAAGCACAATTATATTGATCAGTAGCTGGACTCATATATAAAGTAAACCAAACCATAAATCCTCTCTTCTACTCTCTCACAATCGCTGAACCCCAAGAAGGTCGCCACGAGCTAGGACGCCAGCTGCTGCTCTTGGCCCTATTTAGATTCCAACTTTTTTTTTCATCCGTCACATCGAACTTTCCTACACACACAAACTTCCAACTTTTTCGTCACATCGTTCCAATTTCTTCAAACTTCCAATTTTGGCGTGTAACTAAACACAACCCTTCTCTGCTAGCTCATATCCGCTACCCGACGCCTCGCAGCATGCCGTCCTCGAAAAGGGTGCTGGAATAGGGAGTGGAATTGATTTGGATCAGTACGTCAGGTGGTGGAATACGGAGTGGAATAGGGCCTCTTGAATTACAGGATTGAGAAAACAAAGGATTTTGACATGAATACAACTAGTATAAAATAGAGAATTACAAAACACAAATATAACAGTTTTATTGGACCGCAGGAAAAGCGGTTGTTGGAGGAATGTCATGAGGGCCTTTGGTTAACCTGCCGAAACTACCTAATCCATCAAAGCATCGGCTAAGTCCTTTGGGCGAAGCCGTAGGGCGAAGACCATGGGGTTCGCTACCAACCATTGGACGAAGCCTGACGATAAAGATCAATAGGTTCGCCGCCAAGCTTGGCGACCGACCGAAGGCTCACTAAGGGCGAAGGACATCAAGCGAAGCATAAAGCCGTCATCTGGAGTAGAGGAGGCCTTCGGCTAAGGACCTAAGAAGGCCTGGCGGCCCATGGAGGCCCTTCGTCACCTAATGGGCTGGCCCAAGAAGATCACCTTAGGGCCCATGAATGTATAAGACGTTTTATACCCATTGTAATGTCCCTATCATAAGAGGAACCATGTAAATTCCCCTGTACTAACCAAACTCTATAGGGTATGAGCCTGTATTAGGACTATAAATAGCCCCCTAGGGCCATATAATGGGGGGATCCCAAAAAATTTTACCAATTAATATATTGCTTTATTATTCCAAACACCTAACGGGTTTCCACGTCCTTTAATGTGACGCAGTTGTCATTCGACAATAGCAGTAGTTAGAGGAGAGATAATGTCTCAAAGGAAAGTTCCATGAGGTTCTACCTCATAGTACATTCCATAGGAATTTTATCGACTCCTTTTATTCGGACGAGTCTACGGTTCGGGCGCCCGATCGGTTTGGAGAAAAATCAGGCGCTGACGTCAGCCCGATTTACGTGCAAAACTACTTTAAATTGAATTTTCTCTTAAATTACTTATCCAAATCATGATCCGATTGCACTATTAAATTCGTTGCAATTAAATCTTCAAAACAAGACCATACATGGATATATTCCGACGAATTTTTTTTAGCTTGTTATTGAATTATTTTTAAATGTTGCACGATGTTCCACTAGGAATATCGGAATTGTTTCACTAAGTAGATCGAAAATATTTAACTCGTTTAAATCGGGTGTTGTTTCACCTTATATAAAAACAATGTTTCAGCAAATAGCGAAAAAATATTTTAGTTCACTGCAACATTTGATCCATACATAGTGAAATATTATAAGGGCAGTCCCAACCTATAACACTAGACATGGTTTCTATAAACTCCACATCATTAAGAAACTAGTACTAGACACTACTCTTCCAATGCAAACACCACTATTCCATACTTCAATTTAATGCTACTTATCTCACATGATGTCTTGGATGTTGTGTAGAAACCATGTCTCATGCAAGACATGGTTTCCTTCTCTTTCTTCATTTATTCACTTGCCACATCATTTTTTGTCCTAGGTGGCAACTTATTTAATGCTATGGACATCATCCTAGTCATTGGGTTGGGAATGCCCTAAGTACATTAGGTGAAATATTTTTCGGTAGAACAAAAAATAAAACGAATTTCCTTAATAGGGGGTTCCAAAAATGTGGATTTTTTTTTGTTGCAATGGAGTATTTCAGTTCACTGCAACAGTAGATCTATACACAGTAAAATATTGTGACTACACTAGGTGAAACATTTTTGTGGAACAAAAAATAAAACAAATTCCCATAATAGATGGTTTCTAAAATATACAGGTGATTTGTTGCAAAAGAATATTTTAATTCACTGCAACATTAGATCTATACATGTGAAATATTATAAGTACACTAGATGAAATATCTTTTGTGGAACAAGGGGAGGGACAAGTGGGTGGATCCAGCGGGGTGCGTGCATGGGGATGGGGAGCGACCGATTTTCCCACCTCCCCCTGTCGACCGATACAGAGCATTCTTGCTTTTATTGAAAGGATCATCTAGGAAAAAAATCCCATAGAAATAAAATTCTCCAAAATTTATGTAAGGCCTGGTTTAGTTCCCAACTTTTTCTTCAAACTTCTAACTTTTCTATCACATCAAAACTTTCCTATACACACAAACTTTCAACTTTTTCATCACATCGTTTCAATTTCAATCAAACTTTTAATTTTGACGTGAACTAAATACACCCTAACTTTCGTTTGAATCAACCAGGGATTAATTAAGTAAAAAGCTCGTGGTCGCGAGGCACACGTAACATTCAAGACATACACATTTATGACGTAGTGTCCTAAATTTTGATTGAATTCATTGCCAGATATGTACCTAGTAGTTTCTAAATTTTAATGGTCAAAGTATCTTTTTAGCAATATTCAATCGACAAATATGAAATTTAGACCTTGTTTAGTTCCTAATTTTTTTTCCAAAAAACGTCACATCGAATCTTTGGACACATACATGGAGCATTAAATCTCTACTATTATAAAAATTGAAGATGTTTCCGCGGTCCGTCATCCATGTTTGAGTCGGTTATAAAAATTGAAGATGTTTCCGCTGTTCGTCATCCGTGTTTGAGTCGGTTTTAATTTTATGTTTTGGTTTTAATCTATATCTCTTCTCTATCTCTACTATTACAAAAATTAAAGATGTTTTTGCCGGTATTTTAGTATGTCATTCGTGTATGAGTCAATTTTTAAGTTTGTTTACTTTTGGAAATACATATTAATATTTGAGTCGGTTTTTAAGATCGTTCACTTTTGGTAATACAGAAGGAATCATATAAGGAATCTGTTTAAAAAAACTTGCATGCTAACTTGAGACGATCGGACTCCTAACTACAGCTCATGATTTTCTAAAAAAATATATATCCAAGCGAACTCCCACAGTGAATTTTATCTTAGCTAAACCATATGACAATAATAAGATTAAAATAGACTTCACCCATTTCAATGCACGGGGATTTTTTTTCTAGTATAGATAAAATGAAAAACTAATTGCACAGTTTGTATGGAAATCGCGAGACAAATCTTTTGAGCCTAATTAGTCCATGATTAGTCATAAGTGCTACAATAACCCACATGTGCTAATGATGGATTAATTAGGCTTAATAAATTCATCTCGCGGTTTCTAGGCGAGTTATGAAATTAGTTTTTCTATTCATGTCTGAAAACCCCTTTCGATATCCGGTCAAACGTCCAATGCGACACCTAAAAATTTTCTTTTCGCGAATTAAACAAGGCCTTACTGCATGGAAAGGAAAGGAGAGTCTTGGGACACTACATGATCTATGAACCGAATTGGTCCCACCATGGATCTGATTGGTTGGGTGGGATTCACCTCATCTGAAAACCTCATATTATCAGTGAGAAGGAAATTCTTTACTCGTACAACAGAGGTTAGTACATATCGTCAGAATGTCTAATTGCTTGCCTGGCGAATTGAGGTTAGCTTAGATGGTAAGGTCCCTTATGGTTGATCCTACCGACCTACTTCCTCCGTCCTAAAAAAACAATCTAGGACCCCTTCTAGTATAGTGAATTCAAATTCGTTGTATTAGGAGATATCACATCCCTATCTAGGTTGAGTTTTTTTAGAACGGAGGGAGTATGTTCAATTTTTAGACTTAGCACATGTGCTCATATTTATAATTAATTATTCTTTCAGTGATAGGCTAGACCGGTCTAGTATTCTGAAATGCTCATAGGAGCACATGCTTATGTACTATTATGTGTTTCAAAAAAAAGAAAGCATCTGGAAATTCAAAACAAATGCTTGTTGAGTAAATGGTTATTTAAGTTAATAAATGAGGAAGGAGTTTGGCAAGACTTGTTGAAGAGAAAATATCTTTATAATAAGTCTATAACCCAAGTTGATAGGAAACATGGTGATTTCATTTTTGGTCCGGTCTAATGAAAGTTAAGGAGACTTTCTTGAATATGGGTTCTTGGATTCTGAATAATGGGGAACAAATAAGATTTTGGGAAGATAAATGGTTAGTTAATTTGCCTTTTAAAGATAAGTATCCTTCCTTGTATACCATTGTCCGAAGGAAATGTTCTTCAATTGCTAGTGTTATGAATTCTGTTCCTCTTAATGTGTATTTTAGAAGAGCATTAGTGGGTCAGAATCTTGTTTCTTGGCATGATTTGTGTGCTTCTATTGTTCATATCCAATTGAATCACTCATCTGGTTGTTTTAAATGGAACTTTAATCAGAATGGTATGTTCACGGTAAGGTCAATGTATCTTGCTTTAATTAATAATGGCTATATTGAGAAAAATAAGATAATTTGGAAGCTCAAGATGCTGCTTAAGATTGAGATCTTTATGTGGTATTTGCTTAAAGGTGTCGTGTTAACTAAAGATAATTTGGCAAGACGGAATTGGAATGGTTGTTTGAGATGTTGTTTCTGCATGAAAATTAAATCTATCCAACATCTTTTTATTGATTGTCATTATGCAAAGTTTTTATGGAGAGCAGTTCAATTCTCTTTTGGTTACCTTCCTAGTAGCATAACCCACATTTTTGATGGTTGGCTTTTGGGGTGGACAAGAAAAGGAGCAAGTTTGTACTTGTAGGAGCTTATGCAATATGTTGGACTCTGTGGTTGAGCAGGAATGATTTGGTTTTTGATAAATCACCATACATCTCTTATATGCAGGTAATTTTTAGGGCAACATATTGGTTTCGATACTGGGCGCAACTACAAAAGTTTGAAGACGACAAAGAGTTTATAAAAGTTGCATGTTGCAAACTTGAGATGACAATTATACAACTTTTTGTCAATTATGGATGGAGATTTACAAATAGACTTCAATAATGTGTTCTCCTTATTTTAGTTTCGTTACTTATTTTGTTCATTGGGCGTTTTCAATGATTTGTTGAACTACACTCTTATTTGAGTGCTATTTCCTCTGTTTCACAATGTAAGTCATTCTAACATTTCCCACATTCTTATTGATGTTAATGAATCTAGATAGATATATATGTCTAGATTCATTAACATCAATATGAGTGTGGGAAATGTTAATGAATCTAGATAGATATATATGTCTAGATTCATTAACATCAATATGAGTGTGGGAAATGTTAAAATGACTTACATTGTATCTATCTAGATTCATTATCATCAATATGAGTGTGGGGAATGCTAAAATGACTTACATTGTATCTATCTAGATTCATTAACATTAATATGAATGTGGGAAATGTTAGAATGACTTACATTGTGAAACGGAGGGAGTACTATGTAATTATTGGCTGTAGCTCTCTTGAGTAAAGGCCGGGATGTTATATTCAATTATTAAAAAAAGGAAAGCAATCTGTCTATAAGATTATTAAGCATAAAATGCTCACAGAACTAACACAAAACAACTACAGCCTTGAACGATCACTTGCCAGACTTTCATGATAAAGTACGCAATCAAGCATGCCCTTTATGGGATGAGGCCAGGTGGATGACGGTAACCATGGGCCCAATGGATAAGAGCTGGTTTGGGCCTAATCCTCCAATGATTGAAAGCCCAACTGGGCCCAAAATGGGCCCGTATACTCTTGCTCATGGACAAAGACCGAATTTTTTTCGGATTTAGATTTTTATTTTTAAATATTTACAGAAATAATCTATCGACCAAAAAAATTGCAGAAATAGCCCCTGCCGCCCACCTCTGGGGCGGCAAGCTGACGTGGCAAACGGGGGAGGAACGGGCGGTGACGGAGGGAGGGTTTTTTGCAAGAAAACCCTTGCCGCCCTCTGGTGGGGCGGCAAGAGGCCCGAATGCAAAAAAGCCAGTCGGGGCCGGCTATTTTGCAGGCGGCCCCTTGCCGCCCTCTGGCCGGGCGGCAGGCCTCGCTGCCTATAAAAGGCCTGCTGCCCAGCCCCCAGCCCTCATTCTTCTCTCCTCAATTCCAGTGAAAAAAAAAAGAAGAGAGGGGAGGAGAAGAGAAGAAGGGGCGAAGCCCTGCCGGATTCAGACGCCGATTTCAGGTAATATTCATAGATCCTATATGTGACTATTGAGTTAAATAGTGTGTATTCTTTAAAAATTTGTTTGAATAAATGCATTATATTTTTAGGGTTTTAGTTGTACTAATCTAGAAGTGCGTATTGTAGATATCGATAACTACGTAGATCTGCTAGTTTGGAATTAATACATTACCGTTGCATTGGCTTACACAAGAAGATATTACGTTGTAGATGTTTATTGCATGAAAGAGTAATATGATCTAGTTATTTCGTTGACAGATATGTCGAACAAACAAATATTCCAAGTTTACCATGGACCAGGAAACGTCCGTTACGGGCCAACTGGGGTAGATCTGTCAGATTTTATTGTATCAGAAAGGGGAATTGAGAGACCGGCTGAGAGGAGTGTACCTTCTATAAAAGGATGGTTAATGAGGGGCTTGAGAGTTGATCCACAGACAAGTGACATAACAATCAATGTTATAGTAAGTCGGGCAACTGAGAGTTTTTATTGGGAACTAATGCCAGTTCAAAACTCTCGAGTGTGGAGATGGTATTTGGAAAATACATTGCAACGTGGGTGGCCTCTAGCTTTGGTTCCGTTTGTTCACCCGAAGGATCCAGGTGTGCAGACGAACATGGATGATGGCGAGGGACCAAGTGCTGAAGTAAACGAGACTTCTGTGGAGGAGGTCAACGCACGAGAGGATGGGGGTGTAGTAGCTCCAGTGGGCATTCAACCAGGTGGAGTGGCTGACGAGGGGGAGACTGTCGGTGCCATTGTGGATGAAATGGAGAGGGAGGATTCTGACAACGAGCGTGTAGAGGAAGGTGATTCGTCAGATGATGAGACGGATATTAATCCAGCAGAATGGGCTAGTGAGGATTTTTCTGGGCTGATCGTCTCTGAAGAGGATAGTGTGAGATGGGAGTACAAAGAAAATGAGGTTATTCAGGGAGCGATTTATAGTAGAGCAGAAGATATGAAGGAGGCGGTAAAACATTTTGCAGTGTCACTTCATAGAGAGTTTTGGGTTGCCAAGTCGAACCGGCCGCAATATGAAGTTCGGTGTGTTAAGGAAAAAGATGGTTGTCCCTGGAGAGTGCACGCGTATAAGGGGAAATGGAAGGATTATTGGACAGTGTCAGTTGTTACCAAGCATACATGTTTTCTACCTGGTGTTCAGAAATACCACAGGAACATTACATGTGCATTTGTTGCATCTGAGATGTATGTGCATGTCATCGATAATCTCACATATGAACCAAGGTCAATAATCTGACACATTGAAGAGACATACAAGTATACTATTAGCTATGCCAAGGCCTGGAGGGCCAAACAGAAAATAATAGAGATGAGATTTGGAACTTACGAAGCCTCGTATGACAATTTGCCACGCCTGCTTGGTGTTATCGAGGAAAGAAACCCTGGGAGCTCTTACGAAGTGAAGAAATTCCCCTCAATTGAACATCCTGGCAAGAGTGTGCTGCAAAGGGCGTTCTTAGCTCTACATGCATGCAAGATGGCATTCGTGAACTGTCGTCCTGTTCTCTGCATTGATGGGACATTCTTGACAGGAAAGTATCGGGGCCAGATACTAACAGCAATAGGGGTAGATGGGAACAACCAGGTATTGCCCTTAGCATTTGCTTTTGTTGAGAGTGAGAATACCGACAGCTGGTACTGGTTCCTGAAATTGGTTAAAACAAAAGTTGTTGGTATGAGGCCAAATGTATGCCTGATACATGATAGGCACGCTGGCATTCTGCGAGCGATAGGAGAGTTGCAGTTTGGGAGTATGGAACGAGGATACCCCGGTGTTTGGGAAGATGTACAGAGTAGGTGGTGCATGCGTCATATGGGAGCTAATTTCTTCAAGCAATTCAAGAACAAGGAGCTCATGAACATGTTCAAGAGGCTGTGCAATCAGAACCAGGAGAAAAAATTCAATGAGTTTTGGAAGAGATTAGATGAGTTGACAGCCAAATGCAGTGATCAGCGTGCAGCGGCTCCATCGACCGCCGTTGCTGACCCTCCTCAAGCTCTTGGACCTCTCCCAACGGATAGTCCAACATTGGTTAGAAGAACTAGATTAGAGATTCGGAAATTTTCTCAGTGGATTCTGCATGAACCAAAAGAGAAATGGGCCAAGGCGTATGACACAGGTGGTGCTAGATATGGAATAATGACAACAAATTTGGCAGAAGTTTACAACTGGGTGATGCGCGGTGTCCGTGGACTGCCACTAGTTGGCATAGTGGAGTTCATTTTACATGGGACATGCAGGTATTTTAGGGATCGGTTCCAGGCAGTTCTTCCCTCTATGCCGAACAACAGCATTTTGTTTGGAGCTTTCATGCAGAAAAAGCTAGAGGAGTTGCGTAAAAAGGCCATGAAACATCGAGCTCTAGTGCAAGGTACCCAACAGCACAGGTTTGAGATACTATGTCAAGATAAGGCAGGCAGGGGTATCTACCGCAAGAGAGTGAAGCAGGAGTGTGTTCTCAAAGACGACGGCACATGTCATTGCTCTTGTGCAAAGCCGAAGCTGCTCCACAGGCCATGCACCCATGTCATTGCTGCCGCAGTGGAGTGTGGCATACCACATACAGTATATGTGTCACAGTACTTCAATAAGCAAGCAATATATCATACATGGAGCGGCGAGATTTATGGGTTCGGCATAGCTGGGGAGTTCACAGAGACTAACGATGAAGTACTCAATATTCCTGACCCATCGAAGCTCCGAGGCAAGGCTGGAAGGAGGAGGACTCGTCGCATCCGCAACGATATGGACGAGTCGGAGGCTGGCAGGGTGAAGCGTTGCAGCAAATGCGATGAACATGGGCACACCTACAAGCATTGTCCTAAAGACAAGGAGAAACCAAGTGCGGCAGAGGCAGGACTATCAGGATCAGCAGCAGATGGAGCTCGCCCTACGGGTGAAGGCACTACCTCCACTCGACCACGTCCTAGGCGTCGTCGTGCCACGTCTGGCTACGTGGTGTAGTTCTTATGTTCTATGTCGGCATGTGGATTTGCTTGTAATTCGTTTCGAACTTATCGATGTGTTTATGTTTCGTCGTGTAATGTCAGACTTCGGCATGTAACGTCGGACTAAGGCGCCTAACGTCTTTATGTATGCTGATGTATGTCGGACTTCGACACGTAATGTTATGTTATATTATTGAACTCTACATATATGTTAAATTGCACGTCATCGTTATGTACCATTAGTAACATTTGCTATATTTAAATAGCCTGTACTCTTGTTGTACATAATTAATCTCATGATTTTATTACTATTTCATAATTTTGCAAGTTATCTTTTGTTTTACAGTACTATTTTTTGAATTGTTCTAACTCGAAACACTATATTTTTCAGAGATGGCACGTCAGGATACACCTCAGTTGTTGGACCCAGCGATAGATTACCGACACCGGTCTCACCTTACTGCAGTGCAGGGGGCTCAGCTTGGGACGTTCCGGGCACGGACGTGCGGTGAGCTACTCACGGTTCACGACTCCTTTGTCGAGAGGTACGAACAGTGTTTTACTATAAGTTAGTTGCACTGTAATATTTTTTATAATGACATATTAATTTGTTATTGCAGGCTACGTGAGGCCGGCCTCCTACCGATGTGTCGGCTGGTGGAGGCTGCGGCCGGCGACGCGGACCCGGCCAGATGATGGACTGTGGACAGGTCCCTCGTAGCAGCTTTGGTCGATCGATGGAGGCCAGAGACGCACACTTTTCACTTGCCGTGCGGTGAGGTAGCCCCTACCCTACAGGACGTATCGTACTTGTTGGGGCTACCGCTCGCGGGAGACGCAGTTGGGCCAGTGACCACGGCTGTGGACTGGCAGGACGATCTGACGGCACGTTTCGCACTAGTACAGCGCGCACCGCACCTCCCGCTCGAGCCGTTGGCACACCACCGCAACACCGGACCTACGAAGAGGTGGCTGCTTCAGTTCACCATGAGTGTTTTTGTACCGAAATGACAATCGTATTACATATTTAGTCCGCAGTTAAGGTGCCTAACATTTTATCGACTGCTTGCAGGTTGAGCAGCTACAGGCGGAGGCCGACGAGTACTCGTACAGCCGATGTTTGGAGGCGTACTTGCTCTGGCTTTTTGGCTGGGTGATGTTCTGTGGCGGTCACGGGCACGCGGTCGACAAGGGACTCGTGCACTACGCCAGGAGCATCGCCGACGCCGCGGTAGGCGAGGTGCCTCAGTGGAGCTGGGGTTCCGCGTTGTTGGCGGCTCTGTACCGTGCACTTTGTGAGTCTTGCACGAAGACGGATCCCAGCGCGACCTTTGGTGGGTGCCCTCTCTTTCTTTCTATCTGGGCAACTGAGAGGATTGCGATCGGCCGCCCTGAGGTGGACCAGCACGCGTACGAGGAGTCACTGTACGAGGAGCGACCAGAGGTCGACTACCCTACGATGGGTACTCTGTGGTGCCGTCGTCAGGTACGTTGCATCGATCTTATCGTATTGTTAAGTTAATTGCTAAGTTCATTGTACATCACATCGATCGTCTCGTATTGCAGCGCCGATGGGCTCACGTCCAGGTTAGGCGGTCGTATCCTGAGTTTGTTATGGAGTTCGACCGCCTTCTGACGACTGACGTCGTGTGGGAGCCCTACAGTGCCGCGGCTACCCAGGCTCGTGCGCCGTTGGGTCTGTCCACACTCTGCACCAGGGACCAGGCGTACTGGATGACTACGGTTCCGATGGTCTTCGACATCTGCGTTGAGCCTCACGCCCCTTTCCGCGTGATGCGGTTGTTCGGCTTCCGTCAGCCCTTTCCAGTACCGTTTCCGACCACCGTCCCAGCTGCTGTTCACCGGTAAGATCTTGCTCTACGCTTTCCGTTGTTGCATTAAAATCTGCCTGTTCACAATAATTTGTAACATCTGTCGTTTCACACTAATATTACACATTAATTCGCAGGTACTCGCGCAAGGGTCAGCACTCAGCTGGCGACTGGCCCGCCAAGTTGGCGACTTTTGTTGAGGACTGGTTGCTCGCAACCGAGGAGGTCGTGGACCACGAGGGAGAGCCACACACTGAGGAGTCGTACCAGGCCTACCTACGCTGGTACCAGCCACGCACCCGTACTAGGGTCACCTTCGCTCCCTTGGAGCAGCAGCCCCACGTTGCGAGCACTAGAGACCTCTACGCCAGGCACCGCGACCAGGACTTCGCTCGTGTTGTGAGTACCCTGCATCGCACCATTCCTTTATGTTTTCATGTCTTTCTCTTCGTCAAATTTTACGAATATTTACGAACAAATTAACCATGCAGGTCGACGACATCAACCGGGTCGTCGTTGACGGTTCAACGACGATCCAACGTTTAGACGCGGGGATTCCGGTACCCGTAGAGGAGCACCTGACGACGTACACGCGGATGGTGGAGTCGATGCGCTCGATTCTCCGAGTGCTCACCTGTCGTGCAGACGACGTTGCTCGGGCAGACGCAGCTGTACAGCGGCCACCCGTACCGACTGGTCCCCGTCCAGCTGCGCACGTTCCTAGGCCGACTCCCCCTCCGCACGGCGGTAACTATTTTTATTACTACTTCTATACATGCCTCGCACATATAAGTGAGCCGTTTTACTTGCTTATTGCTTCAGGGTTTCGTGCACCGTTCAGCACCCCGCCTTCCTCGGCTAGGCCTTCTGTTGTGCCCCCCACAGGTACTTAAAAAAACAACATTACTTCCATAATCAATTTACATACATTTTATGTCTTAGCTTACAAGGGTCCCGTTGTCGATGTGTAGGTTTCGCCCACTTCGCTATGACGCAGGCCACCCACTTCTCCCAGGCTGCAGGGTCAGCGTCACAGGCAGCCGGCACGTCGAGTCAGGGTCCACCACTGGACCATGCTGGGACCTCGTCGGACCCCTTCCTGTCTTCCACCGTGCTCTTCGACATCACTGACTTCGACTTCGCTTCAGGCTCGACAGAGGACGTCATCGGCCCCTCACAGCTGGGAGGCGCACCGCCGGTGCAGACGCAGGACCAGGCGCAGGCCACTCCTCCGCGGGACACTCGTGCTACCCGTGCTGTGCCACCGGATCGTTTCACCTTCTCCCAGGACCACGTGCGAGCACAGGCCCGGAGGACCAAGCGTGGTCGCGGCGCGGGGCAGGGCCAGTAGAGCAGTCTTCTTTTTGTTTACTTGCTTCACTTTCCAGTACTGTATGCTTGTGTAATGACTACGTTGTTGTTATATGTGCACGATACCTTTTGGCGCATGCACAATACCTTTCGGCGCATGCATGACTACTTTCTGCCGCACCGATGCAGCCTCCTTTATTTGCGTGTGATACGAGTATTTGCCCGCCATTTGGCGCATACGACCAATGTAACTTTCGGCACTGATCATGCATGTATCTTTCGGCGCCAATCAGGCATACCCACCATACCCCACCACGTTCACATGTCAGGGGTATCACTCGATTTTTTGCGCCTATATAAGTCGCCTTAATGAGTGAGCCCTCACAATCTTTCAGAACTCAGTCACATTCAGTACTCTCTTCCCCACTTGCTTCATTACAAATCCGACCGGCTTTCGTCAATGGCTAGACGCCGGGGTGTTGAGGATCCAAACTGGCGTAGCGATCCTTGTGTATACCTACTACCACCTTGGTGCCAGCGTCCTCTCTGCCTATGCGGTGATCGATGCCAACTAATGACTTCGAGGAATCCTGATATTCGAGGAAGGCGCTTTTTTAGGTGCCCTAACTATGATCGTGAGGTATTTTATTATCTGCATATGCTTATTCATTCCGTATGGGCAATCGCTTTATTCTTCGTAACACTACTCTATTCGGCAGACCCGCACTACGGCTTGCGCATACATCGAGTGGGTCGATACAGAAAATCCCGTTCTCGACCTAACCACTTGTTTACAAGAAGGTCGCTGGTATTTCGCATCCGAAAGTACTGAGCAATACTTACAGAGAAAAGCGGCTTATGAACGACAATGTCGTGAACAACAGAGCGACTGGCGGGTGCTAATTACGGCACTCCCTCCATGGGAAGCCCGTCCAAGATGCAGGTGTGGTGATCGTTGTCAGGTTCTTCGTTCCATAAATCTTACAACATTGGGTCGAAGGTTCTTTGTTTGTCCAAATATTCTTGACGACGATTTCATGGTAAGAATATTTTGATTACATGATTCCTTATTTTCTCACAACATTTACTAACTTTGCTTGCTTTACATCTATTCTTTCCTCCCAGGAACCACCAAGGAGATGTCAATACAGAGAATGGATAGACACCAGAAGGGTTCTAACTCCACCTAGCCGTGTTGTGCAGCTTGAACTACCAGAGCAATACAGGGTTACTAAAGCGCGGTTTGAGAGAGGAGAGGGATCCTCACGTAGGGGTTAGCTATTATCGGACAACTTAGCATATTGAAATTTCTACTGTCATGCTTCCTTGTCCCATTATTACATCGTCGTTGTGTTCAACTATTGCACTACCTCCCTCCTAGTTCGAATCTAATATCATCTATGTAACCGCAATGTAAATAGTTGTATCATGTTCAAATTGTACTACTATTTCTTCATGTTACATAATTCTCCTTGTTTAAGTCCATATAATGTTTCTACGACCTAGACTGCGATAGGCCTATATAAATTATCCGAGTACTAATACGTCGAATAAGGTACAAAATAATACCTCACTTAACATATGAAATTGCGCAACAACCAACTTCAATACATTTTTATAACAATATTAACAAGTTTTACCAATAAATACTTCTTTATTTATTATTAACATAACATAGAAAAGTCTTTTGGCCGTACTTTTTTCATCTGGGTCCTTTGCCGCCCTCGGGACCCAGATGAAAAGTACGGCCGCAAGCTCTGAATGGGCGGCCAAAATTGCAATTAGCCCCTTGCCGCCCTCTCGCAATTTTGGCCGACGGCGGCAGACGGCGCGGTCGACCCACCGTCTGCCACGTCAGCTTGCTGCCCACCATTTGGGCGGCAGGGGCTATTTCTGCAATTTTTTTGGTCGATAGATTATTTCTGTAAATATTAAAAAAAAAAATCTAAAAACGAAAATGGTTCGACAAAGACCCCCCGATTCATGGCGGAGGGGCAGTGACCGCTGCCGACCACCGCCCGCGCCGCCGCGCAGCTGCCGACCACCGTCCACCGGAGTTCGCCCGCCGCGGCGGCAGCCGGAAGAGGCGTATCCGCTGAGACAGCAAGGGTGAGTTTCTTTCTTTCTTTCAGAGAGATAGATAGAGAGAGAGAGAGGGGAAATAATCTTAGCGTCCAAGATCATTGTGCGTCGAAAATCTTCCCCGTCTCGTCTCCGCTCCCTGCGGCCTGCGCCGATCTCCCATCTCGCGGAGCAGGTCGCGTCCTCTTCCTGCGTCCTGGTGAGCATCCACATCATCTTTTTCTGATTCATCTCACACACCCTCGAATTTGCTTGCTTGCTTGTGTTAACCCTAGCTTCTCTTCTGTAGATCTGGAAGAAGCTCTTAATTTCAGAGCCTTAACCTTAATACAGTTAACACTTTGTTTGTTCCCCCCACAAAAGTCCCAAGTTGGATCAGCCCATGGCGATCTGTATATTCTTTTGATCCTCTTCGTCTGATTGTCGATGGTAGCATGCGTTACATGTATACTAGCCAAGAGCCTGTGCGTTGCAACGGAAAAAGAATTGAGTTTCTAACTTATTAAATCGATTGAGCACATATTTAGTCTAATAAGTAGTAGTTTTATTATTTTCCTTAGTGAACAAGTAGGTGATTTTGAAATTTTGGGAGAGCCAGCACTGAAACGGAAAAAAATCATTGGAGAGTAGGGGCTAATAAATGGGACCCATTTGTTAGGTCGGTTGTGGTGGTGCAAAGTATAGATTGTGAGACCCAAATATTAGTGGTAAGGGTGGTGTGGCAGAACGACCACCACCACTACTAAAATTTTAAGTAGTATACAGATATATATCGCATTTTTCCTTGTAATATTCATGCATTCCAAATGAGGTCTTTAGGTGGATGCGTTTGGTACCTTAGTGTGGTCACCACCGTGATTCCCTTCTAAGCTGGTGTGTTCCTTCTAGCTGGTGCCTGGTCCAAGCTCGCATTATCTATCTTGTATTTATAGCAATTAGTTGCTTACAGTTTATCTCCGTTGTGAAGTCAAATTTACCTTGGGCTAAGTTCAGGCAGCAAAATCTCAAATTAGGATGCAGCATGCTATACTGATATTGATTGGTTATTGCACTTGCACATCTGAGTAATTGTCCTTAAGATGGCATGCTCATTGCTTAACAAACTTGAGTGGGCTGTTCCCTTTGTTGGACAGCGTGTCCAAGAATCCCAGTATCCCATTTAGAATGAGCAAATGTATTTCCACATGATCATTTTACACGTCTTTGCTAGTTTGAAATTTATAGTTATTCCAACCCACCTTGCGTGGTAGATGTGTTAGATGTGCATTATTTGACCAGCCATATTGCATCCCTAACACCACATTTTCGGAAATATAAATATTCCTGAAACAGTTAGCAAACTGTAATAGATGGAGCTTTTTTTAGCTGATGGAGTCATTGGCAATATAACTTCAATTATGCGCTATGTGGGCACCTTCCTTGTGTAGGCTTTGATCTATCCGATCTGCCAGAGTAATGGTACAAGGACAGTGTGCTACCAGAATAGGGGCAAGCTGTCCTAAAAGGCAGACTAACTTTTAAATGGGCCTTGTGGGGATCACAAGATGGTTAAGAGGGGATCAGGGGAGTTGTGATCTACCGAAATAATTCCCTTTCTAGATAAGGGATTTGGGTCAACAGTTTTATGTCAGTGATGGGATGGATGGTACAGAAATAATGGGACTATAGGGTTTAGTTAATGAGTTGTACCCTGGCAGATGGAAATGCAGAAAAGCCTTGAATACTGAGGGTTATTATGTTATTATGAAATGTCTCAGTTCCTTTGCTTCGTGCCTTTGCATGGTACATGGAGTCATCTATATTCATCTGTAACTCCAAATGGAATTCCACTACCAAAGTTCCCTATATATTGCCTTACTTTTATGCTTGGTACTTCCTCCAGTAAAAAAGTGACATATGCACTAATTTTGTTCTTAAAAGTACTTCATAGAATTACGCTTTTGTAACCTTTCTTCATATATGATAACTGCATATTGTGGTCTAGCCATCAAAGTAGCTTCTTATATTTAAGGTAAAAGAGCTCTTTATTACTAGAGGGAGTAATTACTATATCCATCAGTAGCCATCTTTTAAAATATGCCCATGAATTTGTTTACACAGAACTTCATGATACCTACCTTTGTTAGTAAGCTAACTGCTCTTTCTCTGCAGGCCTCTTTTGTAATCTATTTATGTTTTAGTGGATTCCAAGCAAAATGGCTGGTCAACCAAGTGGTGCTGACAAAGAAGTCATCAACGAGCAAATGGTTGCAAACATGTATGCCAACATGCGCTCTGAAATGAATCAACTCTACTCCAAGATCACAGAGCTGGAAATGGAAGTCAGTGAGCACTCCCTCGTGATCGGTGCAATCGAGCC
The DNA here is from genome assembly GCF_034140825.1 of Oryza sativa Japonica Group. Lineage (NCBI taxonomy): Eukaryota > Viridiplantae > Streptophyta > Magnoliopsida > Poales > Poaceae > Oryza > Oryza sativa. The sequence goes on from NC_089046.1 coordinate 18,490,939, forward strand.
ACTTGACCCCTCGAGGCGCTGCTACAGAATGATTGGGGGAGTGCTGGTTGAACGGACTATCAAGGAGGTCTTGCCTGCAGTGCAACGCAACAAGGAGGGCCTCGAGGAAGTTGTTGCTCGCATGAACGAGGCACTGGAGAAGAAGAAGAAGGAAATCACGGAGTTTGAGCTCAAGTACAAGATCAGAATCCGGAAAGCAGATAGTGACACCCAGGAAGAAGGCAGCATGAAGGAAGGATCTGCGCAGGGTGTTCTTGTAGGCCCTGCCTCTGGGCAGTAGAAGTGATAAAATTACATTGTTCCTTATAAACTGAAATTTCTCCCTTTTGAGTCCAGTTTTATAGGGACACGCATGATCCAATGTTCTGCTGTTATTTTTGGCAAATCTGGTTGAATTTCCATGTTACGTGCTATGTACCATACATCTTTGACACTAGACTTTATCCAATGGTATTGTTATCTGACCAGTTCCCCAGTCTTTTAGCACTGTAGTTCTGCAGTTTTGTTCTGTAGTTTATGTATGTTAGCTAGTCTGTGGATACAATTATATTGTGCGCAACATGCAATTTTGACCTCGGTTGGGTCTTATGGATTGGTCACATTTTCTTATACGATTGATCTCACATTAAATCCAAACACAGATGGTTTTGAACATTGAATCCAAGAAATGCCTATCAGGCGCCCATTTGAGGATATCATGTTCTACTGTGGTGGTCAAGGTGGATGTACTAAGTAATATCCACTTTAGTTTTGATAATATCAGTAACAATGGGATAATTTGTTTCTCACTGGTAATGCGCATTATTTTCTCTATTGTTGAAGCTTGTTCTAAAGTAAATTGAAGTAATTCTGGTTTTGGTTCTTGAGCTCTATTTTAACCATGAACTCGAATATCATTTGCTTCTCCTTGAACTTACTAAATCATCTCACTGTTGACACCCATTTCCTCTCTTTCTTCAGGTCTTGTGCGCTGATTGTTTTGAGAATGGTTGGGATTTGAGAAGTTACATTTCTTTGAGTCTAGTAATACAGCCCTTAACCAGTTATCCTGGTGACATAATTTATGCACATGTATTGTTTTCCCAAAAAATCTTTGTAGTGTAACGTAGTAATTCACAAAGCAGAGTACAAAATATGCTTGCACGAGAGTTCAGTTTAAAGAAGGTAGCAAAACAAATGTCTACAAAACTAACCAGCCCATTCGGTGGCAGTGAGCTATATCTACCATTGTGATATTTGTGGCGATTATGCCAACTCTACTTTTCTCAAAAGAACAAAATTTTCACAAGCACATCATCATCTGAAGAAGCAGAAAAAAAAAAGAGAGAAGAAACCCATTTGAGCACCCCCTTCCCTGGTGTGCTACTAAATGCAAAGATTCGCAATCAGTCCATTCAACATGGGACCTCACAAGGTTAATGAACAAAAACTTCACACTCAAAACAAACACCCAATTACAAACTTCCCACTGCCAGACAAAACTCATCCTGGTCTATAAAAGAGAAACAATAAAGATTAATCGAGGAGTTGTGTGAGCATTAGAGCAGTGCCCACAAATTAAATCTTTATGTGCATCTATATTTGGTCTAGAACCATCTTTAGAAACTCAAAAGAGTCCCATGAGAACGCGAGGTATTCGGGTGGGAATGAGAGGTATTTAGGAAACAAGTGAGAAGCACTTGATGCTTTACTGGTCGACTGGAGTTTTTTGAATGACATGCACGCATTGTAGACTGATGGGTATAGTGAACACAATATTTGCATGCGGATGTGGTTGTTGGAGCTTATTGTCTGAAAAATAGAGAGTACAAGTACGCTTATACGAGAGTTCTTACTCTTAAAAATTATTATAGAAACAATTTTTACAAAAAGTAGCAGCTCATTATGTGGCAATGAGCTGTATTTCCCATTTCAAATTTTTGTGAATATAACACACAAGATAACAACATGTTTTCTGAGCATAAGAAGGGAAGGAAAGCCGGAAAGGTAACAGGAAGAAGAGTGAGGTAATTAAGAGAAGGGAACAGAATGATCGGAGGCCAGTGCTGCTCATGATCTCCCGAGTTCGATCCGCAGGATCGCTTGGCCTTCCAGTGTAAATTTGACACATCCATCACCTACACTACATCCAAAGCCAAGAGACATGTCTCTCCAACACAACCACACACCAACTCAACGCCTTCGGTTAGTCACAAGCAACACAAGCTCAAATCAAACTTAACCGAAGGCTTCAAATCATCGCGTTGTTAGACAAAAGGTTTCTTTTTCCTTAACCTTGTCATCTCACAAAGGCTTCCATCCTAGGTTGGAGACAAAACATAGCCCTAGCATGAGCGTCCTCATAGCTAGAAACAAGATAATGACATGAACCTTCATGTAAAATTCATTGATCACCTAGATGAGACTAACCAGTAACCAAATGTGTACTGAGTTGTACAAACAAACCACAGTGAGAAACAAGCTCATAGAACTTTTAACGGAAGAATATTTGTTTGAATAATCTTAATTACTACAATCTCTGTTGGGTCCAGAATCAGTGAAACAACAGCATGCGCCTCAGCACTAAATTATTTCAGCAAGCACACCAGATTCGTCCAAAGAAAGAAGAACGAAACTACATTACTGCAACATATATATCCAGCAACAACATCAGCAGAGCTATGACTCCCAGCTGTAGAAACATCCAGTAGTTATTTAGACCTTGCTGTCGGCTTCGCCTGGATCACTGGGTAAGAACTAATCCCAGGCAGCGCCGGTGCTCATCTTCATTAATTTGTTTCATCTTGTTGGCGATACCGTAGAGGAAATGAAGATGAGTATACTGTCCTGCTGTGCTTGTGCTGTCTGCTTCTCTTCAATTTACTGATTTTTGGGTCACTCCGTCACTGTCCATGTCTTCATTTTCTAGATAAAATAGAACAGAGAAGTGGAAAAGGAAATGTGTATAAAAGTGCGCATCAGAATAAGTTAGAAATTGTTCATTTCGATGATCAAGCATAAGCGATAAAGTGAACAATATTAATGCCGGCCATTCTGATGGAGAACTTACCAATTCGAAATGTTTATTTGGAAACTGATAGTTGGATGGTTGGGGAGTGTATCAACGGCAGATTTAATGGTTATTGCAACACATCTGACGATGCAATCACTCGTTTCTTCCATCAGATCATAGTTCAAACATTTCAATTCAAAGTCATCGAAGAAATTGGACGTGTGCTTGAAGCAATTGCAATTAATTTCGACCTCAACCTTGCATAGAGCAGAGAGGTGTTGGATGCCTAAGTCAGAAGCACCATTCAGGCATTCCAATTCGTGCAGACGAAAATCAAGCTTGAGGTGCTCAACCTTTGGCATTGATCCTTCTTCAAACTCCAGTGCAGTCCCACAGGCACCGATAGCCAAGGAGAAATATTTCAAACTTATGAATCTGTTGTTTCCATGGATGATGATCCTTCCATTGGTGCCTCCGAGAGTTTCTAGTTTGAGAAAAACCAAGCTGGGTATTGCTCCAAGGATCTCAATATCTTCTGGTGCCATACATAAGATTCCTAGATGACGGTCCCGCTGTGCTTGCGCTGTCTGCTTCTCTTCAATTTTCTGATTTTGGGGTCACTCAGTCAGAACATGCCTTTACTTTCTTGTTGATACGCTAGAACAGAAGTCAAAAAAAGCAAGGCACATAAAAGTGTGCATCAGAATAACATCGAAATTGTTTATTTGGATGGTCAAGCATATGCGATACAGTGAACAATATTAATGCCTGCAATTCTGAGGGAGAACTTACTGTTTCAAAATGTTCACATTCCTCGACATGATATGTTTTGAAACTGATAGTGGGATGGTTGGGGAGTGTCTCAACAGCAGTTTTAATGGTTCTTGCTACACATCTGACGATGCAATCACTCTTTTGTTCCATCAGATCATAGTTCAAACCATTCAATTCAATGACATAAGAGGGTTTGCATATAATTTTGACCTCAACCTTGCCGAGAGCAGAGAGGTGTTGGATGCCTGAGTCAGAAGAACCATTCAGGCATTCCAATTCATGCAGATGAAACTGAAGCTTGAGGTGCTCAACCTTTGGCATTGATCCTGCTTCAAACTCCAATGCAGTCCCACAAGCATGAATAACCAAGGAGAAATATTTCAAACTTATGAATCTGTTGTTTCCATGGATGATGATCCTTCCATTGGTGCCTCCGTAAGTTTGTAGCTCGAGAAAAAGCAAGCTGGGTATTGCTCCAAGTATCTCAATATCATCTGGTGCTATACACAGGATACCTAGAACTAGTACTCCAATATTTCCAAGCACACCCATCCAATTTGGCACCTTGGTGAGTACTAGTTTGATTACAAGCTTACGAAGGCTACAAGGAGAAGCAATGTGCCATGAATCCAACGTAAGACAATAATTTTCATAAGATTGGTCCATGATGCACAAATCATAAAGGTTGCATAAAGATTGCAATAATGTTCCCACACAACTATGGTAATCATCAAGTGACAATGGTGACTGCAGTGTTAATTTTAATGTCCTTAGCTTGGTTAGCTTACTGACTTCCTGGAGGGCCGTCACTTGTTCAGACTGAGACACTACAAATTCTTTTAGCTCTTCCAGGCTCTTCAATTGTCCAATAGTCGTTTCATCTGAAAATCTCGTGTCCTGATTGATAAATAGACGAGCTAGTCGTTGAAGGTTTGTGATAGTTGATGGCAATATCTCCACATTGGTTTGTCTTATGTCCAGCGTTTCTAAATATTTCAGTTCTCCAATTTTTTCTGGGAGATAATCCACTCCATATGAGGAGATACACATGTACTTCAGATGAAACAATTTTTCAATATTTGCAAAAAGGTCACCCATTCTGTCCCTATATACTAGGTCCAACACACGAAGAAACTTGAAATCAAATACAGAAGTTTGCATGCGATTTCCAAATATAGTAAGTGATCGTACTTGAGACAGATCTAGGCTTGTCGGTATGTTGACATCTTCTTCATTGCTGTTGATGACTGACAGCCTCCGAACCTTATACTCTGTAGTGCATCCAGGCACTGTAGATCCTAATGAGGTGACAAAGTTCTCTTCAGTAGCCTTGCATTTGATGTAGTCAAGAATGATGTCATGAACTCGACATGCCTTTGCCTGACCATACTTTACATCAACAGGTTCAATCAGGCTTCTATTGATGAGCTCATTAAAATACAACTCACCAGTTCTATATGCACTTCGCCCTTGTTCATCCTGAATGAATCCTTCAGCAATCCATTTACTAACCAAACGTCGTTTGTCAATATTATAATCTTCTGGAAATACACTTAGGTACATGAAGCAAGTTTTTAGATGGTGAGGGAGATTGAAGAAACTCAGCGATAATATATTTGACATTGTCTCTGCATAAGGATCCCTTGCAAGTCCATAACCAATATCATTAAGTACCCTATGCCATTCATCAATAGCATGCTGATATGATAACAAGCTAGATATAGTAATGATTGCCAATGGTAGGCCACCACATTTTCCTAGTATCTTATCCAGAACATCTTCCAGATGAGGATAATGTGATTTTTCATAACCAAATGCTCTTTTCAAAAATAACCATTTGGAGTCATCGAAACTAAGAGGCTTCATCTCATAAATATAACCATCTTGAGAAGAGCAGCATGATGCGACTGCAACGCTTCGTGTTGTCGTGATTACTCTGCTGCCACAGTTACTGTTTAATAATGCAAGCTCGATAGTTTTCCATGCTTTTGCATCCCATAAATCATCAATCACAACAAGGTATCTGTCACAATATATTTACATATATTTAGTAATTCGTTCTTGAAATCCACGCAGTTGATAATAATTGAAAATGTTGGCAGAATTAATTACAGTTAGCTAAGACGAAAATACTAACAAATCAAATCATTATGATAAGAACAGGAAAATTAAAAATGATGATTTGAGTGCGATGGATTGGACAGAGAGATGGCTCAAGCATAAGATAATTACTAATATTTGGACACAACGAGTGTAAGATTAATAATTTTATATACTCAAATATAATAGTTTGGAGACCTAGATAGTAGCCAGGATTAATATATTTATTTAATACTTCTTGGATGGTAACAATCACCAAATAGTAACTAAGGAAACAGACAAAGCAGCTTCCCACCTTCATTGGTTGTAACGATACACACATGCCATATTATTGCTACAATGAAACAATGTACTTCCTTCCAGCTTGTGGATTGTTGCAATCTGCAAGCTTACTTTTTACAATCTACTAGAAAAGAAAAGGTGCCCGTGCTTTGCAACGGGTAGAGCCAATTTAATTTGTACATATATGTCAGTGCATAAATAATCACATACCATCGTTTTGTTTATTCATGTGCTTATCCAAATCACTTATTACCAAACAAAAGACTATTTGTATGCAAATCTTTTATATACATATTCTTAGCGATTCAGAAGTAAATGATGTAAAATAAAGTACGATAAAAAACCAAAAAGTCGAGTTTAAAATTAAGTTCTAAAATTTAAAGTTTCGCTTACAGGAAAGCATAAGCCAAATAATGAGGCCTTCAAACATGAGCTCGATTTGTTGTCTAGCTTTATCTTAAGTCAGGCAAGAATTGATGACGGACGGATTCAGCAATTTCGATCATTCTTTATTTCATTTGGCATGTTCTTTTTGAAAGTAAAACTGATTCTTATGAATTATTGTAACGTTATCCCTGGTAGTACGTACGAGCATGTGTGGAGACTGACTTGAAATCGTGCTAACATGTCCCAAGAATCGTATCGTGTAATACGAATAGAATCGGATGATCTGAGCAACGATGTACGTGATATCCACATAGACTCTGCGAGTTTCATTCGCTTGGTATTCATATCACATATACTGTCTTTCGCAATTCGCTCGAGAGTCAACAATTGTTACGCGTGACAGGAATCGGATACGGATAATGTACCATAGTTTTGAAAAAAAACATCTTCAATTTTTAAATCACGGGCGAGGACGACGCAATCTCAATCGGACACGCGGCAAGGGAAAATTGTGCGCATGATGGCTTCACGGGCCCAATTGGGCATGCGAAAAATTGCACGTGCGAGGGCATTGCGGGCCCAATCGAGGCGGCGCGCAAAGGCGCGTGTGGAATACAGACTCAAGCGTGGGCCCGATCGCTGCTTGTGGCAAGAGACGCGTGAAAAGGTGCAAGCCCAATTAATTCGCGCACGTCTCTGATAAGAGGGACACTCTGGCATAAGAAAAAAAGGAAAGGATTTAACTGAAACATAAAATTAAAACCGATTCAAACACGGATGATGCACCAAAATTATGGCAGAAACATCTTCAGTTTTTATAATAGTAGAGATAAGCTGAAACAAACAAGACTTAATATAATTTCATTATGGTTTGCAAATAATATATAGTAACATATATAATAGTTAAAGCTAGATTTTACATCATTTCAAATTGCAAAACATCGTTTATTTTCAACTGGAGGGAATATCCTATATATAGGAAAATTGTTAATGTTTACACAATTATGGCTGTGTTCTTCCCCTACCTTTCCCAACTCACCTCCCTCGTCCGCGCACACGCTTTTTAAACTGCTAAACGGTGCATTTTTTTGCAAAAGGTTTCTATACAAAAGTTGCTTTAAAAAAATCATATTAATCTATTTTTCAAAAAAAAATGTGTCGCTCCGTTTTGCGTGCGCGGGAGGTGAGTTCCCAACCTCACCTCCCACATAGCCTAAGATATATACATCTCATTTGTATAAAGAAGTTTTTGTAATTTCATTCCAAGGTTACCGGACTTTTCTATAGGGCATTCCCACGCATGCATATATATTAACAGTCCCATCACTACTGTACCGGCTCATATGTGCCAATTTATTTAAAACCAGCACCTATTGACCATTTTTCACCTTAGGGGGGATTACCCGCGCAAGAAGCAGGTGCTGCCGTGCTGAGCTGCTAGATCAGGCTGTGGACGACGACGTTAACTCGAGAAGTAGCAGAACGCTGGCTAATCTCAATTCTCACGACGATTAATCGTGCGGAGAGAGGGAAGGAGGAGATAAAAAAAGAGAGGATTCTTGCCTGAGTAAAGAGGCCAGTCCTGCAGCTCCTCCTCCACCTGGCCGAGGCCGACCAACTGCTGCTACTGCTGCTGCTGCTGCTGAGGCGCCGATCGATCGAGGCCGGATCGAGGCAGCATACGATCGAGCGCCTATGGCCTATGGGGTCGGGGCTGACTTCCGTCGTTTTTGTTGTGCGGTCTCAGGAGGAGTTGTTGTTGTTGCTGCTGTTGTTTTCTCAAGTTGGAATGGGTCTCAGAGAAAAGTTGCATCTTAGTAGTTGGTTTTACGCGTAAAACCCGGCTTCCAAAAGTGGGAAATTTAACTATTTGCCACTCTTGTGACATGGCAATTAACGATTTGCCACACCGTGTCTATGATATGTGGGCCCTCATGTGTCTATGACATGTGGGCCTTGTGGCAAATCGTTAAGCACCATTTGTAAGAGTGGCAAATAGTTAAAAGCCCCTCCAAAAGTTGCACCTTTATGTGTCTATGAATGAATCCTTCAGCAATCCATTTGCTAACCAAATGCCGTTTCTTAATCTTACGATCTTCTGGAAATACACTCAGGTACATGAAGCAAGTTTTTAGATAGTGAGGGAGATTGAAGAAACTCAGTGATAATATATTTGACATTGTCTCTGCATTAGGATCATTTGCAAGTCCACAACCAATAGTATTAAGTACCCTATGCCATTCATCAATTTCATGCTGATCTAATAACAAGCTAGATATAGTAATGATTGCCAATGGTAGGCCACCATATTTTCGTAATATCTTATCCAAAATATTTTCTGGATGAGGATAATGTGAATTTTCATAATCAAATGTTCTTTTCAAAAATAACCATTTGGATTCATTGAAACTAAGAGGCTTCATCTCATAAATATAACCAACTTGAGAAGAACAACATGATGCAACTGTAACGCTTCGTGTTGTAGTGATTATTCTGCTGCCACAATTATTGTTTAATAATGCAAGCTCGATAATTTTCCATGCTTTCGCATCCCATAAATCATCAATCACAACAAAGTATCTGTCACAAGATTTTTACATAGATTTAGTAATTTGTTCTTGAAGGCCATGAAGTTGATAATAATTGAAAATGTTGGCAATATTAACTGTGGTTAGCGAAGAAAATGCTAACAAATCAGATCATTATGACAAGAACTGGAGAATTGAAATGGAAGAGTTTGAGTGTGATGGATTATATAGAGAGATGGCTCAAGCAAAAGATGATCACCAATATTTGGACAATGTCTGCAAGATTAATAAATTTGTAGACTCAAATATAATAGTTCAGAGACCTAGATGGTAACCAGGATTAATATATTTATTTAATACTTCTTGGATCGCCACAATCACTAAATAGTAACCGAGCAAACAAACAAATTAAAGAAGCTTCCCACCTTCATTGTAACAAGAGTAAATTTCAGAGAATCGCATATTTAGTCACTGAATTATCAGATTGTTACAACATTAGTGACATATTTCAGTTTGTTGCAATGATAATGGAGAAAATTGTCACAAAACCGCAAGTTCACGCAGACCCCAATGTTACTTACACATTGGGCCCACATGTCATAGAGGTGGTAGACGGCGAGGAACAAGTTAGCACATGCATTGTAGCGGCATTCTGTGTTGGCAGCTGCTAAGCCCACCACTGTGCCCTAGCTGTACTGTAGAGATATGGTCCGATTGAAACACCCCTCATACTTTGTCATTGCACTTGAGTCAACACTCATCAAGCTTCAAAAGAGCTAAGGGCAACACGAGAGGGTCGTTTTCCCTAACCTAGAATTGGTTTTGATTCGTGCATTGGCTGAGCGGTATTCCAGCCAAATCAGATCACCACAGTGTATGGCTGGACCAAAGTAGTGGGCTGAGGGCTGACGTGGAGTACGTGCTAATGTTTCATGCAAGAGTAAATTTCAGATAACTGCAAGCTATTTTATACAATCTATAAGATGAAACAAACATGACCTAATGTAATTTCACTATGATTTAAGAACGATAGTAACAGATATAGTAGTCAAAGCTAGATCTTAAACCATTTCGAAACCTAAAAAACACCATTAATTTGTTTGCGAATATCCTATAGATAAGAAAATTGTTAATGTTTACCTAATTAAGATATACACATCTCATTTGCATCAAGAAATAGTATTTGTAATTTCATTCCACAGTTACCAAATCTTTTTATTGGGTATTAAGTCGCATGCATTCATATATATTATCATTGATAATATAACTAGGCTTACCTTTTATTCTTGAGATGCTCTCGGAGTATATTAATGAGTTTCTTTTCATCATTACCAACCGGAGTACGAGAAGAGATCCCTACTCCTTCAGCAATATCGTTTAGAATCTTCTTTATATCAGGCCTTTGTGAAACTGACACAAAAGCTGCACAAGAAAATTGGCTTCGAATTGTGTCATAAACTTGGTTTGTAAGAGTAGTCTTACCAAGACCTCCACAACCAACAATAGAGACCACTTTTAGAGACCCTTTCATCTCCATAGCTAGCAGCTCAATGATACGCTTCTTAGGACCATCAATGCCCACAAGTTTATCAACCTCCTCATAGAACGCCGACAGCCTAGGATCAATGCCAAAAGTGCTAGAGTTGTGTGCTAATTGGTCAAAATTATACCTCTTGTGCCTTTCGCTTGCCTCGATCGCACGGATCTTGAGCTCTTCGATCTCATTGGCAATCTCATGGCGCGCCTTCAGTTTCTTCAACTTACGGAAGAATTTCCTGAAGCCCATCTTTTCCCCATCATGGTCAACACGAGACATAAAATCATCGATGCAATCTTCCAGGTCATAGGCCAGCTCGCGTAGCTTGTCCCTCCAATCCCTCATTTCTGGGTTGAGCTGCTGGTCCGAATCCGCGAGCATCTCGAGTGCAGCACTCATGGTGCTCAACTCATCTATCAAGAACTTGATCTGCTTGCGCACGCCTTTGAGCTTGGCATACTCTTCGCCCAGCAGCTTGGTGAGCTTGGACAGGAGGGGCTTCATCACCCCCGTGGTAGCACCCACAATAGCTGTTGTTGCAACCATTTTTGCTCATCTGCTGATGATCTCCCTGGAGTGAGGTGGTGCTGTGGGAGTGGTACAGGTTTCAGATTGTGTATATGGCACAGCCAATGGCGCCTGTTTTTCAAGGAAGAAGAGTGTCTTGCCGCCAGCAGTGGGTTAATTGTTTTCTGACCTCTAGATCCGCGCAAAATAAAGAATTGTTAAATTAAGCTAATTAGCTTTGGTAAAGAATATTGCACACGCATTGGACGCTGCCATGAAAACCTATGTTACTACTCCTACAAGAGGCTCGTGACGACCCAGTAATTAATAATGTGACTCTGCACATCCTGATTAAAATTATTAATTAATTCTATCAAGCTTTGTCGGCAGGCTCTAGTTACCACGCGAAGAAACATGAGCATGTGATGCGCACAGTTTGTATTATAGGGCCTGCTTTGGAGATTACCTATTTCTTTTCACTGGTAAAAATCTTTCCACCTGTAATTTGACGGTCACTAAAACCTACAATCATGTGTTTTATACTTTTATTACCCCTTAAAATAGTACTGTATTTGGGTATAGTAATCAATACTACCGTATGATCCACTGCATCAATGAAAATAGGTGCAGGTGCCGTCACAAGTACCGGCCAGGTTGTAGACGACGACATAGCTAGAGACGTACTGTAGCAGAAACGCTGGCTGGAGCGAAGGAAATCAGGCTAGATTTATAGCCAACTGTAACACGGATTCTAATACGTTGTGTGTATGAGATGTGGGACTATATATTAATGCTTAAAAATAACTATTATATGAATGAGCTATTAGATTGACCAAAGATAATTTAGAGCTAGCAGTTGGTTATAATATTAAGCTTGCTCTAACCGTGCAGAGAAGGGGGAGATAAAAAGAGATTAATCTTGGCTGAGGAGGAGGTGAGAGAGAGGTTACGCAGGCCGCAGCTCCTCCACCTGGCCGACCAACCGCTGATGCGGAGGCGCCGACCGATCGAGGTGGTTGGACGCGAGGTGGAAGTCGGGGATCAAGGCAGCAGCTAGGAACCACCATACTCCCCTCCATACACATGCATTATCAGCATATACAGTACTCCCTCCTTATAAAATCTGACACCCATTTCATTCTTTGGTTTTTTTAAAATTCTAAATCCTATTTATAGTTATTGTGTGCTAAATTAAATTGTTGATCGGAAATAAAAAGTTATTCTAATACTTATTGGTTGTATATTCATTGATTTTGCCACATGGTATTGGTAATTAAGTTAATTGCTTTTTGGTATTGATTGAAAAATAAATAGGTCTTAGATTTTGATAAGGAGGGAGTATATGATTTGTGTATCGATACCAATACACCCTCACAAGCGATTTGAATTAATATCGATTAACATGCAACACCGTTTCTTGTGTCATGCACATGCATCAAGGATAATTTGAGCCTATGATATTGCTTGCATGCATGCATGGATGACAATCTATCTATCTATCTATCTATCTATCTATCTATCTATCATCTATTTATCTATCTATCTATCTTTATATACTAAAAGTCCATTAAACTTCCTACAAACGCTCTCAAGTTGCCACGTGGCGCTCTAATAAATTAGAGAAAATCCTAGAAATTCTAAGAAAAAAGCAAAACATCTACCCTTGATTTTCACTTAAATTAGTGGGTCCAATATTATACACCGTTAGATAAAATTGATCTTAAAACAAACCAAATAATATGGGTCCCACCTCTCCTTTTTCTCCCGCGTGCATAGGTATAGGTCACGTACGTACATGCATGTGGACCTGTTGTTCGTACGCCTCCCTCCATTTTTTTCCTTTTTTTCTTCTTTTTTCCATTTATACAATCTGATATATATTTGTTTAAATAATAATAATTTAGAAAAAAAGAAAATACCATCATATAACTCTTTATAAACACAGGTAACTAAATTAGCTATGCAGACTTTGAAAATAAAATTTACACCATATTATATGTTAATTAGCTCTAAAATCAATAATGTAAGATAATTTACTAAATACTATTATTTTCATATAATGCACTATTTTAAAATAAAGCTTACACAATATTATATTGTGTACCTATCAAATAAACAATTTAAGATCTATATTAACTAATATATACATGTACTTAAACAGATAGACCCATTATTTAAATCATCGGATCTATTTTTTATTACTTTGGATTATTATTCTCAAATAATTCAGTGTTTTAAAATAAAATCTACACCATCACCATAATGTTGTGTACCCATTAAATTAACAATTTAATATATATATATATATATATACATATATATTAACTAAGTTACATTTACACTAAAACCGGTGGACCCATTATTTAAATCATCGGATCTATTGTTAATAATGTCTAAAGTTCTCTTTTTGGCCCACTCCACAATGCACATCTGCACCTTTGCCTTTCGCACATGTGACAGAGTGTCGTGTTTGAGGCATCTTGGGTGATCACGACCGCTGCAGCGCTACCGTTGTTGTTAATAGCATGAAAATAAAATTAAAGATGTGATGTAGCGAGAGAAGAATTAAGTACCGTGGAACACTTAACTCTGTTTAAGCTGAAATCGAGAGTTGATTAAATAATAATTATAATGTATTGTGTTATGTTGTATTTGCATTTTGTATTATTTGTTCGTACAGTTGAAAGAAATCATTATGTTATAATTGTGAGCACAATATTAACGAATATCAACAGAACTCTTACTAGGATAAGAGTGTTACAAGGGAGTTTAAGGCCCTATTTTTTCCCTGATTCCATCTTTTGAATTTTCGTTTGCACGCTCCACGCTTTCCAAGTTACTAAATGGTGCTTTTCTTAAACAACTTTTTAACTTTTCAGAAGTCAATTCATTCGTTTATAATCTCAAATAGCTATCACATAAATCAGATAATTCATCAATTTCAGTTGTCCTATCCCCTAAAGTACATATTTTTTTCATGCGAGTCATGGTGATAAGTAAATTGGTGATCAACGCATAATCAAAGTCGTAAGATAAATCTGTTAGAACAACTATGACCAATTGTAAATAGGTGTCAAAATTAATTGCTATTAATTAAACAACTAATGGCTTGCTAGCAACATATTTAATTTTTCTCTACATGTATATAAACATGGACGAAGCTAAAACGAATATGAACATACATCCCATACATATATATATTACATCTTAATATTCTAATTACATGTGGTAAGTCCACTAAAATTTCTTAAAATGCCCTCAAGATGTCACGTGGTGCTCTAATAAATTAGAGAAAATATTAGAAATTCTAAGAAAAAAAGCAAAGTATCTACTACTTGATTTTCACTTGAATCGATGGGTCCAATATTATAAACCATTAGATTAAATTGATCTTAGAACAAACTAAATACTACGAGGTCCCACCTCTCCACCTTTGGTACGCACCTATGTACGTGGGTACCTACGCTTCCCCACCCTTTTTTTTTATTTTTCCCTTTCTTCTTTTTCTCCATGAATATGCTTCCCTCCCTTTCTTACTATATCATGCACCTTCACGAGACGATTTAATCTATTTACTTAAGAAAAAAATATGATTCAAAAGTCGTAAGTACTTAATCCATCTCCCACTCAAAAGCTTGCGAATGGACTTTTAAGATACCTTAACAAAAAAAATAGAACCCTTAAATTATTACAAAATAACAGTATCCGAACTTTAGTTTGCCCTTAATCTATGTGATAATTTTTTTAACAAACAATAAAAATCTAACCTTTCAATAATATATGTGCCCGCGCATACGCGCGGGCCACCTTCCTAGTTAGAGAGTAAAACTGATAAAGAATGTGTATTACATATAGTTGAGTAAATTTCACAAAACTACATGTATTTTGATTTAAGGTGTTGTATCATAAAACTACAAATTTAGCACCATATTTATCACAAAACTATAGATTTAAAGTTAAGTATCATAAAACTGCATATTTAATATTGAAGTTATCATAGAACTACAACTTTAATATCAAAGTTATCACAAAACTATAGCTTTTAGAGTTCAAATCCCTAGTACCATTATTATGATGGAGCTCTAAACATTCATGTTTTGTGACTAAATTGCAGAGAACTTGTGCTCGGATATGGTTTTGTGTTTGATTCATGTGTAGGTGAGTCTTGATGCCTTGGAAGAGCATTGCTGGAGATGGATCGGGAGTCAACTTGGGATATGATGACGTCCGGACGATCGGGATATCTTGTGGGATACTTAGGCTAGAGATCAATGCACGTGATTGATGAATATTTCATATGGCAAACGACAGAGATATTGTGTGCATATGGGATGAGGAGTTTAAATTTGGAGGGAGTCCAAATTTGGTACAATTGGAATTTGTTAAGTTTGTTTCTTATTTGGGAATGTTTTTCTAGGGGATTAGAACTTCTTGTATAAGGTTGGTTTGTGCCTTTTGTGCTTACCTTGGGTATAAATAGAGAGGGAGGGTGACGCCTTCTGATATCGATTTTTAGATAGTTGAGTTGTGAGAAAAGTTAGGGTTTCGAGTTTAGTCGAGATTTTTGTCAGGAATGTTGTTGTTGTACTTTATAAACACGAATAGAAGTAATGAAGTTTCAATCTACTTTGAGAGATCTTGCATGGGAGTGGTGGTCCAACCGATGGGACACTGGCGGTCAGAACGACGACATCGGCGCAGTCAGACCTACAACACTACGGCGGTCAGACCGGCGGCGACGACTAGCGACTTCGACGCATCGGGTGGTTAGGCCGGAGCAATTATACCGGTCAGATCGAAGGTCTTCGAGCGGTCAAACCGACGCATATACTCCGGTCAGATCGATCTATATCAAATTCGAGAGTAACTTTTAATTCCGATAAAAGTTATGGTTTTTGGGTTCTACAACCATTCACCCCTTCTGGTTGGCTTAATTCTTGTTGTTAGATCCTACACGGGAGAGATCGAGAGAAGGCTATGTGTGGCTATGGGACAGGGAAGAAAGAGATATGGGAGTTGAGAAAGAAATAAGACTGAGTCTGCGAGTGCTATGAATGTGTCACTCTGTAGCTAACTAAACCAGCATTATCACCACCAAAATAAAATAATATTGAATTAATCAAGCCTGGGACTACACAGATATATTGCTAGGAACACTTGCATGTACACGTAGACATGTATATATGTGTGTCCATCCCCTTCACGAAATTAAGCTAATCAAACTAGCTTTCAGAATTAAATCGACACTTATGATATTACTATTAGTTTTTTATTAAACTGGTATTATGGTGGTCATCAATGCCAATTCTTATTTAAGTGTGCGGGTGAGAGAAGAGCAGAAAGTTGTCATATGGATTACATCATGGCGTACCTTGCACCGAAAGGTAGCCTTTGGGTAAAGCAGCTGGTAGGAGGCGAAGCCAGTAAAGCAAGCATCGCTTAATATTGTAATGTTTATTTTCCCATTGCAACACACGGCCAGGTCTTTTTTCTAGTTTTATGATTAAAGTTACAGAAAACTATAGTTATTATGGCTTATGGTATTTAACCATAGGTTTTATGGTCTAACTATTTTATAAAACCACACGTATTCAAATATTGATTAATTGCAACATGTTTGAAACATTTTTTTTTCAAAGTAGTGAAGAGTTAAACTATCAACCTTATCAAGAACTTAATAATTAAAAATTTCATATACACTCTAAGATTTAGAATCTTAAGTAAATTCCTGCTCAACATACATAGATGTGGGGTTTTATGAAACTTTAAAACCATAATATCCGAGGTTATGTATCACCGGTTATAATACCTTCTTCCTTTGTCGCACAAAAAACACACCTAAAGCAAAATGTGACATATTTTAGTACTACTTATTCTAGTAGTATCTGGACAGAGAGTTGTCCAGATTCGTAGTAGTAGAATGAGTTACATCATATCATATATTTATTTTTTTGGTACATGGAGTAGGGTTTTATGTAACTTTAAGATAAAACATAGATGCTCTGTTAAAAAAGGGAATAAACCTTTAATAGGAAGTTAGATTTTTGCATGGGAATTTTTCTAAAAATATTCTATGAAAACTTTCAGTAGAAACTAAAAGATTTTAAATGTTAGATTTTGTTAGAAAAAAATTCAAAAAATTATGTAAAGATTGAAATAGGAAATAACCAACTAAAACTCCGCGGTATCTCAAGCTCCGTAATGGAGCAGCTGCACGCTGAAGGACAGCACAGTGTCCATCGGAGTTGAACAAGATGGCAGCTACACGCCTACACATCTATGTTTCACGATTTTGCAGTTGGAATTAGCACCTCCATCGGAGGAGGCAGTTGGAGGGGCAGATGATCAAGGCCTTGTTCGAGGCAGTCCTGATGGTCCTCTTCGCCGGCGGTATTGATTGGAATTTTGTAGCCTAAGGCACGCAATGCTACACGTGCGGGCGACAACAAGGAGCTGGTACTGGAGGAGGTGACATCGTTGAGCTGGTAACGAGGGTATCGGGTCTGGTACCGATGTCCGATAGGTACAAGATCGGATACTGATGGGTATCAGCCGATATCGATGGGTATCAGATCTGATGCATAGTAAGATACCAGCTATATCGACTAATCTGCGTTCAGCAGCAGGTGAAAGAGAGAAGATTTCTCTTGTTCTCCGCGTGCACGCTTCCCGAACTAATAAACGGTGTGTTTTTTTTAAAAAAAAAAATTCTATAGGTAAGTTGCTTTAAAAAAAAGCATATTAATCCATTTTTAAAATTTAAAATAAATAATACTCAAATAATCATGCGCTAATGATTCACCTCCTTCTTTTTACGCATATTCTCAATCTTCTCTTTTCCTATTCTCTCAAACACTCGGATATTAGAAAAATCTGGCAATTAATTGATAGACCCTCAACTTCACAATGGACCCACCAAACTTTCCACTGTCTAACTATTCGTCAGGGTCTAAAAAAGGAAGCAAAAAACATGGCTGAGGAGGTAGCAAAGATTAATTAATCGAGAAGTTGTGCAAGCATCCACATATACAAATATCAAATTGTTATCTGCATCTATATATAGTTGGTGGAGACGCCAGAATTATCTAAAGAAAATCAGAATGCCTTGAAAAAAAAAGAGAGGTACACGAGGGTGGGAATGAGATGTATTCAGGAAACAGGTGACAAGAACAAGATTCATTGTGGATCAAGTAGGATCGGAAGGTCAACATGACCTGATTGATTGCCAACATATGGTGAGAAGTACACAGCCTCATGCTTACCAGCAGTAGGTGCTTTCAACCGCCTACATGGTGGATCCATTCTGTTCTGTAAAAAATGCTACCGATGGGGATAGGAAACTTCTGAGTGTAGTTTCTACGACTCCCCTCTGCAGTTTTCAATTGTTTTGTCGTGCAATTTGGGTTCATAAGTCTGAACAACATCAATCACAAGTCCGCAAGAAACTCATTGCTTTTGCAACAAATTTGCGTGGATTTTGATTAGCTGTATGATGTTTTCTGAACAGTACAACTCAGTTTTTTTGCAACTCTGTTGTTATTCAAGAATTTCGAGGATATGGATCCACTTGTGATGCGAGTTCAAGCGACCAATGTAGAATATTCTCAAAAATGTTGAGAATATGACAATGTAGAATTCCAAGCGACCAATTAACCAATCTCCTGACTATCGTAACAGAGACAATTGAGCTCCCAAACTAGTCAAATGGTAAAACCATTTGGTGGCAATGACCTAAATTTCCCATTTTTGATTTTTCTGAAGGTCATTCCACAATTTTTTTTTCAAAATAACAGAAATTTCACAAGAGTCATCATCCAAAGAAGCAAAAAGAGCGAGGGTTTCTAATTTCAGAACAGATGTGCATAATTGCAGAAAATTGACATTCAATCAATTCAACATAGGATTTAAGTACTTAATAAGATATATTACAGAACAATAACATCGCATTAACAATACACACGCACCAAACTTTTCACTACGCGGAAGCAAGAAAGATCAAACGACGCGGATGGAACGAAGATTACTCGAGAGGTTTTACATGCATAAGACTGCTCTTAGATTAAATTTCTGAGTGTAGCACATGTAGTTGCAGCAGATGCCAGAATTATCTTGAGTAAGTTAGAGTGCCACTAAAATGAGAGGTATTCGGGTGAGATTGAGAGGCCTTTAGGAAATACTCCCTCATTCCCTAAATGTTTGACACCGTTGACTTTTTTAAACATGTTTGACCGTTCATTTTATTAAAAACCTTTTGTAATATGTGCAAAACTATATGTATACATAAAAGTATATTTAACAATAAATCAAATGATAGAAAAAGAATTAACAATTACTTAAATTTTTTGAATAAGACGAACGGTCAAACATTTTTAAAAAAGCCAACGGCGTCAAACATTTTAGGATGGAGGTAGTAAGTGAGAAGCACTAGGTGCATCCCAAATACAGAGGTTCTCGGATGAGAATCAGAAGCACTAGTAGTCACTCGATATGGCAACAAAGTGTCACTAGAACGGATACCATCATCTCAATCGGACCGTAAGCCCCATCTCAATCGGGCATGGCGTCCGTCACAGGTTAGAAGTCACAGCTGTGAAGAGTTATCTCAATCGGGCAAACGGCCGTCACGGATGAATCTATCTTAATCGTGCCCTAATTAAAGCCCGTCACCGATAGCTTTGACCCAGACGACTAATCAAACTATAGCCCGTCACAGATGACCTATCTCAATCGGGCCACAACTAGCGTTCGTCACAGATGACCCTTATCTGTGACGGGTATTAACTATAGCTCGTCACAGATGACTCTCATCTCAATCAGGCATAAGTTAATGCCCGTCACAGATGAGTATAATAAAAAAAAAATAAATTTCATTTTTTGGCTAGCCATGCCATGCCATCCCGCCTCTCCCATGCCAATCTTTTTTATCCTCACTCATGTGCACCCGAGAAGAACTTTCCGGTGGGTGACTTTTTTATCCCCACTCATGTGCACCCGGGATGAACTTTTCGGTTGGTCACCCATCCCGAAATTGCTCCAGGGCTAACACGCTTAACATCAAAGTTCTTTGGAGATCGGCTTCCGAAAAAATAGTTGTAAATTCTTGGTATGAGTATTCTATTAATCCTATTAAGCCCTAGGCTAGGATGTCACACCCCAACATCCCCCATTCATATACATTCATTCATATACACAACCATCAATATATTTAACACAACCACATTCACATAACATCCATTTTGATCATATATTTCATATCCATTCACATATTTCACATATTATATTAGCAAAACCGAGTTAATTGGATCAAATATTATATTTAGCAAGTATTATTATGAAGAGGAAGCAAATCAGACTTCTAGAAAAAATGAATTTTGAATTGAATTTTATAATACTAAAAAAACTCAAATGAAAAAGCTGTCAAAAATAAAGTTGTAGAACTCATTGAGATCTGTCAAAAATAAAGCCCGTCACAGATGAGAACATTAAATTTAATTTTAGGCCGATTGTTGTGTGTCAAATGCAAAAATCATAAACAACAAAATTGTATAACTCATCGAGATCTAAAACTATTGTATCGGTTCTGTACAAATAAATTCATTTGAAAGATTCAAATTTTGAATTTTCAAAATTTGACAACTTCGAACAAAAATTGGGGTTATTAAATGATTTCAAATCGAAAAGTCACCAAAACCAAAGTTGTAGAACTCATTGAGGTGCAAAATTTTTATTTTGGTCATTTCTCCATCTGACTCTATTTAAATAATTTGAAATTTAAAATTCAAAGTTTGAAAAATTCAAATAGAATTTTAGATCAATGAACGACTTCAACTGAAAAAGTCATCAGCAACAAAGTCATCAGCAACAAAGTTGTATAACTCATCAAGATCTATAACTTTTATTTTGGTCATTTTTCTATATAATATTTTTTGAACCATTTGAATTTGAATTTGAAAATATGACAACTTCAAACAACATTTAAAAATACTAAATGATATGAACTGAAAAAGTCATCAACAATAAAGTTGAATAACTCATCAAGATCTAAAACTTTTATTTTGATCATTTCTTCATACGACAAAGTGATA
The DNA here is from genome assembly GCF_034140825.1 of Oryza sativa Japonica Group. Classification (NCBI taxonomy): domain Eukaryota; kingdom Viridiplantae; phylum Streptophyta; class Magnoliopsida; order Poales; family Poaceae; genus Oryza; species Oryza sativa. The sequence goes on from NC_089046.1 coordinate 18,512,131, forward strand.
GTAACATTGTTCACAAAATTGACATATCTCTTATCTGTTTTATAAATTATAACACATATATGTAAAATTTATGAATAATGTTACTAACATTTTGTTGGATGAAGAAATAACAAAAATAAAAGTTTTAGATCTTGATGAGTTATTCAACTTTGTTGTTGATGACTTTTTCAATTGGAATCATTTAGTATTTGAAATTGTTGTTTGAAGTTGTCATATTTTCAAATTCAAATTCAAACTGTTCAAAAAATATTATATAGAAAAATGACCAAACTAAAAGTTGTAAATATTGATAAGTTAGACAACTTTGTTGTTGACATTTTTTCCATTTGAAATCATTTACTACCCGTAAAATTATTTTGACTCATAAAATAAATTATTATACTGCACTTAATTATTTCGCTATAGTTCATGTCACGTCCTGATAAATTCATCCCAAAATAAAAATCATCTTCTAAAAGGAATAATAGAATTAATTAAAATTCGAAAAGAAATTGGCAAACCTTAAAATACGTACAAGAAAAATTCAAATGTGACCCGGAGAATTTTTGTTAAATTCTCCTTGGTCTAAAAGGAGCCCTCAAATTTTAGTGGAATTTTCAGAGCACAAATAATAATTGAAAAGAAATAAACAAAGTTAAAAAGGTTTATAAAAAGAAAAACCCTAAAAGAAGTCCTCTTTTCCCCCCCCTTCCTTCTTGGGCCGGCTCGGCCCAGTCCCTCCCTCTCTCTCTTCCCCCGCGGCCCATCGGTCTCCCCCGCGCGCGCGCGCCGCTGACAGGCGGGCCCGCCCGCCGCCCTCGCTGACGGGTGGGTCCCACCTGTCATCTCCCTCCTCGCGCCGCGCCCGCCGCCCGCCCGTGCCCTAGCGCCGCCGCCGCCGCGGAATCCGCCGCATCCCGCCTTCCCCGCGCGCCTTAATGAGGGGGGAATTATTCCCCGCAATCCCCTCTCCCGATTCCCCCTCTTTCCCCTCTCTCTCTCCCTCGGATTCGCTCGGAATCAATCCCGCAAACCTCGCCGGCGTATTCAATGGAGCCGAGATCTCCGCGCCCGTTTCCTCTCTCTCCGGCCGCCCTCTCTCCCTCCCGTTGCTATATAATTGCTCCCCGAGCTCCGCTCTTCCGTTTCCGCCGCTCGCCGCTCGCTCTCGCTGTCGGAATCGTGCTCGCGCCGTGCTCCTCTCTCCCCGCCGTCGCCGCCGAGCTCCGTTCCGCCGCCGCCGTCGCTCCGGTCCTCCTTCCGACTCGGCGACCCCTCCGTCCGCTTCGCCGTGTTGCCGCCGACCCCGTCCGCCGCTCCGCTTCGCCCGCCGACCGTCGGAGCGCCGTCGCCATCGTCATCCCGAGCCGCGCCGCCGTCTTCTTCCGCTCCGGCCGCCGTTCTCGTCGTCGTCGTTGTCCCGGGGTGAGCCGAGGACCGCCGTTCGCCTTCCCCCTTCCCTCCTCTCTCTCGGGCGCCGCTCCGCCGCGCCGGTGGTCGCCGGCGGTGACCATCGGGGCGCGGGCGCGCCGCTCCCGTCGGCCGCGCCGGCGAGGCCGCCCTCGGGCGCGCCCTCGCGGCTGCCAAGTGGGCCCGGCCGTCAGCCGCCCGCGCCCGCGGGTGCGGCTGACGCGCGGGACCCACGGCACCGACCGCCGCCAGCCGCGTGCGCCCGGTCCACCGTGGACCGAGAGGCTGACGCGTGGGCCCCACTCCCGTGGACCCGGTCCGCGCGCCCGCCCCCTCGGCTGACGCAATAATCCGATTTTTTAATTAAAATTTAAATGAAGAAATTCGTAAATATCCATTTAAAGAGCATATAAACTTCAAAGGGCCATATCTTGGCCATTTGAACTCGGAATTGGACCGTTCAAGTCTCTAATTTTTCCTTAAGATGTAAAGAACCCATTTTTGTGCTTTGTTTATGCTGTTATTTGGAGTTTATTAGAGTAAAAGCCCTTTTCTTTTCCGTTGGTCGTGTAGACGCTGCAGCTTCGGAAGATCCGTTCTTCGTGGAAGTCGAAGCCGGCGTTTGGGAAAGCGAGCAAGGCAAGTCACATCATCCTTGAGCATATTGAATCCCAGTTTATAAAATTATTTTGATTTAAATTAATGCATTACCGCTTTATTTAAATTCCCGCGTTATCACTGTTTTATTTAGCCATGCCTATTTACCTTTGTTAAGACATTATTATTGCTATTGATATTAATACCTTGTTCACCCTAGATTAAACAAAACCCCATCTAGTGGACACTCTATTTATGGTTCCACTAGTATGAATTTAGGTAGATGCTTCGCTGATTCATTAGGCAACATTAGGTGGTTTTATAATTTTAGACTTTGGGAATTCTCATATCATTTGGACACTATGGAATGGTTGGCTTATGTTGGAATTGGACACACACCTCTCTTCCTCTTTCAAAACCCCTAAAACCTGTTTTCGGTGGGGTTTGGGTGCATGCCAGTTGTGGGAAGTAGCACCCCGGCCACTATAAGGACTAAAGCTCGGGCCTCTGTTGCAAAGCACTACCGTACTTCCACATGTCTAATGGGTAAGGCTTAGTTTGTGGCTCAGTCTAGTCATAAACAAAAGTACACGGATTGGAGATGGATGAAGTCGGGCGTCGATGGACATTCTCCAGGGCAAATGAAGGCTACACGAGCTGCGGCCCGGTAGTCGAGATGTCATACGGCAGAGGGTTGGTGCCCAATGCTAGGGGCTCAGTTCTGCCTGCCTGTCCCGGGTATCCCGGCCGTAGGTAGGATTGGGTCGGTACTCTTGTCTAAGGCTAGGATGGGTTGGAAACTATGTCACGTCTTCCGTCCGTATACCGTGGTGGTATGTGGCACGTGGCAACACGTGAGGAAGATGTGTCTTGTGGGTAAAGATGTACACCTCTGATCAGAGTAAATCTATTCGAATAGCCGAGCCCTCGGATATGGGCAAGCCTAGCAATGTACCCAAGTCAGTGTTTTAATTCTTAAAATTTGCTCAACAACTAAAATATGGGATGGTTGGCCTGGGTTGGCTTGGGACGAGCTGGGACCCAGGTCGGGTTGCCAGTTCGGTCCGAATCATCGTAGGCCTTGGGTTAAGGCAGGTTCGTGAGGGTTCACGGCCTTGTTTAATAATACTGTGTAGCTCTAGGATCGTCTTTATAAAATAGCTTTGGGCAACTAAGTGACTTATAAATGCCGCTTTTCTGCAAAACTTAACCCCTATATTATTACTCCTTGTACCCCCTTGCATTAACCATGCATCTGCCGGTGTGACTTGCTGAGTACTGTGGTTGTACTCATTCTTGCTCAATCTTTCCCCTCTTCAGTAAGAGAAGCTTTGGAGAAGATGTCTTAGGTGGAGTCCTGGCTTATACCCCAGTTGAGCGCCTGTGAAGATGGAGCCGTAGGCCCGCTAGTCCGCTGCTGTTTATTTTTGATTGTCAGGCCTTAAGTGCCTTTGTAATAATGTAAATATTATCGATATAATAAAGATGTGTCTTTTATATCATGTTTGTATGGTGTACCCCGGCTTTTCCTGGGACGGGGATTAATACACTAGCGTTCGGGAAAAGGAAATTTTCCCGGTCGCGACAAGCTGGTATCAGAGCCATCTCGACTGTAGGATAAGCCAAGTGGATAAAACCTAAGGACATATTTTATAAATAAAAGTATTTGCGAAAGTTCCTCTTTTTCTCCTTCCCCTAATGCTATTTGCAAAAGGTTTACTCTTTTCTTTCTTCGGATTTCAACTAAGTACTAGATGGTCAGCTTTGCGAAGAAGAAGATGTCGTCAGTTGTTTGCCGACGCTCCAGAAGGCTGCAGGATCCGCTAGCGAAGCAAAGGAAGCAGTGAAGCCAGCTGTGAAGCAGGAGCGAAGATCTTGGAGAACCCGTCGCAGAACCTAAGCCACCCTCTAGTGTTTCGTTTGTCGTGTGTTTCCTTGCTTGTGTGTGTAGCGCGTGGTTTGCATCAGTGGGTTGTGATGTAACCATGCTAGGTTGTTTGCTTAATCAACTTGCAGAATAAGCCTAACATACATCATAACAGCAAAAGACTTAGATCTGTTAAGGTCCTATCCTTAGTTTCTAATCTGTCTCTCCCCTTTGTTTTCCCTCTCTCCCTCTCCAAACCTTTGCAACAGATGGCTGACAATGAGAAAGGCAATAAGGTCAGAAGTCAGGACATTAGTACCTTAAGCTCCCGAGTGAATGAAGCACCAGACACCAGTTGTGTGACACTGGTCCAACACCTGATTAACCAGAACCGATTGCTTATAGAGATACTACAGCAGCATCAGACGCCAATTCTGAACCCGAGTCAAATACGACCTCAAGTGCAGTTGGAGGCAGTCCAAGCACTCACACCACAAGTCAGCATGCCGCCAGCATCCCGAAGGACCCATGGTGACGTGCCACATGTTGACCCAAAAGAAGCAAGTAACATTTGCTTTATGTGTGAGGAGCAAGGGCACTATGCAAGGGAGCGTCCTCAGCAGAAAAGAAAAACACCAATGCGAACCGAAGATGAAGTCCGTAAGATGATCATTACTAGCACAGAATGGCCTCCACCAGGAATGACCAGACGTCAGAGAAGAAATACCTTCCGAGGTGCACCACAGTTGACAGAGCATCTTTTAGCTAATGGAGGTAGAGTGTCTGATAGTGAAGATTCAGATCAAGTCTCCTCAGATGATGAAGATGAAATGGAACGTAAGGCATGCTCTCGTTGTGGAGAAATCGGTCATGTCGCCAGCTCATGTGCCACTATATGCGTTCATTGCGAGGAAGACCATCCACCCGACAGGTGTCCAACGAGCAGGATCACTTGTTTCTTTTGTGAAGGAACTGATCATGTACCAAAAGATTGTCAATTCAGTTTTCTGCTGACGAAGAAGATGGCTAACCAACCCGCCAGTTCCAACGGAGAGAAGCATCAAGGCAACACCAATCCTCGCCAAGATTACAGTTTCAGCCTAACTCCAGTGCCAGGACAGAGGAATCGAAATGAGAAAAGAAAATGCCGAGTCCGGGAAGACATCTGTTGCTTCAATTGTCAAGGAATGGGTCATTTCGCCGACAAGTGCCCAAAACCGAGAAACATAGCTGCCGGCACGTCAGTCCACGCAACTCCCTGCAATCAGAAGCTTGCACCTCAACGAATTGTCATCCATGCATCCCGAAGCAGTCCTATAGCCCGCGTTGCAACAGCTCCAATTCCAATGAATGCACTACCACAAGGTGTCAATGCTCAATTTCAGCCCCAGCCACCAGCTGACAAGACAGAGGCCAGTATCTGCGTTGTACCTTTGGAGGTTCCAATACAGCAGCTGAGAAATCAAGTACAAGATGAAGAACCCGAGTGTAAGAAAGTTATTGTTTGTTACAACTGCAGTGAAGAAGGGCATTACTCCGAAAACTGTCCCCAACCAAGGCAAAATCGACCTCCACATTACCGCCAATTTACACGAAGCAGACATTCCAATCGTATTGTGGTCACTGGAGCAAACGCCGTACCCGTAAGGCCTCGTGATAATCAGAACCTATAGCAGAAACAATGCACCAATGCTCCTCCTGCTGCACCTGACTCGGCAATAAATCATAGCAACCACTCTCTGCATCGACAGCCTCAGCAAAGAATTGTCGTAGATGGAAGAAGTTGTGTCTCTCCCCGACCTACTCCAGGCCGAGCCAAGGGCAATCAACCTCCGGAAGGCGATACCAAGCAGAAGACCGTCATCCGCTTCAACCAGCAATCAGAAGGAATCTTCTCCTGTGAATGATAGCATTATGCAGTCCTATCACATCATCACAGAACCAATCAAGGATGCAGTCACTAGAACAATGCCAGCTATATCTCTCCGGAATCAAAATGAGCAGCCGTGTTTGTGGTTTTCAGTTCGCTACCTATCATTGCGTAATCGAAAGTTTGCAGCAATCATGTAATACATAAATATATTCATGTCTATAAACAGTGAGCTTGCTATGCTTATGGATGATTCATGTTGAGGATACAATGTACCGATGTTAAGCACCGTCTCTTTTTGTTTAAGGCAGTGCCTTGTATTCGTGTAATAAGGGAGAAATGTGTAATGCAGACAAGTTCTAAGAGGATTCTTTTGAAAGATGCGGATATGTGATCATGTGTATAATTGTTTACTGACAAAGGAGACCTAGGGTCTCGTGTCAGAGGAACTATATTCTAACCTCGAGTTAATAACCAACCTGTGGATGGAAAAGAAAAACAATTAAACTGTGTTGGGTTAAAAAGCCAACGAGACAGTAGTTGAGGATAGGAGTTTGGATACGCCTTTTACAGATCAAGATAAGGATTGTTGGATGAAACCCATAAGGGTACCCGCCATGCCTCTACATTGATAAGTTCGGATATACCTGCAAACAGTTAAGAAGATCCAGGAGACATCAATATTCGAGAACATAATAGTCAATGGTTGGTAGTTAGTCGATCAGGTATCAGAAAAGGGTCAAAGGTGATATGGCAGAAGAACAATATGGATGCTCCCCATCTCGAGGAAGCACTAAACCCTAGTGGCATAGATACAGATAGCAAGCAATGTATTTCCCTGAAGGTAGTCAGTGCAGCTTTTTGACAAACCACATCAAGGTTTCACTGAAAGGCAGCAAGCCAAAGGACCTCATCGTCCCCAGAAGCGTCCGCAACCCACATTAAAGAATACCACCTGTTAGAGATAAGCCGAAAGATGATTGATAAAAGAGATTGGCAAAGATGTTCTCCAGCATAAAAGAAGTAGGCCGAAAGGTGATTGATAAACAGAAACATGCTCTGCATCGCTCACGGAAGACCCCTGATTGTAATTGCCCCGCAACAGTCACCTTGTCATTAAGTCAGCAAGATGACCTAGGTAAAAGTGTTTCTATGAAGGCAAAGAGTGAAATCTTCCACTCGGTATCAGATGCTACACGAAGTGAAAAGTGCAAGCACCGGTTACCAGGTAATGCCAAGTCTTGGGAGATGATCCAATGGGAAAGAACACATCAAGGTTAAAGGTGTAAAGGAATACGTTGAATACTAACTGAGGACAACCTGAAGATAATAATGGGAAGTAAACTGAATGTAAAGAAAGTGAATCCGAGCTGCTTGTTCGTGAGAGCCATTCCCAGTTATAGAACCAGTGATATGTTCGAAGATAGTCTATAGAGGTCAGATTAAAATCACCTCTTACAACGAAGCCTCAGATTTGACAGGGTAATGATTAGACAATAACAAATCCAGCAATACAGCCATTGGAGAAGACGTCAAAGTATGTCAAGTGGGATAAATTGGTTCTCTTGGGAAGCATAACTTATAGTTAGAGTGGTTGACCCTTGCATCGAATAGCCGAAGTACCTAGCACCGGAGACCAGGAAAGCTAATATGAGACAGTTGATGGCAAGTTAGAAGTGAATAACAAGCATGATATTCTTATGATGACAAACATAGTATCCTAGTAATGACAAGCTAGTGTTGACGCATGACGTGAAGTGGTAACTTGTCTGAGGTTGACTCCGAAGATAGGAATCATGAGAAGTTCTGGAACGGAAGCATCACTGCACTACCGCAACCTAGTCTGAGTCAGCCAAAAGGTGCACCCTGGTCCAAGTCAGGTGAAGAGAAGATTCCATCCTCAACAGGAGGTCAAGCCAAGCAGTTCCGAGTGGTGAAGTTTTGCTGGAAGTTTGTCAAGACGCAACGGAAGAAGTCAGACAAGAAGAGAAGACCGCCCAACCTATCTTCTTGCTAGCCTCCTCGAATCTCGGGGACGAGATTCTTGTAAGGGGGGTGGATTTGTCACGTCCTGATAAATTCATCCCAAAATAAAAATCATCTTCTAAAAGGAATAATAGAATTAATTAAAATTCGAAAAGAAATTGGCAAACCTTAAAATACGTACAAGAAAAATTCAAATGTGACCCGGAGAATTTTTGTTAAATTCTCCTTGGTCTAAAAGGAGCCCTCAAATTTTAGTGGAATTTTCAGAGCACAAATAATAATTGAAAAGAAATAAACAAAGTTAAAAAGGTTTATAAAAAGAAAAACCCTAAAAGAAGTCCTCTTTTCCCCCCCATTCCTTCTTGGGCCGGCTCGGCCCAGTCCCTCCCTCTCTCTCTTCCCCCGCGGCCCATCGGTCTCCCCCGCGCGCGCGCGCCGCTGACAGGCGGGCCCGCCCGCCGCCCTCGCTGACGGGTGGGTCCCACCTGTCATCTCCCTCCTCGCGCCGCGCCCGCCGCCCGCCCGTGCCCTAGCGCCGCCGCCGCCGCGGAATCCGCCGCATCCCGCCTTCCCCGCGCGCCTTAATGAGGGGGGAATTATTCCCCGCAATCCCCTCTCCCGATTCCCCCTCTTTCCCCTCTCTCTCTCCCTCGGATTCGCTCGGAATCAATCCCGCAAACCTCGCCGGCGTATTCAATGGAGCCGAGATCTCCGCGCCCGTTTCCTCTCTCTCCGGCCGCCCTCTCTCCCTCCCGTTGCTATATAATTGCTCCCCGAGCTCCGCTCTTCCGTTTCCGCCGCTCGCCGCTCGCTCTCGCCGTCGGAATCGTGCTCGCGCCGTGCTCCTCTCTCCCCGCCGTCGCCGCCGAGCTCCGTTCCGCCGCCGCCGTCGCTCCGGTCCTCCTTCCGACTCGGCGACCCCTCCGTCCGCTTCGCCGTGTTGCCGCCGACCCCGTCCGCCGCTCCGCTTCGCCCGCCGACCGTCGGAGCGCCGTCGCCATCGTCATCCCGAGCCGCGCCGCCGTCTTCTTCCGCTCCGGCCGCCGTTCTCATCGTCGTCGTTGTCCCGGGGTGAGCCGAGGACCGCCGTTCGCCTTCCCCCTTCCCTCCTCTCTCTCGGGCGCCGCTCCGCCGCGCCGGTGGTCGCCGGCGGTGACCATCGGGGCGCGGGCGCGCCGCTCCCGTCGGCCGCGCCGGCGAGGCCGCCCTCGGGCGCGCCCTCGCAGCTGCCAAGTGGGCCCGGCCGTCAGCCGCCCGCGCCCGCGGGTGCGGCTGACGCGCGGGACCCACGGCGCCGACCGCCGCCAGCCGCGTGCGCCCGGTCCACCGTGGACCGAGAGGCTGACGCGTGGGCCCCACTCCCGTGGACCCGGTCCGCGCGCCCGCCCCCTCGGCTGACGCAATAATCCGATTTTTTAATTAAAATTTAAATGAAGAAATTCGTAAATATCCATTTAAAGAGCATATAAACTTCAAAGGGCCATATCTTGGCCATTTGAACTCGGAATTGGACCGTTCAAGTCTCTAATTTTTCCTTAAGATGTAAAGAACCCATTTTTGTGCTTTGTTTATGCTGTTATTTGGAGTTTATTAGAGTAAAAGCCCTTTTCTTTTCCGTTGGTCGTGTAGACGCTGCAGCTTCGGAAGATCCGTTCTTCGTGGAAGTCGAAGCCGGCGTTTGGGAAAGCGAGCAAGGCAAGTCACATCATCCTTGAGCATATTGAATCCCAGTTTATAAAATTATTTTGATTTAAATTAATGCATTACCGCTTTATTTAAATTCCCGCGTTATCACTGTTTTATTTAGCCATGCCTATTTACCTTTGTTAAGACATTATTATTGCTATTGATATTAATACCTTGTTCACCCTAGATTAAACAAAACCCCATCTAGTGGACACTCTATTTATGGTTCCACTAGTATGAATTTAGGTAGATGCTTCGCTGATTCATTAGGCAACATTAGGTGGTTTTATAATTTTAGACTTTGGGAATTCTCATATCATTTGGACACTATGGAATGGTTGGCTTATGTTGGAATTGGACACACACCTCTCTTCCTCTTTCAAAACCCCTAAAACCTGTTTTCGGTGGGGTTTGGGTGCATGCCAGTTGTGGAAAGTAGCACCCCGGCCACTATAAGGACTAAAGCTCGGGCCTCTGTTGCAAAGCACTACCGTACTTCCACATGTCTAATGGGTAAGGCTTAGTTTGTGGCTCAGTCTAGTCATAAACAAAAGTACACGGATTGGAGATGGATGAAGTCGGGCGTCGATGGACATTCTCCAGGGCAAATGAAGGCTACACGAGCTGCGGCCCGGTAGTCGAGATGTCATACGGCAGAGGGTTGGTGCCCAATGCTAGGGGCTCAGTTCTGCCTGCCTGTCCCGGGTATCCCGGCCGTAGGTAGGATTGGGTCGGTACTCTTGTCTAAGGCTAGGATGGGTTGGAAACTATGTCACGTCTTCCGTCCGTATACCGTGGTGGTATGTGGCACGTGGCAACACGTGAGGAAGATGTGTCTTGTGGGTAAAGATGTACACCTCTGATCAGAGTAAATCTATTCGAATAGCCGAGCCCTCGGATATGGGCAAGCCTAGCAATGTACCCAAGTCAGTGTTTTAATTCTTAAAATTTGCTCAACAACTAAAATATGGGATGGTTGGCCTGGGTTGGCTTGGGACGAGCTGGGACCCAGGTCGGGTTGCCAGTTCGGTCCGAATCATCGTAGGCCTTGGGTTAAGGCAGGTTCGTGAGGGTTCACGGCCTTGTTTAATAATACTGTGTAGCTCTAGGATCGTCTTTATAAAATAGCTTTGGGCAACTAAGTGACTTATAAATGCCGCTTTTCTGCAAAACTTAACCCCTATATTATTACTCCTTGTACCCCCTTGCATTAACCATGCATCTGCCGGTGTGACTTGCTGAGTACTGTGGTTGTACTCATTCTTGCTCAATCTTTCCCCTCTTCAGTAAGAGAAGCTTTGGAGAAGATGTCTTAGGTGGAGTCCTGGCTTATACCCCAGTTGAGCGCCTGTGAAGATGGAGCCGTAGGCCCGCTAGTCCGCTGCTGTTTATTTTTGATTGTCAGGCCTTAAGTGCCTTTGTAATAATGTAAATATTATCGATATAATAAAGATGTGTCTTTTATATCATGTTTGTATGGTGTACCCCGGCTTTTCCTGGGACGGGGATTAATACACTAGCGTTCGGGAAAAGGAAATTTTCCCGGTCGCGACAGTTCAGCTTATAAATATAAACATTTCATATGAAAAATGGAAAAGTACTCATCGGTGACGGGCTTTAGTTCATGCCCGATAGAGATTAAGTCATCTCAATCGGACATTAGTATATAGCCCGTCACTGATGAGTCATCTGTGACGGGCCTAATTGTTATCTCAAACGTGCCTCAAGTTGGTGCATGCCACAGATGATGGTCATCTGTGACGGGTCCCAACTTGAGGCCCGTTTGAGATATGGAATGTTATCTCAAACGGGCCTAAAGTTGGTGCCCGTCACATATGATGGTCATCTGTGACGGGCCGTAACTTTAGGCCCGTTTGAGATGTGGAATGTTATCTCAATCGGGACTAAACTACGGCCCGTCACTGATAGGTGTTATCCGTGACGGGTTTAAGTTTTATGCCCATCTAATATGTCTGTGCGATCATATCTCAATCGGACACTTTTTGGTCCGATTGAGATGACTTCCTTGTGATGGCCCGCTATTTCTAGGCTTGTTAGAGGCCGTCACAGATAGAAAGATCTGTGTTAGTGTGTTATATTTTATTTTATATTGCTCATTTGAACACCGCTTGCCTGATGTGCATAAAAGGAAAGGTTCACATTCAGTCCAATCAACACGGGACTTCATAATGTAACTGAACAATAATTTCATAATATTCTAAACACACGCACATCAAACTCTCCAATGCCGGACGATTCAACGTGGTCTATAAAAGGGAAATCAGAGAGATTAAAGATTAGATAATAATGGAGATGGAACAGGATTAATCGAGGAGTGGTTGCAAGCATCAGAGTGCCATGTTGGAATGAGATGCAGTCAGGAGTCAGGAGAAAAGCGCGATTGCTAATCGGCGCGCGCCGCGCGCGCATTTCTGGCCCATAAGGCCCAGCGCCGGCGCGCGCGCCTCCCACTCTTTTTTTTTTTTTCATTTTTTACCCATTTTTTTTCGCTTTTTCCTTTTTTTGTGATTATTTTTTTAATCTTTAGCATATTTTGAGTTTGAAAGTTTTAAATTTTGAGTTGAAAATTTTTAAATTTGAACTTGAAAGTTTTTAAATCTTGACTTGAAAGTTTTCAAATCTCGATTTGAAAGTTTTCAAAATTTTCAAATCTGGACTTGAAAGTTTTCGAATCTCGAGTTGAAAGTTTTCAAAATTTTCAAATCTGGACTTGAAAGTTTACAAATCTCGAGTTGAAAGTTTTCAAAATTTTCAAATCTGGACTTGAAAGTTTTCGAATCTCGAGTTGAAAGTTTTCAAATCTCAAATTGAAAGTTTTCAAATTTTTCAAATCTGGACTTGAAAGTTTTCGAATCTCGAGTTGAAAGTTTTCGAATTTGAGTTGAAAGTTTTCAAATCTGAGTTGAAAGTTTTTAAAATTTGACTTTAAAATTTAAATCGAAAATTTTCAAATGTAACTTAAAAAATTTTCAATCTATTAGTAAAAACATCTCCTGAATCTTTCCTAATTACTATCTTTAGTGTTAAGTATATTAACTAATAGAGGTAGTTAAGTATATTAAGTAATAGTGTTAATAGAGGTAGTTAATAGGGGAAGAGTGCTCGCTAGCAGCGAGCACGCGCTAGTTAGGAGTCCCCGGAGAGAAGTGGGAGGCACTTGATAGGTCACCGATGAACCGATCTTCCGGATTCAAGACGACCCGACTCAGAATGATCATTTGTCAAGTACCAGACACAGAATCCAGGTGGAGCAGAGAACCATTTGGTGGCAGTGACCTAAATTTCCCATTCTGATATTTCTGAAGGTCATGCCACAAATTTTCATCAAAATAACAAAAGTTGTACCGGCGTCATCTTCTGAAGAAGCAAAAATGGTTTCTCATTTGAGCACCCCTTTCCAGCTTCCCTGATATGCATAAATTGCAAAAATTCACATTTAATCCCATTCAACATGGGACCTAAGTGCATAACATGATTACTGAACAATAACTTCTCACTGAAAATAGAAACCCACCAAACTTTCCACTGCCTGACAATCCATCCTTGTATAAAAGGGAAGCAAGAAAGATCAAACAACAAGGATGGAATGAAGATTATTCGTGAAATTCTGAAGTTGTACATGCATTAGACTGTCCACAAATTAAAATTGGGGCATATGCTAGAATTACCTTGAGTAAGTTAGAGCGCCATTAGAATTAGAGGTATTTGGGCAAGAATGAGAGGCCATCGGGAAATGAGTGAGAAGCATTATATGCGTCACTAAATCGGTTAGCTTGAAGCTGCAATAGTATTTCACCGGCGACAAACTTCTGAGGTGAATTCGATAGTATTGTGAAGCACATAATCTACTATTTGCTCAAACTCAGCAGCAGTGGTGCTTTACCTGCACAAATTGTAGACGACGCATTTGATGAAGGCGACTGATGATTTCAGGAGACACAAGATGACCTTGCGCGTGGTGATTGGATTTTTACTGTCATTTTCTCGCAGAAGGCACAGATTGGATCATTACTCTGAACAGCATCACAAGCTTGCAAGAAACACAATCCTTTTAAATAAACAAATTTTTTATCTGTGGAATCAGATTAACCATTAGATGTTTTCACAGAAGTACAAGTAAATTGTTATCAAAGAATTTTTCGAAGATGGGTTTACCTACGATGCTCAGTGCTCACACGGTCAATTCAGATTATACATGCCAGTGTATAGATGCCACAAGAAACAAGTGCTGACCGGTGGAAAGAAGCATTTTGGTCCTTGGACTCTATTTAGAATCCAAATTTCATCATCAACTCTAATATGAACTGCTTTTCCCCTAGAACTTAGTAGTAATTCCAAAAAAGCAGAGTACAAGTATGCTTGTAAGAGATCTTTTACAGTCTAAAAATATAATATAAGCCATGTGTACCAACTAGTCGGTCGATTCGGCAGTAGAGATTAATATTTTCCATTTTACTGTTTACTAAGGTTTTGCCCCAATTTTTTTTTGAAAAGTACCAAAATTTTGCATTTCTCATTTAAACATTGTTTTCGTGATGCACATAAATGGAAAGGATCACAAATTCACATTTAGTCCATTCAACATGGGACTTCTCACGATATAACTGAACAATAACTTCATTCATAGTACTGCAAACACAGACGCATCAAACTCTCCAATTCCAGACGATTCATTCTACTCTATAGAAGGGATTAATCGATAAGTAGTGCAAGCAGGAGAGTGCCATAAAAGCTAGAGGCATTCAGGTAAGAATGATGGCATTCAGGAAAGAAGTGCGAGGCATTTGATCATTCGCTGATCTTGACAACCATGTGAATATTTGGCATTTTGGCTCATTACGAGTATCTGTTTAGAGCTTGACAACGATGTCAATGAGATGCATGCTGTATAAAAGAGAAGTAAAAAAGACGAGACAATGAGTATGAAACAAAGACTAGTCAAGGTGTTGTGCAAGCATCAAAGTGACCACAAATTAATGTTGTGTGTGTCTATAGTTGATGCAGGGGGCAGAGTTATTATATTTGTAGAAGAAATCATAGTGCTATTATAATGAGAGGTAAGTGGGTGAGAATGAGAGGTATGCAGGAAACAAGGGAGAAGCACTAGACGCCTCACCGATCGAACAAGTTTGAAGGCGCAAGAGCATCTGAACTGAACAGTGCCAAACAACTCAGTGTAGATCAATAGCCGTTAGAACAGCTGGTGCTTTGACCTGCAGACATTGTAGATGATGTATAGGAAAAGCAAGACAAGCTTGCAAGTTGGCCAGATGTCATTGTCTTTTTCTAGCATTGCACAAATTGGATCAATAGTCTGAACTACGCAAGAGGCACTTCCCCTTTAACAAACTTTATCCGTGGAATTGGATTAACCGCTTGCATCGGAGCTTTCACAAGAGTACGTCTCGGGCATTTTGAGAAATGTGTTGTGTATTCACTTGTGATGCTAACTCTGTCAATTCAGATTCTGTATACAAATGCAGACATGCCACGGGAAACTAATTCTGACCAGTGGAATTGAGCAGAAAGAGCAGACTCACAATTGTTAGAATTAAGGTTTAACATATGATTTTTTGGAACAAACTATACACTGACACATAGATCTATCGGCTAAGTCAAAATTTTACTACATTTTATTATTTTGTCAAAATTTTAAAAGTGCAATAATTTTTAAATACTTAGTTTAAACATATAAAATAGTATGTGTGGATTCGTCATCTTAAAAGTATTTTTATATTCTTATAAAATTATTGGATTATATAAATCTATTATATTAAAAAGTAAATTTTGATCATATGCCCTCTTCTTTGTTATTGAAATTGAGACTAACCATCCAAGCAAAATCAGAGTACAAGTTCGCTTGTAGGAGATTTCATACCTACTAAAATTAAACAGTGTTCACCAAAACTAGTAAGCGATTCCTCAACAACGAGTTAGCTATATCTCCCATGTTGATTTTGTGAATATTAAGTCATAGCTTATCTCGAAACAACAAAATTTCCATATTTCTCATTTGAGCACCGCTTTCCCGATGTTCGTAAGTGCAAAGGTTCACATTCAGTTCATTGAACACGGGACCTAACACGCCAACTGAACAATAAATATGCCACTATAAACACATACACCCATCAAACTCTTCACCCCTAGACGATTCATCCTTGTCCTATAAAAGTGAAACAAGAAAGATTGGATAACGATGGGATGGAAGGATTAGTAGAGTAACTGTGCAACCATCATAGTGTCATAAGAGTAAGATTGAGGTACTCAGCTAAGATCTGAGAATGAGAGGCATCGAGAAAACAAGTGAGATGAACTCTAAGCAACACGGATTAACCGAATTTCTAGATTGTAGATGAACTTCTGAAGGGCGGAACTAGAAATTGGCCAAGGCCTTAGCCCCGTCCATGGAAGTTTGGGTCCTACACAATAGAAGTACTAAATGGGGCTTCTGCCACAGGCCCCGGGTCGTCGCGCAGGTTGCCTAGGGCATGCATGTGTCCCCCCTCCCCTTGCAACTCACGATGAACAACATTTGGTGAGAGGTATAAAATTATATGAAGGAGACGGCTTGTCTTACACTTACCCACGGTTGTGACCTGCATGCATTGTAGGTCATGCATTTGCTGGAAAATGGGACTGATGATGATAGAAAACACAAGATGAGTTCGTACAGCTTCGTCTTTTCTCCCTTTGACACGCAATTTGTTGCTATATATCCTAACGTACAAAGAAGATGGATCCACTAATTGTGATGCTCACCCAGTTAATTCGGTCTATTCATGTTCACTATAGAAATACCACAGAAAATTCAGGTGGAGCGCAGAGAAAAAAAATACTGTTTGGATAAGGCTTAACCTACGGTTACAAGCTATAAACAGTAATATAATTGATTGCATCATATATAGTGATTACGTTTGTATCCATTATTTGATTTGATTTTTTCGAGAACATGTTGGATGCATCCACACATGAACAGTTAACATGTAATTGTAACCATTTCCTTCATACGGATTGATTTGATCTTGTGAACATAGTCATAGATGAATAAGTGCATGCACATTTCCAAGTTTCTAATTTTTTTAGATAATGGAATAAAACATCCCGGCCTTTGTTCATCAGAGCTATAGCCAATTATTACAAAAGTAACACCCAAACACTGAGTGTAGTTCAAATTAATTAAACACACCCAACAAAATAAAAGATCAAACTAAGATAAGGAGAGCACATTTATTCAAGTCTATTTGTGAATCTCCATCAATAGTTTGCAAGGAGTTGCATGACCGTTATCTCAAGCCTACGACATGCAACCTTCATAAGATCTCGATCATCTTCACACATTTGCAGTTGTGCCCAAAATCGGAGCCAATATGTTGCCCTGAAAATTACCTGCATATATGAGATAGATGGTGATTTGTCAAAAACCATATCATTGCTAGTCAACCACAGAGCCCAACATATGGCAGAAGCTCCTACAAATATGAGTTTACTCTTCTTCTTGTCTACCTCCAAGAGCCAACCATCAAACATATTAGATATGGTAGTAGGAAGGTATAAACCAAGAGAGAACTGTATTGCTCTCCAAACAAATTTTGCATAATGACACTCTATAAAAAGATGTTGAATAGTCTCATTTTTCATACAAAAACAACATCTTAAACTGCCATTCCAATTTCATCTTGCCAAATTATCCTTGGTTAGCACAACCCCTTTAAGCAAGTACCACATAAAAATCTTAATCTTAAGTGGCATCTTAAGCTTCCAAATAATCTTTTTTTCTCTCAATATAACCATTATTAATTAAAGCTAGATACATCGACCTAACAGAAAATATTCCATTCTGATGATAATTCCATCTAAAGCTATCAGAGGATTGATTCAATTGAATATGTACAATAGAAGCACACAATTCGTGCCAATATGCAAGATTCTGACCAACTAATGATCTCCTAAAGGAAACATTGAGTGGAACAGATCTCATAACATTAGCAATAGTAGAACTTTTCCTTCGGACAATAGAGTATAAAGATGTATATTTGTCTTTAAAAGCCAGGTTTCCTAGCCATTTATCTTCCCAGAACCTTATTTGTTTCCCATTATTTACAATCCAAAAACCCATATCTAAGAAGGTATCTTTGACCTTCATGAGACCTGACCAAAAATGAGAATCGCCCTGTTTCTTATTAACTTGGGTTATAGACTGACTGTAGAGATACTTTCTCTTCAATAGATTTTGACATACACCTTCCTTGTTAATCAACTTAAACAACCACTTACTCAGGAGACACTTGTTTTGTATTTCCAAGTTATGAACCCCTAAACCTCCCTGATCCTTAGGTTGACAAATGATATCCCATCTAGTAAGTCTACTTTTTTTATGGTCATCCCCTTGCCAAAAGAACCATGATCTATAATAATCAATTTTTTGAAGAACCCCTTTCGGTATGTCAAAAAAAGATATCATAAACATAGCTAAACTTGAAAGTACAGAGTTAATCAAAACCAGTCTACCCCCAACAGATAAATGTTTTCCTTTCCAACTACTAAGTTTTTTCTCAATTCTTTTCTCAATCATTTTCCAATCTCTATTATTTAGTTTTCTAACATGCATTGGTATACCAAGATATTTAACAGGGAGAGAGCCAAACTTACAACCAAAGATGTTAGAATTACTCATCATAATATTCCTTTGCCTGACCAAAACAAAATAATTCACTCTTATAAAAATTTATTTTCAAGCCAGACAACTTTTCAAACAAAGATAAAATCAATTTAAGATTCTTCGCTTGTTGTAAGTCATGTTCCAAAAAAATGATGGTATCATCCGCATACTATAAAATAGATAAACCATCATCCACTAGGTGAGGGACTACCCCATTCAATGAACCAGCATCTTTAGCCCTCTTAATTAATAAGGTAAGCATATCTGCTACTATATTAAAAAGAATTGGAGATAAAGGATCTCCTTGCCTTAGACCTTTGTAAGTATGAAAATTATTACCGGTCTGATCATTTACTCTAATACCAACATGTCCCCCTTGAATAAAAGAAGTTATCCACTCACACCATTTAGGAGAGAAACCTTTCATTCTGAGCGTTTGATGTACAAAAGACCATTTAAACCTGTCATAGGCTTTTTCAAAATCGATCTTAAAAATCACAGCACTTTTATTTTTGCGATGTAATTCATGCATAGTTTCATGCAAAATAACAACACCTTCCATAATATTCTCCCAGGTATAAAAGCAGTTTGAGTAGGGCTAATCACCTTTTGAGCAACACTCATTATTCTATTCGTAGCAACTTTGGTAAAGATCTTAAAACTAACATTAAGTAAGCAGATAGGCCTATATTGTTGAATTTTCATGGCCTCAGCACACTTAGGCAAAAGAATAATAGTACCAAAGTTAAGGGAGAATAAAGGCAAAGTACCATTATGAAAATCTCTGAAAAGATCCAACATATCATCCTTAATGACATCCCAAAAGACCTGATAAAACTCAGCAGGAAATCCATCAGGACCCAGAGCTTTATTATGTTCCATTTGGAAAATAGCCTCTTTAATTTCCTTTTCAATGAATTCTTGTATTAAAGCTTCATTCTCTAATTGAGATACTTGTGGGATGTCCACAAAATTATTTTCATCAAACTGGAGATCAGAATCATCAGGAGGACCAAAGAGGTCTTTATAATAAGTGGTAATATGCGATTTTAGATTTGCATCACCATTTATCAATTGATCCCCGTCTTGAAGTTGAAAAATTCTAGTTTTTCTATGTTTGCCGTTAGCAACCAAATGAAAATACTTTGTATTTGAATCACCCTCCAAAATATCCTTAGTTTTAGCCCTTTGATACCACTTAATTTCTTCTTCTCTCATAAGAGTAGATAATCTATTCCTACAAAACCATCTAAAATCAATTTCCTCGTGAATTAGAAGAACAGATTCAGCCTTTTTATCCAACAAATCCAACCTATCCAAAATCTCCTTTTTTTTCTTTTTTATACATACCACTTGTATGTTTAGCCCATCCTCTCAAATGCTGTCTTAATCGGCGAATCTTCGCCTGCCATCGCTCCATAGGAGTATTACCCTCATGTACACTAGACCAGACCTCCTTTACCATATCTACAAAGCCATCACGTAATAACCAACCAAGTTCGAATTTAAAACTATGTTGTGCATTACCTGAAGAGGTGGAGTTTGTATTTAAAAAAAGTGGAGTATGATCTGAAATATCTCTATTAAGAGCAACCACCGAGGATAAAGGAAATTTATGTTCCCACTCAGTGGACATCAAAATCCTATCATGTTTCTCATAAGTTGGATTTGCTAAGTTATTTGCCCAAGTATAAATCGTACCTGACATTTGCAACTCCCTAAGACACAGTCCATCAATAATAGCATTAAAAAGAAAGGGCCATCTATCATCGTAACTGTCATTATTTTTTTCATCAGGGCTACGTAAAATATTAAAATCACCATCAATGAGAATTGGTAGGGATTCATGACTGCACAAATTAACTAATTCAGCAAGAAACTGATCCTTAAGTTCATTTTGTGCCGGTCCGTAAACTAAAACTAAAGCCCACTTGAACTTATCAACTTTGTTACATAAATGGAACTTAATATAAAAATCACCTTCATCAATTAAACCAATATCAACGTTTAGTAAATTGATGCCTAACAGAAGACCCCCAGACCTACCTCTGGGAGGTTTACAATGCCACAAAAACTCCTTACCAGCACAAAGATTTTTAAGTGCAGCTGGAGTAAATTCTTTCTTAACCGTCTCAGACAATGCTATAAAGTCAAGTTGATGTTCCTTGGTCAAGTCAGAAATAAACTTATGTTATTTTGGGTCCTTAAACCCATCACAATTCTAAAAGATTCCCTTCATTTGAAACTATTTTTATTATTTTTCTTATTTTTCCCCCTTTTACTCTTTTTCTTAGAGTTAGGAGAAGATGCCATAGGATTTAAAGTGTTTTTAAGACTATTCTCACAGTCCTCACTAAAATCCATGATCTCTTCCATAATTTCACTACATAAATGTTGTAGTAAAAAATTATCCTCCAACTGGTCATCTAATGACTCAGTATCAACATTAGGGGTACAAACTTGATTAATAGAAGAACAAGCATATTCGCTTATCCTATTATTTTCTACACATTTCAAATCATTAATTGCATCATCTAAAACAACATTTTTACTAGAAGGTATAACACCAAGATTCTGAAGATGTGCAGATATTTGATCATTTGAAAATTGTGTAAAAGAAACATTATTAACTGAATTACCTTAAGCCTGCAGGTTCTCCAAGTTCTTATCAGCCTTCAACTTTTCGGCCCTTTCAAGAACAAGCTAATCGCTATCACTTTCCCTTCTCTTACTCTTCCTTGATGGAGAGATTACTGCCTCAGGGATAACAGAGAGCTTTGCCACAAGACTTTCCTGAATCTGGGCCTTGTCAACCATTATAGTCTCCTCATCTAAACCATCAAATTCTTCATCAGAAACAGTCAAGCCATCAGATTCAGGTATCAGATTTAGCTGAGAAGAGGGAGCAGAAGGACAACCCCTCTCACTAAATTGACCACCAGAACCCATCTTAGAGCTATTACCTGAATCAAATAAACCAGCCCCCTTCCCCAGATCCTGATTCACGTTCCCCTCTTTTTTCTTTTCCAAATCCCCATCATCCAAATTCTCCATCTCCATAGGCACAGGCTCCTTAGGCCCATTTTCAGGTTCTACTCTAAACAGCTCATACAAGTGATCACCAATAACCATATCCACCACATCAGGAATCAGAGACGGATCAAGAACCAAAACTTGTAAGCGAGCTATATCATACCTTCTAGTAAATATCATATCAACAGCTTTAGTAATTCTAAGGATGGAACCAACAGCCCAAATGATTAAATACTCTCTCAATTCAGAAGGAAGACCTTTGCACTATACCCACACTTTTGGCATCACATATTTCACCTCATTCCCAACTCCCCTTTCCACAATCTCCATTTCAGCCTCACCAACTTTAGTGTGTACCTTGCCCCATTCGACCATACGACTTAATTCAGCTGCAGAAGAACGAAAAGTCCCATCACCATTATCATGCACCACCCACTTCCATCTACCAGGTATGAACCTCTCCAACTCAGAAATAATAGAACTTACAGACATCTGTCCTTTAGTGACCTTAACCATAGCCGCTTTAGGCTCATGCTTAACCCTCATTCCAGCTGAAAGAGGTATATGGAAGAAACCCAAACCATCTCCAGCATAACCACATAACTGAGCAACAGGTTTAACAGATGACCTAAAAATTGGGCAACGAGAAGCAACATGATCCTCACTTTCACAAATCTCATAGTAAAACCTAGAAGAACATTCCTGCATTGTATGCCCTTTAGTATAACATCTATAACAATAAGGTTTGCCTGATCCTTTGACCTCAACCTTTGCCTTTCCTTTGTTTACCTCCCCTTGTTGTTCCAAGTTTCTAATGAACGAAAAATGAATTTTTTTGACGATGTTTGTCACCAATTTTGGTACATGGTGTAGTGGATGTTCGGAAGTAGTTGCACATTGCCAAAAAGTTTTTAAAGAACTAAAGAGTATCTGGGCCATCATGCTCTTACTGTCATTGTCACCGTATTTGAACCCCTCAGCGCCTCAAGCCATGGTGCTCGCCATCGCCGAGGACTCAGGATAGGGCCGGCCCTGACTTTTTGGTGGCCCGGTGTGGAATAAAAAATGAAGGCCCCCATTCACTATAAAAATACAAGATAATATTTAAAAACTCATTGTCATTAACGAATTTCACACTAATAAGTTTAAAATAAAAAAATAAATGTCTCTAGATCATTTAAAATAATTTCTTCTAACAATTCTAGATGCAAAATCAATGATGATAGTGTCAATATCAATCTCATCCAGCAGCGTGGTACCATAGAATACATATTTTGGAGGCTCCTAATTTTTTAAGTCCTAGTACGGTCGCACCATCCACATTAGCCCAGCGCCGGCCCTAACTTAGGTGCAAATGCTTCAGCCTTTGCTGCCAGGGCCAACCCTGGGGCAGGGCGAGCAGTGAGGCCGCCCTGGGCCCCAGGTGTCTAAGGGCCTCCGGTTGTCTAGTTAAGTGCATCTATATAGTTTGGGCTATATGCTTGATTTGTGTTGCATTAACTAATCTCGTTTTAGATTACCACTAATTAATCTTAAAAAAAAGAACGAACTTTGATGATTTCCATTAGTTCGTAAGATCTCAGTCACAGCTAACTGTTTGAGTTAGGAGTTTGAGTGAACAGGTTGGTATATTATAACTTCTTACATGATGTTCAACATAATTAATGCCTTGGTATATCTATAGCGTACAACCATCCTGGTTGATTCATTCCTCTTCTAAATTTGCACTAATTCTCTACACATGACATGCTTTTTAATTAGGATTCTTATTAGACATTATATACTTGATAAGTTTGTCAGTGATTAATTCTTTTTTTACATTTTTTTTGGTTTTCTATTCAATTATATATCACCTAATTTATGTTTGATGATTTGTTAAAGTTAAACATTCATTCCTATTTAAAAATAACTCACCAAATAGGTTTTAATCCAAGTGCATATAAATATTAGGCACACGTGAGTACGCTTTTAATATGAAATTATTAATGCTACATAAGGATATGCTACACGTGAGCAAGAAAGATCAGATGATAAGGATGCAAAAAGATTAACTGAGGAGTTGTGTAAGCATTAGAGTGTCCACAAGTTATATTGTTGTGTGCAAGGGCAGAATTATGTATATAACAGATTCAGAGTGCTATGAGAATGAGAGGAATGCAGGAATTAAGTGAGAAACATAAGATGCCTCATTGATCAACGATTCTTGAATGTGCAAGAGTATCTCACCGGTGCCGAACAAACGGGAGAAGCTTGATAGCCATTAATTAACACCATACTGTCTGTCTCACACTTAGCAGCGGTGGGTGCTTTGAACAGCACACATTCATGGTTGGTGTGTTTGGTGAACAAGGCGACTGATGATGGTATAGCCAAAAAAGAAAATAATGTTGCATGCTGATTATCTCGCATATCTCATTGTCTTTTCGTGCATAGCACAAACCGGGTCATGTTGGTTTGAAAAACGCGAGAGACACTTCCATTTTAACAAACTTATCTGTGCAATGCGATTCACCCAAGCATTTTGAGAAATGTATTCACTTGTGTTGCTCTGTCAATTCAGATTCTATATGCAAAACCAGAGATGCCATAGATAACTAATTCAGACCAAGTGGAATGGAGAAGAAAGAGCAGGCTCACATTTGTTAGAATTGATGTTTAACATTTGGTTTTTTTTAGATCAAATTAGGCACTCACATGCGGGTCCATTACTTAAGTCCAACAAAATAATCCCTCCAGCCATAATTTTATGACATTTTACTCTTTTCTCAAACCTTTAAAACTGGAATAAAATTTTAATACTTGGTTTGATCATGTGAAATGGTATGTGCGGATTTGTAGTCTTATAAAGTCCTTTCATAATCTAAATCTATTCCATTTAAATAGTAAAATGTGATCATATTCCCTCTTTTTATATTGAAACTAGAAAATAGGTGTGCCCAATAGGCACGCGAGACGGTGTATAGCCGTATATAACATAAACTCGTTCAAAAAAAATATAAGTCTTACATTTTTTTAAGTTAATTATTGTAAAATTCATTATAAAATTGTAGATAAAATTAAGGCATGCAGGACAAAGTTTTTTCTGTGCTTGTTTGAAGGTGGTTGACTTGGAGTTTTAAATCTTAAAATTGATATCACTATGCCACTTGACATTGATGCAGTAATAATCTGATCTATATTTGGATGATTTCTTGCATTAATTGATAAAAATGATTTATTCCCCATGAAATTTATGTAATCCATTAATTGATGCGATTGAAATTTCCTAAATAAACCGATTAACTTGAGCATTGCTGCTGATACCAGGCCAGACCAGTAGGGCAGGCTCGGCCCACCGGCTTGGGCAGAGGGCCTTTGCCCTGATAAAGTATTCCTACTTGTTCCAAAGCTCATACTCCTCTTTCCTAGTGCGACGTGTCGCAAAATCGTAGGTCCGAATTCGGACCAATCAGAAACTGGCAGAAAAGCCAGCATTAGATATTAGATATATTGATTGATTGATTGAGATTTACCATCCTTGAAAATGTTAGTGACCTTTATGACCCCACCTGCCACATGTTATTGGCATATAATGATAATCCTTATAGTTTTAGATCAAAATGAAGGGACATAATCAAATTTCCCCCAAAAAAATGATTTTATCTTCAAGACCGAAACTTCAGTTTTAAAGGCTGGAGCTAACTGAAGTTTTTTTTTAAAAAAAACTCTTGCTGAATATTTGTTATGTTGTTCCAAAATTTACAATTCTTTTTCAAAAAATTTAAATTGAGCACAGCCGTTACACGTGACTAATTAACCAATTAATTTGGTCCTTCAACACTAATATGAACTTCCGTGTAATTTAGTAATTTCCACATAAGCAGAGTACAAGTACGCTTGTGAGAGATTTCTTACCGACTAAAAAACAAAAAGAGTAAAGTATATCACCGGTCCCTAAACTTATACCGCTATGTCATCCCGGTCCCTAAACTCGCAAATCGACCGTTCAGGTCCTCAAATTTCTTTGACTGTGTCATCCCGGTTCCTAAACTTGCAGATCACTCGTTTAGGTCCTCCAACTTGTTTAGTTGTATCACCCCGGTCTCTAAACAGGACGATCTAAAAACTTTATATCAAAAAATAATTCATAACTTTTTCACGTGAACTCTAAGTTGGAGGACCTAAACGAGTGATCTGCAAGTTTAGGGACCGGGATGACACAGTCGAACCAGTTTGAGGACCTGAACAGTTGATTTGCGAGTTTAGGGACCGGGATGACACAGCGGTACAAGTTTAGGGACCGGTGATGGACTTTACTCAAAAACCAAATATAAACAATGTTTACAAGCTAGCTAGTCAGTCGATTTGATGGCAGCGAGTTAGCTACATTTCCCATTTTGATGTCTGTGAAGATTAAGCCATATTTCGTCTGATGTTTTGCCGATGGACATCTGAAGTTTTTGTCAGGAGGGGTTCTATGAACAAACTAGTTCAGAAACTTAGAGGTGTTATGCATTTTTGAAAGCTGGCATACCCAGCAGCTGTATGAAAATATGTTGGTGTTCCTTTCCTTTTTGGTTACTTTGTAAGACTCTGTTCTGTTGTTGGGCAGAAAGAACACCATAATTCATTTCAAAATAACAAAAAATTCATATTTATCGTTTGAACACTGGTTTCCTGATGTGCATAAATGCCAAGATTCACATTGAATTAATTGAACAGGAGACCTAACACGATAACTGGACAATAACTCCATAGTACTGTAAACACAAACCCATCGAAGTCTCCACTGCCAGACGATTCATCCTGATCTATAAAAGGGAAACAAGAAAGACTGGACGATGATGGGAATGAGACATGATTGATCAAGGAGTAGTGCAAGCATCAGAATGCCATGACAGCGAGAGGGTATTCCGTTAAGATCTGAGGATGTGAGGCGTCGGAAAAACAAGTGAGAGAAACTCAAAAATCAACAAGTTTCAAAATTATAGATGATCTAACCCACCAGACCAGTGAGGGGCGGACCAGGAATTGGACCATATATAGCCGGGGCCGCCCATGGAAGTTTTGGAGCAACACGGATTTACATGGTGAAAAATAGTACTCCCTCCATATTTAAATGTATGACGTCGTTGACTTTTCGACCAACGTTTGACCATTCATTTTATTCAAAATTTTCATGCAAATATGAAAATATTTATGTTATGATTAAAGAATATTTGATTACGAATCAAGTCATAATAAAATAAATAGTAATTACATAAATTTTTTTAAATAAGATGAATGGTTAAACGTTGGATAAAAAGTTAAATTGGCCTTTCGCCCCATGATCAGGCCGTGGCCGATGCTGCCCAGGACCTGGGGTTGTCCCTGCGACTCACGACGAACATTTGGCGATAGCTAGACAGATAGTGAAGGAGACTGCCTGCCTCAGTACCTCACACAGCAGAAGTGGTTGCTTTGACCTGCAACCCTTGTGGATCGTGTATTTACTGGAAACTGGGATTGACGGTGATGGGAAACACAAAATGAGTTTTTACAGCTTATTCTTTCTTTTCAATGCACAGCTTTTTGCTATCCTAAAGTTTTGAGAAGATGGATGCACTTGTGATTTCTCACTCGGTTAACTTAAGCAACAATACAAATGATTGCAGTGCCAAGCGAGTACATTATATCCATCTACTTGATTTCTTTTTTTTTTTACTATAATTCAGACTCGCACACATTCCGTCAGTGCATGGTACCACATATCTCAACAAAGATTGAAGGCATAGCCTAACATAGCTTTGGATAATAACTTTACCACATAGACATACCCACATGTGCATGCATGTATGTATTACCTACTTGGATTAAATTCAACGAAAATACATGCACCCATTCTAGATTTTAAGACTTGAATCCAAATGGACGAGTTCCACAAGGATCCTAACATTAGACCTATCCTGAATTCACGTTAGTTGATTCATTTGGTTGCCTGATATGGAAGGTTAAGCACTTTTCGACTATTTGGATGGAACTTGAAGAGAAATGAACTTGCAAAGATATAAGATGGAGAAATACATGCACATTTTCAAATTTTTGGTGAACAACAATGAAGTTTGTATCCTCTCTTTTTTTTTGTTGTACATGAACAAAATAAATAAATTAGGATTTTTTTACCGTACTCCAAAACTTTCTGGACCATCAATGCATTATGTTAGGATCCAAGGGTTAATATTCTTCTTACCTCTTAGGTGGTAAGTTGTTACTAATTAGCATTTAAAGAAGAGGGCAATGTTTCCTTGTATTTAGAAGATTCATCAGTAATACCATAATTAAAACTGCTTAAAAGTTCAAATTTTGAATGAAAACTGTGATAGTCAAATGCTATTTCTATTTCTTGCTGCGGTTTGTATTTGAATTTAGAAAAATAATTTTGAAATTTTAAGTTATATTTTTTTTTTCACATATGACATTTAGAGACTCCAAATACAATAATTATTTTCATGTTCAAAAACTATTTTGAAATTACTTTGAATTTAGTCAAAACTCTCTCACTTTTTTTTGACAAGAAGGGTCCTATTTTTTTTAACAGATGATGTTGCATATATGGTAGAATTAACATGTATAATTAAATTTGGAAGTATAATATATCTACCGTTACTTCCCTTTCCGGAATTACATCATTAATGAAATGATCTCATATGTTTTTATTTAACAAAACAATTATCAATAATCAACGGTTGGGATTTCTTTGAGCTCTTACCCCATATGGAAGTAAGTGGAGCAACATGAAAGGGCTCAATAATAAATAAACATAAAAGAACACATTTGGATTATTTATCGTTTCCTTGTCTGTTCATGGACACAAACAATGATTTATGAAACAAGTCCAACTAAATTTTGTACAAGAAAAACCATCAGAGAGGTGGAAGAGGAAGACACCTGCAGAGCACATGACGACGTGCTCTTGCTGTTGGCATTGGCCAATGGAATGTTGGTCTTCAGTTTCCCGTTTTGATGTTTCTAGAGGTCACGCGACAATTTAAAAATGAACAAAATTTTTGCAAGCGTTGTCATCTGAAAAAACAAAAAAAAAAAGGTTGCTCATTTGTTCATAAATAAATGCAAAGGTTTACACTCGATCCATTCATCAAGGGGCCAATGTGCCTAACATGATTACTGAACAATAACTCCACACTAAAAACACAGCCTGACAATTGGGCCATGTTTAGTTCACACCAAACTTCCCCCCAATTTTCAACTTTTCATCACATCACATCACATCCAAAACTTTCCTACACACATAAACTCCCAACTTTTTTTTCAAACTACCAACTTTTCTCAAACTTGAACCCAATTTTAGAAACTAAACACAGCCTTCATCCCGAGTGTATAAAAAGGAAGTGAAAAGACTACACGATGAGTATGAAACAAAGATCAATCTAGGTGTGTTGTGCAAGCATGGATCAGAGTTCCCACAAATTAAATTGTTGTGTGCGTCTATAGTTGATGCAGAGGGCATAGTTTAAAGAAATCAGAGTGCTATGAGAATGAGAGGTGTGGCTGTGTACAAAAATGAGAATGAGAGGTATAAATGTGGGTCAAGGGAATGAGAGGTATCCAGGAAGCAAGTCAGAAGCAGTAGACGCCACACTGATCGAAGATGGATGAAGACACCGGCATAAGAATCACACGGTCTGCCACAAGCATAGCTGCAGTAGGTGCTTTGACCTGCAAATATTCTAGATGATGTATTTGGTGAACAAGGCGGCCGAGTGGTATAAGCGAAGAAAAAAAGTTATGTTGCACTTTGATTTCGGATTGAGTCATTAGTTTGAAAAACGCTTGGAGTTTTCAAAGGGTATAAGGTGGTGCTTGGATCCAGGGACTTAACTTTAGTCCCTATATTTAGACACTAATTTAGAGTATTAGATATAGACTACTTACAAAACTAATTACATAAATGAAAACTAATTCGCGAGACAAATATTTTAAGCCTAATTAATCCATAATTAGAGAATGTTTGCTGTAGCATCACATAGGCTAATCATAGATTAATTAGGCTCAATAGATTCGTCTCACGAATTAGTCCAAGATTATGGATGGGTTTTATTAATAGTCTACGTTTAATATTTATAATTAGTGTCCAAATATCCGATATGATAGGGACTTAAAAGTTTTAGTACCATCTAAACAAGGTCTAGACTCCGCTGCTACCCGAACATTTCAAGAAATGTATTCACTTGTGATGCTAACTCTGTAAATTCAGATTCTATATACAAATGCAGACATGCTGTAGAAAACAAATTCTGACCAGTGGAATGGAGAAGAAAGAGTAGGCTCACATTTGTTAGAACAAATTAAAATTAGACACTGACACATGGGTCCTTTGCTTAAGTCCAAAAAAAAAAAGTCTCCCTCCGGTCAAATTTTATGACATTTTGCTGTTTTCTGAAACGATTACAACTACGATAAATTTTAAATACTTGGTTTAATCATATAAAATGGTATATGTGCGTATTTTTGCAATAGTGAAAAGTATTGTTATTGTCTTATAAACTTATTAGACTTTATAACCTATCTATTATATATTAAAAATCCATTAAACTTTCTACAAACGTTCTCGAACTGCCATGTGGCTTCCTCAAAACGCTCTCAATATGCCACATGGGCACAACGTGAACCCGCGCCTAGAAGTTGAGGACCCACACGTGCGCTTTTGCCATGATCATAACATGGAGCGTATTTATCTCAAGATTAGTTTCCTACTTTGAATCAATGAAGCTGGCAAGATTAGCTATCCTACGTCAACTTAATATCACATTATCTCTACATATACATATATACACCGGTCAACTTAATATCACATTATCTCTACATATACATATATACACCGGTCAGTAGATTAGCAAATTTTAAATCGATCAAGCAGGCAAGATTATTATCTCCTTCAGCAACACCACGACCAGATGGTATTTTAATCTCTACAATACACGACTCTATCTGGCGACTCATCTTGGCATAAGAGGTGTTTGGTGACATTAGTCAATTCAGGCTGCTCATATTTGGCAAAAGAAGGTAATCGTGCACCTATAGAAGAACACAATAATGCTATCCTGTATTAATTAAGGCTACACTATATTGCATCTATTGAATAACATAAATGTATATATTATATTGCATATGAACATTTGCAGATAACATGGTACTTTACAATTTGATTACTGCGTTAACACAGAAAAAATGATAGGTGGACAATTAAATTAAGAGTGATTAGGCAATGGGATGCGATTAATCCTACAATGGCTGATGAGTTCTATGGTATACAGATGATTCTACTTGACGCAAGGTATCATTGTTGCAAACATATCATTTAATATATTGTTCTATTATGTAAATACTATTTTCTTCGGGGCAACTCAATACATGCCGCAATCCCAAAGCAATTGGCAAACCACTTTAGGCCAAAAATTAAGATAAACTCATTATATATTTTTAAAAGTTCCAAAGTTATGGAACATGATAAGTATTGTGTATAATTAAAGTAAGAGTGATTAGGCTATAGGATGCGGTTAATCTTACAATGGCTGTGAGTTCTATGGTATACAGATGAGTCTACTAGATGCAAGGTATGATTGTTGCAAACATGTCATTTAATATATTGTTCTATTATGTAAATACTATTTTCTTCGAGGCAACTCAATACATGCCTCAATCCCAAAGCAATTGGCAAACCACTTTAGGCCAAAAATTAAGATAAACTCATTATACATTTTTTAAAAATAATCAAAGTTATGGAACATGATAAGTACTGGTACCGAAAGATATCTCAAAATCTTTTTTTATCACGATACAATAATAAAATAGGTCAAAGCAAAAATGAATGTTTCTCGGACTACTACTTTGAGTTTACAGACAAGAAAACATTATGGGGCAGAAAGAACGAAGATCAACAGTTATGAGGTATGTGTTTAATATTGCTTCTTTTAATCATTGTTATTAGAACTAAATGTACTTTTTTCTATTTAGACGTAATTAGCACCAATGTTTAATTCTTCTGTTCTGAAGAAAAATACAAAACTGAGGTTACTCCATCTCACTGATAGCTGCTGAATTTTAACATACAAATATTAAAATCCAAAAAACAATTAATCCACTGTAAAAAAATTCTCAATTCTTGGATTCCTGGGCCGCATCTCGAACTACACCAAATCATATTAGACTATATAACCAATGCATTTAGTGGACTTTCATGTCCACCCAATTCATCCATTAATAGAAAACAATAACCTATATCCAATTAAAAAGTCTTAATTTTCATTTAACACTTAATTTAGTATGCATGCTTTTTTAAAGAAAATAAGCCTACCATTCTTTACAGTTGATGAATAACATTATAAATAATTGCTTCTATGTATTACATAAATACAATATAGTATAAAGATAACTATTATGTTACAAAATTATAAAAAGCAAAACTGACGAAAACAATTTAGGGACAAAACGTGCTGGATGTTCTCCGGTTAATATTGTCCTTATATAAGTGTCTCAACCAAACGATACAACGTATGTCCATTAAAGTTCCTCAAAACGCTCTCAAGTTACCAAATGCTACAAAATTTGAGAAAAAAAACAAAACATATATCCCTTAATTTCCACATAAATTGGTGGGTCCAATATTATAAGCCGTTAGATTAAACTACGATTCCACCTCTTCTCTCCCTACGTACCCTCCTTTCCTTCCACTCAGGAGGACCTTCCTCTTTTTCCCTTTCCATTTTTCCATGTATTTAGTTGAGCCACTATAATTATTATTATTCATGATAATAAACTTTACATAATAGTTGCTTTACTAACATTGAATGTCAACATATAACTCTTTACAATTAGATGTAAATAAATTAGATCTACAATATTTAAAAATAGAGTTAACACCATTATATGATATTATGTACCAATTATTTTAGACTATTTCCTAATAAAAATATTTGTTTATCGATTTTTAGTTAAACCGGTGGACATATTATTTAGACCATGAGATCTAGCCTCGGAAGTCCTCTTTGTCTCTCTATACAACACATTGACGTCTTTACCTTTTACACGCATGACGAAGCATCGTATACCTAAGGTAGCTAAGGTGATCATGATGTTATAGCGCTATTGCTTCGCTAAAATGAAAACGTGTCAAATCATCAATGGGCAACGATTGGTTTTTTTAATAACATGAAAACAAATCGCGAAGATGCAATGTAGAAAGAAGAAGAATCAAGCACTGCAGGTTGAATATAATTAATCTCTCTATACAGTATATAAGCAGGGCGAAGCTAGAATAAAAATTACCATGTGTCACATACACATATATTACACATGTAATATTCTAATTACATGTGTTAATTAAAAACTTGCTTTGGAAAAAAAATTGGACACTGTGTCCCATGCATGAGGGAGGAGGAGCGTGGTGTTGTCCCTTATGTAAACTAAATAGTTAGACAAAATATGGTGTATACTTCTATTATAAGATGATGGATGAGTGGAAGATACCAATGAGGAATGAGCGGTCCGAGAATAATGACAAATATTTTACGTTTGTATGTGATTGAGTGACAATATGATGTGTCAGCTGTACAAGGAGTGTTTTTTTTTATTATGAATAATGACAAACACACCGATTAGAAGGAGAATATGTGATTATCTAAATTTGAAATAAACAAATCAGACAAACCAAAATTTTAAGTAGTCATGGATGGTTTCATAAATTTTTATTAATTCTGGTGATGTAAATAATATTGAATTTATTGAACAAAACTATATTATTGATATAACCAGACTACATGATAGAAAAACTTTACTTCAAAACACTTCAAAATTTATAAGTAAACTACCCATACTAATTAAATTTATATAATTATAGTCTTATTTTAAACAATTATTGTTTCAAGAAAATAATGAAACTTGCAAAAACTAAAGAAATTAGCTTCAAACAATGTTGATATTTTGCAATACCAAGCAAAGCGATGGTGTAGGTGATTTGTATGCACCAAAACCTTTTAAAGTTCTTCAAAACTATGGAGAAAATATGAAATTGTTGAACTTATATACAGGGGGGAAATCCAAGTTTTAATTTACCATTAATTTGTTCGTTATATGCCTTCATAGGATGATCCATTTTGAGTTCCTTGATTTTGCAATTTTCGCTTGTACCCATATTTGCATGGTATGTATACAAGTGATATGGTTGATAATTAAGCTAGCGGTAGTAAAGTTGTACTAACTTAATCCATCTTGTATTCAAGAGTCTGAATGTTTTTTGAGTTACATTAAGAAAATAGAACCCCTGAATCATTTTAAAAGGATATTGTTCGATCCCAAGTTTATTACCTATGAGACAATTTCTAAATAAACTATAATCTTATCTTTCAACAATATAAATGCCCGCGCATCGTGCGGGCCACCTTCCTAGTTATATTAAAAAAAGTAAAATGTGATCATCTTCTCTCTTTATATATTGAAATTTAGATTTACCATCGTGGGAGATGCATGCTAGTGACCTTACATGGTCCCACATGTCATTGCCATGAGATGGTAATCACGCAATTTTCGATCAAAACAAAGGATATATGATGAAATTTCCCACTAAAGCAAATATGATTTTATCTTCAAAACGGTAAAAAGAATAATCAAACATTCAGATGTAGAAGTACTTATTTCCAAAACTATGGCACTGACATGTGGATTTTACTGACACACTGTGAGCCACAACCGTTCCACATGAGTAATTAACTAAATTGGTCCTTCAATAATAGTAATAAGAATTTCCCAATTTAGTAATTTTCACAGAAGCAGAGTACAAGTACGCCTATAGGAGATTTCTTACAGTCTAAAAAATAATATTAACAATGTTTACCAAAAACTAGTCAGTCAATTCGACAGCAGTGAGTTAGCTATATTTTGCATTTCGATGTTTGTGAAGATTAAGCCATTTTTTTTCTTTCTGAAAATAACATTTTTTTTTCATATTTCTCATTTGAACAACACTTCCCTGATGTGCATAAATGCCAAGGTTTACACTCTCATTGAACATGGGACCTAACAAGATAACTGAACAATAACTCCATACAACTGGAAAGGCACACATCCATCAAACTCTCCACTACCAGATGATTTATGGTTGTCTTATAAAAGGGAAACAAGAAACATCGGAAAACGATGGGGATGGAACAGGATTAATCGAGTAATTGTGCAAGCATCGGAGCACCGTAAGAGTGAGAGGTATCATTCAGAGTTGAGATTTGAGAATGATAGGCATTGAAAAAACAAGTGAGGCGAGCTCGGAGCGACACCAAACATCTAAGTTTCTAGACAGTGCATGATCCAACCACTATTGGAGAAACGTTCTTCTGTCCCGGTTTGCAACCCTCTTTACTACTGGATTGCGGTTGAAATAACCGGGACTAAAGGTTAAAATAACCAACCGGGACTAAAGTTTTTTTTTCTTTTCGATTGTTTTTAGTTGCTTGCATGTGTTTTTTTTCATTGCTTTTTTCCATCAATCACAAATCGAATGCAAACGGATGGAATGCAACAACATGACAGATTAACATCACAAAATCTCCAAAAATTTACATGACAAAATCTCCAAAAATTTACATCACAAAATC
Source organism: Oryza sativa Japonica Group (assembly GCF_034140825.1). Taxonomy (NCBI): domain Eukaryota; kingdom Viridiplantae; phylum Streptophyta; class Magnoliopsida; order Poales; family Poaceae; genus Oryza; species Oryza sativa. The sequence goes on from NC_089046.1 coordinate 18,546,861, forward strand.
TCAAAAAAAAAATCCCCAAAATACGGCGACGACCGCGCCCTGGACGATCCCCTCCGCCGCCGCGCCGCCACGCCCCTCCACCGCACCGCCATGCCTCTCCCACGCTGCCGCCACGCCCCTCCGCCGCTGCTACAAGGGGCCGCCAGAGCAGCCGTGCGTGCGTGCAGCTCCTCTGCCGCCCCACCATGCCGCTCCCCCGCTGCCACGCCCCTCCACCACGACCGCAAGGGGCCGCCAGAGCAGCTGCAGCGCCCTGTGAAGGGGAGGAGAGTATAAGGAGAGGGGAGGGGAAGGAGGAGGGGAGAAGAAAATAAGGATAAGGGAAGGGGGAGAGAAGGATGACTCTGTAGCTTGGCTCTTTTTTCTATCCCAGTTGTTTAAACAAACCGGGACTAAAGTGAATATATTTAGTTAAAGATATTGGGGGACCTGACACACCCTGACAAAAAAATAAACGGGTCCTGGCTGGTAACACCAACCGGGACTAAAGATCATATATTTCCGTTGCACTTTTAAACCGAAACTAAAAATGATTTTTAGTCTCGGTTTTTTGAGTAACCAAGACTATTGTGATTTTTAGCCGACCCACGAATGATAGTTTCTCCAGTCGTGAACTCTTGTCGAACATTTGGTGAGAACCATACAGCTAGCCGTGTGAAGGAGACAGCAGCCTGAGTCCCCCCTAGCAGTAGCGGGTTTCATTGTCCTGCACACACACTGTAAATGATGTATTTGCTGGAAAATGGGAAGGATGGTGATAGGAAATGCAAGATGAGTTAGCACAGCTTCTTTTCTCTCCTTTCAATGCCCATCTAGCTTGTTGCTATCCATCCTTACGTTTTGAGAAGATGGATTCACTTCTGTTGCTCACCCAGTTAATTCAGTCTATATATGTTCACCATAGAAATACCACAGAAATTCAGGTGGTGTTGAGAAAAAGAAAACTGTTTGGGTAAGGCTTTACCATGGCTAATTACAAGTTGATATAAACAGTACTATAAACGATTGCAACATATATAGGTTAAAGGTTTAACCTATGGCTATTTAGAACAAAATAGGAATTGACATGTGGGACTATTGCTCGAGGAAAGAAAAAGGGTAAAAAAAAAGATGTTTGACTCTCTTTATCAAACTTTTGAAACTTTTACTATCAATAAGTTTAGTTGTAAAAAAACTATCAATAAATTAAAAATATATGTTTTAAAATTATAAATGGTATATTTAGATTTATATTTGAAACTACTGTCACGACATCATAAACTTATTAAATTTTATAATACTATCTTATTTAAAAATTATAGCGAAAGTCTCAGCATAAGAACAACTGAAAAATAAAAACCATGTGTTAACATTTGAAGATGAAGATGGGAAAGGCAACGTGGAAGCTGTTGATCAAGATGGTGTAACTGACTCAGAGTAAAAGCAGAGCAGCGAGGAGAAGCAGTGGTGGACAAAGAATGGGGGCTAAGGGGCCCAACCGCCCAAGCACTTTCTACGGATGAGCTACCTAGTAGTATCCCTAGTAATTTAGTATTATTAGTCGCCATCCCATGCGTTGCACGGGCTAGTTTTGTTAATTTACCATACTAAATTTGTGTTATTAGTTGAATATTTTGGTTACTACATTATGTTTGAAAGTAAGTTACATGTATAAGTCGTTGTATATTTTATTATATATGTTTCTGGAAGTCAAAATTAAATTAAAATATATAACTACATATATATATATTAATTGAATTCAATTATACATGTTTTTGAACACAAATTATTTATCATGACTGCAACTAGAACACTGGGTCTTTCAACTGATTGTGTAATTAATGAAAAAACTAATTAATTCAATTAAGATATTAAATAATAAATTATTTACCACAATATTTAAGTTCATAATGCAGATCTTAAAATTGTATTAGGACCATGATATTTAAGTTCATGAATAGTGAAGTACACCATTTTTAAATTGCAATGAAGTTGTTTTTATCGAGTCAGTTGACGGTGTGTTTAAATCCTGGTCAATCTTGTTTCAGATGAGAAACATGTATAAAGAAACAATCAAATTGATTTTTTTTAAAGAATACGATTTTAAAATATAAATTTTGAGGACGAAATCAAACTACTTGGACCAAGTTAAATACACACAAACTATCAAAAGAAAATGAAAAATACGGTATATTCATATATACATGGAAATTATCGAGGGTAGCTAAGTAATACTTCCAAAATCTAGTTACAAATTACTCCCACCGCTCCATATTGGTTACCATATAACTAAAAATCTGAATTTTCAAATTGATCATCATGTAAGCCTCGTCTGACATGTAGCATTATTTTATGAATGCAAATTGAGTCTGCATATAAATGCATGCAGGAATTTTGTATAGTTAACACTCGTTTTGTATGCATGCGGGGAAGTTAAAGTCTACTTGTTTGTTGATTTTTTTCCCATCACATACTCACATAAAATGAAATATACGGGAAGTGGAAGTTAGGGCTTTCTTGATATTGGTGAAAAAACATGACATGACAGCAACAGCATCAATATAATAGGATACTCGAACCATGTACTTTTAAAAGCTTGAGGAGAAAAATCAAACCGGTTGGACAACAAATAACAATTCATCAAAACAAGAATGAAAAATATGGTATATACATATATATAAAGGGAAATTATCCAATTAACCATATGAGAGACTTGTATTTGATAGGTACAAAGAGAACTGTTGCTGTTGCTGTGGAAGCGTCTAAAACTTACACATGCATATGATTGACTGATTGCTAGCTGATACAATAAATGTGTTAAGCATATCGCAAGCGCAGACCACTGCCTCCTGCGTGCAATCTGCTGTATACGTATAAGCTGCATATTACCTAGCTAGGTTTGATAGTATTGCGCTGCCACCATGCATGGAGCCGGGATGACTTGTTGCGTGCCTGATCAATGTGCGCAAGTGCTGAGAAATCTCTCGTATTTGATCGATGCCATGTTCTCCATCGATATTCTTGTGTTCTCCCATGTTGTACGACGTTGCAGTGTGGACAAAACAAAAAAACGAAGAGGCGTTGAGATAAAGACAGATATTGGAAAGGTCATTAAAGTATTGGTTGTTTGATGGGCTTTAAAGAAGGCCCATAACGTTAATTAATGCTTATTAAAATTTATTATAATCTATAGTTAGGATAATTCGATCTATCAAATCAACAGTGGGATGTTTCTAATTAACGTGGGAGCTTCTTTAGAGTGCCCAATTAGTATAGGTATAGATAGATAGATATATTTCTGATTGTCAAATAATATAAGATAATATTTTTGACAAGTTTGTTATATTAACTTTATGGGTTTCTGCTAGATATGAATGTGTTTTCACTTATGTGTAGGCTATCTGTTTGTACTAAGTATAATATGTGCATACGTACTTTCTTCACTTAGAAAGATGTTTCAATTCTCATGGATAAGTAAAAAAATTAAACCTTATGGGATTCAAACTAATTGAAGCGTGAGTGAACAAGAAAGTAAAGATATAATATATAGTTCTTAAAATTTTCTTCGAATTAATCTATCGAATCCGGCAAAGTAGTTAATTCGTACAAATACATACATTTATTGTGGCAACAATTTTTTTAAAAAAATTATATTAAGTACGTATGGCAGATATGTTGTGTACATACATTAGTGAAAAATTGGATGGGCTTTGCGTGGCCCATGAGGCCGTGACGTTAAGTAGATATTAATAATCTATGGTTAAGATTATCTGATCTACTTAATTAACGGTTAGATCTGCCTGATTAATATGAGAGTTCATAGAAAGTGCCCAATTAGTATAGAAGATATAGAGATATAGATATAGATAGATAGATAGATACTCATGTTGTGCATGGGATAATCTGACGAACAGGATGAAACGTGGTTCGATTCTTTTTTCTTCTCCTGGGATAGACAAGCATGATTTTTTTTGTCTTGTGTTTTTTTTCCTTTTTTTTACAAACTCATTATGCTGTATTTTTTTCAGAGTCATTCTTCTCCTGTATTTTTTGTTTTCTCAACAAGTTGTTTACTGTTTTTTTGGCATGAGATGGGGTGGGAATTGAGCGGTATTTTGTATAAAGAGTAAAGTCCATCACCGGTCTCTAAACTTGTACCGCTGTGTCATCCCGGTCCCTAAACTCATAAATCGACCATTCAGGTCCTCAAACTTGTTCGACTGTGTCATCCCAGTCCCTAAACTTACAGATCACTCGTTTAGGTCCTCCAACTTGTTCAGTTGTGTCACCCCGGTCCCTAAGCAGAACGGTCTAAAAACTTTATATAAAAAATAATTCATAACTTTTTCATGTGAACCCTAATGAAGACAAACTTTATATCAAAATTATAGCCCTTGACGTGACCTACAACTTTGTAGTTGATAAGTTTTTGAATTAAAACTGTTTAGGGTCCCAAAATATTGTTGCATGTTTATAGATTTTGAAATTTTAATTTTAAAATTACATTTTGGGACAAAAAATGACTTGAAATAAAAAAAATCAACTATAAAGTTGTAGATCGTGTCGAGGGCTACAAGTTTGATATAAAGTTTGTCTTTATTAGAGTTCACATGAAAAAGTTATGAATTATTTTTAAATATAAAGTCTTTAGACCGTCCTATTTGACCCAGATGATATTCAAATCTAAGTTTAGGGACCGAGGTGACACAACTGAACAAGTTGGAGAATCTAAATGAGTGATCTGCAATTTTAGGGACCGGGATGACATAGTTGAACAAGTTTGAGGACCTGAACGGTCGATTTGCGAGTTTAGGGACCGCTATGACACAGCGGTACAAGTTTAGGGACAGGTGATGGTCTTTACTCTTGTATAAACTATTCGTTTTATATGGGCCATTCTTTTTCCAACATAGTACGATAGAACTATTTGGTTTTCTATAATTTTTTTCCCAAAAAGTGTGCAATCAAATTGGTCCGGTCTTTTTCGGGTGGTGAGGTGTGAGGAAAACAACTGCACTTTTATAGAAGTAGATAAATTGATATTACCATCCTCAGACATGTAAGTGACTTCAAATTACCCCCACATGCTTTTGAAATAGATATTGAAAATCCTTAATTTTTGGTCAAATTAATGGTACTTGATCAAATTTCCCAACAAACAATGATTTTACCTTCAAAACCGAAAAATTCAGTTTTAAAGGCTTTGGCTAACTGAAAATTTTGTTAATACTCATAACTGAAATTTTTGTTAATACTCATAACTTCGAAACCGAAAAACTCAGTTTTAATGGATATTAATTTGTTCTGTTCTTCCAAAATTTACCCTCTTTTTTTATATTCAAAAACTGAAATTGAGCACAGACATTCCACATGACTAATTAACCAATCTGGTCCTTCAACACTAACATGAATTTCCCTAGAATTTAGTTATTTCCACAGAAGCACGTACGCATGTGGGAGATTTCTTACTGACTAAAACATAATGTAAACACTGTTTTAGTCAGTTGATTCGACAACAGCGAGTTATCTATTTTTCCCATTTTGATGTTTGTGAAGATTAAGCCGTAATTTATCCCAAAACAACAAATTTTTCATACTTTTCATGCGAACACCGTTTTCCTGACGTGCATAAATACCAAGGTCCACATTCAGTTCATTCAACATGGGACCTAACACGATAACTGAGCAACAGCTCCATACTACAGTAAACATACAACCATCAAACTCTCCCCTACCACACTATTGACCTTGGTCCTATGAAAGGAAATCATGAAAGATTGGACAACTATGGGGGTGAAACATGATTAATCGAGTAATTGTGCAAGCATCATAGTACCATAAGAGTGAGATTGGGGGTATTCAGTTAAGATCTGAGAATGAGAGGCATCGAGAAAATAAGTGAGAGGAACTCCAAGCCAAAGAGATCGAGAAAATGTCTAGATTAAAGATGCTCTATCTGATGATGGACATTTGGTGAGAGCTAGACAACAATTAATGTGATTGAATCCTGCCTCACACTTAGCAGCAGTGGTTGCTCCGACCTGCACGCACGGTAGCTCTTGCATTTACCCAAAAATGGTACAGCTTCTTTTCTCTCCTTTTGATGTGCAACTTGTTTAATTATCTTAACGTTTTGAGAAGATGGATCTATTTGTGATGCTCACCTGGTTAATTCGGCCTACATATGTTCACCATATAAATGCCACACAAAATTCAGCTGGAACAGATAAGAAAATACTGTCTGGAGAAGGCTTAATCCATGGTTACAAGTTATAAACAGTAATACAAATGATTGCACCATATAAATTATTTTTTTCTGAGGAGAGAACATACATATTTAAATTAAATCATGTTTTCATATGTAGATTTTTATTTGAAACTTTCATTTGAACAAATCTTTTTTAACTCAACAGTAAAAATATGTATATACTCAATTTTTTAATCTATCAGAGTACTTTGAAAAAAAATAAATCTGTATTCAGTGATGTGGAAATTTATCTTACACGTGATGAGCCTGCTTTGTTAGATGCGCCGAGTCATAACAATACCCAATTTCAGAGAAATTTAGTTTATTAAATTAAGTGTAACTGAATATTTTTGTTAAATATTTTTCAAAAACTAGTTTATTTCAATAAAATAAATCATGCACAGCCATTTCACGCGACTAATTAGCCAAATTTCCATGCATTGTCATGTACAGACTGCTGAGCACTAAGTTATAATAATTGTAAGGCCATATGGGATACATATATCTACAGGGGTGTTAACATGTGTCATATAACCCAACCTAAAATAGTTATGCAGTTGCAGAAAACCATGCTATATATATCTAAGTTCGGAGTTGCTAGAAATATGGCGCCATATGCTACAGTCGATTTTTTTTCAGCCACTTACACAATAGTTATACCTCATTTACACCCCACTTACATATATAATTGGTATGTAATTTTCGAATTTACATATGTAATTTTAGTACTTACATATATAATTTTGTGACTTACATTGTAAATACACTAAAATTACATATGTAATTTAGGGACTTACAGTGTAAATAAATACCGACTATTTTTTGATGAAAAATATGGCGCCATATATATAGCTACACCCATCAAGTTTTAGATAATCCGATTTACAATTACAGTAAACTAAGAAAAATATAACTGAGATTGGTGCTACTCATATTATCATATATTGTAGATCAAACGACTAGTAAATCTGAAATCTATTTGCGCGAAAAACACACCCCCTGCCAAACTTTCCACTGCCCGAGTATTCATCCAGTAGTATATAAAAGCGAAGCAAGAAAGGTCAGACAATGAGGATGGAACAAGTATTCATCGATTTGAGTCCAATTCGTTACAGATTCTAGAGTATGGTATTGACATGTGGATCAAACATACACATGATGAACCCACTTTGTACGTTAATTATATGATAGCCTGGCTATTAACCGAGTCCCAAATTTTTTGGAAAAAAAAACAGTTTTTGACGTTTGGGACTGACAGAAAACTTTGGTTGCTATCATAGTTCAGTAGCATTACGGCCGGTCCTGACATTTTGGAGGCCCTAGGCAGACTTGACGCTATGGGTCTTAGAGTTAGCCCTTAAGGAGTTATATCTAATTTTTTTTACTTCTAATACATACAGTATACTCTATAAAGCACATATACCATAGAGTGACACAAATAAACATTTTTAACACGGTAAATAATAAATCAAGCAGTTTGCAAGTTGCGATAGAGCAATTTAATCTTTAATAAATAATATCAATAGTATAATTGACAACTAAAAATACCATAGAAACAAATTAGTATGAACACCTTAATAGGAGACCACAAATATCCCATGTCCCTTATAAAAAAGAGCTTTTTCGCGACCTTATGAGTTATGTATAGCACCCAACAAATGTTTCTAGGTAACATTGTAACACCTGAAGCAGTGAAATTGCAAAGTAAATTGATAAAGGCATAGCTGCATAGAGCTTGTCGATTGACTTCTAGGTCTGTGACCTACCTTCAGCCTGAAGAAGGGGGGCGAATGGGAAATGGCCGATGAGCCGATGACAATCACAGATCACGCGGGTAGGGCAGGGACCAGCCACCATCCAGGCAGCCGGCAAGAAGCGTCGACAGCGATACCGCCTTGGTGGCTTGGCCGATGGGCCACGGCGATCAGGCGCTATAGGCTAGTGGGGCCGATGCGGTCTTGGCACTCACGGCGGCCTCTCGCGGACTAGGGCATCGGCGAGACGGCGACGAAGCGACGCGGCTCGGCCTGGGCCTGCACTGCAGTTCTCGTGGTGTAGGGCCGGTGGGCAGGGCGGCAGGCGAAGTGACGCGCACGCGCACGCGCACTGCTCCCTGGCTGATCGCTGATTCGCTGAGCAGTTGAGGGCGGCCTGAGGCGCGCGTCTGGGGCTCTGGGCTGTGGCTAGGCCTGTTGGCCGGGCTGGGGTGGGAGGGGATAAGTGATGGGTCCCCTCTGGCCTGGGCCCTAGGCGGTCGCACAACCCGCCTAGGCCCAGGGCCGGCCCTGAGTAGCATATGTAGTTAATTTACATGATGAGACTCGCTTTGTTGGATGACCTAGGTAGTAATCGAGACATAATTGTAGAAAAACTTAGTTCTAAAATTTGGGCAAACAAATAATCTTGTTGCATTTTTCAAAAGTAAGCTCAAGTCAAAAACCTCGTAACAGTGCTCAAGGGGGTTATTTGTCCGATTTGCGTAGTTGGGGGTGAGGGTGAAGGATGTCTGGTTTTGTGGTCCAGGGGATAATTCAATCGACCGTGATAGTTCGGAGGGTAATTTGTACTTTTTCTATTTAAAAATGAACAAAATTTCCGCAAGCTTTGTCATCAAAAAAACAAAAGAAAAAGGTTTCTCATTTGTGCGTAAATAAATGCAAAGGTTTACACTCAATCCATTCAGCAAGGGGCCAAAGTGCCTAACATGATTACTGAACAATAACTCCACACTGAAAAACACAGCCACCAAACTTTCCACTGCCTGACAATTCATCCTGGTGTATAAAAAGGAAGTGTAAAAATTACACGATGAGTATGAAACAAAGACCAATCTAGGTGTGTTGTGCAAGCATGGATCAGAGTTCCCACAAACTAAATTGTTGTGTGCGTCTATAGTTGATGCAGAGGGCATAGTTAAAAGAAATCAGAGTGCTATGAGAATGAGAGGTATAAACATGGGTCATGAGAATGAGAGGTATCCAGGAAGCAGGTCAGAAGCACTAGACGCCACACTGATCGAAGATGATTGAAGACATTGCCATGACAAACACATGATCTGCCTCAAGCATAGCTGTAGTAGGTGCTTTGACCTACAAATATTGTAGATGATGTATTTGGTGAACAAGTCATCCGAGTGGTATAAACGAAGAAAAAGAATTATGATGCACGTTGATCTAGGATCTCACTGTCTTTTCTTGCATAGCAGAAATCAGGTCATTAATTTGAAAAACGCAGGAGACATACTTCCTTTTTGACAAATATTACCCACTCTTGGAGTTTTCACAAGAGTACAAACTCGGCTGCTACCCAAGCATTTCAGGAAATGTATTCACTTGTGATGCTAACTCTGCCAATTCAGATTATATATGCAAAAGCAGAGATGCTATAGAAAACTAATTCTGACCAGTCGAATGGAGAGGAGAAAGAGTACGCTCAGATATATTAGAATTAAGGTTTAACATATTGATTTTTAGAACAAATTAAAATTTGAGAATAACATGTGGGTCAATTGCTTAAGTCCAACAAAAATTCTCCCTCCTGTCTTTTGTCAAACGATTACGACTGCAATAAATTTTAAATACTTGGTTTAGTCATAGAAAATGGTATACATGCGCACTTTTGCCATCGTAAACGATACTCTTCTAGTCTTATAAACTTATTAGACTTTATAAATCTGTTATAATAAAATGTGATCATCTTCCCACTTTTTAGATTAAAATTTAGATTTACCATTGTGGGAGATGCATGCCAGTGACCATAATTGACCCTACAAATCATTAACATGAGATAGTAATCGTCAATTTTCTATCAAAACAAAGGATATATGATCAAATTTCCCACTAAAACAAGTATGGTTTTATATGATTATTCATTTTTACTGTTTTGAAGATAAAGCCTGTCGGAGGATGAACTCCTCCATCAGAGAACCGTGAGGCCCCCCTTTGTGAGTTCGGCCGGGGGCAGCGGGTGAGATTCGAGGGCTTGGTGAGCGAAGCTGTGTGATCTTGAGGGCGTTCAATCCCCCAAAGACGATGAGACAAAAGAGGTTTATACAGATTCGGGCCGCTAAGAAGCGTAATACCCTACTCCTGTGTTTGGGATTATGGTTGAGTGTTACAAGGGTTCCTAAACTCCGGAGAGCACTCTCGCTCTTCTTCTCCTTGAGTTCGGGCCTACTGAGTATCGTCCCTTTTATCGGTGGGCAAGGTCCTCCTTTTATAGTTCAAGGGGATACCACATAGGCCCAACAACCTAACTTCCTCGAGAAGTATTACCATCTTTGCATTAAATGCATGTCTTGTTCCTTAACTTGGATACCGCATACACGTCGCCTCGGTCGTGGGGCCTACCACACCATGCCGCCTGACACGGGGGGCGCCCATGTCATTCACCATTTAATGGGTGAAGACTTCTGGGCTCCTATTATACCGGGAAACGGGAGCCTAGCTTTGACCAGAGCGGGAGGACCGACTCCGGCTGGGATAAGATGATGAGAACCTCTCACCATCATTATTTGATGGGACATGTCAGGCTGCACGCCGCCTGACACACGAGCAGCGCACAGGCGCACTAGCCAGTCCGATCGGTCATTCGACCGGTCACAGACCGGTTGAGTACACTGCACGCCGCATTAAATGCGGCGTGGCGCGACCGCTTGGGTCGCCATAAATGCAGGTAGGTGGGCACCTGTACGTGGTGATCTAGAGAGGGGGTCGGGGGAGCCCGACCCCTAGTCACGGGAGGGGGCCGCCGCCGCCCGACCTCAGGCCCGATCCCCCCTCGGGGGAGGGCCCCGTGGCGCCTGGGGCAGCCTTCTCCCTCTAGTCTCGGCCAGGGAGTGGCCGCCACCCCACCTCGGGCCTGACTCCCCTTGGGGGAGGGCCACGTGGTATTGGGGAGCGGCCTCCTCCGACTTGTCTTTGGGAAGGAGTGGCTGCCACCCCACCTCGGGCCTGACTTCCCTTAGGGGAGGGCCACGTGGCATTGGGGGGCTGCCTCCTCCGACTAATCTTTGGGAAGGAGTGGCCGCCACCCCACCTCGGGCCTGACTCCCCTTGGGGGAGGGCCACGTGGCATTGGGGGGCGGCCTCCTCCAACTAAACATGATACCCCGGGCTCATATCACCGACAAAGCCATACTTGTTTTGATCAAAATATTCATATGCAGAAGTACTTATTTCCAAATCTATGCACTGACAAGTGGATTTTACAGACACACGATGAGCCAATGTTTGTTGGATGGCCTCGGACCAAGGTGATAACTGATACCCAATTTTAGGAAACTCACTTTTAAACGTTGGGGCTAACTGAATTTTTGTTAAACTCTTGCTAGATATTTGTTATGTTGTTCCAAAATTTTCTCTCTTTTTTTTTCAGAAATATAAATTGAGCACTGCTGTTCCACGTGACTAATTAACTAACTTAGTCCATCAATATTTTTTCCCTATAATTTAGTAATTTCCACAGAACCACAGTACAAGTATGCCTACAGGAGATTTCTTACGGACTAAAAGAATAATATAAATAATGTCTACCAAAAACCTAGTCAGTTGATTCGACGGCAATGAGTTAGCTATATTTTTCATTTCGATCTTTGTGAAGATTAAGTCATATATTTTTCTTTCTGAGAATAACAAAATTTTCATATCTCATTTGAACAATGCTTTCCTAACGTGCATAAATGTCAAGGTTTAAACTTTGTTCATTGAAGATGGGACCAAACAAGTTAACTGAACAATAACTCCATACTATTGTAAACGCATACACCTATCAAAATCTCCACTGCAAGATGATTCATGGTTGTCCTATAAAAGGGAAACAAGAAAGATCGGCAAGACGATGGGGATGGTACATGATTAATTGAGTAGTTGTGCAAGCATCAGACTGCCGTAAGTGTGAGAGGTATCATTCAGATTTGAGATTTGAGAATGATAGGCATCGAGAAAACAAGCGAGGGGAGCTCGAACCGACACCGATCATCCAAGTTTCCGCATTGTACATGATCTCAGTCTTGATGAACATTTGGTGAGAACACACCTGGCAGCAGCGGGTTTTTTTTTTGTACCGCACACACACTGTAACGATGTATTTTGCTGGAAAATAGGATGGATAGTGATAGGAAATGTAAGATGATACCTCCTCTTGTTGCTATCCATCCTAATGATTCAAGAAGATGAATCCACTTGTGTTGCTCACTTGCTCACCTGGTTAATTCAGTCTATATATGTTCACCATAGAAATGCCACTGAAATTCAGGTAGTGCAGAGGAAAAAAACACTGTTTGGGTAAGGCTTTACCATGGTTAATTACAAGTTAATATAAACATGATTAATTGAGTAGTTGTGCAAGCATCAGACTGCCATAAGAGTGAGAGGTATCATTCAGATTTGAGATTTGAGAATGATAGGCATCGAGAAAACAAGCGAGGGGAGCTCGAACCGACACCGATCATCTAAGTTTCCGCATTGCAGACGATCTCAGTTTTGATGAACATTTGGTGAGAACACACCTGGCAGCAGCGGTTTTTTTTTTTTACCGCACACACACTGTAACGATGTATTTTGCTCGAAAACAGGATGGATGGTGATAGGAAATGTAAGATGATACCTCTTCTTGTTGTTATCCATCCTAATGTTTCGAGAAGATGAATCCACTTGTGTTGCTCACCTGGTTAATTCGGTCTATATATGTTCACCGTAGAAATGCCACAGAAATTCAGGTGTTGCAGAGGAAAAAAAACATTGTTTGGGTAAGGCTTTACCATGGTTAATTACAAGTTAATATAAACAGTAATATAAACGATTGCAGCATACATAGGTTAAAGGGTTAACCTATGGCTATGCAGATCAAAATAGAAATTGACACAAGGACCTATAGCTTGAGGAAAGAAAAAGGATAAAAAAATGATGTTTGACTCTCTTTATCAAACTTTTGAAACTTTGATTATCAATAAAATTAAAATATTTTGTTTACAACTATAAAAGGTATATGTAGATTTATATTTAAAATTACTGCCACAACATCATAAACTTATTAAATTTTATAATATTATTTTATTTAAAAACTGTAGCGAAAGTCTCACCAGAAGAACTACTGAAAAAAAAATATAAACTATGTGTCAACATTTGACAATAAAGACCAGGAAGGCAACTCGGAAGCTGTTGATCAAGATGGTGTAACTGAAGCAGAGTATAAGCTAGTAAGCAGAGCAGCGAAGAGAAGCAGTGGTGGACAAACAATGGGGGGCAAAGGGGCCCAACACCTCCTATAGATGGGCTACCTAGTAGTATCCCTAGGAATTTAGTATTATTTCTGATTGTCAAATAATACAAGATAATAATTTTAACAAGTTTGTTATATTATTTTTATGGGTTTCTAGGAACATATTACATACCATCGAGATAACTCTTTTGATGTATTTTGCTTTCTTCTAAGTTACTATCCCTTTTATGTGTAATTGTATACTGGAAAAGGCAATTAGTTCTATTTAATAGATAGTTTGTATGCTATGTTTTGTCCCATTGACACCCTCTCAAATTTAATCGTGCATTCGCCACTGATGACGCAAACGTTGGTTCCAGAAATACAAAAGCTAATTTAAATTATATTGGGCCAACATGGGCAGTGTAGTGAATATGTACTATGTGACCCATGTTAGAGAACCAAACAGATAGAGAGCTAATCATGTTTATCGTGTTTGTACATATCTTGTTTTGTGTGTGTGGGAGGGGGGGCCAGGTGTTGAATTTTTGGAAAGTTCAATTTTTGACGTTTGGGGCTGATTGAAAATTTGGTTGTTATGAAACATTGAAATGGTGGCAGTTCAGTACCATGTGTACTTAGTTTACACGATTAGACTCTTCTACCAAGATTATTTGTTATGTTTGGATAACAAATAACCTTACGGAATGGTCGGGTAACAAATAATATTGTTATGTTTATCAAAAAACTTTTGGACCTAATTTTCTAGTTTTGATTTTTTAAGATTAACCAAATTCTCTTTTTCTTTTGTCAGACGAAGAACGAAATTTCCACTAGTGTCATGATCGGAAGAAGAGATAAGGTTGCTCATCTGAGCATCCTTTTCCTGATGTGCGTACATAAATGCTCATTCACATTCAGTCCAATCAATATGTGACCTAACAAAATTGCTGAACAATAAATTCAAACACACACCCACAAAACTTTGCACTACATGATAATTCATCTTGGTCTATAAAATGACATGAAGAAAGATTAGACGATGAGGATGGAACTAGATAAATCATGGAATTGCGCAAGCATCATGGTGTTGTGTGCATCTACAATTGGAGCCCATAACAGAATTATCATTAAAATGTTAAAAGTGCCATGAGAATGAGAGGTATTCATGAAACAAGTCAGAAGCCCAATATGCTTTTCTATCCGATTACGCTTGCAAGTTCAGGATTACCAAAATGTTCTCGAACATTTGGCAAGAACTACTCCTCGTGGGAGCTTCTAATCGGGTGGTCGTCGAGCTCGATCTCGTCGATATGCCCATCGCATGTCCCTCTCCCGTTTCTCACGAACCCTGCTAGAATTTCTTAAACAATTAAAAATAAGTTTAAAAAGAGAAATAGGAAGAAGCATAATATTAGTGTGTATAGATTTTACACATAGAAATAAATATATTGTAATCTTTATGTGTATAATAGAAACATTATATATAAATTTTTATCTTATAAACTTTAGATGTCTAAAGGTGTGTAAACTTTTGATACATAAACTTATAAAAAAAGTATGATGTGAAAAAGGGAAAACGGTGAAAAAAAATAAAAAAAAATCGCTTGGGGCGACCAGTGGCTAATTATTGATTTAGACTCCTCTATTCGAGTCCAATTCGTTGCAAATTCTAGCAGTAGCTAACAGTATAGGCGTATGGCACTGGCATGTGGACCCTACTTGCACATGATAAACCCACTTTGTACCTTAATTATGATGGCCTGGCTATATAGTAACCGAGTCCCAAATTTTGGAAATTTGGTTTTTGACGTTTGGGGCTAACTGAAAATTTGGTTCCAAATTTGCTATCAAAACATTTTGAGACGGTGGCAGTTCAGTTGTATCTGTACTTAATTACACTATGAGACTCATTTTTGTTAGATTACCTTGGTAGTAATCGAGACATAATTTTAGGAAAACTTAGTTTTAAAGTGGGCTAAAAAATAATCTTGTTATGTGTTTCAAAAGTTCTGCTTTTTTTTAACAAAAAAATGAATTCAACACGGGCACAACAGTCCCAAACTTGCAAGCAACTACTCTCTCTCCCGGAATATAGCAAGCTATAACCTAGGATCGGATAGGACGTATCTGGCGTGTCCAGATTTATAGTAATAAGATAAGTCCCATCCGATTATAGGTTACTGTATTCTGGGACAGGAGAGTAATTATCCAATTTCTTGTGCTTGATCACGCCCAGACAATTGAGCTCCCAAAACGAGTTACACCATTTGGTGGCCCTGATCTAAATTTCCATTTTTAATTTCTTAAGATTATGCCAAGTCCTTTTTCTTTTCAAAAGAGCGTGATGACCGGAAGAACAAATAAGGTTGCTCGTGCTGATGTGCATAATTTTGTAGATGATGGATAAAATCCAGCTTTTGGTTCAATGAAGAATCTTTTTCTCTTTTAAAAAAAAGCCAAACATGAAAGTATATGAGAAGACAAGTTTAACCAGCTGGATACAACTTATTCAGATGCTGATGTGCATGTATAAATGCTCCTACACACTCAGTCCAACCAATAATGGACCTGACAAAACTAATGAACAATAACTTCATACCGAAAACACATCCCGTCAAAATTTGTACTACATGATAATTCATCCCCGTCTATAAAAGGGCACGAAGAAAGATCAGACAATGAGGATGGAACAAGATAGATCAAGGAATTATGCAGGCATCCCTCCTAGAGTCACTGTATTGTTCTGTGCATCTACAGTTGGAGCACATGCCATAATTATCCTTTTTTTTAAAAAAAAATCAGAGTGCCATGAGAATGAGAGGTATTCAGGGAACAAGTGAAACGCGGAAAATACATTGTAGCCAATTAGGCAATTACTCTTGCAAGTTAAGGATGACTAGATGACTGATCAGCAAGATTCGGTGAGCTAGACAACCATGCGTGGACGTGATGGATCAGGATCTCCTGCCTCGTGAGAGTGCAGTCAGTGTTTACCCACCGTTCAAGCAATCCGTCGGCTGGAATCCCTCGTGCGCTTAACAGCCGATAGAACCAGCAAGCCAAAGTTGCCGAATAGCGCGAATGAGAGCACATTAATAGAGTTGTGGATGGAAAATTGGGCATCCCTGCTCTGTTTTTGCACCGAAAATACTAAGATTGTTGGTCTTCCTTCCCGCCTCACCTCTTCGCAGTCCAAAAAATTGAGATGCAATAAGACATGCAGGTTTCCACAAAACAATTTGAAGGATTTTTGCTTTCTGAATTTTATTTGCAAATATTTAGAATGTTACATCTGCTGCCAGTAGACTATTTCTAGTCTTCTACTACCAGCATCAATTTTCTCGCATACAACAAATTGGGTCACTAGTTTGAACAACGCAACTATGCAAGAGACACATCCCTTTTTATAATTTTGTCTAAGGAATTGGATTAACCGCTTAGAGTTCTCACAAGAGCATCTTCATGTGATGTATTCACTTGTGACGCCAATTCTGTCAAATACACCAAAGAGAACTATGTCTAGTGGAATAGCGAAGAAAGACCAGGATCATATTTGTTAGAATTCAGGTTAATTTAACCTACGGTTATATAGATCAAACTAAACACTGACACGTGGATCTATTGCTTAAGTCCCACGAAAATAGCCCCTCCAGTCAGAATTTTATGACATTTTACTCTCTGTCAAACTTTTAAAAATCCAATTATTTTTGAATACTTAGTTTATACATATAAAAATAGGTTTGGATTTTGTCATCTTAAAAAGCACTTGTTAGCTTTTATAAATCTATCCTACTAAAAATGTAAACAGTTCCCTCCTTTTATATTGATTAGTCACACTAGTGGCCAACCCGTGCATTGCACGACTTCTGTTATTGACATTTAAATATTTTCAAAGTGATTTGTTCATGATTTAGTTCGAAATATTATAATCAATAAATATCAAATTGTAATCGATTTGGAGTCTAAAATCATAAAAATGTAAAAACTAAAAAATATTTGCTTCTGTTATTATTTTTTCTTTTATTTTAACAAGTAATTATTTTTAATATTGTAAATATTGAAATTTTAAAGTGTGCTGTTATTTTCCAGTGGCTTTGACATATAGTACAGTTCATATCAGTTACTAACAGGTTTGAAATTTATAAAGTAGTAAAAATTAATTTTTATTTATCTTTTCTAAATTTTAGAACTCATAAACTAAAATTGGAACCGATAGTATTTTCGGTAGCTTGTTTTATTAACTAGGAAGGTAGCCCGCGCATACGCGCGGGCATGTTGTTTAATCTTGTTTGAAATTTTATTATTACGAATGTTTGTGTGGATGATATTTTTGAAATATTTTTTTACTCTATTTTAAACGTATGTTCGTTAATAACTGTTGGGTGTATTACTTGAACCTGTATATCCTCAAATTTAATAGAAAAAATATGCCCCAATAATGGAGTTAGTTCATACCTATTTATATTGTGTGTGATTCTTTTTTTAAAATTTTTCCAAACTTTATATAACATTTTTTTTGTTTTGTATGCTATAGATGACTTTAAGTAATATTTTAATTTTATTATATATTAATGAAATATATTTTCTATTAAAAATATAACTAATGATACTACTTCATCTAATCAAAGATAGACTTATATTACTTATATTCCCTCTGTCACATAAATCGAAGGAGGTAAATTTTATCCCAAAACAATAGAAGAATTTATACGTAACCAGGACGTTGATTTTCTAAATACTACCACGATAATCTCCAAAGTACCGTATCATATTTTGACAAATATATGTGCTGTAGTGCATGTTCGTTCAGTGTCCGGTTTGTTTTCCACACCTATTGTTTCTAATCACATGAGACACCTTTAGTAATTTGGAGAATACATATGTTCATTTAAATTAGTGTTGTATATTTGTCAAGTGTTTTTCACACCTAAAATATGATGTGAAATTATTATCGTAACATTAATTATTACATGTTGGTTCCATAATTGTAATGTATTTATGGCTATAGATATTAGTAGTTTATTTATTTAAAGGAATACAACCGGATCACAAATTGGATATATAATTTTAAAATAATTTAAAAGATAGAATGCTTAAAAGCATTGAATGTATATTTTATATTTACATTTACGTAAATTTGAAGATTATTATATTTTTATCCTTAATTCGTAGAAAATTATTTTTTAAGGACTGCCATTTTTTGGGGGCTTTATCATAAATACGTTTTATGTTATTCCGGCAAACAATATGTAAGCATTATTGTTTTTTTTCAACCATATGTACGTACGGAGTACTTTTTCCGGTCAACAGTTATATATTTGTCATATATCCGTATATAGGAGAAACAATTAATCTAACGGTGTAAAATGAAACAACTAAATTGTGTTGTTTTCATTTTCACAAATATAAATTTAAATTAGCATTTAATATTTGTCGAGTGATATTTGACACCCTAAAATATGATGTGAAATAAGAAAATATCAAAACATTAATTATTATATATATCAACCTCGTATGTTAAGATCGAACGAACAAAGATCATTGATGGGATATTTCATATTTGTAATATAGATTTAGTTTAACTACGTATATTTACGTAAATTTGTAGAGTAATATATTTATCTTTAAATATTATATAATACTATTTCAAAAGACCATCGATCTTTTTCGAATGATACGCTTTTTTTTTTGTTTTTATAGTAAGGGATTTTGAAAATACTATTTCGAAAGACCACCATGCGGAGATTTTTCTTTGTTCCGAACTTTCGATGGATAGCGGTTAAGCTTTATTTATTTTTTCAAGTCGTATGTACGTAGGGACTACTTATGTTTTTTTTTCTTTTTCTAGCCTAATTGTTATATATATCTCCCGCATACGTACACAGAGTAATAAGTTATTAGTTTTTAAAATAAAATATATCTAATGGTTTAAACTATTGGGTTCACCAATTTAATTAAAAATCGGCGGTGATATTTGCTTAAATTTATATAGTAATAGATTTTATCTTTAAATATTACAAAACTCTATTTTAAAGATAATCGATTTTTTATGGTACTATACACGTATGTTTTTTTTTTCTTTGTTGTTTTTACAGTAAGTCTGTGCATAGTTTTTTTCTTTCAATAAACAGTAGGTAATATATTCATTGTTTTTTATTCTTACATATGTACATATATATGGAGTACTCGTGTTTTTTTTTCTTTTTCCGGTGAAGTAAGGTATGAGTTTCTTTTTAAATAAAATACATATAATCTAAGGTAAGATTCATTGTTTTCTATTCTTACGTATGTTCATTAGTACGTTACCTGTACATACGTATATACGGGGATGGATGCATATGTCCGCGCAGGGTACAGGGGAGGACTAAAATCAGTTTAATTTGTTTTCTTTTTCCGGTGTATAGTAAGGTATTAGTTTCTTTTTAAATAAAATACATCTGATCTAATCTAATGGTCCAAATTATCAGGTCCACCGATTTAAGTGAAAATCGACGGTGAGATTAGACATTGCCACGTGGCAGTCTAGGAGCGTTTGTAGAAGTGCCACGTGGCGGCTTGAGAGCGTTTATAGGAAGTTTAATGGACTTTTATTTAGTATATAATAGATAGATAGATAGATAGATTGCAGATGGAAATGTCGATGGTAATAATATGTCCTGGCATGATCAACATTGGCAATTTCATTTTCAAAATATGACCACCTAATTTTTAAGTGAAATATTTATAATACTTTGACAATATGTTTTATTATTTAATTTTTTTATAAAAAATACAACCATATAATTTTAATCCATTACAATCTAATCGTTTGAAAGTACTTTGTTATCAAAAGTGAGATGGCCGTAGTTAACAGCATCAGTAATTTGAATGGTATATTTTATTTGACACAAATAAGTGCAATAATCATAGTGCACAAATTTAACATGCAAGCTCCAAGCACAATAATTTAAGGGTGATTACTATCGTGACCTTGACATAATAATAAAAAACTACTTAATCCGGCAGACAGTAATTCATAGAAGTAGAACTTAAGTGTAAAAACATGGAAAATTTGCTGTCATGTTATCGTAACTGCACTATATGGCTATGTAATGTTTGAACCAAAGCGAATTAGAGCAAGCATGCTGACTTATTTAGAATAAAAGCGTATATGCATTCTAGCTTTGAGAAGCACATGCAACGCGGTGAAGTTAGTTTCTGTGAAGATATATCAAATGCTCGTCGCTTTGATTTGCCGTGCCTTAGATCTATATCTGTTGTAGCTGCCAATGAGATTAGTTAAGAATAATACTGTTCTAGATATGAATGTGTTTTCACTAATGTGTAGGTTATCTGTTTGTACAAAGTATAATATGTGCGTACGTACTTTCTTCGATTAGAAAGATGTTTTCAATTCTTATGGATAAGTAGAATAATAAACCGTACGGGAATCAAAGAATTATGTTGCGTTGATCTAGGAACTCACTGTCTTTTCTTGCATAGCAGAAATCGGGTCATTAGTTTGAAAAACGCAAGAGACATATATACTACCCTTTTAACAAATATTAACCACTCTTGGAGTTTTCACAAGAGTACAAAATCGGCTGCTACCCAAGCATTTCAAGAAATGTATTACTTGTGATGCTAACCCTGCCAATTCAGATTCTATAAGCAAATGCAAACATGCTGTGGAAAACAAATTCTGACCAGCGGAATGGAGAAGAAAGAGTAGGTTTACATTTGTTAGAACAAATTAAAATTAGATACTGACATGTGAGTCAATTGCTTAAGTCGAACAAAAAAGTCTCCCTCCGGTCAAATTTTATGACATTTTACTGTTTTCTGAAACGATTGCAACTGCGATAAATTTTATATACTTGGTTTAATCATATGAAATGGTACATGTGTGTATTTTTGCCATACTGAAAAGTACTCTTATAGTCTTAATTATAAACTTATTAGACTTTATAAATCTATTCTATTAAAAAAGTAAAATGTGATAATCTTCTCTCTTTATATATTGAAATTTAGATTTACCATCGTGGGAGATGCATGCTAGTGACCTTACATGACCACACATGTCATTGGCATGAGATGGTAATCGCGCAATTTTCGATCGAAACAAAGGATATATGATCAAATTTCCCACTAAAACAAATATGATTTTATCGTCAAAACAGTAAAAAGAATAGTCAAATATTCATATGTAGAAGTACTTATTTCCAAAACTATGGCACTCACATGTGGATTTTAGTGACACATGATGAGCCACAACCGTTCCACATGAGTAATTAACTAACTTGGTCCTTCAATAGCAATAAGAATTTCCTAATGTAATAATTTTCACAGAAGCATATTACAAGTACGCCTAAAGGAGATCTCTTACGGACTAAAAAATAATATAAACAATGTTTACCAAAAACTAGTCAGTCAATTCAAAAGCAGTGAGTTAGCTATATTTTGCATTTCGATGTTTGTGAAGATTAAGCCATTTTTTTTCTTTCTGAAAATAGCTTTTTTTTTTCATATTACTCATTTGAACAACACTTCCCTGACATGCATAAATGCCAAGGTTTTCATTGAACATGGGACCTAACAAGATAACTGAACAATAACTCCGTACTACTATAAACGTACACACCCATCAAACCCTTTACTACCAGATGGTTCATGCTTGATCTATAAAAGGGAAATAAGAAAGATTGGAAAACGATGGGGATATGGAATAAGATTAATCGAGTAGTTGTGTAAGAATCAGATAACCGTAAGAGTGAGAGGTATCATTCAGAGTTGAGATTTGAGAATGATAAGCATCGAGAAAACAAGCGAGGGGAGCTTGAAGCGACATCGATAACCCAAGCTTCCGGACGGTACACGATCCAAAACTCATGACGAACATTCGGCGAGAATCAGACAACCGGGCGGCTAGAAAGTGGGATGGATGGGTGATAGAAAATGCAAGATGAGTTAGCACAGCTTCTTTTCTCTCCTTTGGAGGCCCTACTTGTTGCTATCCATCCTAACGTTTTGAGAAGTTTTTTTTTTTTGGGGGGTGGGGGGGGGGGAGATGGGGGTGACAAAGAGATAGAGACTGAAAATTTGGTTGCTATCAACCATTTAGACGGTAGCAGTTCAGTACCATCTGTACATAGTTTACACGATTAGACTCTAATTCGCTTTGTTAGATGACCCAAGTAATAATCGAGACACAATGTTAGGAAAACATAGATTTAAAGTTGGGCCAACAAATAATCTTGCTATGTCTATCAAAAGTTGGGCCAAATTCTTTTTTTTTTCTCAAAAGAACGAAATTTCCACTAGTGTCACGATCGAAAGACGAAATAAGATTGCTCATTTGAGCATCCGGTCCATTTCCTGATGTGCGTACATAAATGCTCATTCACAATTCAGTCCAATCAATTTGTGACCTGACAAAATTACTGAACAATAAATTCAAACACACAACCACAAAACTTTGCACTACATGATAATTCATCCTGGTCTATAAAATGACACGAAGAAAGATATATTAGACGATGAGGATGGAACAAGATAAATCGAGGAAATGCGCAAGCATTATGGTGTTGTTGTGTGCATCTACAGTTGGAGCCCATACCAGAATTATCATTAAAATGTTGAACAAGCCAGAAGCCCAAAATGCTTTTCCGTTCGATTACGCTTGTAAGTTCACGGTTACTTGACCGACCTCGTACATTTAGGAAGAACTACTCTCCGAGGGTGCTTAATTTTCTCATCAGGTGGTCGTGCCGCTCGATATGGCCAATAGGCCAATCGTGTGCCCCTTTCCCATGGCTCCCCCTTCACATGAAACCAGATAGAATTTCAAAAACAATTAAAAAATAATAAGTTTTAAAAGGATAATAGAAAATAAAATAAAAATTAAGTTTAAAAAGAAAGTAGAAAAAAGATAATATCCATATGTATAGATTTTACACATAGTAACAAATATATTGTAAACTTTATGCACATAATAGAAACATTTTGTATAAAAGAATATTTAAATCTGAATTTAAATCGGCTATATAAATTTTTAGCTTATAAACATTGGGTATAAGGTGCGTAAACTTTTGATACACAATCTTATACGAAAAGAAAAACTATGCAGTGAAAAAAGGGAAAGTGGTGAAGAAAATAAAAAAATCGCTCAGGGCAACCGATGGCTAATTATTGATTTTGACTCCTCGATTTGAATCCAATTCGTGGAAATTATAGCAATAGCTACTAGTATAGGAAAACTACAATGCGGGATACCGTTCGGACATGGCAGTTTAATGGAGACTACTATGATCACTCCCTCCAATACATACATAAGTCAATTTGATTTTTGTGCGCAATCAAGTGCTCATGGGCACGTGAAACACGGACATTAGCAGCTAACCGGCATACGGACACGAGCAGCTTACTGAGGTGTGCTGCAGCCCTCCCTCAAGTGCTCATGGGCACGTGATACGAGGAGGTGGGCCACACCAGTACCTAAGTTGGTAACATCACGGTATGATAAAGCTGCACAAATCAATACATTCATTTGTGCATACTCACGGTGAGAAGACATGGGGCTTTCTAATATTACATTTTTTTATCTTTATCGTTCATCTCTTTAGAAATTTTCTTTTCTCATTCCGGAAATGCTATAAGATGGTATTCCGTTCGGAATGATACTGGTTAAGTATCAAGTCCAGATATATCTAAGGTATTATGTCCTGATACCTAACCGGTATCAGGTGATATCTCTCAGGTATCAGTTGATACTTGCAAGGTATGATGTCACCTGATACCTGGTAGGAATCGCCTAATACAAGATAGGTATCATCTGATACCGATTAGATCGGCATCAAATGATATCTCACAAGTATCACCTGATACTTATTACGAATCACCTTATCCTAGTTAGTACTACTAGAATAGAGGGAGACTATAGAAAAGTATACCGTTCCAATGGAATAGCTAATGTACATGATATCAGCATGATACCAGAGAGATAACGGATCTGGTACCTCCGGTACCAAACATGATAACCCATAGGTATTATCAGCCTCATTGGATGGCATATTATATGAATATGCCAAATGGCATACTTATAAACGAAAATCAAGTTGTGAATAAAACTTTTATATATGTGTTTTTAGCGATCCAAAAGTAAAGGCTGAAAAATAAACTTCGATGAAAAAACCCCAAAATCAGCTCCAAATTTAACGTTGAAAATTCAAATTTTGGTTGATAAGCATATGAATATGCCAAACGATGGGGACCTATATCTGATACCTAGGTATCATGATGACATCAGCATGATACCTCATAGGTATCAGATCTGATACCTATGTATCATGTTGACATCAGCATGATACCGAATATGGTGTCTCCGGCACCAAACATGATACTCCGTAGGCATCAGATTTGGTACCTAGGTATCATGCTGAAGTCACAATTGGAACAATATATTGATCTGTTCAAACTCAAGGGAGCGCTCGATGCACGTGGGGAGACATATAGATTTTTTTGAGAGCCATGTACATTGATACATCACGCTAGCTGAGTCCGTTTTTATCCTTATCCATATCTTGCTCAGGGAGGCGGAGGTGTCATTCAATTATCCCATTTGGACGGAATGCCGTACACTAGTCGTTCTCAGTACAGTATAGCACAGGCATGTGGGCCCTACTTACACATGATAAACCCACTTTATACGTTAATTAGATGACAGCCTGGCTAGTACTAACACAGTCCCAAATTTTGGAAGATTCGATTTTTGACGATTGGAGCTAACTGAAAATTTGGTTGCTAACTTTAGTATCAAAAAGCCGTCGCAGTTCAGTTGTATCTGTAGTTAATTACACTATGAGCCTCACTTTGGTTAGATTACCTTGGTAGTGAACTACTAATCGAGACATAATTTCAGGAAAACTTGTTCTTAAAGTTGGATAAAAAATAATCTTGTTATGTGTTTCAAAAGCTCTGTTTTTCTAAAAAAAAATGAATTCAGCACAGGCACAACAGTCCCATACATGCAAGCAACTAATTAACCAGTTTCATGTGCGTGGTCACACCCGGACAGTTGAGCTCCCAAAACTAGTCACAACATTTGGTGGCACTGATCTAAATTTCCAATTTTGATTTTTTAAGATTATGCCAAATTCTTTTTCTTTTCAAAAAAACGAAATTTTCACTAGCGTCATGATTGGAAGAAGAAATAAGGTTGCTCATTTGAGCACCTTTCTGCTTATGTGCATATTTTTGAAGATAATGGATAAAATCCAGCTTTTACTTCAACGAAGAAGCTATAGCCAATTATATCGTTTTTCTAAAAAAGCCAAACATGAAAGTATATGGGAAGACAACTATAACCAGCCAGATACAACTTATTCAGATGCTGGTGTGCATATATAAATGCTCATTCACATTCAGTCCAATCAATATGGGACCAGAGAAAATTACTGAACACAAACTTCACACTGAAAACATACACCCACCAAACTTTGTACAGCATGATATATAATTCATCCTCGTCTATAAAAAGGCACAAGGAAAAAGATCAGACAATGGGGATGGAACAACATAAATGGAGGAATTGTGCAAGCATCATAGTATTTTTTGTGCATTTCCAGTTGAAGCACATGCTCTAGTTATTATAGAAAAGAAAATCAGAGTGCCACGAGAATGAGAGGTATTCAGGAAACAAGCGAAACACAAACAATGCGTAGCTGCCAGTTACTCTTGCAAGTGCAGGATGACCACATGACTGATCACCAAGATTTGGTGAGATGGACAACCATGTGTGGAGGTGACTGATCAAGATCGTCTGCCTTCACTCCTTGAAAGCAGGAGCATGCAGTCAGCGTTTATCCACCGTCCAAGCAATCCGTCGGCTCGGGTCGCTCGTGCGCTTAACAGACGATAAAACCAGCAAGCCAGAGTAGCTGCATGGCGTGAATCAGAGCACGTTAATAGAGTTGTGGAGGGAAAATTGAGCATCCCTGCTCTGTTTTGCACCGGAAATACAGAGATTGAGATGCAATATGAGCACAGCCATTAAACAGTGATTTTACCCCTTCAAAACCGAAAAGTTGCAGGATATTAATTTGTTATATTGTTCCAAAATTTACCCTCTTTTTTTTCCTCAAAAATTGAAATTGAGCACAGACATTCCACGTGACTAATTAACCAATCTGCTCCTTCAACTCTAGTATGATTTTCCATATAGTTTAGTAATTTCAACAGAAGAGTACACATACGCATGCGGGAGATTTCTTACTGACTATAAAAATAATGTAAACAATGTTTTACCAAAGCTAGTCCATCGATTCGTCAACAGCTAGTTAACTGTATTTCCCATTTTGATGTTTGTGAAGATTAAGCCATAATTTATCTCAAAACAACAAAGTTTGAACACCGCTTTCCTAACGTGCATAAATGCCAAGGTACATTCAGTTGATTCAACATGGGGGCGAACAAGATAACAGAAGAATAGCTCCATAGTCCATACTGTACAGCCAACACACAACCATCAAACTCTCCACTACCACACTATTCATCCTGGTCCTATAAAAGGGTGTCAAGAAAGATTGTACAACGGTGCGGATGAAACAGGATTAATCGAGTAATTGTGCGAGCATCATAGTGTCATAAGAGTGAGGTTGAGATCGATATTCAGTTAAGATCTGGGAATGAGAAGCATTGAGAAAATAAGCAAGAGGAACTCGAAGCAACAGTGATCAACCAAATATCCAGATTGAAGACGATCCGTCTCACGACAGACATTTGGTGAGAGCTAGACAGCAACATGAAGGATATGTCCATTTGTACGGTAGCTTTTGCATGTGCTGGGAAATGGGACAGTAATATGAGTTTGATGGTGATAGGAAAAGTAAGACGATTTGGTACAGCGTCTTTTCTCTCCTTTTGACGCACAACTTGTTTATCCTAACGTTTTGAGAAGATGGATCCATTTGTAGAAGATGGATCCATTTGTGATGCTCACCCGGTTAATTTGGCCTACATATATATGCTCACCATATAAATGCCACACAAATTTTCAGGTGGAACAGTGAAAAAATACTGTTTGGATAAAGCTTAATCCACGGTTACATGTTATAAACAGTAATATAAATGATTGCAGCATATATGGTGATTCCATTTGTATTCATATACTTTGATTTGATTTTTTTTCTGAAGAGAGAACATACATATTTAAATAAAATCGTATTTTCATATGTAGACTTTTATTTGAAACTTTCATTTCAAAAAATTATATTTACCTAAACAGTAAAAATCTATATATACTCATTTTTTAATCTATCAGAGTACTTTAAAAAAATAAATCTGTATTGAACGATGTGGAATTTAACTTACACGTGATGAGCCTGCTTTGTTAGATGGACCGAGTCGTAACCGAGACCCAATTTCAATGAAATTTAGTTTTTGAAATTAAGGTAACTGAAGATTTTTGTTATGCTTTTCAAAAACTAGTTTATTGTAATAAAATAAATCGTGCACAGCCATTTTACTGGTAGAGAAACCATTTTTGGTCGGTCGACCCAAATCCACAGTAGTCCCGGTTCCATTAAAAACCGGGACTAAAAATGATTTTTAGTCCCGGTTAATAAGAGGAAGATCTTTAATCCCGGTTGTTGTTCTTTAGTCCCGGTTGATAACTCCAACCGGGACTAAAGTTCATTTTTAGTCCCGGTTGATTCCATGTCAGGCCGTGTCAGGGCTCTAGGATCTTTAGTCCCGGTTAATAACACCAACCGGGACTAAAAACCTATTTTTAGTCCCGGTTGGTGATACTAACCGGGAATAAAAATCAAAACATACTATATAATCCATAGTACCGATCCTCTTTTCCCGTCCACGCAACAAACTCCTCCCTCTATCTCTTTTTTTTTCCTCTCTAACTTCTTATCTCTTTCCTTATCTCTAACTCCCCTCCTCTCCTTCCTTTTTTCCTTCACCCACAGTGCAGAAGCGTGCCGACGCCGCGGCGGCGGCGGCGTGCGGCCGGCACGGTGGCGCGGGGGGCCGCGCGGCGGCTGCGGTGGGTGGCCGGCGTGGCGGTGCCAGGGGACGCGCGGCGGCGCGGGGGGCCGCTCGGCGGCGACCGGCGCGGCGGCGGGCGGTGGCGGCGCGGCGCCGGCCGGCCGGCGTGGAGGGGAGGCAGCAGTGGCCGCCGGCCGGATTTTTTTCTTTTTTTTTTGAGATGTGAATCTGTGAAGCATTTTTGTGTGAGATGTGAATCTGTGATGAATTTTTATAACCCTGTGATGTAATTTTTTTAAGAGTTTGTGATGTATTTAGAGATGATTTGTTTGAGGATTTGAGGATTTGGAGATGTTCTGTGATATGTGATGATTTGGATATGGGAGGGGATGGTGTGAAATCAATATTCAATATTAAAAATAGAACAAAAAAGAAAAAATATCTACCGGGACTAAAGATGCCCATCTTTAATCCACCAACCGGGACTAAATATCGATTTTTAGTCCCGGTTATTTTGAACCGGGACTAAAGATAGCGATCTTTAGTCCCGGATTCGTAGTCCCGGTTGGAAAACCGGGACTACAGGGGGGTTACGAACCGGGACTAAAAAGCACTTCTCCACCAGTGTTTGATGCGACTAATTAGCCCAATTTCCATGCATAGTCATGTACAGACTGCTGAGCTAAGTTATAATAATTGTAAACCATATATATGAGTTATTGTGGTTCAAGATACATATATAGATCTACCTGGGTGTTAACATGTGGCATATAACCAACATAAAATAGTTATGCAGTTGCAGAAAATCATGCAAATAGCAGATTTTAGATAATCCAATTTGCAATTGTAGTAAAATAAGAAAAATATAACTTAGATTGTTGCTACTCACATACTGTAGATCAAACAACTTGTAAATTTGAAATCTATTTCAGAACTAATAAGAATAGTGGACATTGTGATTTTGTGAACTTTTAGTCATGATCGACGTACAGGGTAATTTGTCACATGCCAATTAAGATGAATGTGCTTTTGTGTAACTTGGGTTACACTCCAGTGTTTTATGAAATTTATTCTAATACATTTATCCTTGTGACATCATTTATGTAATTCCTTTTTTAAAGAAGTAAAGATTATTCTTGTACTATTATTCTTGTACAGAGGGTTCTTACGAAGTAAACTATTATAAGCACGCCACATAGCGGCCCACATTTTAATGCCAATGAGCTATTTTTTCCATTTGCATGTTTACGAATACTCTGGCAATTTTTTTTCTGAAAAGGTCGATGTGTTAACAAAAACATTTGATCAATCCTTACCCCCAAGTGCATAATGTATAACATTCTGTCCATGGAACATGGGACCTATAACGACATAACTAAACAAAAATTCGCACTGAAAACACATACCCCTGCCAATCTTTCCACTGCTCGAGTATTCATCCAGTTGTATAAAAGGGAAGCAAGAAAGGTCTGACAATGAGGATGGAACAAAGATTAATTGAGGTGTTGTGCAAGCATTAGAGCACTGGCAATTTTTTTTTTACTTTTTTAGTGTGTGCATGTGTAGCTGGTGTAGATGCGATACTTATCTTGAGAAGGTTGGAGTACCATGAGAATGAGAGGTATTCAGATGAGAATGAGAAGTGAGAGGCACTGACCACTGGATGTGTTACTAATCGATAAAGCTTGCATGTAGAAGAGTTTCTGTGTCAACGTGCTTTAATTTTGGGAGAACTCCTTTGCTATATATATAATTGTATTAAGCACACATGTTCTGCCTCCATGGTTAATTCATAATTTCCACACAAAACTATTGATAAAATAGTGGGTTCATATGTTTATTAGGGTTAAAGGTTTAGCCTATGCCTGGTGATAATCAACTTTTTGTTCAGATTTATGTGGATGATATCATCTTTGGTTGTTCGACCCACGCTTTGGTTGTAGATTTTGCTGAGACTATACGCAGGGAATTTGAGATGAGCATGATGGGTGAGTTATCGTACTTTTTGGGATTGCAAATTAAGCAAACACCTCAAGGTACTTTTGTGCATCAAACGAAGTATACGAAGGATCTTTTGAGACGGTTCAAGATGGAGAATTGCAAGCCAATTTCAACACCAATTGGTTCTACAGCTGTTTTGGATCCTGATGAAGATGGTGAAGCTGTTGACCAAAAGGAATATAGAAGTATGATTGGATCTTTGTTGTATCTAACTGCTTCTAGGCCAAACATACAATTTGCTGTGTGTTTGTGTGCACGCTTTCAAGCTTCTCCTCGTGCTTCACATCGTCAAGCGGCCAAGCGAATAATGAGGTATTTGAATCATACATTGAGTTTGGAATTTGGTATTCTACTTCATCTTCTATATGCTTAAGTGGATATTCCGATGCTGATTTTGGTGGTTGTAGAATCGATAGGAAAAGTACTAGTGGAACATGTCATTTTTATGGTACATCATTGATTGCATGGTCTTCTAGGAAACAATCTTGTGTTGCTCAATTAACTGCTGAATCTGAATATGTTGTTGCTGCTAGTTATTATTCACAGATTCTTTGGCTTTTATCTACTTTGAAAGATTATGGTCTTACTTTTGATAAAGTACCTCTCTTTTGTGATAATACTAGTGCTATTAATATTGCTAAGAATCATGTTCAACACTCACGCACAAAGCACATTGATATTCGTTTTCACTTTTTGAGGGATCATGTTGAGAAGGGAGATGTTGAATTGCAGTTTTTGGACACAAAGTTGCAAATTGCTGATATTTTCACTAAACCTTTGGATTCTAATCGATTTGCTTTTCTTCG
The DNA here is from genome assembly GCF_034140825.1 of Oryza sativa Japonica Group. NCBI lineage: Eukaryota > Viridiplantae > Streptophyta > Magnoliopsida > Poales > Poaceae > Oryza > Oryza sativa. The sequence goes on from NC_089046.1 coordinate 18,578,070, forward strand.
TGGTGAATTGGGAATAATTCATTCTTTTGGCATGGTTTGAGGGGGAGTTTGTACCTCATAGTTTTATCAAGCAATAATATGACAATGAGAAAAATTGATAAACGAGAGCTTTGTTCTATACATATGGTATTTTCTTGTGCATGCTAGCAATACTTCGAAGGTTTATTTGTCTCTAGCATAGCTTGTATGTATTATAGTCTTTTCATGAGATTTAGATTTTTGCTTTTAAGGGAGATGATGCATGACACTTAAATTTTATACTTGAATTAAGCAAATATGCAATGTTGATGCTAGCATATGGTTTGATTTGTAAATGCTCTATATATATGCTTTATTGACTTGTTATTCCTCAAATAGCTTTAATTGCTCATTGTGAAAAGAGAATAAAAAATATAAAAAAATGAATACCGAATCCTTGAAAACAGTCTTGACGACAAGGATGTATTCTATGTGAGCAAAATAATGGGTGCCGAATCTCTGGAAACAGTCTTGACAACAGGGATGTACCCGGAATACAAGAGAAAAATATGAGCAAAAAAGCTCAAGAAAAAAAAAGTTCAAAAAATACTCTTGGTTATTTTGTGCTAAAGGTTATTTGAGAAAGAGTGATAAATGCAATAGGTATATGTGTTTAGTGTTTATTTTTCAACCTATGTGCTTGTTAAGATGTTGCATTATAAATCGTATGAAATCATGAATTTTGATTGTTGATCCAAGCTTAATTGTAAAATATTTGGTTCATGGTTATACTTTAATGCATGTTTGTTATGTTCTAGATGGGTTCATCTCCTTTTTATTGCAAATCATGACTTGATATGCTATATGTATGCTAAGCTCTTGAACATAATTCCTATGCTTGATGAAATCATTGTCAAAAGGGGGAGAAGAGATGAATTTTTGTGAAGCAAGGTGAAAATTTTTGAGAAGAGATGAGTTTTGGAGTTGTTGAGAAGAGCATGTTGTTTTTGGTTCAATTGGGAATTTCTTTCTTTCAAAAAGGGGGAGAAGTTTTCTTTTGGATTTTTGAGCACGATGTGTACATTTGTACGAAGTGTGCTTTTTACCATTTTTGTTTTTTATTTTTTCCAAACACCAAAACATTTTTTATGGGTTTGCCAATGTGTTCATCAAGGGGCAGATTGTAAAATCAAAGGTGTTTTTGATTATTATTCTGTGATGAACAATTGGGCATTGGAGATTATTAGTTTTGATATTTGGAATTTATTCACGAAGTGATTTTGGAGATGATTGGATTTCACAGGTGATTGCAGGATTCGTCATTTTATGTGACCGGTCAGACTGGGCTCTGGTAGCCGGTCAGACCGGCATGTATTGCACGGTCTGACCGGCCGACGCTGTGTTGGTTGTTTGTTTGGATATCCGTGATTATTTCATAATTATGGCTTCTAGATGTATATTATACGTATGTAATACTGTTGTTTGCTACTAATGAGTCAAGTTGGAGATAGCTTGGTCTCAGAATATGGTTTCTTTGTTTATTTCATGTGTAGGTGACTCGATGCCTCGGGAGAGTATTTGCGGTGATGGACCGGGAGTCGGCTTGGGGATAAGACGACGTCCGTGGTGGTCAGAGATCATGCGGGATACTTAGGCTAGAGTTGATGCACATGGTTGATGGAGATTCCATATGGCATACGATGGAGGTATTATATGCGTATGGGATGCGGAGTCGAATTTGGAAGGAGTCCAAATTTGATACGATTGGTTATGTAAAGTTTCTTTCTTATACTAGAGGGTTTCCTAAGGTGTTTAGGACTCTTAGTATGAGTTTGATTCGTGGCTTTAGGCTGCCTACCTCGGATATAAATAGAGGGGGAGCGTGAGGCTTCCTGGTATCGCTTTTGAGAGCAATTGAGTTGAGTTTTGAGTTAGGGTTTCGAGTTTAGTCGAAATTTTTGTAAGGAGTGCTGTTGGTGCACTTTGTAAACACAGAGTTAATCAATAAAGTCGTCATCCACTTTAAGAGTTCTTCGATTTGAGTTCACCGGGTTTCAGCGGTCTAACCGGCAATATACCAGCGGTCAGACCGGTGGCATACGGGCGGTCCGACCGGCGGCGGCGATAGGCGTGGCAGGCATCTCGGCGGTTCGACCGATCGATCTATATCGGTCAGACCGACAGCATCCACTTGGTCAGACCGGCAGATCAATCTCGGTCAGACCGACTTCCGTCGAATTTGAGGGTAACTTTTATTTCCGCTAAAAGTTTTTGGTTTTTGGGTATACCAACCATTCACCCCCCTCTGATTGGCTTAGTTCTTGTGTTTCCATCCTACAGTTAAAAAAATATGACGTTTGACTTTCTTTATTAACTTTTAAAACATTTACTATCAAAACTAGTCAAAGCATTAACCAATTTCCATTGCGTTACGCGCAGACAGTTGAGCTTTCAAAACTAGTCAAAACATTTGGTGAGTGACCCAATTTTCCCATTTTGATTTCTTTGGATTATGCCAAATTCTTTTTTCCAAGATGAACAAAATTTTCATTAGTGTCATGACCGGAAGAAGAAATAAGGCTGCTCATTTGATTTGATAATGGATAAAATCCAACATTTGCATAAAAAGATACTATAGTCATTTCTTATATCGGTTTTTTTAGGAAAATCCAAAGATATGAGAAGACAAATTTAACCAACCAGATACATCTTATTCAGATGCTGACGTGCCTGTAAAAATGCTCATTCACATTCAGTCCAACCAATAAACCTGACAAATTTAATGAAGAATAACTTCACACTGAAAACACACACCCATCAAACTTCATACTAATAACAATTCATCCTCGTCTATAAAAGGATATGAAAGAAACATCAGACGATGAGGATGGAACAAGATAAATCGAGGAACTGTGCAAGCATCACAATATTTTTGTGTGCATATATAGTTGGAGCACATGCCAGAATTATCTTAAGAAAACTGGAGTGTCATGAGAATGAGAGGTATTCAGTAAACACATGAGAATCCAAAAATGTATTACTGTTCAAGTATGCTTGCAAGTTCAGGGTTATCTGACTATTCTCGTACTGATTCGGCAAACACTTGTCCAAGCCAGTTGTAAGTGTTCACAACTTTGTGTGACAAGTTGACAAGCACGATCGCAGCACCTAAACGCTTTACGGTGATATAGAGTTGCCAACCACCTCGATCTAGCCAAAAGGCCAAATCAAGATGGGTTTTGTAGAAAATTAGCTAAACCGCCTAGTGGAGCCGATTTAGAGATCAAATATGAAGATAACTACCTGTCTCGTGGGCAAAACGGAAGGTTTTCAGGACAAACCTACAAAGAGGTGTCGCACTCTCGCAGCGGTGGCAGACAGTTTACGGCGCAAACTGACAAAGATGGACTAAAACTAGGGTAAAATAGAAAATATAGTAAAAGAACGATTCAAGTAAATTGTATTCGGGGGATTACAATGAACCGGCCTTGTCCCTTAAATAAGGGTTGGTCTTGCCCTCTACAGACCCTTATCCATGTCTAACTCAGGATATAAACCAAAGTAAACACGAAACATAGCCTTCCCGAGCAAGGAAACCCGCGACCCGATGAAAACAGACTCGGACTCGACCCTGACGGTCAGACCGCCCACATACCTGAGGTCAGACCGGCCCTACTAGCCGGTCAGACCGCCCACGTACCTGCGGTCTGACCGGTCCTGTGAAGGAAACCTGACACTTTCAAAACTTTGGCAATTTTTCCCTATTTCGTTCATAGGTACTAAATTTGGGTGTAACCAGTAAGACCGATACCAAATTTAGTTATCTTGTAGTATTGATGCTAACTGAATTATTTTTATTACGTGTGCCATCATATCTTCATCCAACGGCAAGGGCGAAGGAAAAAGCCAGCAAAAACAAGCCTCGTAGGCCTCGGTTGATTATAAACCGTAACGGCGTATCAACGACAGACAAAATAAATTTTATGAATAGAACTTTTATATATGTGTTAATAACTTAAAAGTCCGTGTAAAAAAGAAGTACATTGAAAGTACCTTGAAATCAACTTCAAAATAAAATTCTAAATTAAAAATTTGGCAATGGCTGTCTTTTTTTTTGCAAACAACGATGGCCGTAAAAGACTGCTAATGGGTTTGTTGTATGTTTGGTTTGCTTGTTAACTTGGGTCCGGCTTGTTGTGCGCGTTTCGGCCTTTTGGGCCACCTGGCATTTGTATTTTGGTCTTATCTTGTGGACCACTTGTGATGACGTCTCAAAGGCATTTGTTTTGCTAAGGCGTGTAAGTTGGGTCGGATTTTGATCATTATTGTGGGCCGTTTTTTCTCTTTTGTACTAAAATGGATTGAAATTTATGGACATCTTGTATGGGCCATCTGCACTCATGTAATCTGCATTGTAATGAGACAAAACATAAGGGATAGCCATGGACGAGATCTGGGGACGGCAATTTTGACCATGAGTGTAGGTATCCGCGGGTGCCCGACCCGATGGGCACTGGTATGGGAGTAATATTTTGCTCACCTGAGAATGTAGCAGGCAACAACCGTGTATTTTTTATCCACCAGTAACCCATGCTTGACCTGGTACCTATGCATTAGCTAAATTTGGTCCATCTCTTAAATCTCATATCCCATCCTCTTGGCCTATTTGGCCCATTAACCAATGACATATATATACTCAACAGAGAAAATTTGAAAATATCAACTAATAGAAACCCTAACCTAATTCCCAACACCCCTCTCCTACCCCAATCCCCACACCGACGGCGGTGGTATGGGCGGGCAATGGAGACAGGTAGGGAGTGGCTACACATGATGTCGGCGTGGGTACGCAAGAACGGCGGTGGCTCGTGTAGGTGACGTAGGAAGCGACGATGCAGGATGGCATCGTTGGCCATCAGCAGTTGTGGCTTAGCACGACGTAGACGACAGCGGCTCAAGGTGACGACGGTGATGACAGTTCAGACAGGCAACGACAGGCAATAGTGACGGCGGCCAAGGACAATAGGCGGCGACGCAGACTACTCTTTGAGTGACGGTGCTAGGTCCTTACCCGGTATCCACTGGGCATGCGTGTGCCCGCTAGGTATGTGCATAGGCACGAAGTTTTGCCTACTAACCCAATTGCATATTACCGGGCCTTGGGTCGAGCATGGTTTTGCTCTGCCCATGCCCAACCCGGCCTGTGATCATCCCTAGGGAGATCCAATAAAATCACAATGCTAGCACACGTGTAACTTCTTGATAGTGATAGTATAGTTCAAATGACAAAGAGATCTGTACTCAATTTATAGTACTGATAATAAAAAACAGTAGTAGTCTTGAAGGTTGCACATATTTAAGTTGAAGTTGCATATATCCAATTTTAACTAAATTTAAAATTGCACTTAGTAGCGGCCTCCCTGCACGCTACCCACAGTGAAAAAAAAGGAAATTGGGGAGAGGAAGCAGCGGGTTAACTGAGCGCCATTAGCCTGTTGCCCAAATGTGCACGTCACATAGGTGGTGTTTGGATCAGGGACTTAACTTTAGTCTTTATATTTATATACTAATTTAAAGTATTAAATATAGACTACTTACAAAACTAATTACATAAATGAAAGCTAATTCATGAGACAAATTTTTAAAACCTAATTAATCCATAATTAGAAAATGTTTACTCTAGCATCACATAGGCTAATCATAGATTAATTAGGCTCAATAGATTCATCTCGCGAATTAGTTCAAGATTATGGATGGGTTTTATTAATAGTCTACTTTTAATATTTATAATTGGTGTCCAAAACTCCGATGTGATAGGGACTTAAAAGTTTTAGTCTCATCTAAACAGGGTCATAGCCTGATAATACGCACGTAACTTGCACAAGATCTACTGGGAAAAAAGAATCGACTGATCGGAAATGCTACTGGGCGAGGGCGATCGATCCCCCCCTCCTCCCCCTCCCTCCCTCCACCTGGTTTCCTTTTTTGGCACCGTATTACTTTCCTATTTTAGTAAATTTATGCACCTAAAGTTTTTACACCTCAAGTTTACACATCTAAAGTTTAGAGACCAAAAGTCTATAAGTCAAAAGTTTATATATCCGATTCAAATTTGAATTTGAATTCAAATATTTTTTATATATAGTATTTCTGTACATCTAAAGTTTATACACCTAAAGTTTATATACTCGATTCAAATTTGAATTTGAATTCAAATATTTTCTACATATAGTATTTCTATACATCTAAATTTTATACACCTAAAGTTTATAGATCCAAAGTTTATAAGTCAAAAGTTTATATACCCGATTCAAATTTAAATTTGAATTTGAATTTTTTATACATAAATTTTTCTAACTTTTTTTTTAATTCTTTTTGTGTACTGTAATAGGAAGAGAAGGGGAGGAGGAATGGGAGAGGGGGGGGGGGGCAGATCCGATCGCTGGGCGACGCCCAGTAGGCCCCCCTCGTCTGATAGCTTAAAATGTTTCGAAAATAGCAAAGCTGTTCATGTTATCGAAAATTTCCGTTTTTTAAAATTTAAATTGAGGACACGGGCACAAAAACGTCCCACGCAACCAATCAACCAATTTCCCGCGCGCTGTCACGCTCACACAGTTGAGCTCCCGCGCCGAGTCCCGCCACCCAACCGCGGCCCTCCCGCTGTTTCCCGCCAAATTTGGCACGCCGCCGCTGTTGCCTCTCCCTCTCCGTTTCTCTTCCATTTCCTCTCCATTTTTAGCTTCCCCCGATCGTCTCGTCTCCACCCATCCTTCCTCCCCCGCCGCGCCTTCGCCACCACCGCACATCATCGCTCGCTTCCCGGCGGAACGCGCCCCGTTCCGCCGCCGCCGCCGCAGGAGAAGACGACTACGACGACGACGAGCGGTGTTGTGTGAAGAGAAGGTGATCCTGACCGCCGCCGTACGCCGCCATTGCCGCCGGGGCCGCGGCACCGCCCCTGATGGGCAACGTCTGCATCGGCCCGCGCCGCAACTTCGCCAAGAACGGCCTCCTCGGCATCCTGCGGCCGCGCCACGCCGCGCCGTCCTCCCCGTCGCAGCCCACCACCACCTCCCGCTCCATCCCCGTCGTGCTCCCCTCCGCCCCCTCCTCCAAGCCGCCGCCGCCCACCCAGACCGCCCCGCCCGTACCCGTCGTCATCTCCGAGCCGCCGCCACCGCAGCCGCAGCCCGAACCGCAGCCCGCGGCGCCGTCGCAGCCGCCGCCACCGCAGGAGCAGCCCTCGCCGCCACCGCCCGCGTCGTCGAACACCACCCAGCAGCCTCCGCCGCCGCAGCAGCGGCAGCAGTCGCGCGCCAAGAAGCCGGCGCACATCAAGCGCATCTCCAGCGCCGGCCTGCAGGTGGAGTCGGTGCTCCGGCGAAAGACGGAGAATCTCAAGGACAAATACAGCCTGGGGCGCAAACTCGGTCAGGGCCAGTTCGGGACGACGTACCTGTGCGTCGACAAGGCGAACGGCGGCGAGTACGCGTGCAAGTCGATCGCCAAGCGGAAGCTACTCACCGACGAGGACGTGGAGGACGTCCGCCGCGAGATCCAGATCATGCACCACCTCGCCGGCCACCCCAACATCATCTCCATCCGCGGCGCCTACGAGGACGCCGTGGCGGTGCACGTCGTCATGGAGCTCTGCGCCGGCGGCGAGCTGTTCGACCGGATCGTGCGCAAGGGGCACTACACGGAGCGGCAGGCGGCCGGGCTCGCCCGCGTCATCGTCGCCGTCGTCGAGTCGTGCCACTCGCTCGGCGTCATGCACCGCGACCTCAAGCCCGAGAACTTCCTGTTCGTCGGCAACGAGGAGGACGCGCCGCTCAAGACCATCGACTTCGGCCTCTCCATGTTTTTCCGCCCAGGTAAACAAACAACCGGTCACGCACCATGGTCGTCGCCGCCATTGTCGCCGTCGTGAGGAGCTCGATCGATCTGCGTGGCTTTGCACTGCAGGCGAGGTGTTCACCGACGTGGTGGGGAGCCCGTACTACGTGGCGCCGGAGGTGCTGAAGAAGAGCTACGGGCAGGAGGCCGACGTGTGGAGCGCCGGCGTCATCATCTACATCCTCCTCTGCGGCGTGCCGCCGTTCTGGGCAGGTAGGTAGGCGACGCCGCCATTGACGAACAAATTTCGACCTCGAATGCTGAACAAATTTCTCGCCGCCGCCGGCGACATCGCCGTCGTCGTCTTCGCAGAGACGGAGCAGGGGATATTCGAGCAGGTGCTGCACGGGACGCTGGACTTCGAGTCGGACCCATGGCCGAACGTGTCGGATGGCGCCAAGGACCTCCTCCGCAAGGTGCTCGTCCGGGACCCCAAGAAGCGGCTCACCGCGCACGAAGTCCTATGTGAGCTCACCACTCTCTTGGCAATCCGCCATGGCTGCTTCCTGCAACACTGACACTGCTGTTCTTTTCTCGCAGGCCATCCATGGCTGCAGATGAGCGGGTCGGCGCCGGACAAGCCGCTGGACTCGGCGGTGCTGTCGCGGCTGAGGCAGTTCTCGGCCATGAACAAGCTCAAGAAGATGGCATTGAGAGTGAGCACCTGTCTTGCATTGTGGAAATTGAGATTTGTTCATGGTGATGGTGTGTGACATTGATTGGGCGATCGATTGCGCAGGTGATCGCGGAGAACTTGTCGGAGGAGGAGATCGCCGGGTTGAAGGAGATGTTCAAGATGATGGACACGGACAACAGCGGGCAGATCAACTACGAGGAGCTCAAGGCCGGGTTGGAGAGAGTGGGTGCCAACATGAAGGAGTCTGAAATTTATCAGCTCATGCAGGCTGTAAGTTTGTGCTCTAAACCCCTCTGCTAATCATATTCACTTGGAGATCTTGGTTGGTAAAGATGTTTTCTAAAACTATTATTTGCAAATTACTCCCTCCGTTTTTAAATATTTGACGTTGTTAACTTTTTTAAATATGTTTGATCGTTTGTCTTATTTGAAAACTTTAAGTAATTATTAATTTTTTTTCTATCATTTGATTCATTGTTAAATATATTTTTATGTATACATATAGTTTTACATATTTCACAAAAGTTTTTGAATAAGACGAACGGTCAAACATGTGCTAAAAAGTCAACGGTGTAAAATATTTAGAAACGGAGGGAGTAGTAATTAGTTACATTTAACTTCTAGATTGGAATGGCACAGAAGTTACATTTTAGACTCTAGTTCTTCAGATCTTCTTATTATTTTTCAGATCTTCAGATATAATGTGACATGAAGGAAGCACACTGACTTGATTGTTTTCTGTTGATAGTCAAAGGAGTTGCATAGAACATTGTCCCAGTCCATGTAGCTCGGCATAACAACGATTAAGAACAAGGGAAATCGAATTCTTTAACCAAATAGTTTAGTCACATGTTCTTTTGTTCTTCTTTGCCTGTTTACTTATTGACAAAGTGTTAACTGGTAAAGACTGAACTGAATTCATCAATGTGCAACTAATTGTGGCAAGTGCATAACAAAACGTTTATCATGTTCTTTATGTAGGCTGATATCGACAATAGTGGCACCATAGATTATGGAGAATTCATAGCTGCCACTCTACACCTCAACAAAGTTGAAAGGGAAGATCATCTATATGCCGCCTTCCAATACTTCGACAAAGATGGCAGTGGATACATCACATCTGATGAGCTCCAGCAAGCCTGCGATGAGTTTGGTATCGAGGATGTTCGACTCGAAGACATGATAGGCGAAGTAGATCAGGACAATGTAAGATCATCCAAGAACCAATCCTACAATTTTGCGCTGCTATTAGGGTTGGCAACTCTAACCATGAAAGATTATCTTCCATCAGTAAATCTGATGTGTTTTGTGCTATTCTTTTTCCTGCAGGATGGGCGTATAGATTACAACGAGTTTGTCGCGATGATGCAGAAAACAACAACAGGGTTCGGGAAGAAAGGCGGTCATAATTTTAGCGGTTTTAGGGATGCCTTGAAGTCACATAGCTGACAATGTTGTAGTGTTATATTGTATATTGGTATACCCCTTTCTATGGGAAATGTTGTTGTGCATACGTGTTGTAAATGTAAAGGAATAGGAGTTTTGTTAACTGAAGATTTCAAGCTTATTTTCTTGCCGGTTGGTGTCTTGCAAAAACATCCATCACCCCACGTTCAAGCAGATAAAAATGTTGTTTTCTGCCTGAACATTTGAAATGCTAACAATTCCCTTTGTCCTTTTGAGGCAACACAGAGATATACAGATAACATAACAAAAACAATTGCATAGCAGAGTTGAGGTGTATGAGTTAATATGCACAAGAAAGTAGCAATCAAATCATCAAGCAAACCACAAGCCAAAGAGAGCCTATCTTCCATGAAAGTTGCAACAAAGTTTCACTTTTTACAGATTTTGTGGGGGAAATTAACCACATTGGTTGTTGGACTAGGTCCACTGTTCCCTTCTTCAGGCATGGATGGTGAGCAGAAGCTCTACTATCGACCCCTAACCACATGGAAGCCTAGGCACAAGGCTGGTAAATATTGTTGAGGTAGAGGTGACTCTCACCTCTAATCTTATTCGTATCATCTCCGTACGCATTACCTTACCTTTTGAGATTACATATCATATAGGGATAAGTTTCTAGATATCTATAGTACTCTGACTTCACGTGTTGGCGACTTCCATACTCCCAATGCCTTCCATACTCAGTATAACTCTGTATCATCTGTCTGAGTATGAGACAGAAGTATTAATTCATCAATGGTAAGCTAACGAGAGTGTGTCTGTGTGTGTGCATTGTGTATTTGTGTGCAATTCTTCCCGGGAGAAGCAGTATAGGCTATATATAGTGAGGAAGGCAGCTGGGTGGGTGGCTGAATGCAGATCTTAAGAGAACTGGCTCACAACAAGAGTCCACACTTGGAGAAAAAATATATATACATATACTTACTGTAAATATGTACCCGCTATTAAGAAAACAAGGAAGATAGCCCACGCATTCGCGCGGGCATGAATCGTAGACTGTGTTCGTGTGTGTGAGAGAGAAAGAAGAATGCGCGCGACAGAGAGAGCGAGAGATAGAGAGAGAGAGAGAGAGGGGGGAGAGCGAGAGACTCTCGGTCTTATCCGCGCGATAGAGACCACCGGTCAGCTCGGCTCGACTCTTTAGTGTCGGTTTTTTAAAAACCGAGTGTCGGTTTTTAATTAACCGACACTCATAGTAAATTAAAGGTGTTAGTTTTTGTTAAAAAAAAGACACCTATATTATAGAAAACCGACACCTACAGTCTATTAAAGGTATAGTCTTTTTTTTATTTTCATCCCGCAGAGGTCGGAAATGATATATAGGTGCCGGTTTTATCACTTCCAGCACCTACAACACCGATCTCTATGTGTCTTTTTATAGTGTGATCAAATCATATATGTATGATTTAGTTACTATGTAAATAATCTAACAACATAAGCATATTAGAATACTTTTATGATTTAAATGCTATAGTTGCCTAAATGTTTTTGACGTAAATTTTGCTTTCTATTAGAAGAAGGAAAATAGGAGAGATAAATAGATAATAGAATGAAAAGAGAATTGGGAATAGGAGCGTACAGAGTACGTATGTATATGCATCCGCACGAATAGAGTGAGGGTCCAATTTAGAGTTAGATTAGGATGGGTGGATTACTTTTTTTTGCTACATCTATTGTAATGGTAAAAAAAAAGATGGGCCCACTAATTTAAATGATAATCAAGAGTTAGATGTTTCTTTACCACATGGCAGCTTAGAAGCGTTTGTAGAGTGCCATGTGGTGATATATGAGCGTTTGTAGAAAGTTTAATGAACTTTTAGTATATAACTAGGAAGGTGGCCCACGCGCATGCGTGGGCACTTATATTATTAAAAGATAAGATTATTGTTTGTTCAAAAATTTTGTCTCATAGATTAAGTGCAAACTAAAGTTCGGATAATGTTATTTTATAATAATTTAAGGGTTCTATTTTTCTTAAGGTATCTTAAAAACCATTCATAAACTTTTGAGTAAGAGAAGGATTAAGTACTTACGACTTTTGAATCATTTTTTTTCTCGAGTAAATAAGAAACTATTGCTAGTTAATTATCATATAGTCCATCTATATGCATACCGCGTAGTATAGCCACAAATAAAAATTGCGAGAGCAAGATACTCAAAATTCTTGTGATTAAATAGTCTCATAAAGGCGCATGATATAGTAAGAAAAAGAGAGAAGGGTATGCATGGAAAAAAAGAAGAAAGGGAAAAATGAAAAAAGGGAGAGGAAGCGTACGTACCCACGTACGTAGGTGCATACCTATGCCATGGGACGAGAGGTGGGATCTTGTAGTATTTAGTTTGTTCTAAGATCAATTTAATCTAACAGTTTATAATATTGGATGTCCCGATTTAAGTGAAAATTAAGCAGTGGATACTTTGCTGTTTTTTTTAGAATTTCTAATATTTGCTCTAATTTATTAGAGCACCACGTGGCAGCTTGAGAGCATTTTAATAAATTTTAAAGGACTTAACACATGTAATTAAAATATTAACCGCTTAATATATATGTATGGGGCACATGGTAATATTTGTTCCAGCTTCCTGCATGTTTATATGCATGTAGCTTAATATATATGTATGGGGCACATGGTAATATTTGTTCCAGCTTCCTGCATGTTTATATGCATGTAGAGAGAAATTAATTGTGTGGCTAGCAAGCCATTAGATGTCTAATTAATAGCAATTAATTTTGATACCTATTTACAGTTGTTTATAGTAGCTCTTACATATTCATCTTACGACTTTGATTATCCGTTGATTCCCAATTTACAGATTACCATCACTCGCATGAAAAAAAAATACGTACTATTTAAGGTTTAGGACAGCTGAAATTGATGAATTATCTGATTTATGTTGTAGCTATTTGAGGGTATAAACAAATAAATTGACTTCTAAAAAGTTAAAATGTGGTTTAAAAAAGGCACCATTTAGAAACTTGGAAAGCGTGCAAACAAAAATCCAACTATGTAATCTAGAAAAAAAGAGGGTCTTAAACTCCCTTATAACACCCTTGTTTTTGTAAGAGTTCTCTTGATATTCGTTAATATAGTGCTCAGATTTATAATATAATGATTTCTTTCACCTATATGAATAAATAGTACAAAATCCAAATACGACATAACACGATACATTATAATTATTCTGTAATCAACTCTCGATTTCAGCTTAAACAGAGCTAAATGTTAGAAAAAACACAACCCACAGTGTTTAATTCTTCTCTCGCTACATCATACCTTTAATTTTCTTTCCATGTTATTAACAAAATTAATCATCTCCATATATGATTTGATATGTGGCATAGCGGTAGTGCTGCGGCAGTCGTGATCACCTTAGATGCCTCAGACACGACGCTTTACACACGTGCAAAAGGCAAAGGTGCAGACGTGCATTGTGCAGCGGGCCAAAAAGATGATTTCGGATACTTTATTTATTAGCAAATAATATATCAAATGATTTAAATAATGGGTCTAGTGGTTCTAGTGTAAGTGCATATTAGTGAGTATAGATTTTAAATTGTTAATTTAATGGGTACACAGTATATAGTATATAATGTTGTAGACTTTATTTTGAAAGAATGCATTATTTGAGAATAATAGTCCAATGTAATAAAAATAGTTTCAATGATTTATATAGTGGGTCCATCAGTTTAAGTGTACGTATAAATCAGTTAATATAGATCTTAAATTGTTTATTTGATAGGTACGCAATATAGATGTGTAAACTTTATTTTAAAATAGTGCATTATTTGAAAATAATAGTATAAAATAATGAGTACATATGTTTAAGTGGAAATTATATTACATTATTAATTTAATGGTAACATATAATGGTGTAAATTTTATTTCAAAAATTGTAGAGCTAATTTAGTTACATGTGAGTTGTATGATGGTAAATTTGTTTGTTTGTAAAATTATGGTGATTTAAAAAATATCCATTATATAAATGGGAAAAAGAAGAAAAAAAGGAAAAAAAAAGAGGAAGGGAAGGAAGCGTACGTACATGTTACGTACGTATACCCACACATGCGCGGTAGGAGGAGGAGAGGTGGGACCCCACACTATTTGGTTTGTTTTATGATCAATTTCATCTAATGGTGTATAATATTGGACCCACCAATTTAAGTGAAAATCAAGGGGTGGATGTTTTGCTTTTTTTTCTTATAATTTCTAGGATTTTCTTTAATTTATTAGAGCGCCACGTGGCGGCTTGAGAGCGTTTGTAGGAAGTTTAATGGACTTTTAGTATATAAATAGCCCGCGCATATGCGTAGACACTTATTTAATGTTGCTTAACTTTTTTTATTATAAATGTTTACATTTAGATTATATTTTCAAAATAGATCTTCACTCTATTTTAAACATGTTTTAGTTAATATCTGGTTATGACATATTACATGAAACCATACAACCCTAAATTTATGACAATGACATGACTTTATGAGAACAACATGTGTCACGATAATAAAACAATAATGGAATAATGGAGTTTTTTTATTTCTATTTGTACTATATGTGATTTTCTTACCTGAATAAAGTGTTTTTTAAAATACTACCACGATAAAATCTCCAAAGGACCATATTGTTGGTTATATTTTGACAAATATATATAATTTTGCATATCTTATTTTTCAACGCCTTTCATAATCACATAAGATACCTTTACTAATTAATTTAGAGAATGAATCTATTTTCCCAAACTTATTTATAATAACTAATTGATTGAAGTATAATTCATAGTCACATCAATAGAGTGCATGACATACATTCATCAAATTATGTCTGATAAGTTGGAATTCCTCAACTATAAAAAAAAATATCATGAGTAGTTTATTGCGCATGTTAATTGATTGTTCATTTGTTATCAAAACTATTTGACAAAGAGAAAAACATACATATATGACCATAAATCCTATGATGGACTAAATGGTTATATTATAGCAAGATCACTGGCTTGAAATATTTTTCATAATTATTTTTTACATTTATGTAACATTTATGTTGCCCACTTATCATATACTATTGAAATAGTTCTAAAAATTAAAAAAAAGATGAGAATCTTAATCTCAGACATATTAAAACTAAATCATATCTGCTTAAAAATACACAACTAAATTGTGTTGTTTTCAATTATTTTACATATAGAGCTTTAAGTTAGCATTATATAGTCATCAAGTGTTATTTGACACCTAGAATATGATGTAAAATTATTTGAAATAGGAAAAGTACAAGTTACCCCCTAACTATTACGGTCGACCGAATTACCCCATAAACCCGAAACCAGACATCTTTCACCCTCAATTATTAATAAAAGATGAATTACCCCCCCCAAAAAAAAAAACTCAACCTGGAGTAGTTTTAGTCCTACATGGTAGTCCAGTCTGCATTTAAAAAAAATAAAATAGGTGGGGCCATATGTGACACTCTGTACCCTCTCTACCCCTCTCCTCTCTCACCTCTCTCTCTCTGCTTCTCTTCCTGAATCCCATTCCCCAGCCTCTCTCTTCTCCCTCCCATTGCTACTGGACCGGCCGGGTAGGCACACTGTCACCCCGCCGCTCTTCTCCTCCTCCTTCGTCTATTCCCCTACGCTTGCTTGCTTGATTGATCCGCCTCGTTGTCTCATCGGGAGAGAGGCATTGGTGATGGGGATCGATTAAAAACCGTGGTGGGACGACATGCTATGGTAGACATAGCTGCGGCCATATTTGTTGGCCAAGTTCTAGATGGCAGGGGTGTAGCAGAACCTGGCCATTGAGGACCAGCGCAGGTTCTCGCCTCCGGTACCTGCAACTCTCATCATGCGACAACGATATGCAACGGAAATGATGGAGACGACGGCCTCGATTGGAATGCGCATGTGGCTGCCGAGTCAGCTGAGGAGGAGCGGCCTCCGCCGCTTGCCGCCCCTAGCCTTGCCGATTGATATGTGGAGGGAGAAGAAAGAGAGAGATGATGAAGGGGTTAGGAAGAGATATGATATATGGGTCCTACCATTTTTTAAGAAAATGCTAACTAAATTGACACGTAGGACGAAAAACCACTCCGCATTGGGGGGGGACGTAATTCATCCGGTATTAATAGTTGAGGGTGAAAGATGTCCGGTTTTCGGGTTTATAGGGGTAATTCGGTCGACCGTAATAGTTTAAGAGGTAATTCATTATTTTTCTGATTATTATTATAACATTATTTATTATATGTTGACCTCATATATAATGATGTATTTATGAACATAGACATCAATATTTTATTTAATTAGAGGATCCGACTGGATCACAAATTAGATATATGATTTTAAAATAATTTATAGATAGGATGTTTAAAGAGTATTCATAGGATATTTTATTTTTATATTGTAAACGATCTAGTTTAGCTATGTATATTTGCATAACTTTATAGAGTAATATATTTTATTTTAAAATAGTGTAATATCATATTTTATGGAGCATCGAGTTTTTCAGTGGCACTACGTACCTGCTTTACGTATGTTTTTTTTACTTATTAATCGCTTTTATCGTAAGTCGGTACATGTTTTCTTTTCTTCCATTGAAGAGGAGATAAGATTCATTGTTTCTTCTCCGTATGTACGTACGTACGTACAAAGATAACTTACGTTTTGTTTCTTTGTCCGGCCCACAGTATAGATGCGAAAGTATTCTTTTTTTTTAAAAAAAAATAACACATCTAATCTAATAGTCTAAAGTATTGGGTCCACCAATTTAAATGAAAATCGACGGTGAGATTTAACAGTGCCATGTGGCGGTCTAGGAGTATTTATAGGAACGTCACGTGGCGGTTTGAGAGCGTTTCTAGGAAGTTTAATGGACTTTTAGTATATAATATAATATAATATAATATAATATAATAGATAGATAGAAGATAGATAGATAGATGATATATGATGTATGCGGTGCATCGTTGAATGGATAGATAGGTTCAGATATAATCTGTTGTAACAGAATAGATATTATCTATCCAACAACCTGCACTATCTTGTAAACCACAGTGATGGTTATTATCACCAATATATGAACAAAGGTGCGGCCCAAGAGGGTTCAACACTTCTGCACCTCTGGTGCTTCATATGGTATCAGAGCCCCACTAAAATCGCATCTGCTCGAACTCATGGGGAGTTCATCCAAGGCGACGGCCAGCAATCCGCTCGGTGGAAGCACGATCTTGGAGAAACTCTCCAAGACCAATCACGCGGTAAGGAAAGCGTAGATTCTGGGATTGGTGCGAGGAGCCCATCTTGAAGGGCACCTCACCGGCACGACGGCAGCTCCGACTGCTATAATCACGAAGCAAGGTGACAACGAGCTAATTAAGGACAGAGGTCCGGGGACCCAAATCCAGTCTATGAAGAATGGGTGGCAACTGGTAAGCAAATCCTGGCACAGGTAGCCACATGCAGCACCTCTGCAGAGCAAGGTTCACTTTCTCGGTTTGGGACTTTTGATAGGGGGTCACCGAAATCCCGAAATTTCGGAAATTTTGGTCCCAAATTTTGAGCAAAATTTAGTTGAATTTGAACAAATATTATCCAAATTCATGAAAAAATTGAAAAATTGAAAAATTTCGGACGAACTAATATCGTATTGGAGTGGACTGAAATGATCGAAATTTCGGAAATTTTGGTCCGAAATTTCCAACCCTGCTGCAGAGGCGTGCAGGATGCTTGAGGAGATGTACTCCTCGGTGATAATAGCGTGCTTCATCAACACTAGAATCGCTCTCTTCAACACCAAGAAGGGCGATCTAGATCTATCCGTCGCTGACTATCGCAAAGATGAGGGTGCTTAGTGATGAGATGACCGCCGCTGTCAAGAAGGTTGTCGACGATGAAGATCTCATCTCCTATTTCATTGCTAGCTCGACGACAACTTTGAGCCGGTCATCTCATCCATTGTCAGTAAAACCGAACCGATGATTAATTTCTGGGAGAGGCATACTCCTAGTGGCTTGGCTTTGAGCAGTGCCTGGCCCGTCGACAAACCACCGAAGCGACAGTCAATATGGCCAATCGAGGACGTGGCGGCTAACAGAGCAGGCACAATGGCAACCATGACCACGGGAACAATGGAGGCTACAACGGTGCAAACCGCGACCGAGATCATGGAAACGGTGCCACCGGCGGGTGCCAAGGAGGAGTTGATACTAGACGCAAGTGCTAACTCTGCTATAAAAGAGGACATATATACCAATCTTGGAATTTACTTTTCACTAATACAGATATGTGGAACTAGTACTTGAAGTATATATCTACCTATTTTTGTAATTGCCATGTTGGCTGTCTTTGTTGTTTCATTGGGTTGGATTGAGATGTTGTTAGTTGACTCTTTTTGTCTTCGCCATGGCTATGATTTTTTTCTGGGTCCGCCAGTGCTACAGGAGGTGATGTGTCGATTGTGTAAGGTGAAAGAGCCACAAAATTTTATTTGGTCATTTCAGATTTGCTAAAGTTCTACTAGTAGTTATTTCTTTCCGTTTGTTTTAAACTCCAACTTTAAACTTCAACTTTCTCTTTTTCCATTAGCACACTTTCCAAACTTCTAGATATTGTATTTTTGATAAAAAGAATATATAAAAGTTTCTTTAAAAATCAAATGAACCTATTTTTCAAATTTATAATAATTAATTATTAATTAATCATGTGTTAATTGCTTGCTCTGGTTTCTGTGCCAATTAAAATCTCAGTTCACGAACGAAGCCGCTAGCAGGAATCGATATTGTGACTCTTAACAACCTCAAAAGACATCCCTTTCAAATATACTTTCTCCATCTAAAAAACTTAATCTACAAGGGTTAACCCTCTCTTAATACAACGAATTTAGATAAATGGTTATCTAGATTTGTTATGTTAGGAGGGATCACATCCTCGTCTAAGTTGAGTTTTTTTATTTGACGAAAGGAGTATTTTGTTTAATCTTCAGCAAGTCAGTCCACACACGCAAGATTAAATTTTCAATAGTACACAACCTCACTCCTCTCCCTTTCCGGGTGGGGATGGATGATTCTTTAGTTTCCTAGTTGTCATTTTCATAACTACAAATCGCTGCAATCCACGAGCTTAACTTTTGGTCTCATGCATGCATGTGTGGTAGGCCAAGAGGCGACCTATGTCGCCAAGTTTGACTCCGTATATCTGACAATGTTTGTCTGATACCACATGGGTGATGGGTGTGCATTGGTACAATGGACACGCAAATCTAAAGTCATGTCATTTTAGTCATATGAATCAATTAGAAAAAAAAGAATCAATTGAAAAGACGACTGATTTCGCGCCTTATAATTGTTCATGGTATAGCTGGACATGACCCGGTCGTAGACTCGGTAGTACTCCCCAAGTGATATTAATTTATATGGCTCTCCCATGCTTGATCCCAGCATAAATTGCGCCCAAAAATCCAAGATCGCCACTTCCTTTCTACACTTGCTTCACCATAGAAGGTTAGTTGATCCTAGTTCAGCTCCTGCTTACCTTTTCTCTCTCTCTCTCTCTCTCTCGCTAGTGACGCTTACTAATTTTATGCGGCAAACATTCCCTACATCTGAGAAAGCTTTTCTCAGATTTTATACGACACACAACTTCTCTTCTGCAAATTAGAAAATGCCAAGCAATATTTAATATTTTCTTTAATTTTCTTCACTTTGTGAATGCCACCTATTTTTGTTTTGTATTCATCTCGGCTGTTATACCATGTGATAATTTGGCTCCCATGTCGTCTATCATTAATTTGAGTTTTTCTGCGTTTGTTCGTGTGTTCTTGCATGTCGTTCAGTTAATGATCGAGCAACCCTCTAGCCTCCAGGCTTGTTCCTTTTGTAATGAACATAGGCTGTGTTTAATTCGTGTGCCAAATTTTTTTTAAGTATACGGACACATATTTGAAGTATTAAACGTACATTAATAACAAAATAAATTACAGATTCCGCCCATAAACTGCGAGATAAATTTTTTAAGCCTAATTAATCCGTTATTAGCAAATGTTTACTGTTGCATCATATTGTCAAATCATGGCGTAATTAGGCTCAAAAGATTCATCTCGCGATTTACATGCAAACTGTGCAATTGGTTTTTTTCGTCCACATTTAGTGCTCCATATATATGTCCAAACATTTGATATGACGGAAATGTTGAAAGTTTAAAGAAAAAATTTTGAATCTAAACACAGCCATAAACACAGCCATAGAAGTGTTCCTGATTTGTTATTGTACGTGATCCAAGAAGGGGAACTTATATATTCACATGTTTCTCAGTCAAAGTAGTTGGGTTAGGTATCAGGAAAGTGTGGTTGTCTAATCTGATGAAGTTATTGAATCAGCTCATAGCTTTACTGCTAAGATGTGTGTGTTATGCAGTATTACATGTACCATCCTTTTGAATCATATTAGAGAACTTCCATATTTCCATAAGATGAATATGCAGTGGGTTTCGCGATATACTTAAAGATGGCAGAATTGGATTCTTTATTTTTATGAAAGAGTAAAATACACGGCCGGTCCTTAAAGTTGAGCGCGGGTGTCACTTAGGTCCACAATCTTGTAAATTGCACATCTAGATCAACCATCTTGTTTAAGTGACTCATTGAAGTCCAAAGGACCTTTGACCGGGTTGACTGGCTTACGTGGCGATCCAGCGTGACAACATATTTGCATTTTGCCCCCCATTTTGCTTCCCCTCTTCCTAAATCTCTCTCTCACGCGTCGGTGGCGAGCGGCGAACGGCGACGTGGAGGGGCGGGCATCGGACGGCGGCGCACGGGGACGGCCCCGCTGCCCTCCCACGTGGCGTCGCTGACTCTGCCCTTCCGCTCCGAGGCTACGAGACTCCATCGCTGCCACCGCGCCTAGCTCGTCGCTGTCGTCTTCAACCTGGGGGTGCGGAGGATGGCGTTGATGGCGGGCGGCAAGAGAGGAGGCGTCGGTGTCGGGTGGGAGAGGAGGCGTCGGTGGCGAGCGGCGAGAGAGGAGGCGTCGGTGGGGGCGGGAGAGGAGGCGTCGGTGGTGAGCAGTGAGAGAGGAGGCGTCGGTGGCAGGGAGATCCGGTGGCCGACGTCGGCCCCAGTGACGTGCGCTGGGTGCTGCGCCTCTCCGCCACGCCCGCCTCGCCGATGCTTCCGCTTCTCCGCCATTGCCGCACCGTGTGGGCCGACTGCTGGCCCGCCCCCGCGCGCGGCTACATGCCTTTGCCTCCGCCTCCGCTGCCGACTACACAAGCGCGCCACCGGCGCCCGAGCGAGCCCCGCCTCTCCCACTGGCCGCTCGCGCTACCTCCTTCTCTGCTCCGCCGACGGCCGCCCGAGCAACCTCCGCCTCCGCTGCCGCTACTAGCGCCCGAGCGTCGTCCTCGTCGTCGTCCTCCACTCCTCCGTCGCCATTCTCAATGCCGTCGTGCTGGTGAGCTAGTGAGGGGCGGCGTGGCAGCAGGATCCCGACGCTGCCGCGATGTTATGGATCCCGGCGTTGCCGTGATGCCTGCCCCCGTGCTCTCGCCCACCGCTGCTCTACCAGCCGCAGCCACTCGCGCGTGTGTGTCGTGCTAGTGTGTTGCTTGCTACTGGCGCTCGCGGCACCGTCGGTAGCGGCGGTGGCGCGGCATGACTACAACGAAGGATTTGGGGATTTTTGTGCTGTCCATGGCACTACTGTTGCGGAGGGGCTTGTTTGTAAAATTGGTGCTTGTGTGGCGTGCCACGTCGGCAGTCAGAGCCGGTAAAGTGGGGTTTGGACCTCAATAAGTCACTTAAACAAGATGGTGGACATATATGTGCAATTTACAATATTATAAACCTAAGTGACACCCGCGCTCAACTTTAAGTATCGGCTATGTATTTTACTCTTTATGAAACAATAGATCAATTCCTACTGAGTATATATTAATACGTTTAAACAAATAAGAACAGAGTTCAGTGAAATCCTACTAGTTTTATATTATTAATAAGTTGAAATAAAAACAGAGTTCGGAGGAGTCAAGGAACTGAAAAGCAGAAAAGAAAAAAAAAACAAAAATTGATGCTACAAGGATTCTAGCTGTTCTATAATCCAAGATGAATGTCCCACCATGGATAACCATGGCGAATTCATTCTTGCACTGATTTCTGCATTATGCTCCATGAATAGTATAATTATCTCCATACAGAATTGGACAGGAAGGGAGTAGTATTTTACTATTTCTAAATGATGCAATGACAAATATTTCCAGGTTGTTCAAATATTTTTGTTGCATCAGTAATACTTATGTAACATCATAAATTTAAAAATTGTTAACAGAGCTGTTCGGAAATAAGTGCTCAAGGCAGTGATCTTTTTGTCATTTGTGACCTTAGAGATTGGGTTGATTTTGATACATCTTCCTGGTAGGCCACAATTTTGTCACTACAAATTATAATCATTTTTTATATTTATAGTCTTATAAAAGAAGCATTTTGATTTTGCTCTCAAATGGTAGAGGCAGGTAATAAATGGCAACGCAAGGTAAACAGTGCAACACTCTAGAAGATTTGCTATTCGATGACATAGGAGACCCATTGCCTATTAAGCTATCAGTACTGCAAAGCATCACAAATGACTTCTCGGAAGAGCAGATTATTGGAAGTGGTGGCTTCGGAATAGTTTATAAGGTATGTCTGACTAATTCTTGATTTTATCAGTTATAGGAGCATTTCAAAACCTACCATCTTGCTAATTTCGAACAGGAAGTCCATGTTACCTTACCAACTGAATATATAAATGTCCAACTGGAACCGTACAACTGAACCAGTATACCATATTTTTATACTGATTGGAGGGTCCTCCAAAGTCACATGATAATTCATGAGAACACGGGCTGAAAAATTTCAGGAAAAACAGAAATTGACTTAGAAATTATTACGATTGTCTATGATGGATTAACATGGCTCGTCATAGATGAGTCATCTTTGGTGGGCCAAAAAGTATCTCGTTTAAGATATGGCTACCGGGGAGGACCCGTCACACATGTCAGGTCATCTGTGACGGGCCATAATTGTAACCCGTCACAAAATGATCTATGTCATCTATGACATCATAGATAATGTTATGAACCATCATAGATGAGATCACTCATTTTTTAAAAAATTCACGGATAAAAAATTCACTAATGAGTAAAAGTTCCAAATTTCGAATTTTCTAAAAAACCTCGGTTGGAGAAATGCCCTATATAAAAGTTGTAGATCTCAATATAACTTTATAACTGACAATATTTTCATTAGAGATCGTATACATCCCCAAATATGCATTAAAGTGATGAGATCTATTTTTAAAAATGAAAAATTGACTTTTTCAAATGACCTCGGATGAAAACATGGTATGGATCAAAGTCGTCGTAGAGCTCAACCAGATCTACAACATTATAATTGACAATAGTTTTATTTGGGATAGTTTACATGCCCTAAGGTGAGATCTATTTTGAAAAACAAAATTTTAAATTCTTCAAATGATCTCAGACGAAGATATTCCATATATAATATTAAACACGATGAGATCTAAAACATTTTAGTTGATGATGTTTTCATTTGAAATCATTTAGAGTGTTAAATATATGTTACATGCTTTGGAGAGGAATAACTAAAACAATAATATTGAAAGAGAAATCAAATCAACATGTGCTCTATAGTTGATGAGTTTGTAAGGGTGCTCTTTTTAGAGAGGGAGGTCTTGAGTACTAAACACAACAAATGCAAGCATATCTACGTTTCTAAAAAAATGTGGAATTGTGGGTAGTGACATGTCATCATGTATAGAATGGATAGCTAGTGAAATTCAAATTTTTTTAATTTTTTTTGAATGCGCATTTAAAGTTCAAAATCATGACTCGTGATTTAACATCAATGATGGTTCGTAAGTTACTACCCATCAGAGATGAGTCATCAGTGACGGGTGAGAAGTTGTGACACGTCAGAGATGACTCAACACTGATGGGTTGAAAGTTACTACTCGTCAGAGATGACTCACCTGTGATGGGTGTTCACCCATCAAAGATGGTATTTTGTCATCACTGGTCACTTTAACTCTGACGAACACCGAACCCGTTAGAGATGACGAGTTGATGAGACCGTCATGTTTGACCTGGTATGGTGTAGCAATTAACATATAGAGTTGAAAATTCACAGGGAGTGCTTGGAGATGAGCTTGTTGCGGTGAAGAAGCTTTACTCATTTCATGCAATTAAAGACGAACCATTTCAACGCGAGGTTGATTGTCTCATGAGGATTAGGCACTGCAATATAGTATGGTTTGTTGGGTACTGTGCTGAAACATCTACAAATGTGGTACGAAAAGGAAGGGAAAATATGTTTGTGGATTCGAAAGAAAAGTTGCTTTGCTTCGAGTATCTACGTAATGGAAGCCTTCGCAGTCATCTTGATACTGGTATAACTATATGTGATCCATTTGCTCCATTTATGATGTTCATTCTGAGTAAAAATATTTACATTGTGGAAAAAGTAATAGAAAACCACTAGTGTATCGGTAAATACAACATAGTAATAAGAGGTTTGTTGACCTAAAATTGTGCAAATATAATTAACTCCAAATTTGAGTTGCGGGCAAAATTATGGTATCTACATGGCCAGCCACCACTATATATTGTAATGGTCATATATTCGAAGTGCATGGCAATGGTGTGCCAAAATAAAAGGCATTATGAATAATTTTGCAATTTATACTACAAGGCTATGATGTACTATTTATTTGTCGTACAGCCGGATCTTGTGTGCTTCAATGGCAGATTTGTTACCAAATAATCAAAGGTATTTGCCTGGGTTTGCACTATCTGCATGAGAGGAAGATAATTCATCTAGATCTCAAACCAGATAACGTACTGCTCGATGACAGTATGGTGCCTAAAATTGCGGATTTTGGTTTGTCAAGGCTCTTGAGTGAAGAAAAAAGCCGCATGGTCACTGAGAGAATTTTTGGAACAAGGTTAGTCAAGTATGTGTGTGTGTATATATATATATGTGTGTTTATATACATATGTATACATGTATATGTATACACGTATATATATACATACGTATATACGTATACATGTATACATATGTATATATATACACATATATATATAGAGAGAGTAAAATTAACTCAGGCTCCATGGTGCACGGTGCACGGGCTCTAAAATTCAAATTGAATATATACCTAATTTAAATGAGTTTGAATTTTTTTTATATGTTTAGGTATGAATATTAACTTCCTTACTAACAAGTTCAAACAAGTTTGAACTGAGTTTGAACAATTTTTGTTAGATTTTAGTTCTAGGTATATAACATCCAAACATATTATTAGTTAGGTATGTAATAATGAATTGTGAATATAAAGTTGAGTTTGAGTTGTTTTCGTTGATAGGTATAGGTATGAATCAAATTCTTATATCTAGGTATATACTCACAATTTGAAAATTTTAAAAAATTTAAGAGAATTTGTGTGTTTCATATACCTTGGAGTCCGGGCACTATGTAGTCCCATATATATATATATATATATATATATATATATATATATATATATAGAGAGAGAGAGAGAGAGAGAGAGAGAGAGAGAGAGTTTCATATATCTTTGCAAATGAGTTTTCCCGTGGATCCGCTTTCCTTGGACCTGAGATTACAGGTGTCCATTGATGCAGGAGATACATGGCACCCGAATACTTAGTTAATGGAGATATCACAGTCAAGTCAGATATATACAGCTTGGGTTTGATAATCAGAGAGATGGTGATGGGTCCTAATAATGAAGGAACAACGACAGAAAATGTATATTCAAGAAGAAATAATTAATAATCAGTACTACATTTTAGATTGTTTGAGTTAATACTACTACGTGTGTAACTTTTTGCTAATGAAATTGAATTGCTTGTCAGGTACTAGAAATCTGGAGGCATAGGTTGGAACAGGATTCATCAAAGATGAGGCAGACGCCAATCGAAATGCGTTACCGGCAAATAATAGAAGCGTGCATTGAGATATCAGAGACATGCATAGCGGGTAAACCAGATAAGAGGCCAACCACAGGGGATATCCTTCGTCGGCTTGAGAAAGAGGAAGCAGGGAATTGGTCTATCGTCCCAGTTACTCCAGTTGTAGATTGGGTATAAATAAATCATCTCTTACTATAAAATTATTTTATAGATCACTAATTCCTAAAATTTAACATGCAAACATATCATATCATCATCAACTAATAATTATAATAATTATAGTCGATATACCGAGTTTTCATTGCAAACCCCCAAGATATTATTACTACATACTAAGGATAACAACATTTAAACATCATGCAACATGCATGCTATATTATTATAATTTATTAATCTAATAGTTTTAGAGATTTAAAATGTAAACTTGTCAAATCATCTTACATAATTCGCATAATGTTTCAGTATTTCTCTCCATTATTTTTCTATAATATCCTATATACCTATATAGTTCATCCTTATTTAGTTTATGATATTTTTCTTTTCTCATTAAGTCATAGCACATCAATTATTTTTAGTCCTTAGATGATTAATTTATGGTTCAAATTATCTCTTTTCTTTTCTTCTCTCATTGAGTTATATTATCTCAATTTTTTTAGCACTTAGATGTATGGTCTAAATTATCTTCTTTTGTTTCCTCATAAAGTAACATCATCTTACTTTTATATTTGGATCATCATTCTATATACTATTTAAATTTAATTCACATTAACTTACGTAAACTTATGTTTATTTAAGATTATGTTGTTTAAACTATCTCACACTTTTTTTTTTACTCATTTTTATCATAGTAAATTTCGCAACAGCGTAAGGGATTTCATCTAGTATGCATATATACTATCATGTCGCTTGAACAGTACATCTTTCATTCAAAGATTCACCAAGTACATCCAAAAAGCTTTAGATGATGACGAGTATACTGAAAAGTAATTACCGTGAGCCCGAATGTTTGGCTGAATATAAGTACTCCCTCTGTACCAAAATAAACGTAACCATTAGTTTCCACATATAACTTTAATCGTTCGTCTTATTTATTTTTTTTAAAAAAATAAAAAGCATAAGTCAAGTATAAAATACTATTCATGTTTTATAATCTAATAACAATAAAAATACTAATCATAAATTTTTTTAAATAAGACGGATGATAAAAGTTGGACACGGAAACTCATGGCTACGCTTAGGGCTGTTTGGATGGGGGACTAATCTTTAGTACCTGTCACATCAGATGTTTGGACACTGATTAAACATAGACTAATGACAAAACTCATTTCATAACTCTGGAATAATTCGCGAGAGGAATTTGTTGAGTCTAATTAATGTAATTCACTGGGAGTACCAAGCATAGACACAGGCAAATAAGGGAAAGGGATGTCTTAACTGAAAACAGAGAAAGACAAAAAAACTAACAACAGGCTCTTTCATTGCCGATCATTTACTTCGAATGGTTCTGTGATTAGATTTTATTTTGCTTCCGTGGCAGATAAGCTCGCTATCCAGGTTGATGGAGAGCATAAAGCGAATGGCTGTAACTTCACCCGAACCGCGAACAATTCGAGGTGAGGAGTCCAAAGCGTTGCAATTGCAACCTGGGCCTTCTCAGCCAGGGGACAGGAGACCAGCTGATAAGGTAAATGAAGAAACAAAAGCCCAAATAAATATTAATAAATTGATTTATTAACATTTATATAAATATAGACAATACTAGAAATTATTATATTGTAAAACGGAGGGAGTAGTACTGACAGACATTTACAGAATCTACTGTGGATTATACTTGGTACCGAACAATCCAAATTTTTATATTGGTTGACGAACGCATGTAGAGTTTTTGGTTGGATGCTACAAGCAACGCCAAGTGCTACATGCTATCATCGAGATTATTAAAGGTTACATGGGGAGAAAGCCCCGAGCACTGGAAATGGATCACCCTCCCCGATTCTAGGTAAGGTTTCCATACTGAGCAAACTTTCAAATCTCTACATTTCATACTATAAGTCTTTGACTATTTTCTTACTGAAAGTACTTTAAATTTGCCCTATGTTTATAGTAAAATATAATAATACCTTTAATATAAAGCAAACATTGTATCAAAATATATTTGATGCTAAATTTAACGGAACTAATTTGGTATCATAAATGTTGCTAATTTTTTCTATAACTTTGGTCAAAATTAAAGAAACTTTGAGTTAAAAAAAGTTAAATGACTTACAATATGAATTGAAACGGAAGGTTTATTTTCTCCGTTGGAACAAAGGTCTATTTTCCAAATCCATGAAACAGGCACATGTATATTAATTTGTTTTGTTTTCTCTGCTGGTAAAATACAAAGGCTTGTTAATTTCCAAATCCTGAAAACATGCACATATTAATTTTTTGTGTTTTATTTTTCCTCTGTTGGTACAAAGGTTTGCCGAATGCGCGGAGCTCCTAAACGTGTACTGGCTGGCGGTGATTGGGGAGATCGCAACGGAGGACCTGACGCCGGGTACTCGCTACGCGGTGTACCTGGTGTACAAGCTGACGGGCACCTCCGTCGGCCTGAGAGGTGGCCAGACGCAGAGGTCATCGCTCAGGCTCTACGGCGAGATCACCGTCTCCACCGGCAAGGTCAGCGTCGACGTCGTCCCTGCAGCGGCGCGCGGAATGGCCGCCGGCGTGGCCTATCCTGTGGCCAGGGGAGACGGCTGGATGGAGCTCAAGCTGGCCGAGTTTGCTGCCGACGAGAAGCTGCTCGGTGAGAAGAAGGTGATAGTGGACTTCCGCGAGGAGAACGACCATGTCAAGAAGAGTGGTCTTGTTATAGAGGGCATGGAGTTCAGGCCCAACAAGTGAAGCTCGCAAAAGGCTCAACATTTTGTTCCACAAGAACAATTTCTAGTATCCTAACTATTCTCAGCACATAAAATGACAAGTTTTATCTCTTTAATATACTTTATCTATCTATCACTGTTAGTATTTTAATAATGATGAGATATTTTGATCATTTTTACTCTCTACTAATTTCACCGTGAGATACCACTACAACAAAACAACCCAATCAATGGAGACATCTTATTTGTAGGTTAGAGACGAAACGTCTCCCATAGATAACTGGGACGCTTTATAACAAAACAACCCAATAGAGACATCTTATTTGTAGGATAGAGACGTTTTATTTCGTCTCCCACAGATAACTGGGACGCTTTTATAAAGCGTCGTAGGGACGCTTTTATAAAGCGTCGTAGGAACGTCTCCGTTTGCACTGTCGCGTACCTATATTATTTAAGACGTTGCTAGAGATGTCGCGTACCTATATTATTTAAGACGTTGCTAGAGACGTGTAAATTGCATCTCTACAAAATATCGAGATGCTTTTATAGAAGCATTAATATAGGCACGCACATCTTAATATATTTGATATTAACGCTTTCATCTGTGCTCGAACACAGCACCTGCAGGTTGCAAAGTTCATGCACTAACCAAGTCATTAACGTGAACAATCTTGAAGGTAAATAGATAGTTTTTCTTATATTGCAACTCTGCAAACATGCATACTGTAGCAGATACATTAAAAGGAGACCGGAGGGAGTATACTCTTCTTAAATAGATAGTTTTTCTTATATTGTAACTCTGCAAACATGCGTCCTGTAGCAGATACATCTCAGCAAAAACAAATAAAAATTAATAGGACCCGCTTGTTAGCGTTGGTTTTTCTCTCCACCTTCTCTGCTTCTCTATCCGTGAGAGGACAGAGTGCTGCCAGCGAGGGCCAGTCCAAACAAGGAGGGAAGGAAGGGGGCTGCACGAGCTCAGCTGTCCCACACATGGTGAGTGGGCGGCCGGCTGCCAATGGCTGGGAGGATATGGTG
The DNA here is from genome assembly GCF_034140825.1 of Oryza sativa Japonica Group. NCBI lineage: Eukaryota > Viridiplantae > Streptophyta > Magnoliopsida > Poales > Poaceae > Oryza > Oryza sativa. Next base: position 18,607,908 of record NC_089046.1, read on the forward strand.
GGCGTAACGGGGAGGGCGCAGTGGGGGTTGGAGATGGCAGTGCACTAGCGAGGGGGTCGTCAGAGATAGCGGGGCAGCGGTGAGGTGGGCTCGAGGCAGCGGCTCATCAATCCCACGAATAGGAGGTCGAGCTTGCTTGGGAGACGTCTCTGCAAGCTCATGGAGGGCATCCACCATCTCCTCCGGATTGGCAGAGAGGCGAGGAGGAGGTGGGAGGTGGTGGAGAGGCTGCCGGGTGACCGACGCCGATAGCAGCACAATGGTGAGGCTTGGCGCTGGTGAAGCGAGTGCGGGAGCAGAGGAACCCGAGGAGGGTGCCCCTGGGGTCGGCGACAGCGGCTCCGTGGTGGTAGAGCTTGAAGCGCTCGCTGTTGACCACGAAGACCACCACCTCTGTCCCGGGCGCCATTGCCACCTATCTCACTGCCAAGCGCCGCCTGCCTCGCCGAAAAAACTGCCGCCGCAGTAGCTTTTTCCAGCCGTCCTCACCCGTCCCTCGCGTATACCATTGTCGGCCGCGAGATGCGAGACGTGCGCCACCTGCTGCCTCTATCGGCGCCCGTGGCTCTGCTTGCACGGGCTCAAGCCCCTCCTGCCATTGACCGCTGTGCAACGCTGATAGACACCACCGTCGCTAGCTCAGTTCAGAGAGAGAGAGATGGAGGTGAGGGAAGGGAAGGGACAAAAGAGAGAGGATGGGATCGGAAATCCTGTTTGGCGATCGATCGCCCTGGGGATGGATCAGCGATCGATCCCCTCCCCCCTCCCTCCCTCCACCCCTCCACCTGGTTTCCTTTTTTGCCACCACATTACTTTCCTATTTTAGTAAATTTATACACCTCAAGTTTACACATCTAAAGTTTAGAAACCAAAAGTTTATATATCCGATTCAAATTTGAATTTGAATTCAAATATTTTTTATATATAGTATTTCTATACATCTAAAGTTTATACACCTAAAGTTTATAGACCTAAAGTTTATAGATCTAAAGTTTATAAGTTAAAAGTTTATATATCTGATTCAAATTTGAATTTGAATTATATCCGATTCAAATTTGAATTTGAATTCAAATATCCGATTCAAATTTGAATTTGAATTCAAATATTTTTCATATATAGTATTTCTATACATCTAAAGTTTATACACCTAAAGTTTATATACCTAAAGTTTATAGACCTAAAGTTTATATACCCGATTCAAATTTGAATTTGAATTATATCTGATTCAAATTTGAATTTGAATTCAAATATTTTCTATATATAGTATTTCTATACATCTAAAGTTTATAGACCCAAAGTTTAGAAGTTAAAAGTTTACATACCCGATTCAAATTTGAATTTGAATTCAAATTTTTTTATATATAGTATTTCTATACATAAATTTTTCTAACTTCTGTTTTTTTTAAAAAAATGTGGAGATGTGTAAACTTGAGGTGCACAAACTTTAGGTGCATAAATTGACTAAAATAGGAAAGTAATGCGGTGCCAAAAAAGGAAATCAGGTGGAGGAAGGGAGGGGGAGGGGTGGGGAGCGAATCTGATCGCTACCCCATCCCCACGGCGATCGATTGCCGATTAGGCGTACCCGGATGGGATGAAGGGAAGAGATAGATGGGGAGAGTATGACATGTAGGGTCCACCGAATTTTTTTAAAAAATAATTGCTGACTAGATTTCCATGTAGGACCAAAACCACCCCGGTTTGAGGCAGGGGGTTATTTATCCGGATTTAAGAGTTTAAGGTGCTGAATGGCCGGTATTGCAGCTCAGGGGGCAATTCGATCGACCTCGATAGTTTATGGGGGTTAATTCATACTTTTTGAAAAAGGAAGTGGAACCAAATGAGAACAAGCCGCTTGGGCTGTGTTGCTTGGTCGGTGTTTGTCACGCCCAGAAATTCCCGAATAGAATTCCAAGCATAGTGTGCATTAAAATCCCTGTCCAGGACTGGCCGGGGTACACAAACGACAAAGTTGACATACAGATCCACGTCTTACATACATTATAAGAGTCTTATATAAGTGCAGCGGAAAAACAAAAGATAACTGGAGCTAAGCCTTGACTTGAACGGCAGCAGGAACACCACTCCACAGGCATCCTCGACAGCACGGACGAAGCCTACTCCTCGGAGAAACCACCATCTGACGCATACTCAAACTCTGGGGTTGGGGAAAAATAGAGCAAGACTGAGTACTACCCACTGTACTCAGCAAGTCATACCGGAATCGGGGTATGATGCAGGATATTGCCAAAGGATAGCTAGAGAGGTTCTTTTGCATAAAGCGAGCATTTATAAACAGGTGTTTAAAGCGGTAAAACAATTGTACTAATTAATCAATATTAACCATCCACTGTTCAACGCTACACCACGTTGCAACAGGCCCAACCAACCACCTGAACTAATCAGTTCCATCAGACAACACTAGGGTGAGACTAATCACGGTGAATCTGTTTGACCGCCCATAACCGCGGGCACTGCTATTCGAATAGTTTTACTCTGATCAGAGATGTACAACTGTACCCACAAGACACAGCCCCACGACACGTTTCCATGCGCCGACATGCCACCACGATATACCGGATAGAGGCCGTGACAGGACCCTTCGCATAACCCCCTCTAACCAAGCACACCACACCTCAGGTTTCACCCCCACTCCTCGCAAGGCAGCGGGTAGTCCCCTCTCGTGCCTAGGTGAATCCGGAAGCCGCATAGGCCGTCGCAGGACCCATCCAAACTCCATCACGCCCACCCTTGCCTGGATGCGTCAGCTAGAGGAAAGCTACACTACAAGCCCAGCCGTTGCCCACGCTGGCTTGTGGTAAGTACGATAAGTTCTTCCAGGGCATCCCGCGAACCGATCCTTAATTGCCATGGGCGCGACCTTCAAAACCATGCACCCACAACCCACCATGTGATTGATTTTAGTTAACCAACACCGAAGCGGTGGCACTAGTCCAGCATTAACATTAGAACCTACAGTCTATACATTAGTATGTTTTCCCCATTGTGTGCTAGTTGAATTAAGCATGGCTAAGCAATCCCTAGTCCAATCTCTAATCATGTTTATATCCCAAGTTATCAAAGGAGCATGGTACCAAAAATAGCATGGCTGTAACATTAGGTAAACATCCCGTACTATTATTGCAAAACAATGCAGTATTTGAAGGAAAACAATAGACCATTTGCAATATAGGATCAATATGTTCAAGTGACAAGCATGACTTGCCTTGCTCTGCTCCTGGAGGAACCTCGGCGACTATTTCAAAGTACACCGGAGCATCGGGAGAGCCGGAATCTAAGCGACATACAAGGCAAACAATACAAACAGGCTATAAGACTACTGAAACAGAGAACAAAACCATTATTAATGGATTCTACACATTTTTCTTGATTTACTGAGACTTGAATGGGCTTAAACGGAGCTCGGATGGATTAGATATGAATTTTAGAAGATTCACAGTGATTTTACTATAAACAGAAAAATCCTTAATTGAATTATTGCACAATAAATAAATCCCGGGGAGAGAGAGAGGTGGCGCCGACATGCGGGCCCCACATGGCGATGACACGGGTGGCAATCCGCGGTGGACCGAGTCTACGGACCGGGGAAGGGACGGCGCACGACGTGGCGCCGACGCGGCGGCCACACGGCAGCCACGTGGGCGGCCGAACGGACGGCCCCGATCTACCATCCGGTAGATCGAACGGCGGGTACGGCTCGTGGCCGGTGCGTGTGGGCATGTCTCAAGCCGGCCCGGCGGCCATGGCGCGCGGCGGCGTGGCGTGCCTGCAGCGGCGACGCGAGGCGGCGACCGGCCGGCGGCGGAGGGCGACAGCGTCACGGCGACGCGGGCGGCGGAGCAGCGGCTAAGCGGCTAAGCGGCTAAGCGGCGGGTACCGGCGCGGGAGAGAGAGAGGAAGGGGAGGAGGGACCTCACTGACGATGACCGACGACGGCGAGCGATGGAGGGCAGCGGCGTTAGCGGAACGAGCTCCGGGATCACCTAAGGAATCAAAAGGGAGGGGTTAGAGAGCGGGAGAGAGACCACGGATGGCTAGGGTGCCGGCCGAAGGCGGCGGCCATGGCCAAACTCATCGGCGCACGGTGCGGAGTGGGTTTCGGCGGCGGAAATCGGCGGCAGAGAGGCGGACAGCACGGGCCTCGGTCTCGCGAATGCAACGGCGTCGACGGTGCGGCTCGGCGCGGCGGCTAGCGGTGGCCGGAGCAATGGCGGAGGCGGTGGAGAGGTGTGCGACGGCTCTAGGGCGGTGGAGGGCACGGGAGCGGGCGAATGCAAAGCGAAAAAGAGAGAGGAGGGAACGGGGGTACTTTATATAGGCACAGAAGGGCCGATCGTGGCCGGGGTGGCCGCGATTTCGCCAGCGGAGTAGGGAGAGGTGGGGAGGAGAGAGAGGCGAGATTCTAAAATCGAATCCCGGCTGTCTCGAGCACGGGCGCGGGTGAGGGAGAGGGGGAGTGGGTGCGGGAGGCGCGGGCGCATGCGTAGGCGTGGCCGACGTGGCCCGGAGCAGGCGGGGCGTGGACGCGGCGGCGGTTGCGGGCGCGGTGGCGGCGGCTGGTGGTTAGGGAAGGACCCGTTAGGTGGGCCCCACCTGTCGGCGACCCCGGGAGAGAGGAGGAAGGCGGCCGGCTTAGCTGGGCCTCGGCCTGTGGGCCGGCCCAGCGGGAAGGAAGGGGGGAAGAGAGAATGGGCCGGCGGCCCATGCTGAAAAGAAAAAGGAGGAAAAAAGAAAGAAAAAGGAGGAAAAGAATTTCCAGGGAATTAAATATTGCTTGTGCTCAATTTTAATTGGTTAAAATTATTTCTAGAGCTCTGAAAATTCCACTAAAAATCTTGTTAGCATATTTCAACGTGTAGAACTCAAGAAAAATCCCACATGACAATTCCGATTATTATTTGCATTAATTTATTAGGGTTTCTCTTGCTTTGACACCGATATTTTCTCATGGTGATTTATAAATTCAATTTAGGCTTGGGGAGAGAATTCAGGGTGTGACAAACCTACCCCCCTTAAACGGAATCTCGGCCCCGAGATTCGGAGGAGCTGGTGAAGAGGTGCGGATGGGCGGCCTTCAACTCATCTTCCCTTTCCAAGGTTGCTTCTTCATCTGAATGGTGGCTCCACTGAACCCTGCAGAACCTAGTGACCTTGTTTCTGGTTCTCCTTTCACTGGTCTCAAGAATACGAACTGGCTTCTCTACATACGTCAGATCTTCTTGGATATTGATGTGCTCTGAATCGGCTTGTTCTTCGGGTACCCTCAGACACTTCTTTAACTGGGACACGTGGAACACGTCATGGATACCGATCATATTGGATGGAAGTTCTAGCTGATAAGCAACTTCTCCTCTTCGTTCCAAGATTCTGTATGGTCCCACGAAGCGTGGTGCCAACTTGCCTTTCGTTTGAAAACGGTGTACTCCCCGGAGCGGAGTAACACGAAGGTACACGTAATCCCCTGCTTCAAAAGTGAGCTCCCTTCGAAGGTTGTCTGCGTAGCTCTTCTGTCGAGACTGGGCAATTCTTAGCCTCTCTCTGACGGTTCTGACTTTCTCTTCTGCTTCCGTTAACACTTCTGTTCCGAACAGTTGACGTTCGCCCGTTTGATCCCAGAAGAGAGGCCGTACAATGCTTCTGTTAACACTTCCAACCGTACAACGCTTTGAACGGCGCCATATGTAGACTGGCCTGATAGCTGTTGTTGTAAGAGAACTCCACATATGGCAAGATTTTGTCCCAGGCTCCACCAAAATCAAGTGCACAAGCCCTTAACATGTCCTCCAATATTTGATTGACCCGCTCGGTCTGACCATCGGTCTGCGGACGGTAGGCTGTGCTGAAATTCAGCCGGGTTCCCAATTCCTCTTGCAATTTCTGCCAGAACTTTGAAGTGAATTGGCTCCCTCGATCAGATACTATCTTTTTGGGTACTCCATGTAGACACATGATCCTCGAGAGATGGAGCTATGCCAACCTTTTGCCCGTATAAGTAGTATGCACTGGAATGAAATGAGCAACTTTGGTAAGTCGGTCCACGACTACCCAGATTGAATCGTGACCAGATGATGTCCTGGGCAGACCTGTTATGAAATCCATTCCAATTTCTTCCCATTTCCATTCCGGGATTTGAAGAGGTTGTAGCAATCCTGCGGGCCTCTGATGTTCTGCTTTAACTCGCTGACAAACATCGCAGAGCGCGACGAATTCAGCTATCTCCCTTTTCATGCTGGCCCACCAAAATTTTTCTTTGAGATCTTGATACATCTTGGTACTACCCGGATGAATGGAATATTGAGTCTGATGAGCCTCAGTAAGTATCAGATCGTTCAGCTCTTTATCATCGGGCACGCACAATCTTTCTCCCATCCAGATCATGCCATGTTCATCCTCAAGGATGTCCCGGGCTTTTCTGACCCTCATATTCTTTTTTAGTTCAGCTATCTCAGGATCATTCACTTGAGCTGCTCTGACTTGATCCACGAGCGTAGGCCGTGCTTCTAGGGCGGCTACGAACCCGTGTTCTACGATTCCCATGTTGAGACGTTCAAGCTCCTGCTGCAATTCTTTACACATGCCCTCGGTGCATAGGGCATTGCAGTAGCTCTTCCTGCTTAATGCATCTGCCACCACATTGGCTTTACCCGGATGGTAGTGAATGCTCATGTCATAATCTTTGATTAGCTCCAACCATCTTCGTTGTCGGAGATTCAAATCTGGTTGGGTGAAGATATATTTCAGACTCTTGTGATCTGTATATACTTCGCAGCGGTTGCTGATCAGATAGTGCCTCGAGATTTTCAAAGCATGAACCACCGCTGCCAATTCCAAATCATGTGTTGGATAGTTCCCTTCGTGTGGACGCAACTACCGCGAGGCAAAAGCAACCACTCTGCCCTCTTGCATTAGAACACATCCAAGCCCGTGGCGGGACGCATCGCAGTAGACTTGGAAGTCTTTCGTCTGATCGGGCAGAATCAGAACTGGAGCAGACACCAATTTCTTCTTGAGCTCCTCAAAACTCTTGTCACACTCGGCCGTCCATTTAAATTTCTCATCTTTCTTAAGCAACTGAGTCATGGGTCGGGCGATCCTGGAGAAAATTTCAATGAACCGACGGTAATAACCCGCAAGTCCAAGAAAACTCCGAATCTGTGACACGGTCTTAGGTGGGGTCCATTTGGTAACTGACTCCACATTTGCTGGATCAACTGCTATGCCCTGAGCTGTAATGACGTGACCCAGAAATTTGTCTTCCGACAACCAAAAGTCACACTTGCTGAACTTGGCATATAACTGTTGCTCCTTCAACTCTTCGAGTACCAGACGGAGATGTTGCTCATGTTCTTCTTCAGACTTTGAATAAATAAGTATGTCATCGATGAATACCACAACAAACTTATCCAGAAATTCCATGAACACTTTGTTCATCAGGTTCATGAAGAACGCAGGTGCGTTGGTAAGTCCAAAAGACATAACCGTGCACTCATACAACCCAAACCGAGTAGTGAAGGCTGTCTTGGAGATATCCTCTTCCCGAATCCTCAACTGGTGGTAGCCTGATCGCAGGTCTATTTTGGAAAACACCTTGGCTCCTTTCAGCTGTTCGAACAGATCATCAATCCGCGGTAAAGGATATTTGTTCTTGATTGTGACCTCATTGAGTGCGCGATAATCGACACACATTCTCTTCGTCTTGTCCTTCTTCTGCACAAAAATGACCGGAGCACCCCAAGGTGAAGTACTTGGTCGAATGTACCCTTTCTGCAGTTGCTCATCAACCTGCTTCTTGACCTCTGCTAGCTCGTTGGCTACCATCCTGTACGGTCTCTTGTAAATTGGAGCGGTCCCCGGTGCCAAATCAATCCGGAATTCAATCTCTCTCTTGGGTGGCATGGTAGTGAGGTCTTCGGGGAACACTTCCGGATACTCGCAGACTATGGAGATATCTTCCAATTTCCGCGAACTCTTCTCCTCGATGGCTACAGGGTTTTCCACCTCAATCTGATTTAAGGAGATTCCTTGCTTCCGTGAGACTGGTGACTTGTACACCACGGTTTCTCCCTTCTCATTAGTCAAGGTGACTGTGCGATTCGCACAATCAATAACTCCCTTGAACTTGGTCATCCAATCCATCCCAAGGATGACATCTAGATCTTTGGATTCAAGAAGGATGAGGTTGGCTAGAAATCGTGATCGGTGTATTTCTATGAGCACTGAAGGGCTATAACTGACCAAGGTTGAACTATTTCCCGGGGTATGAACCCTCATTGGTGTACTAAGCTCTTCTTTTCTTAACCCATGTATCCCTACAAACTTCTTTGAAATGAAAGAATGCGTTGCGCCAGAATCAAAAAGTACTGTAGCAGGGACTGAGTTAATAGGAAACGTACCCAGTACAACCTCTGGTGCTGGTTGCGCCTCTTCGGCGGACGCGTGGTTGACATGAGCCTGGACAAACCTTGGCCCAGCACGCCTAGGCTTCGGGCATTTGTCAGCAAAGTGGCCATGCTCGCCACAATTGAAGCAGGACCCTGGCTTTGTTCCAGTCTCCTTCTTGGCTTCGGCTGATGGAGCTGACTGTGCTGGTGCCGTTGGTGGGCGCGGAGCTGCGCTGCAGTTGGGCTGACCTCCCTGGTGGTTCTGGCTGCCACTGGCGCCCTGGTGGAAGCTGCTCGAGTTGAAAGGGCGGTGCTGGCGGACGATCATGGTGGTAGGTCCACCCTGCTGTCCGGGAGTGAAGCGCGGTCGCTGGTGGCTGTCGCGTCCCAAATCGACTCTAAAATACATCCTCGAAATTGTGCCGAGAATAATTAAAATTCATGTGAAAGCCTCCAACAATTAAAATGTGCAAATTTAAAAGTCAAATAAGGCTTGGAGGATTTTTGTATATTTCCTAAAAGCCTAAAATGCGTAAATAAATTTTAGTGGAATTTTCAGAGCACAAATAATAATTGAGAAGAAATAAACAAAGTTAAAAAGGTTTTATAAAAAGAAAGTCCCTAAAAGTCTTCTTTCCCCCCCCTTTTCCCTCTTGGGCCGGCTCGGCCCAATTCCCTCCCTCTCTCTCCTCTCCCCGCGGCCCATCGGCCTCCTCCCCGCGCGCGCGCCGCTGACAGGCGGGCCCGCCCGCCACCCTCGCTGACGGGTGGGGCCCACCTGTCATCGCCTACCTCGCGCCGCGCCCGCCGCCCGCCCGTGCCCTAGCGCCGCCGCCGCCGCCGAATCCGCCGCATCCCGCCGTCCCCGCGCGCCATAAAGAGGGGGAAATCACTCCCCGTGATTCCCTCCCTCTTTCCCCCCACTTTCCCCTCTCTCTCTCCCTCGGATTCGTCCGGATTTATTCCCGCAAAGTTCGCCGGCGCATCAATGGCGGCCGAGATTTCCGCGGCCGATTCCTTCCCCTCCGGCCGCCCTCTCTCCCTCCCGACGCTATATAATCGTTCCCCGTGCTTCGCTCCTCCGTTTCCGCCACTCGCCGCACTCTCTCCCCGTCGGATTCGAGCTCGCGCCGTTGTCCTCTCTCTCCGCCGTCGCCGCCGTGCTCCGGTTCGCCGCCGTCGTCGCCCCGGACCTCCTCCCGTCTCGGCGTCACCTCCTTCGGCTTCGCCGCGTCCCCGTCAACGCCGTCCACCCCTTCGTTTCGCCGCCGACCGTCGGAGCGCCGCCGTCCTAGTCGATCCGAACCGCGCCGCCGCCTTCCTCCGCTCCGGTCGTCGTTTCCGCCGTCCTCGTCGTCCCGGGGTGAGCCGAGGACCGCCGCTTCGCTTCCCTCTTCCCTCCCCTCTCTCGGCCGTCGCTCCACCGCGCCGTTGGTCGCCGGCGGCGACCATCGGGGCGCGGGTGCGCCGCCTCCCGTCGGCCGTGCCGGCGAGGCCGCCTGCGGGCGCGCCCCGCGGCTGCCAGGTGGGCCCGGCCGTCAGCCGCCCGCGCCCGCGGGTGCGGCTGACGCGTGGGACCCACGGCGCCGGCCGGCGTCAGCCGCGTGCGCCCGGTCCACCGTGGACCGTGAGGCTGACGCGTGGGCCCCACTCCCGTGGACCCGGTCCGCGCGCCCTCTCTCCCGGCTGACGCAATAAATGAGTTTTTAATTAAAATTTAAATGAAGAAATTCGCAAATCTCCATTTAAAGAGCATATAAACTTCAAATGGCCATAACTTGGCCATTTGAACTCGGAATTGGACCGTTCAAGTCTCTAATTTTTCCTTAAGAAGTCAAGAACCCATTTTTGTGCTTTGTTTCGGCTGTTATGTGGAGTTTATTAGAGTAAAAGCCTTTTCTTTTCCGTTGGTCGTGTAGACGCTGCAGCTTCGGAAGATCCGCTCTTCGTGGAAGTTGAAGCCGACGTTTGGGAAAGCGAGCAAAGCAAGTCACATCATCTTTGAGCATATTGAATCCCAGTTTATAAAATTATGTTGATTTAAATTATTGCATTATCGCTTTATTTAAATTCCCGCGTTATCACTGTTTTATTTAGCCATGCCTATTTACCTTTGTTATGACCATATTATTATTGTTATTGTTATTATTATTACCTTGTTCACCCTAGATTAAACAAAACCTCAACTAGTGGACATTCTACTCATGGTACCACTAGTTTAATTTTAGGTAGATGCTTCGCAATTTAATTAGGTAACATTAGGTGGTTTTTCAACTATAGACTTTGGGAAATATTCATATCACCTGGATACTTTAGAATGGTTTGGTTCTTGTGGAATTGGCTTCACACCGCTCCTTCTATTCAAAATCCCCAAAATGGTTTTAGGCTGGGCTCGGGGTGCATGGTTTTGATAGTAGCACCTCGGCCATATAAGGACCGGTCTTCGGGTCTCTGTTGCAAAGCACTACCGTACTTCCACATGTCTAGTGGGTAAGGCTTAGTTTGTGGCTCAGTCTGGTTATAAACAAAAGTACACGGATTGGGGATGGATGAAGTCGGGGGTCGATGGACATTCTCCAGGGCAAATGAAGGCTACACGAGCTGCGGCCCGGTAGTCGAGATGTCGTGGCAGAGGGTTGGTGCCCTGCTGCTTGGGGCTCAGTCCTGCCTGCCTGTCCCGGAGGTTCCGGCCGTAGGCGGGATTGGGTCGGTACTCTTGTCTATGGCTAGGATGGGTTGGAAACTATGTCACGTCTTCCGTCCGTATACCGTGGTGGTATGTGGCACGTGGTTGCACGTGAGGAAGATGTGTCTTGTGGGTAAAGATGTACACCTCTGATCAGAGTATAATCTATTCGAATAGCCGCGCCCTCGGTTATGGGCAAGCCGAGCAATGTACCCAAGTTAGTGTTTTAATTCTTAAAACCTGCTTAACAACTAAAACGTGGAATGGTTGGCCTGGGTTGGCTTGGGACGAGCTGGGACCCAGGGTCGGGTTGCCAGTTTGGTCTGAATCATCATAGGCCTTGGGTTAAGGCAGGTTCGTGTGGGTTCACGGCCTTGATTAATAACATTGTATAGTTCTAGGATCGTGTTTACAAAATAGCTTTGAGCAACTAAATGTCTTTAAATGCTGTTTACTGCAACTCTAACCCTTTATATTATAATTCCCTTGTACTCCCTTGCATTTATTCTGCATTTGTGGGTGTGTCTTGTTGAGTACGGTGGTTGTACTCAGTCTTGCTCAATTTTTTCCCAAGCCCAGAAGAGGAGCTCCTTGAAGATGAAGGCTTTGGTGTCTAGCTCGTGCCTGCCGTCAAGCGCCTGTGGTCGTCGCCCTAGTCTTCCGCTGTTTCCCGTTTGTCTTTGTGTGTGCTGGGCCTTCGCTGCCCATGTAATAAGTTAACTATTTACGCTTCCGCTTGTTAAACTCTGAATTGTATCAAGTTTTGGTGTACCTTGCCTCCTGGGACAAGGATTAATGCACGCACGTCAGGGACGCCCGTTGGGTTATTTCCGGTCGTGACAAGTTGGCATCAGAGCTACCCTTGACCCTAGGACGAGCCGTAGATCCCAAGCCTTAGCAATATTTTCAAAAATAAAAATCCTTTGTTATTTGTAAAAACTGTCTAGTCTCTCTCTGTCTTGCTGCTTCATTTATCGCCAAAATCTGACCTTTAAAATGTTGTTTTCTTTTTGTTTTTGTTTGTAGATGGCCGGCAGCGTCACCCGTCGTGGTTTGGACATGACTGGCTTCGTCTTGGAGCTGCGGGGCATGTGCGTGGCCCTGGGGTATCCACATGGAGTGGACTACCAGGCCAGGCCGCTTCCGGATCAGGAGGGTGACGACGCGGAGCCCCACGCTGGTTGGGAGGTCACCGCAGTGATCCTCTCTGGCTCTCCCGAGCGGACTTCGCTGGCAGTTACCGCGGGTGGAGATTCCTTCCCCGCCGCTTGCCAGAACGCCGCTCTCCTCGCCATCGGCACTCTTCACCAGCGCTACCCGGACGAGTTGCAGCACTCGCCCTACCGCTACCACCCTCGTCGCGGAGGAGCCCACGACTACGCCACCTTCCGGGATGCTAGCTCGGAGGATGACGCTACCATCGTGCACCTGGCGCGCATGGTGGAGGTGTACGACGCGGCTCGTATCGACTTCCATCAGATGGTGCGTCGCGGGATGGTCGAGAACAATCTGAAGATCCTGGAGCTGCGTCAGGAGAACCTGCAGCTCAAGAAGGACCTAGACGCGGTGGAGGCGCAGCTGCATCAGCTCAAGATCGCCCAGGGAGAGGTCTGCCGCCCCAAGCGTCGCCGCGTCTGCCGCAGCCAGAAGATCACCGCCCGCAAGAGCACCTCCAGGCCCGAGCTTGTTCGTCAGTCCCTGGCGTGGACTTGCTTCGTCGAGACCCCTCGTGCCGAGCCCGCGCCCGTGGTTCCCCAGGAGGGGGAAGCCTCCGGCATTGGTAGCACGGAGGGTGCGCTGTTGCTCACCTTCCGTCCTGGCCCGTCGCAGCAGTAGACGAGCAGTTAGTAGGCTTGCGCGTGTGTTTTTTTTTCTCGTTTGTCTTTTTGAGTCGTGTGGGGCATGGTTATGCCGGTGTGTGGCATAACTGTGTCGGAGCCTGTCTTATTTTATTTGCCTAAGCAACTTGAACATTAATGAACCAATTTAATAGCAGTAATAAATTCAAGAATTATGGTAGTCGTGGGTGGTTAGTTTTAATTGTTAGCTCTTTCTCTGTTTGCTGGTTCTGTGTGGGGTTTTCAGATGGTGACGACCAGGAGAAATGCTGCCACCGGTGATGGCAACCAACCCGAAGGCAGCAACCACAACCATCAGGGCAACCCACCTCCACCTCCTCCTCCGCCTCCACCACCACCACCAGACACCAACGCCATTCTCACCCAAATCCTCGCCCAGCAAGCCAACATGATGACTGCTTTCCTCCACCACCTCCAAAATCCACCACAACATAATGCTCCACCACCACCCCCACAACACTCTAAACTCGCCGAGTTCCTCCGTATCCGCCCACCTACCTTCTCTAGCTCCAACAACCCCGTGGATGCGTTGGATTGGTTTCATGCCGTGGGGAAAAAGCTAGACACGGTGCAGTGCAGCGATGAGGAGAAAGTTATCTTCGCCGCCCACCAACTGCAGGGGCCCGCATCTCTATGGTGGGACCATTTCCAGGCTACGCAGCCAGAGGGGCAGCCTATTACTTGGGCCCGCTTCACCGCCGCTTTCCGGAGAACCCATGTGCCCGCCGGAGTCGTGGCCCTTAAGAAAAGGGAATTCCGAGAGTTGAAGCAAGGCAACCGCTCCGTGATGGAGTATTTGCATGAGTTCAACAACCTAGCCCGTTACGCCCCGGAGGATGTGCGGGAAGATGAGGAGAAGCAAGAAAAGTTCTTGGCAGGAATGGACCCTGAACTGTCCGTCCGTCTAGTCTCTGGGGACTATCCGGATTTTCAACGATTGGTGGACAAGAGCATCCGCTTGGAAGCCAAGCACAAGGAGCTGGAGTCGCACAAGCGCCGCTTGGCGAATTTCCGCAATCAACAGGGTGCTAATCAAAGGGGCCGCTACACCAATCCCTATCCAGGGGGATCCTCCTCGCAGCAGCAACAACAGCAGCAGCAACCTCGCCCCGCGCCCCGACCTCAATTCGTGGTGCGCTTCCCACAGCCGCAGCAACAGCAGAATCAACAAGGGACTCGTGCGCCCCGTCCTCCTACGCCAACGGTGCAGCCTGGTCAAGGCCGCAGGGACGCTCAAGGTCAGCAGCGTCTGTGCTTCAACTGCTTCGAGCCCGGGCACTTTGCGGATAAATGCCCAAAGCCAAGGCGTCAGCAAGGCCAAGCGCCTCCCCGCTCCAACAACGGCGGGAAGGATGTCATTCGGGGTCGTGTGAATCACGTGACGGCCGAGGACGTGCTGACAACTCCAGACGTCATCGTTGGTACGTTCCTCGTTCATTCCATCCCTGCTACCATTTTGTTCGACTCTGGAGCTTCCCACTCGTTTATATCTGTGCCATTCGTGGGGAGAAATCAGTTGGGGGTAGAAAGGCTTAGGAACCCTCTGCTCATCACCACCCCTGGAGGGGTTATGACAGCAAAGTATTATAGCCCTGCCGTCCCTATAGAAATTCAGGGGATTCCTTTTCCCTCGGATCTGATTCTGCTAGACACCAAGAACTTGGATGTGATCCTTGGGATGAATTGGTTGGCTCAATTCCAAGGAGTAGTGGATTGCGCGAGACGCACTGTTACTCTGTACCGAGGGCCGGAACAACCGGTTGTTTTCTTTGCACCCCCAACCTCTATCAAGAGTTCAGAATTGCATCAGATAGGACTGTCAGAAATCCCCATCGTCAGGGAGTTCGGAGATGTGTTTCCGGAAGAACTACCCGGTATGCCGCCCAAGCGAGAGATTGAGTTCCGGATAGATCTTGCTCCAGGAACCACTCCTCTGCACAAGCGACCCTACCGTATGGCAGCAAATGAACTGGCCGAAGTAAAGAAACAGTTGGAAGAGTTGAAAGAAAAGGGGTACATACGTCCGAGTACTTCCCCATGGGGTGCTCCTGTGATTTTTGTAGAGAAGAAAGACAAGACGAAGAGGATGTGCGTCGATTACAGAGCTCTCAATGAAGTCACCATCAAAAACAAGTACCCTCTTCCCCGGATCGATGATCTATTCGATCAGCTTAAAGGTGCCACTGTATTCTCCAAGATTGATCTTCGTTCCGGATATCACCAATTACGTATTCGTGAAGAAGATATTCCGAAGACCGCATTCACCACGCGATACGGACTGTATGAATTCACGGTGATGTCATTCGGTTTAACCAATGCTCTTGCATTCTTCATGAACTTAATGAACAAAGTGTTCATGGAATACTTGGATAAGTTTGTTGTGGTGTTCATTGATGACATTCTGATATACTCACAATCCGAGGAAGACCATCAGCACCATCTCCGTCTGGTGTTGGGAAAGTTGCGGGAACATCAATTGTATGCCAAGCTTAGCAAGTGTGAGTTCTGGTTGTCCGAAGTCAAATTGCTGTGGACCCCGAAACAGTGACCGCCGTCACTGATTGGAAGCAACCCAAGACAGTCACTCAAGTCCGCAGTTTCTTAGGTTTGGCAGGATACTACCGAAGGTTCATCGAGAACTTCTCCAAAATCGCTCGACCCATGACACAGTTGTTGAAGAAAGAAGAGAAATTTGTGTGGAGCCCGCAATGCGAGAAGGCGTTTCAAACTCTCAAGGAAAAGCTGGTTTCCTCGCCGGTGTTAATCTTGCCGGATACTCGCAAGGACTTCATGGTGTATTGTGACGCTTCGCGCCAAGGATTGGGGTGCGTGCTCATGCAGGACGGTCATGTAGTAGCCTATGCCTCACGTCAGCTACGACCTCATGAAGGCAACTACCCTACACATGACTTGGAGTTAGCCGCGGTGGTTCATGCTCTAAAAATCTGGCGGCACTATCTCATTGGGAATCGCTGTGAAATATATACCGACCATAGGAGTTTGAAATACATCTTCACCCAGTCGGATCTGAATCTTCGGCAAAGGAGATGGTTAGAACTCATCAAAGACTATGATGTGGGAATTCACTATCATCCTGGTAAGGCCAACGTGGTTGCCGACGCTCTAAGTCGAAAGAGCCATTGCAACACTCTTAACGTCCGTGGCATTCCACCCGAACTTAGTCAACAGATGGAAGCCCTGAACCTAAGCATAGTTAGTCGCGGATTCTTGGCTGCGTTAGAAGCCAAGCCTACCTTGCTCGATCAAATCCGCGAGGCTCAGAAGAATGATCCGGACATGCATGGACTCCTCAAGAATATGAAACAGGGTAAAGCCGCTGGTTTTACAGAGGATGAACACAGAACCCTATGGAACGGAAAGCGGGTATGCGTTCCAGATAACAGAGAACTTAAACAGCTGATACTTCAGGAAGCTCACGAGAGCCCTTATTCCATTCACCCGGGCAGTACAAAGATGTACCTAGACTTGAAGGAGAAATACTGGTGGGTTAGCATGAAGCGGGAAATTGCAGAGTTTGTGGCCCTATGTGATGTGTGCCAGCGTGTCAAGGCAGAGCACCAACGACCGGCCGGACTTCTCCAACCTCTCCAAGTACCAGAATGGAAATGGGATGAAATTGGGATGGATTTCATCACCGGACTTCCAAAAACCCAAGGTGGATATGATTCTATATGGGTAGTTGTGGATCGATTAACCAAGGTAGCACGGTTCATTCCCGTAAAGACCACCTATGGAGGGAACAAACTAGCCGAGCTCTACTTCGCTAGGATCGTGAGTCTCCATGGCGTTCCCAAGAAAATCGTATCTGATAGGGGAAGCCAATTCACCTCTCACTTTTGGAAGAAGCTCCAAGAAGAGCTGGGTACTCGATTGAATTTCAGCACCGCCTATCACCCGCAGAAAGATGGACAGACCGAGCGTCTAAATCAGATCCTAGAAGATATGCTCCGCGCATGTGTACTAGATTTCGGGAAGACCTGGGATAAGAGTCTCCCCTATGCCGAGTTCTCCTACAATAACAGCTATCAAGCCAGCATACAATTGGCACCTTATGAAGCGTTGTACGGGCGCAAATGCCGGACACCGCTATTGTGGGACCAAGTTGGAGAAAGCCAAGTGTTCGGGACTGATATCCTGAGAGAAGCTGAAGCTAAAGTCAGAATCATTCGGGATAATCTAAAGGTGGCACAGTCCCGGCAGAAAAGTTATGCAGATAATCGTCGCCGTGACCTGGAATTCGCAGTGGGTGATTTTGTGTACCTTCGGGTCACGCCATTGCGAGGTGTACACAGGTTTCAGACAAAAGGGAAGCTCGCACCTCGGTATGTGGGTCCTTTCCGTATCGTTGCTCGACGCGGAGAAGTCGCTTACCAGTTGGAGCTGCCCGCCTCCTTGGGCAACGTGCATGATGTGTTCCATGTGTCGCAACTCAATAAATGCCTTCGAGTGCCATCCGAGCAGGCCGACTCAGAGCAGATTGAAGTTCGCGAAGATTTGACCTACGTGGAGAGGCCAGTGAAAATCCTGGACACCATGGAGCGCAGGACCAGGAACCGGGTAATCCGTTTTTGCAAGCTCCAGTGGAGCAACCATGCCGAAGAAGAAGCTACCTGGGAGCGTGAAGACGAGCTGAAGGCAGCCCATCCCGATCTCCTCGCCAGTTCTTCCGAATCTCGGGGTCGAGATTCCGTTTAAGGGGGGGTAGGTTTGTCGCGTCCCAAATCGACTCTAAAATACATCCTCGAAATTGTGCCGAGAATAATTAAAATTCATGTGAAAGCCTCCAACAATTAAAATGTGCAAATTTAAAAGTCAAATAAGGCTTGGAGGATTTTTGTATATTTCCTAAAAGCCTAAAATGCGTAAATAAATTTTAGTGGAATTTTCAGAGCACAAATAATAATTGAGAAGAAATAAACAAAGTTAAAAAGGTTTTATAAAAAGAAAGTCCCTAAAAGTCTTCTTTCCCCCCCCCCTTTTCCCTCTTGGGCCGGCTCGGCCCAATTCCCTCCCTCTCTCTCCTCTCCCCGCGGCCCATCGGCCTCCTCCCCGCGCGCGCGCCGCTGACAGGCGGGCCCGCCCGCCACCCTCGCTGACGGGTGGGGCCCACCTGTCATCGCCTACCTCGCGCCGCGCCCGCCGCCCGCCCGTGCCCTAGCGCCGCCGCCGCCGCCGAATCCGCCGCATCCCGCCGTCCCCGCGCGCCATAAAGAGGGGGAAATCACTCCCCGTGATTCCCTCCCTCTTTCCCCCCACTTTCCCCTCTCTCTCTCCCTCGGATTCGTCCGGATTTAGTCCCGCAAAGTTCGCCGGCGCATCAATGGCGGCCGAGATTTCCGCGGCCGATTCCTTCCCCTCCGGCCGCCCTCTCTCCCTCCCGACGCTATATAATCGTTCCCCGTGCTTCGCTCCTCCATTTCCGCCACTCGCCGCACTCTCTCCCCGTCGGATTCGAGCTCGCGCCGTTGTCCTCTCTCTCCGCCGTCGCCGCCGAGCTCCGGTTCGCCGCCGTCGTCGCCCCGGACCTCCTCCCGTCTCGGCGTCACCTCCTTCGGCTTCGCCGCGTCCCCGTCAACGCCGTCTACCCCTTCGTTTCGCCGCCGACCGTCGGAGCACCACCGTCCTCGTCGATCCGAACCGCGCCGCCGCCTTCCTCCGCTCCGGTCGTCGTTTCCGCCGTCCTCGTCGTCCCGGGGTGAGCCGAGGACCGCCGCTTCGCTTCCCTCTTCCCTCCCCTCTCTCGGCCGCCACTCCGCCGCGCCGTTGGTCGCTGGCGGCGACCATCGGGGCGCGGGTGCGCCGCCTCCCGTCGGCCGTGCCGGCGAGGCCGCCTTGGGGCGCGCCCCGCGGCTGCCAGGTGGGCCCGGCCGTCAGCCGCCCGCGCCCGCGGGTGCGGCTGACGCGTGGGACCCACGGCGCCGGCCGGCGTCAGCCGCGTGCGCCCGGTCCACCGTGGACCGTGAGGCTGACGCGTGGGCCCCACTCCCGTGGACCCGGTCCGCGCGCCCTCTCTCCCGGCTGACGCAATAAATGAGTTTTTAATTAAAATTTAAATGAAGAAATTCGCAAATCTCCATTTAAAGAGCATATAAACTTCAAATGGCCATAACTTGGCCATTTGAACTCGGAATTGGACCGTTCAAGTCTTTAATTTTTCCTTAAGAAGTCAAGAACCCATTTTTGTGCTTTGTTTCTGCTGTTATGTGGAGTTTATTAGAGTAAAAGCCTTTTCTTTTCCGTTGGTCGTGTAGACGCTGCAGCTTCGGAAGATCCGCTCTTCGTGGAAGTTGAAGCCGACGTTTGGGAAAGCGAGCAAGGCAAGTCACATCATCTTTGAGCATATTGAATCCCAGTTTATAAAATTATGTTGATTTAAATTATTGCATTATCGCTTTATTTAAATTCCCGCGTTATCACTGTTTTATTTAGCCATGCCTATTTACCTTTGTTATGACCATATTATTATTGTTATTGTTATTATTATTACCTTGTTCACCCTAGATTAAACAAAACCTCAACTAGTGGACATTCTACTCATGGTACCACTAGTTTAATTTTAGGTAGATGCTTCGCAATTTAATTAGGTAACATTAGGTGGTTTTTCAACTATAGACTTTGGGAAATATTCATATCACCTGGATACTTTAGAATGGTTTGGTTCTTGTGGAATTGGCTTCACACCGCTCCTTCTATTCAAAATCCCCAAAATGGTTTTAGGCTGGGCTCGGGGTGCATGGTTTTGATAGTAGCACCTCGGCCATATAAGGACCGGTCTTCGGGCCTCTGTTGCAAAGCACTACCGTACTTCCACATGTCTAGTGGGTAAGGCTTAGTTTGTGGCTCAGTCTGGTTATAAACAAAAGTACACGGATTGGGGATGGATGAAGTCGGGGGTCGATGGACATTCTCCAGGGCAAATGAAGGCTACACGAGCTGCGGCCCGGTAGTCGAGATGTCGTGGCAGAGGGTTGGTGCCCTGCTGCTTGGGGCTCAGTCCTGCCTGCCTGTCCCGGAGGTTCCGGCCGTAGGCGGGATTGGGTCGTGTCGCGACCGGGAAAATTGCCTTTTCCCGAACGCTAGTGTATTAATCCCCGTCCCAGGAAAAGCCGGGGTACACCACACAAACATGATATAAAAGACACATCTTTATTATACCGATAATATTTACATTATTACAAAGGCGCTTCAGGCCTGACAATCAAAAATAAACAGCAGCGGACTAGCGGGCCTACGGCTCCATCTTCACAGGCGCTCAACTGGGGTATAAGCCAAGACTCCACCTAAGACTTCTTCTCCAAAGCTTCTCTTACTGAAGGGGGAAAAGATTGAGCAAGAATGAGTACAACCACAGTACTCAGCAAGCCACACCGGAGATGCATAATTAATGCAAGGGAGTACAAGGGGATAATAATATAGGGGTTAAGTTTTGCAGTAACAGCCTTTAAAAGTCACTTAGTTGCCCAAAGCCATTTTATAAAGACGATCCTAGAGCTACACAGTATTATTAAACAAGGCCGTGAACCCTCACGAACCTGCCTTAACCCAAGGCCTACGATGATTCAGACCGAACTGGCAACCCGACCCTGGGTCCCAGCTCGTCCCAAGCCAACCCAGGCCAACCATTGCACATTTTAGTTGTGGAGCAAATTTTAAGAATTAGAACACTGACTTGGGTACATTGCTCGGCTTGCCCATAACCGAGGGCGCGACTATTCGAATAGATTATACTCTGATCAGAGGTGTACATCTTTACCCACAAGACACATCTTCCTCGCGTGCAACCACGTGCCACATACCACCACGGTATACGGACGGAAGACGTGACATAGTTCCCAACACATCCTAGCCATAAACAAGAGTACCGACCCAATCCTCCTACGGCCGGGACACCCGGGACAGGCAGGCAGGACTGAGCCCCCTAGCAGCAGGGCACCAACCCTCTGCCATGACATCTCGACTACCGGGCCGCAGCTCGTGTAGCCTTCATTTGCCCTGGAGAATGTCCATCGACCCCCGACTTCATCCATCTCCAATCCGTGTACTTTTGTTTATGACCAGACTGAGCCACAAACTAAGCCTTACCCACTAGACATGTGGAAGTACGGTAGTGCTTTGCAACAGAGGCCCGAGCTTAATCCTTATAGTGGCCGGGGTGCTACTTCCCACAACTGGCATGCACCCAAACCCCACCGAAAACAGGTTTTAGGGGTTTTGAAAGAGGAAGAGAGGTGTATGTCCAATTCCACCATAAACCAACAATTCCATAGTGTCCAAATGATATGAGAATTCCCAAAGTCTAAAGTTATAAAACCACCTAATGTTGTCCTATTAATCAGCGAAGCATCTACCTAAATTCATACTAGTGGAACCATAAATAGAGTGTCCACTAGTTGGGGTTTTGTTTATTCTAGGGTGAACAAGGTAATAATAACAATAACAATAATTGTATGGTCATAACAAAGGTAAATAGGCATGGCTAAATAAAACAGTGATAACGCGGGAATTTAAATAAAGCGATAATGCATTAATTTAAATTAAAAATAATTTTGTAAACTGGGATTCAACATGCTCAAGGATGATGTGACTTGCCTTGCTCGCTTTCCCAAACGACGGCTTCAACTTCCACGAAGAGCGGATCTTCCGAAACTGCAGCGTCTACACGACCAACGGAAAAGAAAAGGCTTAAACACTAAATAACTCCACATAACAGCAGAAACAAAGCACAAAAATGGGTTCTTGACTTCTTAAGGAAAAATTAGAGACTTGAACGGTCCAATTCCGAGTTCAAATGGCCAAGATATGGCCCTTTGAAGTTTATATGCTCTTTAAATGGATATTTGCGAATTTCTTCATTTAAATTTTAATTAAAAATCCCATTTATTGCGTCAGCCGAGGGAGGGGACGCGCGGACCGGGTCCACGGGGGTGGGGGCCCACGCGTCAGCCCCACGGTCCACGGTGGACCGGGCGCACGCGGCTGGCGGCGGTCGGCGCCGTGGGTCCCGCGCGTCAGCCGCACCCGCGGGCGCGGGCGGCTGACGGCCGGGCCCACTTGGCAGCCGCGAGGGCGCGCCCGAGGGCGGCCTCGCCGGCGCGGCCGACGGGAGCGGCGCGCCCGCGCCCCGATGGTCACCGCCGGCGACCACCGGCGCGGCGGAGCGGCGCCCGAGAGAGAGGAGGGAAGGGGGAAGGCGAACGGCGGTCCTCGGCTCACCCCGGGACAACGACGACGACGAGAACGGCGGCCGGAGCGGAGGAAGACGGCGGCGCGGCTCGGGATGACGATGGCGACGGCGCTCCGACGGTCGGCGAGCGAAACGGAGGCGCGGACGAGGTCGACGGCGATGCGGCGATGCCGAGGGAGGTGGCGCCGAGTAAGGAGGAAGTCCGGAGCGGCGGCGGCGGCGGAACGGAGCTCGGCGGCGATGGCGGAGAGAGCGGAGCACGGCGCGAGCACGAATCCGACGGCGAGAGCGAGCGGCGAGCGGCGGAAACGGAAGAGCGGAGCTCGGGCAACGTTTAAATAGCGCCGGGGGAAGGAAAGAGCGGCCGGAGAGGGAGGAATCGGTCGCGGAGATTTCGGCCGCCATAGATGCGCCGGCGATGAATGCGGGAAGGAAATCGGACGAATCCGAGGGAGAGAGAGAGGGGAAAACGGGGGAAACGGGAGAGGGAATCACGGGGAGTGATTCCCCTCTCTTTAATGCGCGCGGGGACGGCGGGATGCGGCGCAATCCGCGGCGGCGGCGGCGCTAGGGCACGGGCGCGGCGGCGGGCGCGGCGGGAGGAAGGCGATGACAGGTGGGTCCCACCCGTCAGCGAGAGTGGCGGGCGGGCCCGCCTGTCAGCGGCGCACGCGCGCGGGGGAGGCCGATGGGCCGCGGGGGAGGAGAGAGAGAGAGGGAGGGAGAAGTGGGCCGAGCCGGCCCAAGAGGGAAGGGGGGGGAAAAAGAACTTCTTTTAAGATTTTCTTTTTATAAACCTTTTTAACTTTGTTTATTTCTTCTCAATTATTATTTGTGCTCTGAAAATTCCACTAAAATTTGAGGGCTCCTTTTTGACCAAGGGGAATTTGACAAAAATTCTCCGGGCCACATTTGAATTTTTCTTGTACGTATTTTAGTGTTTGCCAATTTCTTTTCGAATTTTAATTAATTCTATTATTCCTTTTAGAGAATGATTTTTAATTCGGGATGAATTTATCAGGACGTGACAAATCCACCCCCCTTACAAGAATCTCGTCCCCGAGATTCGAGGAGGCTAGCAAGAAGATAGGTTGGGCGGTCTTCTCTTCTTGTCTGACTTCTTCCGCTCCGTCTTCTATAACAAACTTGCCTAGCACAACTTCTCCACTCTGGACTGCTTGGCTCGATCTCCTGTTGCAGATGGAATCTTCTCTTCACCTGACTTGTCCCTGGTTGAACCTTTAGCTGACTTCGACTGGGTTGCGGCACTTGAAGATGGGGCTTCAGTTCCAGAACTTTGCATAGTTCATATCTTTGGAGTCAACCTCATACAAGTTACCCACTTCATGTCATGCGTCGAGATCAGCTCGTCATTACTAAGATACCATGCTTGTCATTTGCTTCTAACTCGCCACCAACTGCCTCATATTAGCTTTCCTGGTCTCCGGGTGATAGCTACTTCTGCTATTCGATTCGAGGGTCGATAACTTTGCCTTTGAATTATGCTTCCCAAGAGAACCAACTTATCCCACTTGATATACTTTGACGTCTTCCCAAATAGTTTTACTGTTAGACTTCTTATTGTCTGATCGTTATCCGGCCAAATTTTGAAGCTTCGTGGTTAGATGTGATTTTACTCTGACGTCTGTAGACTATCTGCGAACATATCACTTGGTTCATAACTGGGAATAGCTCCCACGAACAAGCAACTCAGATTCACTTTCTTTATGTTCAGTTTACTTTCCGCTATTCTCTTCATGTTGTTATCATTTAGCATTCAACGTATTCCTGTGCACCTTCAGCCTTGATGTGTTCTTTCCCATTGGATCATCTCCCAAGACTTGGCATCACCTGGCAACCGGTGCTTGCACTTTTCACTCCGTGTAGCATCTGATACCGAGTTGAAGATTTCACTCCTCGTCTTCATAGAAACACTTTTACCTAGGTCATCTTGCTTACTTAATGACAAGGTGTCTGTTGTGGGGGGGGCAATTACTATCAGGGGTCTTCCTTGAGCGATGCAGAGCATGTTTCTGTTTATCAATCACCTTTCGGCCTACTTCTTTGATGCTAGAGAACATCTTTGCCAATCTCTTTTATCAATCATCTTTCGGCTTATCTCTAACAGGTGGTATTCTTTAATGTGGATTGCGGACGCTTCTGGGGACGATGAGGTCCTTTGGCTTGCTGCCTTTCAGTGAAACCTTGGTGGGGTTCGTCAAAAACTATACTGACTGTCTTTGCCTTTGATCCGAAAAAGACACATCTGAAACTCTTAGTCCAAACAAATGTCTCTTTGGTTGATCACTTGATTTTCTTTTCCATCATCAGGTTGGGTATTAACTCGAGGTTAGAACATAGTTCCTCTGAAATGAGACCCTAGGTCTCCTTTGACAGTAACCAATTATACACATAATCCCATATCAGCATCTTCCAAAAGAACCCCCATAGAACTTGTCTGTATTACACATTTCTCTCCTTATTACATGAATACAAGGCACTGCTTTAAACAAAAAGGGAAGGTGCTTAACATCGGTACATTGTTTCTGCTATGGATTCTGATTAACACAAGGCCTCACGGGTACGGCGTTTGCTCCAGTGACCACAAGGCGAGTGACCTGTCTTCTTCTTGCATAATGGCCGGAGTGATGGCGCAGGTTACGCTTCGGCTGTGGACAATCTCTAGAGAAATGACCTGGTTCTTTGCAGTTGTAACAAATCAACGTCTTCTTTGCTGAGCTGTCCATCTGGGGATGATCATTGTGACTTGGAGTTGGAATTGGTGGTTGGAAATCCTTGCTAACATTGGCATCAGTGGTACCATAGTTGCTATCACCATTGGAGTCTTTCTCAGCGTCAAAATTGCTAAGGTTGTCATTCTGGGTTCCAACATTGATACTATCGTTGACATCTTGGTGAATGCTACTGACATTGCACGCTTTGTTCGAGTGGTCACTAATGGGGCAAGAACCATGGTTGTTGGTGGTATCATCATCATTAGTATTGCTAGTGTTGTTGTCTGCATTGCGTTCATCTTCTTGGGGCAGGAACTCTTGATGCACAACAGAAGATCCGGTGATCTGAAGTGGCTCAGTGCGCTGTCTTTGGTTACCACCTGGAATTACTGGGATGTTGACAATCCTTCTCTTGCAGTTCGTCATCCGATTATGCTCACTTTCAAGTTGCATGGCTTTGTCCACAAGTTTCTCAAAATCTTCATAATCCTCTAGGAGTAGTTGCACTGCGAGCTCATCTTTTAACCCCTGGAGAAACTTCTCTTGTTGGTCTTCATCATTTTCCACATCTTCTGGTGCATAGTGAGCCAAACGATAGAACTCATGCAGGTACTCTGTGACGGTCAAATCTCCTTGCTTCAGGTAGCGAAACTCTCGTTTTCTTAGTGTGATCATTCCTGCGGGAACATGTGATCTCTTGAATACAGATGAAAACTCGTTCCAGGTGATGGTATGTCCTTCTGGCCGTGATGCTTCGTAGCTATCCCACCACTCTGAAGCCGGTCCAACCAGCTGATGAGTTGCGAAGCCAACCCGCTCCTGGTCGGTGCACTGAATCAACCCTAGCTTCTTCTCGATTGTGCGCAACCAATCACTGGCTTCCATAGGATCGACGGCAATGGCAAAGGTTGGAGGCTCAGTTTTGAGAAATTCTGATAACTTGCACTGTTGCTGGACTGTAGGCACTTGAACGTTGGTTGCCCCTGCTGGGTTGTTCCAATTCTGTAATAGTTGAAAGGCTGTTGCCAACATGTTGGTTTGGTTAACCACAACTTGGATTAGCTCTGGTGAGGTTTCGTTGATGCTTCTCTCATTCCCATTGGCTTGGGTTCTTGAGTCATCGGATCCATCATTCCCATAGCCTTTGTTACCAGTATTATCCATCTGTCACAAGGTAGAGGTTGAGAGGGGAAGCATACAAGGAAAGAATAGACCAGAACTAGGGACAAGACCTTAAAGGAACTAACTCTTCTTATTGATGTGTTGTTTGTTTCACTTATTCTGCAAGTTGATTAAGCAAACAACCTAGCATGGTTACATCACAACCCACTGATGCAAACCACGCGCTACACACACAAGCAAGGAAACACACGACGAACGAAACACTAGAGGGTGGCTTAGGTTCTGCGACGGGTTCTCCAAGATCTTCACTCTTGCTTCACATCTGGCTTCACTGCTTCCTTTGCTTCGCTAGCGGATCCTGCAGTCTTCCGGGGCTTCGGCAAACAACTGACGATGTCTTCTTCTTCACTGACCTGACCATCTAGTACTAGTTGAAATCCGAAGAAGGAAGAAGGCAGTAAACCTTTTGCAAATAGCATTAGGGGAAGGAGAAAAAGGAACTTTCGCAAATAGTTTTATTTATAAAATATGTCCTTAGGTTTTATCCATTTGGCTTATCCTACAGTCGAGATGGCTCTGATACCATCTTGTCGCGACCGGGAAAATTGCCTTTTCCCGAACGCTAGTGTATTAATCCCCGTCCCAGGAAAAGCCGGGGTACACCACACAAACATGATATAAAAGACACATCTTTATTATACCGATAATATTTACATTATTACAAAGGCGCTTCAGGCCTGACAATCAAAAATAAACAGCAGCGGACTAGCGGGCCTACGGCTCCATCTTCACAGGCGCTCAACTGGGGTATAAGCCAAGACTCCACCTAAGACTTCTTCTCCAAAGCTTCTCTTACTGAAGGGGGAAAAGATTGAGCAAGAATGAGTACAACCACAGTACTCAGCAAGCCACACCGGAGATGCATAATTAATGCAAGGGAGTACAAGGGGATAATAATATAGGGGTTAAGTTTTGCAGTAACAGCCTTTAAAAGTCACTTAGTTGCCCAAAGCCATTTTATAAAGACGATCCTAGAGCTACACAGTATTATTAAACAAGGCCGTGAACCCTCACGAACCTGCCTTAACCCAAGGCCTACGATGATTCAGACCGAACTGGCAACCCGACCCTGGGTCCCAGCTCGTCCCAAGCCAACCCAGGCCAACCATTGCACATTTTAGTTGTGGAGCAAATTTTAAGAATTAGAACACTGACTTGGGTACATTGCTCGGCTTGCCCATAACCGAGGGCGCGGCTATTCGAATAGATTATACTCTGATCAGAGGTGTACATCTTTACCCACAAGACACATCTTCCTCGCGTGCAACCACGTGCCACATACCACCACGGTATACGGACGGAAGACGTGACATAGTTCCCAACCCATCCTAGCCATAAACAAGAGTACCGACCCAATCCTCCTACGGCCGGGACACCCGGGACAGGCAGGCAGGACTGAGCCCCCTAGCAGCAGGGCACCAACCCTCTGCCATGACATCTCGACTACCGGGCCGCAGCTCGTGTAGCCTTCATTTGCCCTGGAGAATGTCCATCGACCCCCGACTTCATCCATCTCCAATCCGTGTACTTTTGTTTATGACCAGACTGAGCCACAAACTAAGCCTTACCCACTAGACATGTGGAAGTACGGTAGTGCTTTGCAACAGAGGCCCGAGCTTAATCCTTATAGTGGCCGGGGTGCTACTTCCCACAACTGGCATGCACCCAAACCCCACCGAAAACAGGTTTTAGGGGTTTTGAAAGAGGAAGAGAGGTGTATGTCCAATTCCACCATAAACCAACAATTCCATAGTGTCCAAATGATATGAGAATTCCCAAAGTCTAAAGTTATAAAACCACCTAATGTTGTCCTATTAATCAGCGAAGCATCTACCTAAATTCATACTAGTGGAACCATAAATAGAGTGTCCACTAGTTGGGGTTTTGTTTATTCTAGGGTGAACAAGGTAATAATAACAATAACAATAATTGTATGGTCATAACAAAGGTAAATAGGCATGGCTAAATAAAACAGTGATAACGCGGGAATTTAAATAAAGCGATAATGCATTAATTTAAATTAAAAATAATTTTGTAAACTGGGATTCAACATGCTCAAGGATGATGTGACTTGCCTTGCTCGCTTTCCCAAACGACGGCTTCAACTTCCACGAAGAGCGGATCTTCCGAAACTGCAGCGTCTACACGACCAACGGAAAAGAAAAGGCTTAAACACTAAATAACTCCACATAACAGCAGAAACAAAGCACAAAAATGGGTTCTTGACTTCTTAAGGAAAAATTAGAGACTTGAACGGTCCAATTCCGAGTTCAAATGGCCAAGATATGGCCCTTTGAAGTTTATATGCTCTTTAAATGGATATTTGCGAATTTCTTCATTTAAATTTTAATTAAAAATCCCATTTATTGCGTCAGCCGAGGGAGGGGACGCGCGGACCGGGTCCACGGGGGTGGGGGCCCACGCGTCAGCCCCACGGTCCACGGTGGACCGGGCGCACGCGGCTGGCGGCGGTCGGCGCCGTGGGTCCCGCGCGTCAGCCGCACCCGCGGGCGCGGGCGGCTGACGGCCGGGCCCACTTGGCAGCCGCGAGGGCGCGCCCGAGGGCGGCCTCGCCGGCGCGGCCGACGGGAGCGGCGCGCCCGCGCCCCGATGGTCACCGCCGGCGACCACCGGCGCGGCGGAGCGGCGCCCGAGAGAGAGGAGGGAAGGGGGAAGGCGAACGGCGGTCCTCGGCTCACCCCGGGACAACGACGACGACGAGAACGGCGGCCGGAGCGGAGGAAGACGGCGGCGCGGCTCGGGATGACGATGGCGACGGCGCTCCGACGGTCGGCGAGCGAAACGGAGGCGCGGACGAGGTCGACGGCGATGCGGCGATGCCGAGGGAGGTGGCGCCGAGTAAGGAGGAAGTCCGGAGCGGCGGCGGCGGCGGAACGGAGCTCGGCGGCGATGGCGGAGAGAGCGGAGCACGGCGCGAGCACGAATCCGACGGCGAGAGCGAGCGGCGAGCGGCGGAAACGGAAGAGCGGAGCTCGGGCAACGTTTAAATAGCGCCGGGGGAAGGAAAGAGCGGCCGGAGAGGGAGGAATCGGTCGCGGAGATTTCGGCCGCCATAGATGCGCCGGCGATGAATGCGGGAAGGAAATCGGACGAATCCGAGGGAGAGAGAGAGGGGAAAACGGGGGAAACGGGAGAGGGAATCACGGGGAGTGATTCCCCTCTCTTTAATGCGCGCGGGGACGGCGGGATGCGGCGCAATCCGCGGCGGCGGCGGCGCTAAGGCACGGGCGCGGCGGCGGGCGCGGCGGGAGGAAGGCGATGACAGGTGGGTCCCACCCGTCAGCGAGAGTGGCGGGCGGGCCCGCCTGTCAGCGGCGCACGCGCGCGGGGGAGGCCGATGGGCCGCGGGGGAGGAGAGAGAGAGAGGGAGGGAGAAGTGGGCCGAGCCGGCCCAAGAGGGAAGGGGGGGGGGGAAAAAGAACTTCTTTTAAGATTTTCTTTTTATAAACCTTTTTAACTTTGTTTATTTCTTCTCAATTATTATTTGTGCTCTGAAAATTCCACTAAAATTTGAGGGCTCCTTTTTGACCAAGGGGAATTTGACAAAAATTCTCCGGGCCACATTTGAATTTTTCTTGTACGTATTTTAGTGTTTGCCAATTTCTTTTCGAATTTTAATTAATTCTATTATTCCTTTTAGAGAATGATTTTTAATTCGGGATGAATTTATCAGGACGTGACAGGTCGGTACTCTTGTCTATGGCTAGGATGGGTTGGAAACTATGTCACGTCTTCCGTCCGTATACCGTGGTGGTATGTGGCACGTGGTTGCACGTGAGGAAGATGTGTCTTGTGGGTAAAGATGTACACCTCTGATCAGAGTATAATCTATTCGAATAGCCGCGCCCTCGGTTATGGGCAAGCCGAGCAATGTACCCAAGTTAGTGTTTTAATTCTTAAAACCTGCTTAACAACTAAAACGTGGAATGGTTGGCCTGGGTTGGCTTGGGACGAGCTGGGACCCAGGGTCGGGTTGCCAGATCGGTCTGAATCATCATAGGCCTTGGGTTAAGGCAGGTTCGTGTGGGTTCACGGCCTTGATTAATAACATTGTATAGTTCTAGGATCGTGTTTACAAAATAGCTTTGAGCAACTAAATGTCTTTAAATGCTGTTTACTGCAACTCTAACCCTTTATATTATAATTCCCTTGTACTCCCTTGCATTTATTCTGCATTTGTGGGTGTGTCTTGTTGAGTACGGTGGTTGTACTCAGTCTTGCTCAATTTTTTCCCAAGCCCAGAAGAGGAGCTCCTTGAAGATGAAGGCTTTGGTGTCTAGCTCGTGCCTGCCGTCAAGCGCCTGTGGTCGTCGCCCTAGTCTTCCGCTGTTTCCCGTTTGTCTTTGTGTGTGCTGGGCCTTCGCTGCCCATGTAATAAGTTAACTATTTACGCTTCCGCTTGTTAAACTCTGAATTGTATCAACTTTTGGTGTACCTTGCCTCCTGGGACAAGGATTAATGCACGCACGTCAGGGACGCCCGTTGGGTTATTTCCGGTCGTGACAGTGGCTTCCTTGGTTGGACCGGAACTGCGCTACCTTTCTCTTCCTGTCCATTTTGTTGCGCTGATCTTCCTGACAGATTGCCTTGTCAACCAGCTTCTCAAAGTCGGCGTAGTCTCCAGAGATTAACTGGTTGGTCAGCTCGTCATCCAGGCCTGCTAGGAACTTCTCCTGCTTCTCGGCGTCGGTACGGACATCCTCCGGTGCATATCGCGCTAGACGATTGAACTCATGGGGATACTCAGTCACTATTCTGTTGCCCTGGTGGGGTGCCCGGAATTCCCTCTTCTCCTCTGCCACAACCCCGTCTGGCACCTGCGCCTTCCTGAAGCTACGACAGAACTCCGCCCAAGTGACTTCTGTGCCTGGCGGGTGGGTAGCCATGTGATTGTCCCACAAAGCTGACGCGGGACCCTGGAGCTGGTGTGTGGCAAAGGCGACCTTGTCCTGATCATTGCACTGCATAAGGTTTAGCTTCTTCTCTATGGCATGGAGCCAGTCATTCGCCTCCATGGGGTTGGTGGTGCTAGAGAAAATGGGTGGCCTGACGCGTAGAAACTCCGGCAGTTTGGACTAAGGGGGAGGAGGACCAAACCGCTGCTGCCGTTGCTCGGCTTGCTGATGCATCCTCTGGTGCATCTGCTGGTGCTGCTGCTACATCTGTTGCATCATGGCCGCCATCATCTGGGTCTTATGGGCCATCACTTGTGCGAGCGTCGGGTTCTCTGGGAGCGGTGGCGGACCGTTGCTAGAGGCGCTGTTGGGGTGTCCACCGTCAGTGCGTTCTTCACCGCTGCTGCCCTTACCTGCTGCACGGCTGCCATTCCTGGTGTTGACCATCTGAAGGGAGAGCAGGCGGGGGAAGAAAAAGAAAATAAGAAAAACAGATGCTCAGGAGCTAAGCTTTATTATATAGGAATTTAAACTGCAATTGTTCTGATCTGAATTAAAACACTTAAAACGGCAAGCAAAATCCTTATTAAGACAGCCATATCATAGGCACATGATATCGACCATCGACTGACCCACAAGCGAACAAACCTAGACACACAAACTAACAGACAATTACTAAGCAGTCGGTAAACTAAGGGAAAGCGAGCCTAATGCTCGGAACGGCTCCTGCAGTCGGTGGAGTCGAAGGCGTCCTCCTGCTCGTCACCAGGTCCCTCTGAGCGGCTCCTGGAGTCTGGCAGATACGTCTCGCCGCTGCCCGGCTCTGTGCCACTAGAACTGCTGCTGCTATGGTCGCGGCTGCCACTAGGAGTAGCAGGTAACCAACCTCCGTTGCCACCGGTTGGCCCCCTGACGGCTGACGCTGGAGCGAAGGAGAGAGCGGATGCGGGAGCTGACACTGGAGCAGGAGCTGGGGCTGGAGCTAGAGCTGCGGGCACTGCAGGAACTGCGTGAGCTGCGGGAACTGCGGGCGGATGTGGGTTCCTGGGCGCGAGCTGAATGCGCACAGGTGACGTCGTCGACTTGCGGGACGTGTTGCTGACCCGGACTCCTCCGGGAATGGGGAGACCCTTCAACTGAGCATTCTCCTTCTTCAAGCGTGCTATCTTATCCTTCAGAGCTATGATCCTCACGAGCTTCCCGTCATTCAAGGCCTTGGACGCCTAACGCATATCTGAGTGCATCCTGTCCATTCCCCTCATTACGGCACACATGTGACCAAAGGTGGTGTCGTTCTCACCGGCTATCGGACGGAAGGTGTTGACGTCATCGCCACTTGCTTGACGAGGGTGAAACCGGTACGCCGTGTTGCAGAAGATGTAGTTGTGGCGCTCACGAAGTCTGGCCATCATCAGGTATGCTGCCTCCTGACAGGCGTGATCTGCTGTGCCTCCAGATGCCTCAACCACCATGTTAGCGAGGCAGGTGCCCACATAGCCATGAACCTCCAGACGAACACGGTGAGGAAACTCGCCACTGAGCGGCGGAACAGTCGAGTACTCCGGCGCGTTGGGGTAGCTCACCACCAGTGTCATGCGAGCCAACTCTGCCACAAAGTCATCCATGCCTTCTCCACGGTGGTTGGGTGGGTGATCGGCTATCTAGAGAAGACAAAGGGGTAGGATCAATGCATGCTCAAATCCAATTTTAATGAAGCAGTAAAAGACTCAAATTAAATAGGCGAATAAAAGCGGAATTTTATACACAGATCATTTGTTTTGCATGAAGGCGAATAAATAAGACGGACTTACATAGCGATAAAATGATGAGAAAATTAGGTACATATTAATAATAATAATAATAATAATAAGAGCATAAATACCTTGCAACCCATATTCCTGAATTAGGACCTAATGCATTCCTCCCATCAAATCCCGATTGACTGTCGAATAAATCTCAAACAGTTTCACTAAAACCCTAGACTGACCTGATTTGACAAATCTCTCTTTAACGAGCGACCAAGATTTTTCCCTTGAACCACAAAAACAGATCCCAAATTTCCCAGAACAAATCCAATTGCAAAGAACATATGCAATGAAAAGGATTCAGAGGGCTCTTAGGTTTTCCCATTTGGCTTGTCCTACGGTCAAGGTCGGCTCTGATACCAACTTATCACGCCCAGAAATTCCCGAATAGAATTCCAAGCAGAGTGTGCATTAAAATCCCCATCCAGGACAGGCTGGGGTACACAAACGACAAAGTTGACATACAGATCCACGTCTTACAAACATTATAAAAGTCTTACATAAGTGCAGTGGAAAAACAAAAGATAACTGGAGCTAAGCCTTGACTTGAACGGCAGCGGGAACACCACTCCACAGGCATCCTCAACAGCACGGACGAAGCCTACTCCTCGGAGAAACCACCATCTGACGCATACTCAAACTCTAGGGTTGGGGAAAAATAGAGCAAGACTGAGTACAACCCACTGTACTCAGCAAGTCATACCGGAACCGGGGTATGCTGCAGGATATTGCCAAAGGATAGCTAGAGAGGTTCTTTTGCATAAAGCGAGCATTTATAAACAGTAGTTGAAAGCGGTAAAACAATTGTACTAATTAATCAATATTAACCATCCACTGTTCAACGCTACACCACATTGCAACAGGCCCAACCAATAACCTGAACTAATCAGTTCCATCAGACTACACTAGGGTGAGACTAATCACGGTGAATCTGGTTGACCGCCCATAACCGTGGGCATGGCTATTTGAATAGTTTTACTCTGATCAGAGGTGTACAACTGTACCCACAAGACACAGCCCCACGACATGTTTCCGTGCACCGACATGGCACCACGACATACCGGATAGAGGCCGTGACAGGATCCTTCGCATAACCCCCTCTAACCAAGCACACCACACCTCAGGTTTCACCCCCACTCATCGCAAGGCAGCGGGCAGTCCCCTCTCGTGCCTAGGTGAATCCGGAAGCCGCATAGACCGTCGCAGGGCCCATCCAAACTCCATCACGCCCACCCTTGCCTGGATGCGTCAGCTAGAGGAAAGCTGCACTACAAGCCCAGCCGTTGCCCACGCTGGCTTGTGATAAGTACGATAAGTTCTTCCAGGGCATCCCGCGAACCGGTCCTTAATTGCCATGGGCGCGACCATCAAAACCATGCACCCATAGCCCACCATGTGATTGATTTTAATTAACTAACACCGAAGCGGTGGCACTAGTCCAACATTAACATTAGAACCTACAGTCTATACATTAGTTTGTATTCCCCATTGTGTGCTAGTTGAACTAAGCATGGCTAAGCAATCCCTAGTCCAATCTCTAATCATGTTTATATCCCAAGTTATCAAAGGAGCATGGTACCAAAAATAGCATGGCTGTAACAGAAGGTAAACATCCCATAGTATTATTGCAAAACAATGCAGTATTTGAAGGAAAACAATAGACCATTTGCAATATAGGATCAACATGTTCAAGTGACAAGCATGACTTGCCTTACTCTGCTGCTGGAGGAACCTCGGCGACTATTTCAAAGTACACCTGAGCGTCAGGAGAGCCAGAATCTAAGTGACATACAAGGAAAACAATACAAACAGGCTATAAGACTACTGAAACAGAGAACAAAACAATTTTTAATGGATTCTACACATTTTTATTGATTTACTGAGACTTGAATGGGCTTAAACGGAGATTGGATGGATTAGATATGAATTTTAGAAGATTCATTGTGATTTTACTATAAACAGAAAAATCCTTAATTGAATTATTGCACAATAAATAAATCCCGGGGAGAGAGAGAGGCGGCGCTGACATGCGGTCACCACATGGCGGTGACACGGGTGGCGGTCCGCGGTGGACCGAGTCCACGGACCGGGCAAGGGACGGCGCACCACGTGGCGCTGACGTGGCGCCGACGCGGCGGCCACGCGGCAGCCACGTGGGCGGCCGAACGGACGGCCCCGGATGGTAGATCGGACGGTGGGTGCGGCTCGCGGCCGGCGCGCGCGGGCACGGCTCAAGCCGGCCCGGCGGCCATGGCGCGCGGTGGCGTGGCACGCGTGCAGCGGCGACGCGAGGCGGCAACCGGCGGCGACTGGCCGGCGGCGGAGGGCGACGGCGTCACGGCGCGCGGGCAGCTAGCGGCGCGGGATAGAGAGAGAGGAATGGGAGGAGGGACCTCACCGACAACGACCGACGACGTCGAGTGACGGAGGGCGGCGGCGTTAGTGGAACGAGCTCCGGGATCACCTAAGGAATCAAAAGGGAGGGGTTAGAGAGGGGGAGAGAGACCACGGATGGCTAGGGTGCCGGCCGAAGGCGGCGGCCATGGCCGAACTCACCGGCGCACGGTGCGGAGTGGGTTTCGGCGGCGGAAATCGGCGGCGGAGAGACGGACGGCGCAGTCCTCGGGCTCGCGAATGCGACGGCATCGACGGCGCGGCTCACGGCGGCTAGCGTCGGCTAACGGCAGCCGGAGCAACGGCGGAGGCGGTGGAGAGGTGTGTGACGGTGCTAGGGCGGTGGAGGGCACGGGAGCGGGCGAATGCAAAGCGAAAAAGAGAGAGAGGAGGGAACGGGGGTGCTTTATATTGGCTGACAAGGGCCGATCGTGGCCGGGGTGGCCACGATTTGGCCGGCAGAGTGGGGAGAGGTGGGATTGAGAGAGAGGCGGGATTCGAAAATCAAATCCCGGCCATCTCGTGCGCGGGCGCGGGCGAGGGCGAGGGGGAGTGGGTGCGGGAGGCGCGGGCGCATGCGCAGGCGTGGCCGACGTGGCCCGGTGGAGGCGGGGTGTGGACGCGGTGGCGGTTGCGGGCGCGGTGGCGGTGGCTGGAGGTTGGGGAAGGACCCGACAGGTGGGCCCCACCTGTCGGCGACCCCGAGAGTGAGGAGGGAGGCGGCCGGCTCAGCTGGGCCTCGACCTGTCGGCCGGCCCAGCGGGATGGAATGGGGGGGAAGAGAGAATGGGCCGGCGGCCCATCCCGAAAAGAAAAAGGAGGGAAAAAGAAAGAAAAAGGAGGAAAAGAATTTCCAGGGAATTAAATATTGCTTGTGCTCAATTTTAATTGGTTAAAATTATTTCTAGAGCTCTGAAAATTCCACTAAAAATCTTGTTAGCATATTTCGACATGTAGAACTCAAGAAAAATCCCACACACCAATTCCGATTATTATTTGCATTAATTTATTAGGGTTTCTCTTGCTTTGACACCGATATTTTCTCAAGGTGATTTATAAATTCAATTTAGGCTTGGGGAGAGAACTTCAGGGTGTGACAGTGTTCTAGTGTCGCGCATGAGGTCGACCACACCGTCGCCTCATCGACGCTACCGCTATTGTGCCATGCAAAAATCCTGTAAAAAGTATGGTTTCCAAGCTTTGAACCCGTGATGAAAAGCTTCGGGAACTATAACCATAAACCACCTAAACTACCTAGATGTACTGACCAAGATGGTGACGCGAGCCGGAGAACCTATCTTTGCTCAATCGGCAAAAATAATAAATCTCTCGGATGTAAGACGAACCGGTGCAAAACAAGGTAATCCAGTACTAATTATTTTAAAATAATTAAAATAAGGATAATACATGGAAAAATATATTCACAATTTTTTGAGACAGATTAAATTTATAAATATAGACTCTGATTAAGTCTATTTAAAACTCATTAAAATCGTTAGAAATAAGAAGAATACATTAAAAATGTGTACCGTTAGTTTTTAGTCTAATTTATGATGTTTTAAATTATTATATGATTGTTTAAGTAGTTTCACTTTCGTGGACTTACTTTACATTTGTTATTTTCTGATATAGGTGAATCGGCAATGAATGTACATCACAGACTGACGGTCGAAGGAGTTTATTGATGACCTGCATTATTTTTTTTTAGTGTGGCTAATGCCCACAAGACTAAGGGTTTTATATGTTATCCATGCAAAAACCAGAAGAAGTATTCTACATCAAGAACTCTTCATATCCACTTGTTGCAGTCAAGATTCATGACTAGCTATAATTGTTGGACCTCGCACAGATTGTTAGGGGTTGCAATGGAAAAAGATAAAGAAGAAGACGACAACATTCTGAACTAGGCTCAATACAATGGACTTGTAGAAAATACAATAGACGAGGCGAACGGAGCTATTGAAGAAAACAACGGAACAAATGATCTTAGTTAGATGTTGAGTAACGTAAAGGACTGCGAAAGTGAAGAAGAGGTCCAAAAATTGGAGCGTATCTTAGCGGACCACAAAACGTCCTTGTACCCAGGTTGCGAACAGGGGCACATAAAGTTGGGTATCACAATGGAATTCATGCAATAGAAGGCAAAAAAATGGTGTGATGGACAATACATTTGGTGAATTATTGAAACTCGTAAAGAATATTCTTCCTGAGGAAACGAATTACCGAAAACAACATATGAAGCTAATAAAGAGTCTTCCCTCTAGGACTGGAAGTCCAGAAGATACACGCATGTCCGAATGATTGTAATATTGTATTCTCTATCGCGGTGAGGAGTACGAGAACTTAGAAGCCATGCCCAGTTTGTAAGGCACTATGATACAAGATTGGATGATATGACCCCGATGATGTTGACTGGAAGCCTTCGAAGAAGAGGGTTCCTGCTGAGGTGATGTGGTATTTCCCTATAATACCACGGCTGAGACATTTATTCAGGATCAAAACTCATGCTAGAATGATGCACTGGCACACAGAAGAACGTAAACAAGACAAGATGCTGAGACATCGTGCTGATGGGTCACAGGGGCAAAACATCGACATAACATTTCAATACTTCTGAAAGGATACATGAAACATAATGTCGACGAGTGATACTCAGGGACCGGATGAGTAGAGTATTGGGGTACGTTGGAACGAGGGTCTACGTAGTACGACATCAAGCAGACAAAAGATAAGGATTATACTGGTTCAGACCCCTTATCAGGTAATAGCCCTAGTCCAATTTATATGAGATTGATGATGATGAAAACATAATACAAAGAGAGTAGTCGAAATAGAGGGTACTGATGAGATCGTAGTCGAGGGGTTCGACGAGATCTTCCGGCGAATTGGCTCCGCATACTCCGGCTTCGTAAGCGTTGGTGGGTGTGTTGGTGATTGAATTCGATGTCTTGAACCCTTCCCAGGGGGGTCCCTTTTATACCGTGGATCATCTTGATCCCCAAGAAAGGTTTGAGGATATCGGACCTGGTATGGTATTACAGAAAATCTATCCCTTCCGAGTAGGACTTTGGAAATCACTTGACTCGTAGAGATATTTTCCATAATTTGAAGTGGTTTCCACAAGACATTTATGGGAACAATCCGTATGCGCGAAGGTATACCTTATCGGTATATTCCATAAGTCGTAGGATAGGAGGTATGCCTTATCTATAACCCTGACAGTAGCCCCCGACTTCAACTCAAATGAATTCATGTTGTCGCCCGTGACTTCTCTCATCAGCGACTTGTCGTACTCACTAGATCGTTCTCGATATGGACCGAGAAGACAAGGAGCTATTGACAACACTAATGGAAGTCCGCCTGGCTGATCATGAATTTGAATTGAAGTCTGAACAAACGCCCTTAACGGGCCTCAGAATTTTTCGGCGGCAATCTCTCTCTTTCCTCGAAATGCGAACCGTTGGGTAGTGTGCTTATTTAAAGGGATTTTGGGATCCATTTCAAGTCCGTTTGCCGAAAAATTCTCCAACCTTCCAACAGTCTTGAACCTTTCATCTCCCCCAGTTCCCTAAGTTTTCTCCACCTTGCCCCGGTGATCTCCCTCCGATGGCGGACCTCGATGTCTCCACCTCCGATCTGGCAACACTGGCAAAGCTCTCCACCGACGGGGCCCTTCCTCCAGAACAAGACATGGCCAGAGAAGGAGGAGGTACTGCCCCCTCCCCTACCCTAGGTCGCATGGTAGTAGTAGAAGATTTCTTTCGTAGTGGCTTTCTACCGCCGCCATCGGAATTCCTTTTACTGGTCTTAAACTTCTACGGCCTTTCTCTCTTGCACCTCAACCCCAACTCCATCGTCTTCTTGAGCATTTTTACCCATTTGTGCGAGGCCTACATCGGGGTAGTGCACTTCTTGGATCTTTTTCGCTTTTTCTATGAACTCTAATGGATGGAGGCCAGCAAGGTATCGGGATGTTGCAGATTTCGTCTACGCGATGGCATGAAGGCGAGGTACATGTCTCTCCAGTGCCATACATCCCGGTCTAAGTGGAGGTCCAGGTGGTTTTACCTCAAGCTAGAAGAACTCGATCCGGTTCTTGTCGTGCCCGAGGACTAGCCTGTTCGACAAGACTGCTGGACTTCCAAACCTCCCTTGACTCCTTCCCTGGAAGCCTTTGCGAACGTTATCGGGGAGTTGCGAGAACAGGGGCTAACCGGGTATGAAGTCGTTCAAGACTTCGTCGCCCGACGCATCCAGCCGTTGCAAGCTCATGCCCATCCCGCGTTTGATTATGAGGGGGCCTCTGACAAGACACGGATATCGTCGCGGGGTACTCGTTCTCACATTGCCATCCCTCTTATTGCCGATGACAATATTTTTAAGCTTTATATCTAATTCTTCCTCGACTTTTCGTTGTGTTGCAGCTCTTCGCACGGATATCGTGACGCAGCGGGTCAAGGATGTACTTATCAGTCCTGCTTCCATAGCCGAGGAGGTGCCGACCCCGCTCTGCGACAAGCCAGCGGCCGCCATCAATGTGCGTGAGAAAAGAGTTTCTGTATTTCCTCTCGATGAAGAACCCAAGTGACCTCAAGCTTAGCAGGCTCTACCATTGAAGGACGTCATTGGCCCTCTTGTTGATCACCAGTCTTCTGCCTCCCTCAAGGAGAAAATCGCAGAAGAGATCGCCGTTGCTTCCTCTGTCCCTACCGTCGAGGGGAGCAGCGGAACCAAGAGGAAAACCTGGGCCAGGGCAGGCGGCGTTACCGGATCTCGGCAGAAGTCCAGCGGCTCCGAGGTAAAACTCGGCGTCTCCGTTTTTCTGTTTTCCCCCCTTTCCTTGAGGTGACCGAAATAAGGACACCCTTTGTTATCTCTATCACGATACCAGCGGCCTTCCTCCTCCTCCGAAACGAAGGTCTGTGAAGAAGTTCGCTGGCAAGTAAGTAGAGTTTTCTACTTTTTCTGTTGTCACGCCCATTGGCCTATTGACGACGTTTTCTGATGTTGGTAGGAAAGCTTCGGCGATCTCTGCCCAGAGCGGCTATGAGGTGGCAACTAGCGGGACTGCCGTTGTCGCCTCTCCTCGCGGGAAGTCCGCACCTGCTGCCGCAGAGTTCTCCGAGCCCGCGGCGGCGACCACGATTGCGGTGCCTTCGTCGGGGCCACAAGACTGGTCCGAGATGATGGCCGAGTGCCGCCGCCTTTTTGAGAACACTTCTCGGGATGTCGGGGCCCAGATGGACCGCCTAACGACCCGCGCGATGTCATTGGATGGGAGGGTGGCGCAGCTGGAGACGGAGCTCGAAGTCGCTTGGGACGACCTCCAGAAGATGAAGGAGATCGTGGCTGGCAATGAGATGCAACGCCTGGGAGTGGAGAATAAGATGAACGACCTTCAAGACCACATCTTCTCCATCCGCGACCAGCTCCGGAAGAGCTTCACCAGCTTGCACCAGCTAGCCCCGGAGTGTGGCGTGAAGTCTTCCGTCTCTGCGCACCCTAACGTGACCTCTCTGACATCGGTGCTTGGCGAATTGGCAACAAAGATGGAGGCCATCCCGTCGAAGCATGTCGCCAGGGTCTTGGAGGAGATCTGCAACGGGATCCACACTGGGGTTTGTCATGTCCTCTCTTGTGTGAAGCTAGCTCTCCCCAACGTCGATCTTAAAGAGATCTTATCGAAGGGGGCTGCTGATGCCACGCGCGAGGACGTGATGGCCGATGTGGTGGATCTCCAGGAGACCGTCCTCCCCCTTTTCGAGAAGTAATATGTTTTCTCTGCTTTGTGCTCCTTTTGTATAAATACTTTTGTGTTGTATCTAGTGGAACAGCTTCCTTTTCTTCAACGTTGTCAATTCGTTAGTTTGAAGCATATTTTCCTTCTCGTAGAGATGTTGATTTCGAGGATGTCCAGCAGGGCGGACGTCCCGATGTCGATGCGATGAACCAACCCTCGTTAAGTGTGATGGTGTGAATGCTGCACTTGGCCCACCAGGTCTTGACCTGGCCCCGCTCCTCCGCGAGAACTCAGGTGGGATATCCTAGGATATCCGCTCCCGAACTTTTAGTTGTTACGGGACGGAGCTCCTTGAACCCTTGCCTTTTGCAGATCTCAAGGGTGAACTCGCCGAGCGAGATCGACAAGTTCTATACTGGAGGACGAAGTTTGAGGGGGCAGAGCTCGAGCGGTCCATGGTGGTCGTGAAGAAAGATCATGCTGTTGAAATGCTCCGAGGGTGCGAGGTCTGGTTGAACTCGTATCTAAAGAGCTGTTGCAGCGCCATGTCGGAGATCTGCCGACAACTCAAGGTTGAATGCGCAGAGCCCGAGGAGACAAAGGCCGTGTATTTGTCCTGGATGAGGGGTGCGTGTGCCTAGCTAGAGGACGTCGGACAACGGGTTGATAACTGCTTGAAGGGGGAGTGCCGCCGGGCTAGCCATTATGCCGGGGGCCACGTACTTGCCTGCATCCGAGATCAATGTCCTCATATGAACCTGGGATTTCTTCATGAGGGATTCGGCCGTTCTCGGTTATCGGCGAGCGAAGTCGATCATCTGGCTCGTTCTCTTGCTCCTCTCGCCGAGAAAGTCTTTTTATCGATGGACTGGCAATGGCCTTCCTGGTAGATATCGATCCCTGTGGAAAAAGCATCAAGAGGAACGTTTGTAATATAAGTGTGAAGTCTTTTGTAAATAGAATGAAAATCTATCTACTAAGAGTTTGGGCGGTGTATGAGATACGCAAGTACTGCTCGTTGCTCAGGCTATTTTTGCCCATTGTCGAGTTGGGTACTCTCCCTAGCCCCCAGCCTTGTCCTCGGAGAAGTCTTTTGTCGGAGGAGAAGGCTTGATGACCCACAACTTGCCTAATTGAAAACGCGATTACCTAGCCCCCAGCCATGAAGTTGGAAAAGTCAATTTCTCATTACACGGCTTGGTTAATGCGCCATCATTGAGCACACTTACATGACCAGGTTTGACATGGTCGTTTGGCTCTTAGTATCCGACATGACCTTATCTGCTCTGGGCGTACCCA
Source organism: Oryza sativa Japonica Group (assembly GCF_034140825.1). Lineage (NCBI taxonomy): Eukaryota > Viridiplantae > Streptophyta > Magnoliopsida > Poales > Poaceae > Oryza > Oryza sativa. Next base: position 18,650,131 of record NC_089046.1, read on the forward strand.
GCCAAAATTCCCGTAGGTTTCTCAGAGGCTTGTCGGACTGGCGTAATGGGACATTAGGTTCGATTTCAATGGTAAGTGTTGTCGTGGTAAGGGATCTCTTGGTGGAATATTGTCTCATGAAATATTAAAAAAGAAAATAGCTTCCTTGAATTTTATTTGATATTGGTGGGGTACATTGATTCTATACATAGAATTTATGTAATTGATCAATGTTCCAGGAGTTGGATAACTCGCGGCCCTCGCCATCTGCAATCTTGAATGTGCCTGGTCGCAAGACTTGCACCCCCGTGTATGGTCCTTCCCATTTAGGCGAGAGCTTATTCCGCCCTGCCTGGTTTTGAACTCATTGGAGAACATAGTCGCCGATAGCAAGTGTGCAAGCTCTGATGCGCTTCTCGTGATATCGGCGTAGGGCTTGTTGGTATGCAGCTGCTCGGATGGCAACTTGTTCACGATGTTCTTCGAGTAGAATCACATCGTCGCTTCGTCTTTCATCCTGTTCCTCGTCGGAATATTTCTGTACTCATGTGCTCTGATGTCACAGCTCCGTGGGGAGCATGGATTCTGATCCGTACACGAGGAAGAAAGGTGTTTCCTTATTGGATGTTGTCGGCGTGGTTCATACGGCCCATAGTACAGACGGGAGTTCTTCTACCCACTTTGTGTCGTAGGCCATGAGCCTATCGTACACGCGGGTTTTGATCCCTTGGAGTACTATTCCGTTAGCACGCTCAACTTGTCAGTTGCTTTGAGAATGGGATACAGAGGCGAAGCAAATTTTGACTCCTAGTTCGATGCAGTAGACTTGGAAGTCACCGCTGGTGAACTGGGAACCGTTATCTGTAAGAATGCGGTGAGGCAAACCATATCTACAGAATATCCCCTTGATGAATTTTATGGCGTTGTCGGCTTTAATTACTCGTGTTAGCTCGCTTCAATCTACTTAGTGAATTTGTCGATTGCCACGAACATGAATATGTAGCCCCCTTGTCCTCGTGGGAATGTTCCGAGTATATCGAGCCCCCAGCATGAGAACGGCCATGTCAAAGGGATAGTCTGGAGCATTTGTGCTGGCAACTTGGTATGTTTGCTAAAGAACTGGCAAGCTTCAAATCATTGCACAATGTCACAGGCGTCTTTTAAGGCTGTTGGTTAGAAAAACCCTTGTCTAAAGGCTTTGCCGACCAAGGTACGTCCGCTGGCGTGTGATCCGCAAATGCCTTCGTGGATGTCAAGGAAGAGAGTTTTTCCACCATCGGATGAGACGCACTTGAGGAGGATGCAGTTCGGGGCCTTTTTGTATAGATCTCTGCCGATCATGCAGTATATCTTGGCCTGACGGGATAATTTCTCTGCCTCCGTGTCGTCATCCGACAGCTCGTCTGATTCCAGGAATTTTATTAGCGGAGTACGCAAGTCGTTTGTTGTCTTGATGTTTGCAACAACGTATGCGACTTTTGTAGCCCCCGGCGGGATGTCGGTGTTGGTTGTGGTACTTTCGTCGTGCGTATTCTTGACTGAGGGTTTTGTCAAGATGTCCAGGAATGTTCCGGGCTCAAGTGGTTCTCGTCTGGAAGCGCGGCGTGCGAGGTTGTCTGGTTCGACATTGTCTTTTCTGTAGACGTGTCGTACTTCGATCCCGTCGAACCTATGTTCCATTTTTCGAACTTCGGCGAGGTATTTGGCTAACTCGGGGTTAGAGCACTTGTAGTCTTTGTGTACTTGGTTTGCAACTAACTCAGAATCTCCTTTTACGATTAGTCGCTTAGCACCGAGTGCAGCTGCTGCTCTTATTCCCGCGAGTAGGCCTTCGTACTCGACCGTGTTGTTTGTTGCCCGGAAGTTGAGGTGGATTGCATGGTTGAATTGATCTCCGGAAGGAGATGTCAAGATGAACCCGGCTCCCGCTCCTTGGCTGTTGAGTGTGCCGTCGAACGCCATAGTTCAAGTCTCATTATCTATTTGGCTGGCCGGTCTATCTTCGGGGATAGTCCAGTCGGCTACGAAGTCAGCTAAGACAGTCCAGTCGGCTACGAAGTCAGCTAAGACTTGGCTGTCCTTGGTACAAACTGTACATAAAACTGGCTTAAATCGACTACCCATTTAGCAATGCGGCCGACGACGTCTTTGTTTCTGACAACTTCCCCTAAAGGGAAAGAGGAGACGACCATGACCTTGTGAGCTTGGAAGTAGTGGCGTAGCTTTCTTGATGTCATGACCACGACGTAGAGCAGTTTCTGTAACCGTGGATATCTAATTTTTGTGGAGGGCCTCGCTGACGTAGTACACAGGGTGTTGTACTTTTTCCCTCTCTACGACGATAACCGTACTCACAGAATAAGGTGTAGCAGCGATATATAGAAATAATTCTTCATTAATTTGAGGAGAACCGAGTACAGTGGGTTTGACAAGTAGCGTTTGAGCATGATGAACGCGTTCTTGGCCGCTTGGGTCCACTTGAATTTTTCCTGCTTCTTGAGTACGGCGAAGAAAGCTTGTCCTTGTTCTCCCATCCTTGCGACGAAGCGGCTTAGCGAAGCCATGCATCCCATCAACCGCTGAACTTCCTTGAGCCTTGTGGGCAACTTCATGTTCTCGATTGCCTTGACCTTCTCGGGGTTGGCCTCGATCCCTTGTCCTGAGACAAGGAAGCCGAGTAGCCTCCCCGATGATACTCCGAACGTGCACTTCTCCGGGTTTAGCTTCATACGATATCTGCAGAGATTGTTGAACGTTTCCCTCAGGTCGTCGATTAGTGGATCGCCTGTCTTGGTCTTAACGATGATATCGTCAACATAGGCATCGACGTTTTATCCAAGCTGACTGCCAAGTGCACCTTGGATTCCACGCTGATATGTGTTCCCTACGCTTATTAATCCGAATGGCATCATGGTATAGCAGAATACACCGAAGGGCGTGATGAATGTTGTTTTCTCCTCATCCTCTTTGGCCATGCTGATCTGGTGGTAGCCGGAGTAAGCGTCAAGGAAGCTTAACAACTCGCATCCTGCTGTTGAGTCCACGAGTTGGTCTATTCGAGGAAGAGGGAAATGGCCCTTGGGGCACGCCTTGTTGAGATCGGTGAAGTCGACGCACATTCTCCACTTCCCATTGGCCTTGCGTACCATTACTGCAATGGTGAGCTACTCGGGGTGGAGAACCTCTCTGATGAAGCCAGCTTTGAGAGGTTTGTCGAGCTCTTCTCGTATGGCCTGTTTTCAGTCGGGTGCGAATCTTCTCAGTTTTTGTTTAACTGGCTTGGCGTCGGGTCGCACCATCAATTTGTGCTCAATCACCTCCCTGGGAACTCCCGGCGTGTCGTACGGTTGCCAAGCGGACACATTTGCATTGTCGCGAAGGAAGGCGATGAGCGCGAGTTCCTATTTGTCACCCAGTGTAGCCCCTATCCTGACCATCTTGTCGGGGTTGGAGCTAGACAACGGGATTATCTTGATAGCACCGTCTGGCTTTGACTTTTTGCTGGGTTTGCTCACTTTCTTGGGCTGCTCGGTTGTGGTGGGTGGGTTGGGAGTATGCTCAACCATGTCGAGGCTCCGCTTGTCACACTGCACTGCCAATTTAGCATTGCCCTGGATAGTGATTGTCCCTTTTGGTCCTGGCATTTTGAGTAGAACAATGTCGAGGCTCCGCTTGTCACACTGCACTGCTCAACCATGTCCGTTTGCTCAGCGGCAAGGACTTCTCCCGAGGGTTTGCGCTTCCCACTTTTACGACTTCTCTTCTTGCTTGATTCTGGTGCATCCTTGTTACTCGACCTCTTCTCTTCGCTCGTCTTGCTCTTTCCCTCTTCGCGTCTTAATGCATCATCTGCATGAGCGCATCTGTCGATGATCTCGAACAACTTTTGGGCAGACGTGATTCGTCGTGTCGCCAGCTCCTGGGTGGTGTATCGATCTCGGACACCTGATTTGAACGCGCGGATAACAGAAGCATCGGTGATCTCGGGGATCATATTCTTGCACTCATTGAAGCGCCGAATATAGTCCCTCGACGATTCACCTTGGTTCTGAGTTAAAGCGTGTAGGTCGTCCTCGATTGCGTGGCGTTTGTAGGTTCCCTGGAAGTTGGCGACGAACTGCTGCCACAAGTCTTCCGATGATGAGATCGAGCGGGACGGGAGATGGACCAGCCATGAACGAGTAGATCCCTTCAACGCAGCTGGCAAGTAATTTGCCAGCATGTTGTTGTCTGCGCTAGCGGCATAGAGGATTGTGGAGTAGACTTGCAGAAATTCTTCCGGATCTGTGCTTCCATCGTACTTCTCTATTGCACCTGGTCGGAACTTCTCGGGCCACCGCACATCTCGAAGTTCGAGCGTGAATGCCCTGCATCTGTGCCTTATAGCAAAAGGTGGCCCGCGATGTTGACGTAATCGAGGAGGCTGGTCTGATGATGATGATGACGACGATGAGGGGTTGCTGGGTTCGGGAGCCCGGCTTCTCGAACGATGATCTCGTCCTCGATCTCGACCGAGAGCGGGAGATCGGGAGTTTCGATCTCGTCGGTTGCCACAGTTTTGCTCCTGATCTCGGCGATTAGCTCCCTGATCTCGCCGGTTGTCATTATTAGCGTCATTGCGGTGGCCGCTGTGGGCCCGTCGATCCTGATCTTCATTTGGGGCGCCTCCTCGACTGTCGTCCCTTCTCTGCCGCGGAGGAGTGTGGTGGCGATGTCGTTGGGCGGCGGTGTTATCGCCACGGCGTGAAGGAGAACGACACCGGTTGTTGTCGCGATCTCTCCTGTCCCTCCGCCGATAGTCCAAATGATCGCGAAGATCGCGGTTCGCGGGACGCGGTGGAGTAGGATCTCGTCTTCCTCGGGGTGAGTGGTCACCGGAGGGACGTGTCCCGTTGGGATTTTCTCCGTTTGCATCTCCTGCGGTTGGTCCTCCGTCCTCATGCTGCTCCGGGTTGACAGCTGCTTCGGCAAATGCGACATTGAGGTTAGTCATTGTCTCTCGCAGCCGCATAGCCCATTGGTTGACGTCGGGGTTCGTGACCGGGTCGAAAGGACTTTCACTCAATATCGCATCTAAGGTTCGTAGCTGCTGAGTGAGTGTTCTCGCTGCTGTGGACGCGCTTGTTTCAGTGTTGTCAACCACGTTTACATCCCGTGGTGACTCCGAATAGGACTCGTAGTCTTCCAGGAGGTGTAGCACAAATGGTTCATTCGGATTAGCTTCGACATATCCTACGAACCGATCTGATGTCGTCATCGCATCTGGGTCCCTGGGAGCACATGGAGTTTGAACTCGCAGTTGTTGGACACGATGATGCGGTGGTCTCAAAGTTGTGAGAAAGATCCTGCAACTTGTAAGGTCGTGAGACCTAGATTTGTGAATTGGGCGTTATGTGACTCCTGTCGGTGAAGTGCGTTGAATCCCACACTCCTAGCAGGCGTAGAGTTCAGCTTTCACGTGGAGTATCACCGGGCAATCCTCGAGAATATACTTGGATGTCAGCTTTTAGGTAGTATTCCTTGTCAGCTCTGGTTTTTGTACAAGGGACGAAATTCGGCCATTTGAGGATTTTTCCCAAGTGTTGGGACCGTCGATGTTCCGTTCTCCACTTGAGTGGGAGGAATTGTCGGCGGGGCATCGTTTCTCGGAGTCGTAACCATGCCTCTCTCGTTCCCGATAGTGTTTGGGCCAGTCGAGATCGGTGTGACGATATAGACCGAAAAGACGATGGATCCGACTTGATTCCACACCAGCGATCTCGAGGCAGGGATTCCTTGATCGACGCCAGTGTTGGAACTGTTGTCGGGGAGCCTTGAAGTCATACCGGTAGATCCTTGAGCACCAAGTCCCCCTACCTGGCGCGCCACTGTCGACGAGTGATACTCGCGGACCGGATGAGTAGAGTATTGGGGTATGTTGGAACGAGGGTCTACGTAGTTCGACATCAAGCAGACAAAAGACAAAGTTTATACTAGTTCAGGCCCCTTATCAGGTTATAGCCCTAGTCCAGTTTATATGAGATTGATTATGATGAGAACAGATGACAAAGATACTAGTCGAAATAGAGGGTATCGACGAGATCGTAGTCGAGGGGTTCGACGAAATCTCCCGATGATTTGGCTCCGCATAATCTGGCTTCGTAAGCGTTGGTGGGTGTGTTGGCGATTGAATTCGATGTCTTGAACCCTTCCCAGGGGGTCCCTTTTATACCGTGGATCATCTTGATCCCCAAGAAAGGTTTGACGATATCGGACCTAGTATGGTATTACAGAAAATCTATCCCTTCCGAGTAGGACTTTGGAAATCACTTGACTCGTAGAGATATTTTCCATAATTCGAAGTGGTTTCCACGTGACATTTACGGGAACAATCCGTATGCGCGAAGGTATACCTTATCGATATATTTCATAAGTCGTAGGATAGGAGGTATGCCTTATCTGTAACCCTGACACATAAGGTTTTGTTTAAGTACGGATAGAATGCATCCATTTGGAGAGATGCGCAGCGGTCATTGCACTTGGCCTGTGACCATGTGTATCTAAAACCTTTCCCCTTAGTTATGCATGAAGCGGAAGTACATCATGATGCCGATTATTATTCAAGGCCCAAAATAACCTAGTAAAGACATTGATGTGTACTTAAAACCATTGGTTGAAGATCTGAAACTGTTATGAAAGAAAAAAAGTTGTCATTGTGTGGAATGAGGACAAATATGAGCAATTTAACCTACGAGTATTGCTGTTCATAACCATTAACGATTGACAATCAAACAAGGAGTATAAGGCTTACACCCACTGTATGGATGATACTGACAGTACGTATTTTGAAGATAAGGCAGACCACCATACTAAGCCTAAATATCGTAACGGAAAAATCGTGTTTGCTATGGTGAAAGATCTGACAATAGTATTTGGAAAAGTGATCCGGCAGCCAACCTATAGCAAGTGAAGATGGTCATGTGGCGATGTGGAAGAAGAAGTCTATTTTTTAGGAGTTACCCTATTGGGATGTCTTATAGGTCTGCCATGCAATCGACGTGATGCACCTCACTAAGAACTTGTGCGTTAACCTGCTAGGCTTCCTAGGTGTATACTGGGAAGTCTTAGGGGCGTTTGTAAGATGCCACATGCGTCTTATGAGCGTTTGTAGGAGGTTTAATCGACTTTTAGTATATAAATATAATAGAAAATAGATGTGCTAAATTTATAGCTTTTTACCTTTTCAAGATAATGTAGGGGCTTTCTAGCAGCAACCAATGTCTATACATGGAACATAAGTTTTCCAAGTAACAGAAAATTTCTTGCATACACTTCTTGCAACTGCCAAAACTGGGACTAACATACTGGCTGGTCCATGTAGGCCCTGTTTGGAATCTAGGATTTTCAAACGAAATTCTATCAGTGGCTGGCTTGTCGATGAACATGCTGTAGAAATTTGATATTATATAAGATAGGAATTGACAATATAAATTATATAGAAAATATTCAACATAGTAATATTTGCCCGGGCTTTAAGATTTTTCTAGCTATGTCACTGCTGCAGATTACTAGATATAGTACTTGTTTACAGTGTATTTACATACGGAACGACAGGTTGAGGTCCAGACAATAGTATATTATACTATAAATAAGTATGTTGCACTACCTAGGATATATCATCTTTCCTTGGGAATATAGGATCCATATCCCAATTGTTGCAAGTCATCACTTGTTTTTAGTTTCTGTTTTCATGTGTCGTGGAAAACAAAGTTCAAATTGGATGTCCTTGTTCTTTCCTTCCTTGTGACAAATCTTTGTCTGTCCTGCTGTTTAATAATGTACATTTAATGTGTGAAAAATATCTTAGACCATCTGTCATTACTTTTAAGTATATGATGCTGAGAGTGCAAACAAACGATGGATACTTTACTGCTAAAAATAGACACAGTATGTCACTCTAGCTTACTTTGTCAAACGCAGCCCTTCTATACAAGTTAATTTGGATAGGATGCAAAAATGAGAGGACATCCCTAAAGGGATGCAAGTCTTTCCTGCTAGGATTAATTAACAGAGTAGCCAATAATTCCATAGAGCTTAGTTATATGTTCCAAGAATGTGATGTGAACAAGGGGCATTAAGAAAATGATGACTATACTACCAGCCAAGTTGTACGAAATCAACTGCAACTACGCATATACCCAACTCCTTAAAGTTTCTTGATCACAAGAAAAAAAAAACTTAAGAGGACATCGATGAGGGTAACCTTAACCACCAGCATGACCACAACAGCACCATTCTAATGGGCAACGTCTGTGTTGGCACAACCTGTAGTTTGTCGAAGAACGGCCTTCTTTGCGCCATCTGGCGAAATGGATCAACCACCACTTCCTCCACCCCATCCCACCCCACCATCTCGCGCTCTGTCCCCGTCGTCCAGCCCTCTTCCCCCTCTTCACCGACCTCCGAGCCGCCACCGCCACAGCAGCAGCTCACCTCTACTGCCCCTCCAAGACCAATTGTTATCTCTGAGCCAGTGAGAAAGCCAACTCAACCACATCCCAGGCCGAAACAACCGACCAAACCGCCGCCGTCATCGAGCACCCAGCCACAGCAGAGGCATCAGTCTCAGGTCAAGAAGCACATCTCCAGCGCCGGGTTGCAGGTGGAGTCAGTGCTCCAACAAAAGGCGGAGAATCTCAAGGATAGGTACAACCTTGGGCGCAAGCTTGGGCAGGGCCTGTTTGGCACAACATACTTGTGCGTGGACAAGGCAACCAGAAAGGAGTATGCGTGCAAGTCGATCGCAAAGCAGAAGCTCGTCATTGATGACGACGTGGAGTTCATCCGCCGCGAGATCAGGATCATGCACCACCTTGCTGGCCATCCAAACATCATCTCCATCCGGGGCAGCTACGAGGATGCCATGGCGGTGCACATTGTTATGGAGCTCTGCACTGGCGGTGAGCTATTCGACCGCATCATCAGCAAGGGATATTACACAGAGAGGCAGGCTGCTGAGGTTGCCCGCATCATCGTCTCTGTCATCGAGTCTTGCCACTCTCTCGGTGTCATGCATCGCGACCTCAAGCCCGAGAACTTCCTCTTCGTTAGCAACGAGGAGGATGCGCCACTCAAACTCATTGACTTTGGCCTCTCCATATTCTTCCGCCAAGGTAAATCAATCAATCAGTTATGACACCTTCACCATCGAAGAACTGCATTGTGTTAGTCGTTGCAGGCGAGACGTTCACTGACGTGGTTGGGAGCATGTATTACGTGGCACCAGAGGTGTTGAGAGGGAATTATGGGCAGCAAGCTGATGTGTGGAGCGCTGGCGTCATCATCTACATCCTCCTTTGTGGCGTACCACCATTCTGGGCTGGTAGGCACACACTATTGACACACCACTTTTCACTTGGTTTCCAGCATGTATCTTGAACTATGACACAAAATTGCTTGTTACCGCCGTATTTTCACAGATACAAAGCAGGGGGTATTTGACAAGGTGCTGCATGGCATGCTAGAATTTGACGCGGATCCGTGGACAAATGTGTCGGAAGGTGCCAAGGACCTGCTTCGGAAGGTCCTTGTCCGGGATCCTAAGGAGCGGCTCACAGCGCACCAAGTACTACGTGTGTTCAGTCCTTCCCCCTCTTCTTCTTTAACTGACTGCAACAGCCATTCCAGGCAATCTAACACTACTATATTGCTAGCAGGCCATCCATGGTTGGAGATGTGCAGCAATGGCACTGGAAAAACAACTGAACTCAACGTTGAACACTTGTACGAGAGGGAAGAGATGTACTACAAATGATGAATGATGTATATGTCAAGACATGGTATGTGGTTTATATAGAGTAGAAGATAGAGATGAAAAAGAAGGAATGTGATACAAGATCAGTCATATCCTTGAATCTCTTTAACAACAATACGGTCTAACATTCCCCACTATCCAATCATCAGCAATGTCAATGCTTAGGCTAGAGTAGAAACCAATAAGAGTGTCCAATATAGATAGCCCTTACGTCGTAGTTGAGGTACCCAAAGTAAAGAGTGTTCAATATAAGAAGGGTCTTTCCCTGATTGCTATGGCAAAGATAAATAGTATTGTGCATTTTCTGGCATTTTTAACCGTTAGATCTGGAATGAACCACTTAGATCAAAGTATTACATTAATTCGATATAGTATTTTTTACATGTTGCAGGAAAAGTGACCCTCCAATTTTTTCATGGAGAAGGAACATAATTGGTTTGAAATTAGTGGCCTAGAATAGTTTATTATGACTCCTTGCTACTGTATAACTAAAACAGGGGCAAGATAATTTTAAATGGAGCTCGACTACTAATGGGGAGTTCACGATGAAATACTATTGTCTAGCACTACTCCATAGTGATGTGCCTAATTTAAATATATGTCTCTGGAATTTAAAAGTATATCTTAAAGTAAAGATTTTCCTTTGATATTTACGACAGGGAGTTGTTTTAACTAGGATAATCTAGCTAAACATAACTAACATGGTAAACAAAATTGTTATTTTTGTCAGAATAATGAGACAATAAGACATTTATTATTTGAATGCCATTTAGCCCATTTCGTTTGTTATATTATACATGTCGAGCTAGCAATCCCTCCACCCCCATAGTGTTTCGCATATGTGTTACTAGGTGGCTTTGAAATGTTCACAAGGATTTCAGAAGATATGGTCTTTTAGGAGTGGTTGCTACTTGTTGGTTGACATGGTTATGCAAGAATGATGTGGTTTTTGATAGAAAATTTGTTTCCTCTTCTTTGCAGGATATTTTCTCAACTATCCATTAGCTGTGTATTTGGGTTGTGCTACAAAAGCCTGTTTCGCATGATTTGGTTGTTGCGGCATGTGTACGCTCGGAGTTGGTGGTGAAAGAGTATTTTACCTCGCTAGGGACATGGCTGGCATTGCAGTCTTAGGATTGATGGTCTATAATACTTCTTGCACTCCTTTTTTATATAAAGTTGAGACTGCGTGTGTTTGGTTATATGCATCTTACTATATGTTCTCAGTATGATTGCATTATCTTGATGTAATTGGTTGAGTTCATTAAAGCTACATTTATCTATAAAAAGGAAAAGTGATCCTTAAATAGAGGATCTAGATCCTAGAGACAGATACAAAAATGATGTATTCATGAAATCTTGTTCTTGTGTGTGGTTCTATGACACTACTCCGGAATACGTTATTGTAGGTGACCAAAACATGTTTTCGAAGGCGGCCCAAACTTCACCTACGATCAAACTACACACTCCAAAAATCTACAAGACATTCATTTGATTTTCTTAGGCGGCCACCCTAAGAACCCCGCTTATGAAAATTGATTTTTGCAGGTGACACTATTAAGTCAACTGCTTGAAAAAAATGGCTTAAAAAAGAATGAAAACCAAGATCAAAATATCCTCCAATTCAGAAATTCAAATACAATTTCACCAGGACAAACCCAAACAAGATTTGTCAAATTCACGAAACAATTCAGCCAAGGACATTGATGGCATCCTCTTCAACTTCTTCGGCCAGCGTCTTGGAAAAGAAGCCGAAGAACACCATCGGCGTTAGTGAGGGAGGGCGGAGGCCGGTCGAGACAATGAGGACAGCCAAGAGCTTCCTGCTACGATTAGGATGATCGTGACGAATAAGAGAGGTTCTCGAGGCCCGGCTGCAGAGGATCCGGGCTCATGAGGCTCGGCGGCCCTCGGTTTTGCATGCCAAACTGATAAGTCCTCCATGGTATACATACCGTTTTAGGTTAGGTATTGATAGTCCTATTTACACTATTGTACTATCAAAACTGGAGAAAATGGGCCTGTGAAGCCATGTTAAAACCCACCTTGTGGTGTTGGTATGCTTGAAATGAAAAGTGGTTTGTAGAAGATCATAATACGGAGTTACGCCTATCCCTAATTTCGTAGTCACATCTAAGGATATTCCGTGTTTACTTTCAATCACTGCGTAAAACCAAATTTCTATTACACATTCTAGGACAAGCCTGGGACACTTCCTGGGGTTGCCGGGCAGTGGCAGACGAACTCCTTAGGTACTTCCATCTAAGCATGGTTACCTTGTGACCACGTGCATATTGGAACACCCGTAGCCAAGTAATTAGTTGGTTGAGGTAACCTCATTTGCCAAGGGTCATGGATCACTAGGATGGTGGCAGAGTATGTCCATGGGGTCCTGTGCACATGATGCCTTGTGCTTGTATGAGTTCTATATATGTTGGAAAACCACCCAAAGCTTGTTCAGGTTTTGTAGTGAATAATTTGTAATAATTAATAGGTCTCTTGCACTGCCTGGTATCGATCATCTTAATTGTGCAAACGATGTAGTTTTTTGTTTCCTTTTTCGCACATCATGGAAAACAATGTTCCAAAGGGATGTTCCTTCGTCTTTCCTTTCTTGTGAGTTGTGACAAATCTTGTTTGTTCAGTCCTTTGTCCTTATTTTTAAGCACAATTAATATCACAGCAAGTGATCAACCCATCTTTGGACCAATGAGCTGTACTTTACTGGTAAAAGCGAGAGACAATGAATGCCACTCTTACTCTCATCACAATATACCAGTATTGGTAGAAGTAAACTAGCAAAAACCACACAAGGAAAAACGATGGAGCTGCGTGGGGATTATAATAGAGGAGTTCCGTTATAATAATTCCGAAAGAGTTCCGTTATGATTCAAGTGTGTCATATCTGATATGAATGAGAGGCATTAGGAAAATGGTGGCTGTACTAGCATACAATTCATGTTCTATGAAATCACCTACGAACACAACCACTAGCTCGGTGACAAGATGGAACATTTCTTGTAGGAAGAAATTCTAGGTGGTATGGCCTGTACGTCACAAAGGATCGAGCTCTGCATGAACTTCTATGGGCACCACAAGACCACTGCCAATGACTCAATGATAGGCAGTTGCACAAATCTCAATGATTCTTTGGCCCAGCACAAATTTGATTGTTGTTCTGCACACTGTTGTGATTGTGTGACGGAAGCCTGTGTTTTAATTAATTAGGAGGTCTGTTGACTACAGATTTCAAGCTAGCTTATGTTATTATTAATTCGTGTTGTGCAAAAACATCCCTACACCCTTGTTCAAGAGGATAAAATAAAACTTGTGTTCTCCTTGAACTTTAGAAATGCTGACGATTTGCATTGCTCTATTCAGGTAATACAGAAAGATTCAGAGACAACATAATAATAAGGAAAGCAAATGCGCAGCTGAGTTGAGTTGAGATGCATGAAGCGCATATGAATCATCTGGTAGTATATCACAAGCTAAAGAAAGCCTATCTGCCATGAAAGATGTAACTACAAGTTTCACTTCTACTATTTCTGAGGGAGGAACTACAAAGTTCTTGCATGTTTCCTTCTTCAGGAACGGAGAGTTGGAGAGCAGAAGCTCTGCTTGGTCTTCAGCATCCATCAGTTTTGCACTTTGCAAACAGATTTTGTTTGAATTATTAACATTTACATAACAATACTCACCTTCCACTCTCAGCATCAATGATTTTCACACTTATTCACCACCTTGTCTGTCCTGCTGTCTAATAATTATATATTTTCTTTCATTTATTGAAACTATTTATGTTCCTTGCGTTGAGAAGTATGGGCACGATGCAGAGATTGTAAATAAACATCCTTATATATTTATCACCGCATCTTTTGACCAATGAGTATTACCCATTCTTGAGAAAGTACTGAGAGATTTTCTACTGTAAAATTGGTACCTTCAAATACTATCTCGAGGTAGAAAAAATAGTGTAAAATTTAGGTACCTCGAGATACTTATTTTGCAAGTAAAGAAAAAGAGAATGTCACTCCTACTCTTCATCACAATAGAACTGATAGTACTGTAGTGGTAGAAACAAAGTAGGCACCCACACATGAATAAATTGATCTGGGAATTTTAATATAGAAATCGAGCTCGAATTTTGCTATAGAGGATACAAGAATTCCAGACAGCCTGGCTATGTCTCGAGAGTGTGGTATGAATTGGAGGCATCAGGAAAATGGTGGCTGTACTAGCGTACCAGTCAAGTTCTAGAAAGCAACTATGACTACCACATATTTTTTGATCACAAAGGGCAAAAATTGGTTATTGGCAAACATTCCAGGTGGCACAATCCAGCAGAGCTATCTTAGCTCCACAAGCACTTCTACGTGCAAAAAACCGCATATACAGGCACTGGCAGAGCTAAAAAACTTTTAGAGCCCAGACAAATATTACTACATTGAGTATGTGTATTGCAAAAACTCTATTTTCAACCACTACAACACCAAATTTGTATTACACATTCGCAAATTTGTCTGGCAGTGGTGCCACTATGCAAGAATCAACTCCTTGAAAAATTCTATCTGATTATGGCTCCTATCTGACCACATACAGACTGAAAACACCGCTGCTAATTACTAAGTAATTACTCCTTCCGGTACTAAAACTATTGATGTTATATAGGCTTGGAACCAGCTGCTAAGTAATTTACTCCCTCAGGCACCAATATTATTGACGTTTCAGGCTTGGAACCAGAGAATGCTAATTGTTGACATTTTTGTTCAGCATGTAATCTTGGACTGGTTGACCCTGAATGCATGCAATTAAAAAATGTCTCAACAATAGGGAATCGAACGCACTAGATATATACATAGAGATGTAATTACAATTAGCACAGGATCATCTTTAATATGGACAAAATATGGATAAACACTCTAATAAATTACTTCTTGATATGTGAGATCATGTTCGAAACGTCAAAAATTTTATAACCGGAGGGAATATATAGTTTGTTAAGTTAACCTCATGTGCCAGAGGGTAATGGATAGCCATGCCAGTGAAAGTCACGTGCGTGTATGAGTTCTTAGTGTTGGAAAGCCCAAACATTCGTTCGGGCTTTACATTTGCAGTGAACCAAGAAAAATAATGAATAGTAGTATGCAGTAATAAATAGGTCTACTGCATTGCCTGGTATCAATCATATTCATTGGCGCAAGTGATTTAATTCTCTTTTTTTTTTTGCTGTTTTTGCATATCGTGAAAACAATGTTCCAAAGGGATGTTCCTTGTGAAAAATCTTGTTTGTTCTGCTCAGTCCATTTGTCCTTAGCAGGGTTCAAAATTCCGGAACGAAATTTTTGGTCATTTCGGACCCCAACCCCCGGTACGATATTATTTTAGCTGAAATTTTTATTTTTTTTTTTTGAATTTGGTAATATTTTATTTAAATTTGACCTCCGATAGAATCGGCCAAACCAAAAAATTAAACCCTGATCCTTATTCCCTAAGTGTCGTACAATTAATGCACAGACTGCAAATAAATAATGGATGTTTTATCCTTATATATACATCACCCAGTCTTTTGCCCAATGACAATGAGTAGTTCTTCACTGTTTAAAAAGATAGAATAAATGCCACTCTTTACTCTTCCTCACAACTCAATAGATAGTATTGGTAGAAGCAATCTACGAAGCTAAACCACATAACTTAAGGAAAGACAGTTGAGACTATAATAGAGGAGGCAAGAATTCCAGAGTTTTGTTATGACTTGATAGTGTGATATGAATAAGAGGCATCAGGAAAGCTTCTACAAGCATGGTCTTGATAAGACGCAAAAGATCTTGCTGGCAGACATTCTAAGATGTCTGGCCTGTATGTCACAAAGTCTCGTGAAGTCTAGAAAAGTTGTCGAGGATGAAGCTCCACATGAACTCTTACATGCACAAGACCACAGACAATGAGAAATTTTGAGAGAAGTTTCTTTGACCAATCACAAATCTCAAAGTAGTTGTGCATACTTTTGCGAATGTGAAGGAGATTTGTATTGTTATTAATTGATAGTAGGTTTGTTAACGACAGATTTCAAGGCTATGTTAACATCAAATCATGTTGTGTGTTGTCGAATGACAACCGCGTCACGTCGAAGAACATGGAAATTGGTTGGATGTTTTGAATAGTAAAACAATATATTAACTTGATAAAAATTTTTGAGGATCCCCTCATTACATGGTCCAAGGGGGCTATTTATAATCCTAGACCAGAGGCTTACACCTCCTAGGGTTTAGGTTGTACAGGGAAATTTACATGGATACCCTTGTGAAAGGGACATTAGTGAGGGCACACAGTGTCCTTTACACTTTTGGGCTCTAGATGGGCCAACTTGGTCTGCCTGGTTATGACGGAAGGGGCTTCCCTGGGCTGGAGGGCCCTCTGGTCCTCTCCTTCGCATGGATCCTAGTCCAGGCGGAGCCTTCGTGCTTCGTCACATGCCATTCGCCCATATAACCTTCGCCTGCGTAGTTCTCTTGATTGCAAAGCTTGGATTTAGGTCTTTGGCCTTTTGCTTGCGTGCTTCGCCACATGGCTTTCGACATATGGCTTCGCCTTAGTCGAACCTGATGGTCTTGGCTTGGTTCCTCATTGGTTAGGCGGTTTCGGCAGGTTCGGTTGAAGGTCCTCGTGGCATGCCTCCAACATTGTGCAAAAACGTCCATGAATCCAAGAGGATAAAACTTATGTTCTGCTGGAATTTTTGAAATGCTAAAGATTTCATTTGCTTTATTGAGATAGTACAGAAAGATGCAGACAACAAAACAAAAACAAAAGCTTAGCAGAGTTATGGTGCAAGCACAGATGAATTAACTAATATATACAAGAATGAATAGGAGCTAAATCATGTAGTAAATCACAAGCTAAATAAAGCCTATCTGCCATGAAAGATGCAACTTCATGGTTCACTTTTACTATTTTTGTGGGAGAAACCACATAGTTCTCGAGGATCCTTCAGTTTTGCACTTCATAGACATGTTTTGTTCGAATTATCAACATTTACATCACACGACATTAATCACCTTCACTCTCGTCAACAATGAATTTTACATTTTTTACTGCCCCGTTCCACCTATATTTTAGTGGGTTGGCAGGCACCAGTGTCTAAACAAGGTCAAGTGGAATGAAGATTCTTCAGACATCCCCTAGACATGTTTTTGCATAGAACAAAAGATTTCTGAGTAACAGTAAATTTATTGCATACATCTCGTTGTGACAAATCTTTTTTTTCTGCTATTTAATATTTTAGTCAGTACTAAAAAAAATGTTTTTTCATGGCACCACACCTTTTATTTTCTGGCGATTGGCTCCCGCCTATGAAAATGAATTGGACAAAGATTATTGTAGATTCTTCTTTATCCTTATATATATGCATCAGCTCATCTTTGGACCAATGAAAACTACATGTAAAAAAGAGAGAATAAATGTCACTCATCAGATTGTATTGGTAGAAGCAAACTAGGAAAGCCCATAGAAGGAATTAAAAATAACTAGGAAAGAAGCCCGCGCAGATGTGCGGGCATTTTGTTTAATGTTTATATCAAAAGCGTTTCCTAGATTCAAACATAAATCACTATGTCCCGGTTATATATAAATTTGCCTAATATCGCCACTACTTATTATTATTATTATTTTATTTTATTATGGATACTTATTATCGTTCTTTTGAAACCTGAGTGATTATTTAATAGATGAAATTGTATTTGTAACATCAAAATAAGAACAATACATCGTTAATCGACTAAAAAAATTATCTCCACTACTAACCTAACTGTTCATGTCGATCTGACTTATTTCCAAATCTATGTATAAATATTCCAATAATATTTTATCAAAAAAATATATTATAACAATATCACTTCTATGAGTTAATAGGATAATACTGTTAAAATTTGATATGAATACCCATCTAACGGATGAAGCCGAACATAACTACCAAGGCTTTCTTCCTCGATACCTTGAAACATGGGTCACATATCGACATAGTCGTGCCCATCAAGACCATCGTGGAGAACAGTTTTAACGGCTAATTCACTATTAGTACCCTCATAAAGGATTGCATCGTTAAGTACCCATGGTGGCTTAACTCATCCAAATGTATGCCTTTGCTATATCATGGTAGTATAGCAAGCTTTATTATCTATGCTTGGCACCCTTTTGAGAATGGAAAAAGAGAAGACGGAGGTGATTACAATAATCCTTTTTAAAGTTTGAGTTGTTTTGTGGTATATAGTAGACACAATTTGTTTATAGTGTAAATCAATATTACTCAAATTTCAATAATACATATACAATATTCTTATTTGAAAGTGAGTGAGGTTATCATGTTAGTAGAGTGTATGACATACATCCATCAACTATGCCCGACACATCGGAATTCCTGAAGTATAAGAAAATATATTATGGGTGTTACTGGATTGTTTACTTGTTGCCAAAACTATATGACAAACAAAAAACCTACATATATGACCATAGTTCTCATGATGGATTAAGGGGTTGTAGTATAGCCATATCACTCGCTAGAAGTATTTTTAATAAAGTTTATCATGTCTATGTATCATGTGTGCTTCTCACTTTTCAAATACCAATCAAATAGTTTTGAAAAATTCAAAAAAAATATTTGAAAATCGTAATATCTCACATATTAAAATTAGATAAGATCTACTTGAAAAAAATATAACTAAATTCTGTTGTTTTCATTTTTCATTTTTACATATGTAGATTCAAATTATTTGTCAGGTGATATTGTACACCATAATTATTTGAAAAATTATTATGACATTAATTATTATGTGCCATTATGTATTTATCAGTTAGCACTAACTACTATAGGTCAATAATAGTTCATTTAATTAAAGGAATACATCAGAATTATTGAAATTGATATATATTTAATAGATGAACACTTACAGACCATTGAATTCATATTACATCTTTGATCTAGTTTAACTGCGTATATTGGTTGGGTAATATTTTTTATATCATGGAAAATCATAGTTTAGAAACCATTGATTTTCTCTGATCATAGTATGTATGTATATTTTTAGCTATATATTTTTACATGTGTATATATGTTACTTTGCTTTTTCTTACATGGGAGATTTTGTTTTTTTTTTGGGGGGGGGGGGGTTGTTTTTTCAATATACCTAATTTAACAGTATAAAATAACGGGTTCACTAATTTAAAGTTTGTAGAGTAATATATTTTAGCTTTATATCATAGAAAATGCAAAGGGTGATGGTATGGCTCACACTATTTTTTAATTTATAATAAAACATCAATATATAGATTTAAATTATTGATTTAATTGTCAAGAATATAAAGAACTAAATTAATCATAAAACCAACTTATAGTTTTCAAAAGTTAAAACATGCATGGAGCCCTCCACGCAGATGACACTGACCTAATTTAAAGTTCGTAGAGTAATATATTTTATCTCTATATCATAGAAAATGCAAAGGGTGAAGGCATATATATGGCTCACACTATTTTTTAATTTGATAATAAAACATCAATATATAGATTTAAATTATTGATTTAATTGTCAAGAATGTAAAGAACTAAACTGACCAAAAGTTAATACATGCATGGAGCCCTCCACGAAGATGACACTGACCGTGATAACCATGAAAGTCTACATTCAATCGAAGATATAAATCAAATGTTGTTTAGATTTTATTATGCCTAAGATATCTCAACAACCTAAAAATAAGAAGAGCAGATAATGCATATACGTGCTGGAGCCGTGAGCTGATGGTGATTATCTTGGCTGATCGTTTAGGCTGGTGCTTTTATAATTAATCTTGGCAGTGATTTTTTTTCAATCATAGTTATCAATATCTTTGGTTTTTATTTCGTTCGTACATCCGTATAGCTTTTGCCTTTTTTTTCCCGGATGAATTGTATGCAAGGATTTTCTCTTGTATGTGAATAGGATATTGGGAGTGAGAGATTATTTTTTATAGATTTAATAATTTAAACGGGATATTAGGAGGGAGAGATTATTTTTTATAGATCTAATAATTTAATTGTCTAAAATAATGGTCTCTTAGCTTTAAGTGAAAATCGAGGATTAAATGTTTTATTTTCTCTAAGAATTTATATGATTTTCTTTAATTTATTATAGCGCTACTTAGCAACGTAGAAGCGTTTGTAGAGTGACACATGGTGACGTGAGAGCGTTTGTAGGAAATTTAATGGACAGAGTATAACAAAATAAATGATAATTACATATTTCTTTAGTAAATAAACATATGTTCAAACACCAATAATATTATGGAGGTATATTAGGTAAAGCAAAATAATAAAAGAAGGTGTATAAGAAAAGGAAAAAAGTCTGGGGGGTATGTTACGTTCGTACTTGTACGTACGTACTTGCAGGCGGTGAGGGAGGCATACGTATGAGGGTCTATTTTTAATCTAATCTAATGGTGCAAAATTATGGACCCACCAATTTAAATGAAAATTGAGGGTCAGATGTTTCTAATATATTAAAACGCCACATGGCGACTTATGAGCGTTTATAGAATTGCCACGTGGCGGCTTAGGGAGCGTCTGTAGGAAGTTTAATGGATTTTTAGTATATAATAGATAGATAGATAGATAGAAGATTGAGATAGGAACTATAATAGAGGAGGCAAGAACTCCATAATTTTGTTACGATTCAAGGGAGTGATATGAATAGTAGGCATCGGGAATATGGTGGCCATACTAGCATGCACATCAATTGCATGGTATCTGAGATAATCTACGGATCCTTTGATCAGTGCTTTGCGCGTATCATCTGTATGTCACAAATCTTAGTCCTTTGTGTTGGAATTAATGAATGGGCCTTAGCTCACTCGAAGATTAATTCTTTGGAAAATCACAAAAGCCCACCTCATGGGATGGCATGCATGTGGAGTTTAGTACCACCTTGCTTATTCTAGGAGAGGGGGACCTCCTTAAAAGGGAGGATGTCCTCCTAGCCACTTGAAGCATGTGTGGTGGAGAGAAGAGGGGAAACACGCGCGCGCTCGCTCGCCTCGCCTGGCAGGCGGCGCGCGTGCATGACGTACGCGTCGAATGGTCCGAAAAATTGGCTCCTCACCCTTGCGCAGATGCAGCCTCCTTTTGCAGTTTTGTTTTGCTGCAAATTCGGATTCGTTTTTGTTTTGGAAACGTTCCGAAAAATCCGGTGCGTGCAAACGGCGTGGAGTCCGGATAAGTTACGCGCGACTTATCCGGTTCGGTTACGCGCAGTAGAGATCGTGCGGGCGCCCTGATCAAGCGACCCTTCTCTATATAAACCGACCCGCCGTCTTCACGCAGTATATACGCAAAATCAATCTAGGGTTTGCCTTCTACTCTGTACTGCGCCGTCGCTCGTAGACTACTCCATCCCGCTCGCCGGCGTGCACCAGCGATCGGGAGAGCAGGTCTCCGGAACCTCTGCCTTTGACGTCCTGCACCGGGAGAAGGCGGCAATAAGGTTTTTGGGAAGCGCTTCGCGCGACTGCTCCCTGTTCGTTCGCGACGGCTCGCCTTCCTCTTCGCTCGCGTGTTTCGTGCCTTCGTAGACACCTGCGAAAAGTTTCGACCAAGCAGCCGGTCTTTTCGTCACCTCGGTACGTGTTCAATATGTTGCGCATATTTGATCTGTTCATGTTATACTGTGTAGTTTACATGTGTAGATCTAATGATGCGTTCATGCTAGTTTTCATCTATAATGTCATGATTTATTTATGGAATAGATTAAATCATTATATGTCTATAATCTCAACAATCCAAAAACCTTATTATAGGCACTGTGATTTTACTATGGCTGGTTTTGCCGATGCACTGAGGCCGGATAAATTCACCGGTGTGCATTTTAAGAGATGGCAGATCAGGGTCACTCTGTGGCTGACAGCTATGAAATGCTTCTGGGTGAGTACTGGCAAACCTGAAGGAGTTCTTACTGCTGAACAGCAGAAGCAATTCGAGGAAGCCACTACTCTCTTTGTGGGATGCATTCTTAGCGTTCTTGGCGATCGTCTGGTCGAGGTGTATATGCATATGACCGACGCTAAGGAGTTGTGGGATGCACTGAATACTAAATTCGGTGCTACTGATGCTAGCAATGATCTGTATATCATGGAGCAGTTTCATGACTACAAAATGGCTGACAACCGTTCTGTAGTCGAACAGGCTCATGAGATACAAACCATGGCTAAGGAACTCGAACTCCTTAAGTGTGTCTTACCCGACAAATTTGTGGCCGGGTGCATTATTGCAAAACTACCTCCATCTTGGAGGAGTTTCGGTACTGCACTCAAACACAAGAGACAGGAATACTCCGTTGAGGGGTTGATTGCGTCTCTTGATGTTGAGGAGAAAGCTCGGGAAAAAGATGCCGCGTCTAAGGGCGATGGTGGGCAGTCCAGTGCCAATGTTGTGCACAAGGCCCAGAACAAGAGCAAGGGGAAATACAAAGCTCAGCAGACCACCAACTTCAAGAAGCAGAAGAAGAACAACAACAATCCTAATCAGGATGAGAGGACTTGCTTTGTGTGTGGCCAAGTTGGTCATCTGGCTAGGAAGTGTCCACAGCGCAAGGGGATGAAGGCACCTGCAGGGCAGACTTCTAAGTCTGCTGATGTGACCATTGGCAACATTGGAGATGGAAGCGGGTATGGTAATTTACCTACTGTTTTTTCAGTTAATCAATCTACTAATTGGTGGGTTGATACTGGGGCCAATGTACATGTTTGTGCTGACATCTCATTGTTTTCTTCTTATCAGGTCGCACGGGGTTCCACCGTCCTAATGGGGAATGGGTCACATGCTTCTGTTCATGGTGTTGGCACGGTAGATCTGAAGTTTACTTCGGGAAAGATCGTGCAGCTGAAGAACGTGCAGCATGTCCCTTCTATCGACAGGAATCTTGTTAGTGACTCCCGTCTGATTAGAGACGGATTTAAGTTGGTTTTTGAGTCTAATAAAGTAGTCGTGTCTAAACATGGATATTTTATTGGTAAAGGTTATGAGTGCGGAGGCCTGTTTCGCTTTTCCCTTTCTGATTTCTGCAATAAGTCTGTGAACCATATTTGTGGCAGTGTGGATGATGAGGCTAATGTTTGGCATTCACGTTTATGTCATATTAATTTTGGCTTGATGTCTCGGCTTTCCAGCATGTGTTTAATTCCTAAGTTTTCCATTGTCAAAGGTTCTAAGTGCCATAGTTGTGTGCAATCGAAGCAACCTCGCAAGCCTCACAAGTCTGCCGAGGAGAGAAACTTGGCACCACTAGAACTCCTACATTCAGATCTTTGTGAAATGAATGGGGTGTTGACGAAGGGTGGAAAACGATATTTCATGACATTGATTGATGATGCTACTAGATTTTGCTATGTGTACTTGTTGAAAACGAAAGACGAGGCTCTAGACTATTTTAAAATTTATAAGGCAGAAGTTGAAAATCAACTTGACAGAAAGATAAAAAGGCTTAGGTCTGATCGTGGTGGAGAGTTTTTCTCGAACGAGTTTGACTTATTCTTTGAGGAACATGGCATCATACATGAGAGGACGCCTCCCTATTCTCCCGAGTCTAATGGGATTGCTGAAAGGAAGAACCGCACACTGACTGACTTGGTGAATGCCATGTTGGACACCGCGGGACTGCCTAAGGCATGGTGGGGGGAGGCATTGTTGACCTCAAATCATGTGTTAAACAGAGTTCCTAACAGAAATAAGGACAAAACACCATATGAGATATGGATTGGTAGAAAACCATCACTTTCTTATTTGCGCACATGGGGGTGCTTGGCGAAAGTCAATGTACCAATAACGAAGAAGCGCAAACTTGGACCTAAGACTGTGGACTGTGTTTTTCTGGGATATGCTCATCATAGCATTGCCTATAGATTTTTAATAGTTAAATCCGAGGTACCGGACATGCATGTTGGTACAATTATGGAGTCTCGTGATGCTACCTTCTTTGAGAGCTTTTTCCCAATGAAGGATATACATAGTGGTTCGAACCAACCCTCTGAAATAATTCCCAGTTCAATCACACCACCAGAACAAACTGAACATACACATGAACTTGTCTCTGAGGAGGATGTCAGTGAAGCTCCTCGAAGGAGTAAGAGACAAAGGACGGCTAAGTCTTTTGGTGATGATTTCACTGTGTACCTCGTGGATGACACTCCTAAGTCAATTTCAGAAGCATATGCATCTCCTGATGCAGACTACTGGAAGGAGGCTGTCCGTAGTGAAATGGATTCCATTATCGCTAACGGGACTTGGGAGGTGACGGAGCGACCCTATGGGTGTAAACCTGTGGGGTGCAAGTGGGTGTTCAAGAAGAAGCTTAGGCCTGACGGTACTATTGAAAAGTACAAGGCTCGGCTTGTTGCTAAGGGCTATACTCAGAAAGAAGGCGAAGATTTCTTTGACACTTACTCACCTGGTGCTAGATTGACCACAATTCGTGTGCTACTTTCCCTAGCAGCCTCACATGGTCTTCTCGTTCATCAAATGGACGTTAAGACAGCTTTTCTTAATGGAGAGCTGGATGAGGAGATCTATATGGATCAACCTGATGGGTTTGTAGTTGAAGGTCAAGAAGGCAAAGTGTGCAAATTGTTGAAGTCTTTGTATGGTCTGAAACAAGCTCCTAAGCAATGGCATGAGAAATTTGACAAAACATTGACATCTGCAGGCTTTGCAGTCAATGAGGCAGATAAATGTGTGTACTATCGCCATGGTGGGGGTGAGGGAGTTATTTTGTGCTTGTATGTTGACGACATACTGATATTTGGGACAAACCTTGAGGTGATAAATGAGGTTAAATCATTCTTGTCTCAAAATTTTGATATGAAAGATTTGGGAGTAGCTGATGTTATCTTAAACATTAAGCTAATTAGAGGTGAGAATGGGATTACACTCTTGCAGTCCCATTATGTGGAGAAGATCTTGAATCGCTTTGGCTACATTGATAGTAAGCCTTCTCCAACACCTTATGATCCTAGCTTGTTGCTTCGCAAGAACAAGAGAATTGCTAGGAATCAACTGGAATACTCCCAAATCATTGGCTCGTTGATGTACCTGGCTAGTGCAACTAGGCCTGATATCTCCTTTGCTGTGAGCAAGTTGAGCCGATTTACCTCTAATCCGGGAGATGATCACTGGCGTGCGCTTGAGTGAGTAATGCGCTATCTGAAAGGTACTGTGGAATTGGGGCTTCACTATACTGGGTATCCTGCGGTACTGGAGGGTTATAGTGATTCTAACTGGATCTCTGATGTGGATGAGATCAAAGCCACTAGTGGATCTGTTTTCACACTGGGTGGTGGTGCTGTTTCATGGAGGTCTTGCAAACAGACCATTTTGACGAGGTCAACCCTGGAAGCAGAGCTAACGGCACTGGATACTGCTACTGTTGAGGCAGAATGGCTGCGTGATCTATTAATGGATCTGCCTGTTGTTGAAAAACCGGTGCCGGCTATCCTTATGAACTGTGACAATCAAACGGTAATTGTCAAAGTGAATAGTTCTAAGGATAATATGAAATCGTCTAGACATGTGAAAAGACGATTGAAGTCTGTCAGGAAATTAAGAAACTCCGGAGTTATAACGTTGGATTACATCCAAACAGCGAGAAACCTGGCAGATCCCTTCACGAAGGGACTATCACGAAATGTGATAAACAATGCATCGAAGGAGATGGGTTTGAGACCCATGTGAGTTATACTATGGTGGTAACCCAGTCTATGTGATCGGAGATCCCGTGAATTAGATCCTGGGAAGAACAAACCATTAGTAAACTAGAGGAGAGTATCAATATATATACCCTCTCCAAGTGAAGATGCATGTACTCTCGTGAGCTGCAAGGCAGGTTGGCTATGCCTTAATGAGTTCTGTTGGCTTTAATTAGCGAAGATGTTGTCCTGCAGAGCATTCTTGAAAGAACTCACCTTTGTGAGCTTGACTGTTGGTCGCAGTCTATGAAGATTTTGGGTGAATCTTCTAGGAAGCTTACTAAAGACCTAGGAGTATGACTTATACGCTCCACCCGAGGGGTAGTCTACAGACGGTCTAGTACCAGATAAGACTTTGAGTGAAACTTGCTTGCACAAGACTTGCAATTCAAGGCGTAGTCCATTGTTCAAGTTGTGAGTAAGTGTAGCTTGGAGTTCTAGGTGGATGTTCAACCTTAATTGGTCTCCATCGAACCGCTGGTATATAAACAGTACATTGGAAAAGGCAAATCTCAGTGGGATTTTGAGATTTGGTGGGGGATTGTTGGAATTAATGAATGGGCCTTAGCCCACTCGAAGATTAATTCTTTGGAAAATCACAAAAGCCCACCTCATGGGATGGCATGCATGTGGAGTTTAGTACCACCTTGCTTATTCTAGGAGAGGGGGACCTCCTTAAAAGGGAGGATGTCCTCCTAGCCACTTGAAGCATGTGTGGTGGAGAGAAGAGGGGAAACACACGCGCGCGCTCGCTCGCCTGGCCTGGCCTGGCAGGGCAGCGCGTGCACGACGTACGCGTCGAATGGTCCGAAAAATTGGCTCCTCACCCTTGCGCAGATGCAGCCTCCTTTTGCAGTTTTGTTTTGCTGCAAATTCGGATTCGCTTTTGTTTTGGAAACGTTCCGAAAAATCCGGTGCGTGCAAACGGCATGGAGTCCGGATAAGTTACGCGCGACTTATCCGGTTCGGTTACGCGCAGTAGAGATCGTGCGGGCGCCCTGATTAAGCGACCCTTCTCTATATAAACCGACCCGCCGTCTTCACGCAGTATATACGCAAAATCAATCTAGGGTTTGCCTTCTACTCTGTACTGCGCCGTCGCTCGTAGACTACTCCATCCCGCTCGCCGGCGTGCACCAGCGATCGGGAGAGCAGATCTCCGGAACCTCTGCCTTCGACGTCCTGCACCGGGAGAAGGCGGCAATAAGGTTTTTGGGAAGCGCTTCGCGCGACTGCTCCCTGTTCGTTCGCGACGGCTCGCCTTCCTCTTCGCTCGCGTGTTTCGTGCCTTCGTAGACACCTGCGAAAAGTTTCGACCAAGCAGCCGGTCTTTTCGTCACCTCGGTACGTGTTCAATATGTTGCGCATATTTGATCTGTTCATGTTATACTATGTAGTTTACATGTGTAGATCTAATGATGCGTTCATGCTAGTTTTCATCTGTAATGTCATGATTTATTTATGGAATAGATTAAATCATTATATGTCTATAATCTCAACACTTTGTTCCAGCTAGCAGAACTATCGCGTTCCACATGAATTTCTACGTGCACAAGAATAAGACCACTGGCTGGGAGATGTTTTGAGACCTTGGCAGTAGCAGAAATCCCTAGGTCCAAAACACATTTGATGGGTCTGGATCAGTAAGAGCAAGTTTAATAGTATAGCCAACTACTAGCTGCAATTCATCTATAGCTAATCTAATAGCTTATTCATATAATATATAGTTACATACTACACTATTAATACATGATCCCACCTATCATACACACATTGCGTCTTGGAGTCCGTGTTACAGTTGGCTACAAATCTATAGCCCGCTGCTATTCTCTCTCCTCATTTATCTACTTAAAATATGTTTGCAGATGGCTTATAGCCTCCTATTGTACCTGCTCTAATGTGGCTGTACATGGTGGCAAACATTTTGCTTTTAACCCATCATGATGATTAGGACGGCAGTGATCGATCATCGGTAGTCAGAGATCCCCATAGGGATACATGCATGCAGTATGATAAGGAGAAGGTGATCCCATGAATCTGCCGCGGTGCCATCATCACTGTGAAGGCAGGCAACACACCTCACACTACTACGGAGCCAGTCATCCGTAACGGGTCACAACCCTCATCATTAACCACAAAGTGTGTGATCACTGATTATTGGTCACTAATGTGAAAATCTCATTTGTGTCTGGCGAGTAGCCGTCACGACCGATGATAGAGATATACTTGTCGGGCCCCAACTCTCACCGTTCACCGATAGGTTTTTCAGCCCGTCGCAGAGGTGTCATCGGTATCATTATCGACATCCACCTGATCACCACCCAATGGGGAAGCGACAAGCATATCTTCGTGTCCTTCCTCGTTCACAAGGCTGCTCGCTTCATTGCCTTCCATTATTCAGTGCCTATTGCTCTTCGTGCTTTGTCCAACATGTGTAACCCTTCATGAATCCTCGACAGATCAGATATGCGTCATGCTTGTCCTCATACGGTGCTGGTAAACATCTTCTCATTCTTACAATCAAAGCATGGACAAGTCATGCATTGATTGTTCCTTATGTTCTTGTCTTGCTCTACAACATTTATGAAACCGACAATGCCCCTTCTAAACTCTGGGCTCACTCGATCACTTCCATACATCCAACTTTTATCCATCGGCAATTTGGAACAAAAAATAGATATAATATATGTAGCTATATATCACACGAAAATTGTGGTTGTAATTTATTTGTTATTACCTAGCGAGACTCTTGTATTTTTTTTCTTCAAATAAAGAGCAAAATTTTGCCCCTCTAGCCCTCCCCCCTCCCCAACCCGTCCCGGTTAGAAAGACGGTAAGATATAGAGTAGAGAGGACTAGGGTTGGGGACAAATCTGTAGTCAAGGAGCTAAACGCAAATTTGTTGCCATGGTGGATTTCTAAGTTGGCTAAATGCTAAATTTAATTGGTGAAAAACTAGCTGCTTGGTATAACATATTGCCTCACATAGCTGATTTGGTTCTGGTACATGAGCAAGATGAGTTTCACTGGAACCTCACCCCGAATGGGGTCTTCTCGGTTAAATCTCATTATCTAGCTCTAACACATACCGGGGTTCCGAATATCAATAGACGCATTTGGAAGGTGAAAGTAAAAAATCTTCCTTTGGTATCAACGCTAGGCGTAATTGCTCACCAAGGACAACCTTACTAAGAGAAATTGGAAAGGTAGTAAGACATGTTGTTTTTGTCACAAGGATGAAACCAGCCAACATTTATTCTTTCAGTGTCGCTTATCTTGCTAGGTGTAGTTTGTAATTCATCTAGCTTATAATTTAAAACATCCTCGCAATGTTAGTCATATGTTTGGGAGTTGGCTATCATGTATCCTAAAGACATGAGGAATCTGCTTTTGATGGGCGCGATAACTTTGTGTTGGTCCATTTGGCTAAGCAAGAATGAAATAATTTTTGATAACAAGATGGTGTTTTCTCCTTTGCAGGTTATCACTTTAGTTACCCGATGGCTACGTATCTGGGCTATCCTCCATAAACCGGGACACGAGATACTATTGTGGTGGTATCACGACAGTTGGACCAGGTGGCGCAGGAGTTTTTTTTACCTAGGAACATGGGTTTTGGTCTAGTCTATGGATTGATAGGCACTAAGATGTTTCTGTCAAACTTTTATGCTTGGGAGATATTCCTAGTTGTTTCTTTCTTTTTTTGGTTGTGTCATTTTATGCAGAGACCGGGGGTGACTCAGTGTGATTGTACCATCTTGATGTAATTAACTGAGTTTAAATAAATCCTCCATTATCTAAAAAATGTTTTCTTGAGACCTTGGGTGATACATCAACCAAAATTATAGATATAGATGTGTACTTTATAAGTTTATGGATCTAAATGATACTCTGGTAGATATTTAAGGACCAACCATGTATTTTGCTATCTGAGATACGGAGGGTGTTGAAAAAGCAATGCATTCTCTCATCCTCCGGCCCTTATATATATCACCCCCATCTCTAAACATTTAATTAATTTACTCCTATTATATAGCTAACTTGTAAAAAAGGAACATCTTTTTTATTGTTTGTGATGCTACACATCATAGAATATTTTGTAGCATTTCACAACAGGAAGGATGGAGGCCAGACTACGGTGCGATAAAACCAGAAAAATCTCTATGCGTGTGATACGAATGAGATGCATCACGAAAACAGTAACCATGCTAGCCGACGGGCTAGGCTGAATAATTTTTTTTTTTTGTCGAGAACTTATATCCAAAAGATCTCCTTATAACAGAAGGTCCATCGTGATATGGCTACTTTAAATGTACTTATATATGTACATCCTCCACATTAACATCTGGCAGCATGTTGGGAACTTTGATTCCATCCAAGTCTAGCTATCGTGTGCCCTAAGGGAAATACTCCCTCTGTATTGTATTTTAATGTATGACGCCGTTAACCTTTTAATTAACGTTTGACCATTCGTCTTATTCAAAAAATTTATGTTATTATCATTTATTTTATCGTGACTTGATTTATCATCAAATGTTCTTTAAGCATGATATAAATATTTTTATATTTTAAAAAAATATTGAATAAGACGAATGGTCAAACGTTGATTAAAAAGTCAACGGCGTCATACATTAAAATACGGAGGGAGGGAGTATATTTCTTAGTTTTTCCTTTTAAGTTTTCCTGGAAAGTCACCAGTTCCCGTGGACTATTATATACCTGTTTAGTTAGATCACATACGCGCTCCCCCGGAAGTACTTGTTATGAGGGCCATATATTGTTCATCAGAGACAGAGTTTTACCAATGTATAGCGAGCTTAGGCCATTCCCAACCCAAAACACTAGACATAGTTTCCATAAACTCCACATTATCAAGAAACTAGTATTAGACACTACTCTTCCAATGCAAACACTACTATTTCATACTTAAATTTAATGCTACTTATCTCACATAATGTCTTGGATGTTGTGTAGAAACCATGTCTCATGTAAGACATAGTTTTCTTCTCTTTCCTCATTTATTCACTTGCCACATCAGTTTTCATCCTATGTGACAGCTTATTTAATGCTATAGACACTATCCTAGTTATTGGGTTGGAAATGGCCTTATATTTATATATAACGTTGAATCCAAGCATCGAGCCAAGTGTCGAGCCTTCAATTTCAGTATTAGAAAATTAGTGGTGATATTACCAGATGCCATTTTTGGGAACCTTTATTCGATATATGGGACAAATTAAGGCAGTTGCACCTGCATTATTGTCCTAATTAATTACATGAATAAATGAAAAGACTACCACGAAAATATGGTAGTAATTACCGTTTGGAAATAAAATATTTTCTCCGAGGGTAATGGCAGAAAAAAACACCTAGCAACCTTGTGGTACATAGCAGGAAGTCACATCTTCAATAACACATATACCAGTTCAACTCTTTCCTCACCGCACTACCAGAAACTCAACTAGCTCTGACGGGCTAATATTTTAGTGACGTGATTTTATTCAGCCGTCAGGACTAGACGAATTTTCCTGACGTGGTGTAA
This sequence comes from Oryza sativa Japonica Group, assembly GCF_034140825.1. Taxonomy (NCBI): domain Eukaryota; kingdom Viridiplantae; phylum Streptophyta; class Magnoliopsida; order Poales; family Poaceae; genus Oryza; species Oryza sativa. The sequence goes on from NC_089046.1 coordinate 18,681,204, forward strand.
AACTGTCAGAAATATTCTATTTCCCTGACGTGTTTATCGGAACCGTCATGATAAATGAATTTCGCTGACGTGGTTTGTCCGTCAGAAGAAAAGTTTGGGTTCCCGCGAGGCTTCCCGCGAGGCTTCCAGGGACCGCGCCAATAATTTTGCTGCCGCGCCAAAAAAATTTCGGGACGAGCGCGCGAGAATAATTGTGGTGTGCTTTGACCGGTCAGGCTCAAGACTAGTGAGGACTGAGGAGCTGAGGACAGATACCCATTCAGCTGCCAGCAGACCCCTCTTCTTCCTCCTCACCCCCTCTCCACTGCCTCCTTCCCCCAGATTCACCACCATTAATCCCCCAAATCAACCACCATGGATTCTCTCCACTAGAATCTCCGGTCACCCTCCCACCCTATCTCCGGCATCATCGTGCCCTCCACCGCGCCCACTAACTATCTCCCCTGCCTCTCTATCCAGATCTCTCAGTCCAGATCCAAAGTTGCAGCCTCCACCAGCTCCGGCAACTCCAGCAACCAAATCCCTGTTCGAGGTTGAAGCTACTGCATCAAAATCCCCAATTACTTCATTATTAGGGTAAGTTTCTCTCTTGTACTGTTCTTTTTCTATGAATCCACAACATTCTTCACTGTTCTTGATTTTCCTTTTCGATTTTCAGTGGATGCACCCTAGATCTACTGGTAAGTTTTCCTGCTCAAGGATATACCCACAGAGCCCCCAATTTTTTATGCTAGCTGAACAAACCCCCAGTTTTTTCTGCCAGTAGATGCTTTTTGTTTCAAGAGAACAGGATGCTGCCTGCTTATACGAGGTAAGATGAATTATTTCCACTATTATTTGCAGTAAGTGATAAACAATGGTAGCTTTCACAAAAAAAATGTTGCTGTTACTACAGACATGCATAGGGATTAGTGGATGACACCAGCAAAGGATGGGTGAAAGGCTAAGGAATACTAATGTGAGGTAAACATACTTTCTTTTTCTCCCTACTCCTGGTGCCCCCATTTTATATTGCTATGTTTTCTAGAAGATTGTGTTGGAAACAAGGAAATGGGCATAGTTTCTTTTTACATTCTATCAGCAGCATATCTTTTGTGTGAAGGGTAGCAACAAAAGTAGTACATGTAGACTTTCAAATGGGCTAAAATTTTGTACTTGAACAGACCTTTTTTTCTATGCCATCATAGTTGCTTCTGCCGTACGAGACATGTCTCTTCCTGAGCTGTTCTTTGCTCCGGCCATATTTTTGTTCTTTAGCTCTTTCAGATATGTAGATATGGGCTAATATCATCTCTAGAAAATTATGATGGCAGATTTGCTACATCTGAAGCCAATCATATTTTCATGGTATGCAGAGAATTGTTTTAGCGAATTTCTTTTTCCTAAACTTAGGTTTGTCTACAATTGTTAGAGGGCTCGATGCAGCTAAGGATGGCCACATGGGAAGCAATGGCCACAGCATATGTTCTACTAGAAGAGGATTTACATACTTGGGACCTTTGTCGTTAAATTGATGGTAGCTAGCTCCAAGCATAACTGCATCTCACACTACTATAATAGTATGAGAAAATGTAATAAGCTTGTATACTATGACGATAGAATGCTTACAAGAGAGCCGGCCACTATTAATGTGTATTGTCTCATACCACAGCTACTAATTGAAGCAACTGAAGTATTTTAACATATAATTTTAGTATTTCAGTAATTAAGAGTGGAACTACAGCTTAATTATTTTCACCATTTATATGACTGAAAGTTGCTGCATTTTTAATGTCAGGTACACCTTAAATTACAGGATTAGAAAGGGTTCAGCCAAAGTATCGTAAGCTTTTTTTGTGTCCACCTCTTGCGGTCCTTAATAGATCTTTGGTAAACTAAATTATTGATGATTTTACTATCCACCATTGTATTACAAGCAACATAATGATAGCATTCACATGAATTCTGTTCTGTGAGCAATATAATTGGTGTGCTATGAGCATGCTTTCTGCTCTTATAGTAATTTTCCTTCGGTCTGGGGTGATGTTTCTCTGGATCTGTTACCCGTTGGTTTATTTTTCCAATTAGAGTTCTATTGGTAAGCTTTATACAGATGCCTTGCAACATATGCCGAATACCTTTAAACTATGGTTGTTAGTTGAACAGATCCATCAGTATGTGTAGCTATTTACTTAAGCATTCTAAGTTTCTCATAAATATCCTGTTAATGTGATTTTCTCTTAAAGTATGATATAACCACTATTGCCATATACATATGTTAATTGTCACGCCCCGAACTAGTCCCGACCGGAACTAGCCCGTGACGCTCCAAATTAACCTGTTAATCGATACCAGTCCCAGGAAACAGTGCTAGTATCACAGGAACAGAGGTCTCTTTATTATAGAGTAGGAGTACAGTCATGTTGGGCTGCGGACAGATCCCGAGCTCACAACTGCATTACAAAAGGGAAGCGGAAGCCAAGACTTGGACCAAACATCACAGGCGCGACTTGGGAACTAGGCCGAAACCCTAAAACTCATCGTAGCCGGCTTGCTCCTGGAAGAACTCCTCGTCAGCGGGATCCGCTTCATCTTCTTCAGCAACTAGGGGGGATTATTTATATAGAGCAAGGGTGAGTACAGGAGTACTCAGCAAGCCATGGGAAATAAGTGTTTAATGCAGGCTTCAAGGAAAGGCTGCTATTTTTTTTTCGATTGATTTTATTTAAACTCTTTTCTGAAACAACTAAGGGAGTGCTTCTCAAACAACACGGATGAGACAGTGCGTCTCGTCCGGTCGGAGTATGTGCAATGTATCAGTCTTTTGAATTGATCAAGATTGGCACCCGGCCAACAGCTTTCAAACGGCCACCCGGGCCTGGCTGATCCCATCAGCCGCAGATTTTTCAAACATCAAACCCATTCCACAACAGCAAATTTCACAAGGCAGTAGTCAAACAAAACTACGCTAGGAATCACCTCACATCCGCCCATGACCGTGGGCACGGCTGTTCGAACAGTTTTAATAACCTCTGCAGAGGGGGTACACTTTACCCACACGACATTACTAACCCGGATCATCCAGCCCGTGCAGAACGGCTACGACTAGAGACCTTAAGGCTTTCATGACAAGGCATTTCGAAAGCCGACACAGGTTCACCATATGCCAACGAGAGGGGTCCCAGACCAACACCAGATTAGGTCCCAGACCATACTGTGCCAGGAAGCCCAGGGGTCCTCCCCGACACCACCCCGGCGAATCCACATGTCTCTTAGCATCATGGCTCCCCCGATAAGCTAGTTACTCAGCCAGGGGTGTCCCATTCCACCCATGTGGTCGTACTTGTCTTATGTTCGGATGAAATTCCAAGGAAACGGTCCTTAAGTGCAAGAGCGGGAAACTGTACACCCGGTACGTTCCCCGGTCCGCGGTTTTGGAAATTCATTTAGTTCGCAAGCACCGACCCAGGTGTCGGGTTTTCCAAGTCTTTTGTAAAACCCAAGTTTTACCCAAGATGTTTCTCAGATTTTAAGTTTGAGGGCGACCGTCGATACCAGTGCAGAGTGCACGATTACCGAGGCGCAACTAGGTGGGTACAAGGGAACATGGTATAACAATTACAATGGAAGGGTCAAATGCAACAAGTTAGGTAGGTCTGCCAATCTGCCTTGCAGACGGGACAAGCAGACTAAGTGCGATCCTATCAATGCATAATATTTTTCAAGCAACATAATTAAGTTCAAATATAGGCTCAAGATGTTCAAAGGTGGCTTGCCTCGCTCGAGATCTTGAGCTTGATCCTCGAAATCCTCGCACTGCTGGTCTTCGGGCTCCGAAACTACACGCGAAACGGGACAACTCAGCAAACGGCGAGAATAAAGCCCTATTATTGACCTCTAAGCGTGCCATTAGATAGATCTCGAGATTTGAGGAATTTTGGAAGTTGAACGGAGTCAAACGGACTTACGGTTGGGAAGATATTGAATTTCTAAGATTACTGGATTTTTGGTCTAAAGGAAAAGGATTTATTTAAATCCTTTTTGAAAAAGAAAAGAAAAGAAAAGAAGGAGGGAGGGAAATTAGACTTCCCTCGGGCGGCTAGGGCGCGGCCCGAGAGAATGGGGCGGCTCGGCCGAGCTTAATGGGCCGGCCGGCCCAAGAAGGCGGCCCAAGGCGCTCATGCGGGCGGGGAGGAGAGAGAGCCGGTGGGCCGGGTCCATCCCGCGTGGTCCCGGGTGGGACCCGCTTGTCGGCGACTCGGCTCACCATGAGCGAGGTGCACGCGGGGCGTGCTAGGGTTTGGGGAGGGAGGCGCGGCGCATGCGCGCGGTTCGCGGAGGACGCGGTGCGGCGGGCCCACGCGCAGCCTCACGGCTCACCGCGGACCATGCGCATAGGGGGAAAACGGAGGGAGCGGCTGGCCGGGTCAGCCAATCCAGTCGCGGCCGAGGTGGCGCCGACGTGGCGCCTACGTGGCTGCCACGCGGGCCGGCGGGAGGTAGACAACGACGCCGGCCGGAACGGACGGCGGACGACGGCGGCGAGCGGCGGAGCGAACCATGGCGATACAGGCGAAGGCGAGCACACCGGGATGTTGCACAGGACGAGGGCAGACGAGCCAACGGCTCGGATTCGCCGGAGGGAGCTCGACGGCGGCGGATTGCGGCGGCGGCAACCGGCGGCGAGGGAAGGGGGAAACGGCGATGAGGTCACGAGGGGCCGATTCCCGGCGGTGAGTGCATCTACGCGGCTACGGGAATCCGTTGCTAGCGTCGGATTGGGCGGAGCTACGCCGAGCGAGGCCGGCGACGAGCGGGCGCTACGGAGCACGGGCGGCGACGGCGGCGAGCACACAGCGAGCGGCGGCAACGGTCGGGGCGGCGCCAGCTAGCTACGGGAAGGCTACACATGCTACTACTGAAAACTAAGGGGAGGAGATGGATCGAGGAGGGAGAACGGGGAAAAGCACTACCGAGATGAGGCGGGGCGCTGTGACAAGAGGCCGACGGCACGGGAGTGATCTCTCCGGCCTCGGGCCGGGGAAGAGGAAGAAGGCAAGCGCCCGGAGTCCCCTTCCGCGTCCTAACGCGCACGGCTCCTCCGGCACACGCGACAGCGGTGGCCGGCGGGAGAGACAGCAATGGCGCGAGCAAGAAACGGGGAAGATTGGGAGGGGAAAGAGGAAGGGAGGCGCTTGGGTTTATAGGGCGGCGATGTCGGTTTGGAAACCGACCTTGGGCGGTCAAGGGAGCGAGCTGGCGCTCGGCGCTCGCGGCCAAAACGGCGACAGGAGGGGGGGAGGATGACGCCGGCGGAAGGGAAAAGGGAAAAAGGGGGAGAGAAAGAGGGCTTGCCTCCTTGCCGCTTTGGGGAAAAGGAGGAGGGAGAGAGGGCGACGCGGAAGAGGGGGGGAGCTCTGCCTCCGTCCCTTGGAGGCATGCGCGGGGAGAGGCGGGGCCGAGTCGATGACGACGGCGATGACGGCGGGGCGGTTTGGAGTGGAGCGGCGACACGGGCGGCAGACGCGGGGCAGGCGCGGCAGGCGCTGACGGCGGCGGCGACTGGCCGGTCGGCCACCACGGCGCGCGCGCGCGCGGGCGGCGCGGCGATTTGGGCGGCATCGGCGGGAACGGCCGCGAGAGTGGAGAAGGAGAGCTCGACGCGGCTCACGGGCAGAGCGGGGAGAGAGAGAGAGAGAGAGAGGGAGCCGGGGAGGGAGGGGGAGATGGGCCGAGAGGGATTCGGCCCATCGAACTCGAGGGAGGCTAAATAGACTTTTGCGGAGGGATTTGATTTGGGAAGGATTTGGATTCGGGATTGAACTTGACGATAGATCGGGGATTTGAGATCTGAGATGGCACGGACACTAGACAACAAGCAAAGAAACGGATTTCGCAAATAGAGTTTTTAAGAGATAGTTTTCCCGCTAGGCGCCACGACAGAATGGGCGCTACATTAATCATGCGTGCAAATTTGTGATTGCAATGAATAATTTGTTGACATCATGTAATAATCATTAGTGAATTAGTGATTGATTTATATTAGCTGTATTTTTCTGTTATGTGTAATCTTAGAGTCAGTAGTAGAAAATAGAACTTTTTGTCATGATATGAATCTTGCTTAAAATGGAAATAGTTTAGATAGTTACAATTAGTCCAACTTGCTGCAGGGGTTGGATGACCATTATTGCTATTTTAGTTGCTGCATGGGCATGCATTTTTATTACTAGTTAGAATTGGAATAATTAATCATAAACTTTTCAAACTGCTACAGGGAACTGATTCCTCCCATTTAGGCTCACAGCAAGTTGACTGCAATGGCTACCACAACAATGATGGATGTGATATTGCTTCAAGCAATGGTGGCAGTAACAACATCGACCAACAATTGTATCGGTTGTTTGAATGCTTCTCCTTGATGCTGCTACAGCACATGTCATGCAAGATGGGCTAAGGTTTTTGATATACCAATGTGGAGTTGCGGCATACTAATGCTTTTGGATATTTTGTCTATATGGTTCTAACCATATAGATGGAGTGTGAGACTTTGAAAGTACGTGCTATTAGGTGTCTTAGGCCATGCAAACTCTAGTTGTTCAACTTGTGTGTTATGTTGAAATAGTGAACTAGAACTATTCTATGATGGACTTGATCTTTCTATTTTCTGAATGAAATATGGAATTTGAGCTGTTTATATGTTATCTGTGATGAATATCATAATGACCATTTTTGCTATTAGATAATGTATATATATGGATCATCCCTGTATATGGTAAATTATCACAATAGCGGATGACCAATTTTCCTGACGGTTGTACCTGTCAGAAAAATTAGAAAAATATCTTTGACGGTCAAACCTATCAGTGATATGGGAAATATCACTGACTGTGAAATTCACATCAGGAAAATTAACCCTGACGTGCATTCACGTCAGGAATAATTTCCTTGACGGACACACGTCAGGCAAATTAATTTTTCCCCGACAAGCTAGTTGTGACGGTATTTTCCTGACGATGACACGTAAGGACCTATTTTCCTGACGGTATTTTGCTTTTTCCTGACAGTTTTTAGCCGTCAGAGACATTGCAGTTTCTGGTGCATATATATATAGCGCATTTTGTAGCGACTAGCAAGCGAAATAAAACTAACATGATAATGGAAAAGCAAATAGAGATTGAAGCTGTATATGTTGCATCAGAGTAGGATGTGTGGGAGTATGAGGCATCAGGAAAGAAGTGACCACTAATTTACTGAGTAGGATGTGAAATAGAACACCTGCTGCTGAACCTTTGGGATGGATACCTTTCGATTCTGCCCTTGATTTAACGGGATGCACATTTGGCTCCCCTGCAAAATCCATGCAAACTTATTTTGAAAGCATTCTTGCAATATACTCCCTCTATCCCAAAATGTTTGACGCCGTTGACTTTTTTAAAAATGTTTGACTGTTCGTCTTATTCAAAAAATTTAAGTAATTATTAATTCTTTTCCTATCATTTGATTTATTGTTAAATATACTTTTATGTATACATATAGTTTTACACATTTCACAAAAGTTTTTGAATAAGACGAACGGTCAAACATGTTTAAAAAAGTCAACGGCGTCAAACATTTAGGGAAGGAGGGAGTAATTAATATGAAGCCTGGTAATATTGTAAACAGTAAAAAAAAAACTCCATGCTTGTCAATAGTACGAATAGAAAACGTGGATTAATTAAGAAATAACTATCCAAGGTAATGGTAAGCAAAACAGAAAACTGATGTACACGTACATCAGATGTGCTAAAGTTTTAGTGCCAAACAAAAGTTATTTCCATGATGATCTCACCTAAAATGTAGAAATTGTCTTTAAATTGGGAGGATACAAACTTTTCGATGTGATATCAGAATTAACAACAATGGTTCAACCTAGAGTGCAAACGGAAAAAAAGGAGCATATATAATAATTTCAAGAGTTCTCCAGTTGGTATGTATCTCTGTCATTTTACTGGACCTTCGCAAGTGCTGTCCCATTACTTTTCCTTTTAATTTGCTTGCACCTCTCACTGTCCTGTATAGTCATGCATGTGCACATGTTAAGGCCTTATATCTTAAACACGAGAATAGAAAAAATTGCATACAATCGGGTATTACGGATTCCTCAATCTGACATAAGTAAAAAAAAATGCGTAAAACATAAAAATGAAAAGGCAGTGTTTGGATGCAACAATGGAAAAACATAGGTTGGACCTGAAGAAAATGGTAAAATGTGGTGAAAAGGGGGAAACTTTTATATGTATCGCTGTGTGATACAAATGAGAGGCATCATGAAAACAGAAAACATGCTAGCCTCCGCACAGGGCCATCAAGGGCGGTGTGCGAGGTTAGTGCCCGCACAGGGCCTCCAATCGGCGAGAGCAACCAGCCTGACATCATGTTCTGCGTACTGGAGCAGTACGGGCCCAACGGCGAGTTGGCATGCTGCAGCCTCCGTAGTCGATCGGTAGGCCAAGAGGCGTCTGCGGCTGGTTCCTAAGCGCATGTACAATGGTCTTTATAAGTGGTCTCTTTATTACCATGTATGTAAATTTGATGACTAATGAAGAAAAAGAAAAACGGAAATAGAAATATGGTTGTTATGCATGACAACGGTTCAGAGTCAACTCTTAGCTATTAGATCGAATTTTATTGCACGGTGGTGAAAGAAAGGAAAGAAGACTAAGAAAAAAAATATTTTAATACATTAATGGTAAAGACCATATTATCTACAACTGTTGCATGACATTAGTCTTTAGATAGCATAGAGCTTATACCTGTCTCTACCTTGATATATGCCCTAATCCTGCGAGACTGCGACTGGTAGCAGCTAGCTTGTGGGCTAAGCTGCATAAATTTTCTGGTGAGAGCACAATGATTCACTAAATTACCTTAATGCACTACTAAAAAAAACCCTCATAGAGACCAGCCATATAGGTGGCGGTTCATTTAAAACCGACATAACCTTTTTCCCACATCCACACCATGAAAAAAATATAGTACCGGCACCTTTAAGTACTATAGGTGTCAGTTCTATAAAAAAACCGGCACCTATACTATAGGTGCCGGTTTTTTAAATAGAACTGACACCTATATTTACATTATACGTGTCGGTTTTAGAGGAAAAACCGGCCTCTATACTATAGGTGTCGGTTTTTTAAAAGAACCGACACCTATTAGAAAAACGGCCTTATCCATCCGCTCACCACCCCACAGTGCCGACCTTATCCATCCACCCACCACCCCCACGCAGCGCCATCCATCTCTCTCTCTCTCCTCCCCCCCTCTTTCTCGCGGTCTCGCCAATTTCCCTTTACGCGGCGGGTGCGACGGAGTAGCGGTGGTGGTGACGGAGAAGGATGGCGCGGCGGTCCTCACCCGGCCCGGGGGCCCTCCCCCTTCTCTCCTCCTCCAGGGCAGCCCGCCAGTGGAGAAGGCCGGCCGGCGAGGGCACGGACGCGGCTGAAGTAGCGCCTGTGGTGATGGAGAATGATGGCGCGGCGGTCCTCCCCCGGCTCTGGGGCCCTCCCCCTTCTCTCCTCCTCCAGGGCGGCGCGGGTGAGGTGGAGAACGACGCGACGAGGTGACAGTGGCGGTGGTGGTGGTGGAGGCCGGGATCTCGCCGGCCTCCTTTCTCCCGGCGCGGCGTTGGGTGGCGGCCGCCGGCACGAAGGCCGGCGTGGCGAGGTGGCGGCACGGAGGCGGGCACGGCTAGGTTCCGGCGCGGTTGCCGGGCGAGGTGGTGGTGGGCGGCGGTGGAGAAGGCCGGCAGCAATGTTGGTGCCATCTTTTTTTTAATAGTATAGATGCTGGTTTTAAAGCAGACACCAATAAGATTAAGGCAAAGATGCCAGCTGGGAAACTGGCACTTATAGCCAGTTCCCAACCGGCACCTATAGGATTGTAGTGACAGAAGGTCATGATGGGCTGTTTAGAAACTCCATACTCTTGAGGAACAATAATTATTTAGGATATTGAGTACTCCTTCCATCTACCTAGCTACATGACGTGGCATACATGCTAAGGAAAACATATTTTATTTGTACTACGTACATATCAATGGAGTTGTCTCATCGATAAGTTATTAGGACCACATTGTTTATCAAAGACAGTCGTAGAAATGCATATAGAATCTTGATATTATCTACTTACACTCTTTTTTGTTTTATAGAACTATGAATATATACTATTAATTTTTCAAGCATCGAGCCCTTTAGTTACTTTCGTAGTACTAGGCCGGTGCCCCTATTTGTTTTCTCGGAAATCTTCATCTCATAGTTATATGGGACAAAAGGCAAAATAAATTATGGCATATGTCTTGACATGTCCAAATTTAAATACTAATTCCAAACAAAAGGTGATAGTAATTGCTATTTAAATTTTAAAATACTTCTGGAGGCAGACGACAGAAAAAAATTGCCTACCAACCATCCAGGACATAACAGTTTGTATCATCTTCAATAACTAGCTTGTCCAACTCTTTCATACATCCCTCCAGATTTGGGTATATATATACATCTTTCTTCACTACAATACATATGGGCTCTCGTCGTTGCAACTAGGAGCAATTAGCAGGCGAGCAACAATCAACAAGACAATGGGAGAGGTAGATATATAAGAGAATCTAGTTTCTTCAAGTTGTCTTGCATTGTGATGTGATGGGAGTAGGAAGCATCAGAAAAGAAGTGGACCGAACAAGAAAAATAATTCGAAGGTTTTCATTACATCCATAGTGACTAGTAGTGCTGACATTCTAATGTGTCTCGCTGTGGCAGCTGCCGTGGTTACTCGAGAGTGTGAGTTGCCAAGTATCTCTGACTCTGAGCACCATCCTTACCCGGTGTGAGTGCCGGCCATGGTGAGGCATCATGCGCACAAAGCTGGCTGATGGGAGTACATTGTTTGCAGCTTTCGGTCAGCAAACCATATTGTGGTGTGTGGTGGATGCCGGTGGAAACCGTACGAGTGGTGCGATGTAGCGGGTCGCAGCTCATGTCGGGAGCAGCGGATCTGAGACTAAAGGAAGAGCCGCAGAGTAAACTGTAGAGATCCCTGACATATGTATAACTAGTTGACACCTCACGCGTTGATGCGGGATGTTTGGGTATACAATTCAGTCATAAAATTGTAATATATATAAAATAATATAAACATCAATGAGAAATGTCTATTCCAATAATAAAAAAAATAGCCAGTTGAAGTACATTAATATATATTCCTATTTGGTTAGCAAAAGATGTAAACCATAAGGGGTAGAGAAATTAAAATAAACTTTATACAATTAATATACAAGAGGGGCTTTCCCAATTGTTTTTCTATAAAAGAGCAGGTAGGTAAATTAAGAATATGGAAGCTGTGGCTATTACAACAAATTAGTTTATATAGATAACTAGTTCGAAGTTGTATTAGCAGAACAGAGAAAGTAAGAGCCTGAGATATTTATAACTTAAGGTAAGAATGGAGTGACTGTCAACGCTATATTACATTTGAAGCAAACATTAATATTCAGAATTCATCTAGGAAGAACTTACAGGAGCTACATATACATTACACCATAAATTGAGTAGGATTTTAGCAAATGTCCATACTGCATAGAGCACACGATATATGATTCAGTCCATGGTTCCATGCAATAATTTATCTTATGAACAGGTGAGTAAGAATGCAATATCTCAACAGATATTATGGTCCATTCAGAGAAAAAAAGTGCCCTGCACAGATAAAATATACAGCATATCATACCACCACTCATCCCTCAGAGTAATAAGCTGTATATTAAAACATTGTCAATGAAGGCAATAATTTGTGGAGCATATAAAAATTATACTTGGAGCAACCAACAGCTCTAAGACCATAACAATATATAGAAACACATAAATATCATGATTCGAAAAAGATGTGGTTCTTCTTACCACTCATGCTGCACTGCTAAAGCATTTTACCGAGAATTTGCTGAAACTATCTATCAGATGTGATGCGGACAGTAATAATCTTGGTCGGTCCACTGATTTCTTCCAACAACTTCAGAGATTTCAGTGAAAACAAGAACTACTTAACAACATTAAATTTGTCGAATTTGAATTGGTTGTGTGATTAATAAGAAGAAATAAAAAAGGAAAAATTGGGATCCATGAAATTAAAAGAAAATGTTGAGAGAGTGAGAGGGAGCTAAAGAAATTAACCTGACATGCTTAAACTGATTAATTACCTGACTACCTGAGCTCAATAGTTGATCTAGGCAAGCAGGCGCTTGGCTACGCAGCTCTGCTTGCATCGCTAAGAATAATCGTTGGTGGTGCATGCTTTTATTAGCGAAGGAGGTGGCTGTCAGTTTCGTTGCTAAGGAGATGAAGAGTCGAACAGGGAAGTTGAAGCGAAAGATGTTTTAGAATAGGAGAAGCTAACGCTACGGTCCCGAGCACCGTTGATGGAAAGAAGCGCCGCCACCGCCACCACTCTAACTCCATGAGGAAACCCCCACTGAGCCAAAAAAAAAAAAAAACAAACCCTAACTCCTTCACTGTTGATTGGGCCTAGATCGACACAGATGGGCCTCACATGGTCCAAGTTATTACATGGGCCTCACGTGGTCCAAGTTATTACATGGGCCTCATGTGCTATCTGTGTGTGAGATGATGGTTGGGCTGTCTTCAATCTGACAGTGATGCATTTTCCTCATCCAACGGCTGAGAAACGATACAAGTCACTGATCCAACGGCTGAGAACTGACGATGACGTGAAACACTGAGGTTAGAGCTTTAGGATCTTAATTTCACTTCATGTCATAACTTAAATATATACGAAATATTGAATACAGGACGGAGATGGGATTTCAAGGGTAGTGAAACAAAATTAATCAACATATATCTAGTTTTTATATAGGATAGTTAATTACAGCGTTATGCTTAGATCACTGACTTGAACATAGAGCAAAGTAGAGTAAAAAAATGAGAGTTTTTATTATGAGGTGCCAGGTACCACGAGGTACCACTCACATCCATCCATTTGCAAGGGGTAAGATTAGAATGGGTAAAGCATTGCCGCCGTAAGCCCGCATATTTCTCCCCAAGTCCCGACGCTTTCTTCCAGTGCTCCCCCATCTTATCTCTCCATGTCGCGCCACCTCAAAATTCCTTCGTTGTTGTGGTCCGCTGTCGGTCTCGCCATGGTCACAATTTCCAAGCGGCTGCAGTCGAGCTTTTGGGAGGTCCAGATGAAGAGAAATGAAAATGGGTCATACAGTGTGTTGGAGTGCTGCATCAAGTGGGAGGTTTATACGGGGGCGAAAGGAGAACCTGCAGTGGGAGCTCGCCGGAGATTGATTGTAGCCGGCCGCCAGTGAATGGAAAGGAGATGGCGGAAGGAAAGATTGCGTAAAAATGAAAAGGAGAGGGTGCATCGAGGAAGACGAATGTGAGAGGAAGAAAAGGTGCTTTACCTGTGAGAAGTGGTGGATTGGCGAATAGGAGTATAGGACTAATGGGCCGACTGCTACGGAGCCTGTGCTGCATAGGAATTTAATACTAGTATTGCATATGAATAAGATTATCGGTGTATTTGTAGGTAACAAAGATCATTAATTAATTAACGCTTACATGGTCTGTTTGGCACAGGTCCAGCTCTAGCTCCACCTCTCCTAGAGCTGGAGCTCAGCTCCACCTAGAATGAGAGCGGAACTGTGTGGAGCTCTCTCACAAAATAAACTAAAGAGGTGGAGCTGGTTTTAGGCAGCACCTCAACTCCACTCTAGACCCAACTTCTGAAGTTAAATTTAGGAGTTAGAGCTCTACCAAACAGGCCAACTAATGCGATATGTTAAAAGTTGTCAAAATTTAATAAAAAAATTGGCAGAACCTCCCCGGTACTTATGAACCTCCCCAGGACTAAAGAACACTACGAGAGGACTAAACAACAAGACAAGTCCAAATCCATTATGTAGCCTGAGATTACATAGTTTCAAATTACATAATGTTATAAAGTCTCAAAACCAGAGATAGACTAGACAGACAAAAGAGAACTCCAGTTACTGTCCCTCTAGGATCATCAGCCGTGCCACAATGGATTGTCTGCATGCCTCCTTTTCTGCTGAACAGAAATCAGAAACTAAAAACTGGGCGCGACAGAAATAAAACTTCTCATGTTTATACCATGGGCATTTCGTCGAACGCCTCGAGTGCAAAATAAATGAAAGATCCTATACAAGATGTTCACTGACATCTGCCATCTGAGATGTCTCCCTTCCTGTCGCCCTACCACACAGTCACTGCATCCGCTGTACTGTGAGGATGGTGAGACCTCCTGACGTCCCCGCACACCAGACCACTGCACCAGAGGTCGCCAAGCCCCCGATCGAGCCAAGAAAGGCCTCCTGTTGCCGGCCTGTCGTCCTTGCCAAATCTGGCGCCCCAACCTCGGCGGTGGCTGGATCTGGCTGAGGGGATGGGCAGAGTGGAGGCGCTAGGGGGAGGGGGAGGAAGATTAAGAAGGGGCGGAGGAGATGGCAGTTGCTAGTGTCGCACTCAAACGGGAGAGGAGGAAACGACGGTCGTCGACGTCCACGCTCGACTACGAGCGGAGGTGGCAGCCGGCGTCATCACACTGCGAGCGGGAACAGAGGAGGCGGTGGGCAAAGCCATTGGCAAGCTGGAATAAAGGCCGGTATATATGACTGGGCACCGACGAGGCAAAAGTCATCCGCTTTATTATGATACCTGATCCACGTATGGATGTGGTGATAATATATTGTGACCAGGTTTCGGCGAAGCAAAGCCACCCATATCACAGTTATCATTAAATCTACACAAACCTCAAAACCCTCGGTGAGCAAATAATTTTGAAGATGATGACCAAAAGCGCAGCTTAATCAGAGGTGTTCCATAGGCTCATCCTATGGATGATTAACCGACAGCCTCATTGCTACGCGCTGGGTTTCAGCGGACTGCACGCAATCTCTAGTCATCATATCTTTCTATTAAGCATTCTCGCAAAGGCAAAACGCAAACTCCTGTAGGAGCCCTCATGTATTTGTTAATATTCATGTTAATGAATCGTGATTAATAAAATATAGGGTTTCCCTATTTTTTGTGTGTTCGTTGTTTTGATTTCATCAAACATGGAGGGAGGCGGATCGGGAGAAAGGTTAATGCGAATGTACAATTCTACCCTTTCACCACCTTATCACAATTGGTACCGCCCCTCATAGAGACACGGTACCATGAGGTACCAACCAATTTCAGTCGTTGGATCCTCCCAGATCGACAGCTAGGATATGGTATTGCATGCCCTCAACCTCAATTACGGTAAAAAACCTCCTTGTAGTTTTCTTCTCCAACTCTTTTTATATCACGTCTTTGAGCATGCAACAATTCACTCCATATATAAAAAACAGATCACTGTATAAAGACATAGCAACATTAATGAGGTAAGTCACAAAACAAGAAGAAAGATGCGGAGAGGATATCAAAGAGTTTTGGGAATATGAGGCATGAGGGAAAAGGTGAATGTCGGCTTGGATTTATCCAGAATATCATTCACACAAGAGAAGACATGGTTCCCATACCAACCTTCGGTAAGGCTTTTGCATCGCCTATGACGGCCTTGTTCGTAGTTGTACATGCTATCTGCTATCTAGGGAACGAGGCCTTCTTGTCGATCATTTGTGCATGGCTCTGATGTCTCGAACAAGAGTCTCACTCCGATGGTCCGTACTCGTAGTATCAAGCAATTTGAACTATTAATCTCATTTAATTAAAGGGTTTAGATTTATTTTTACTATCTTCTCACTTAACGGTAGTAGAATTGATCAAGAAGGGGTATTATGAAAAATTAGTAAATAAATCACGGTGAAGAAAGGTGAATCTCGGTACGTAAAACAGAACCTGCGTCGATCGGAAAGTAGAAAAATAGGAAAACGAAAACGAACTTGGAATGGGAAATTAGGATCACGTATTCACGTACGGACTGAAAAAGGAAAAACTAGAGATAACATGTGTTTTTGTTGTCGACCCGATCCGGACCGTCTGTATGAAAACATAACATATTTTATTCTAAAATAATAGTTCTTCAATTTATGTTTGCACCATCGGAAAACCACGTGTTTTTTATCTACCCGGTCTGGACAGATAAGATGAAATCCAGCCGTAACATATTTTGTACAAAAATAGTACTTCTGGTGGTTTAACTTATGTGTGTACAACAAAAAAAAACTACGTGCTTTTTCATTGTCGATTAGGTCCGAACGGACCGGATGAAATTCAGTTCAGTCGTAACATATTTTATCCTAAAATAATAGTTTTGGTTTAATTTATGTGTGTACTACCAAAAAACCCGCATGCTTTTTTGTTGTCGACACAGTCCGAACAGAGCAGATCAAATCCGGATGTAACATATTTTTTTGTCCTAAAATAATAGTTGTGGTTTAATTTATGTGTGTATCAAAAAAAACCACGTGTTTTTTCATTATCGACCCGGTCCGAAGAGACTAGATAAAATCCGGAGGTCGTAACATATTTTGTACTAAAATAGTTCTGGTTTAATTTATGTGTACGACCGAAAAACCATTTGTTTTTTCGTTGATGACCTGATCCGAACTATTCGGATAAAATCAAGACGTAATATATTTTATCTTAAAATAGTAGTTCTTTAAGTTATGTGTGCACCACTGAAAAACCACGTGTATTTTCATTGTCAACCCGATCTAGACCGTCCTGATTAGAACGATCTAAAATAGTAGTTTTGCTTCAATTTATGTTTGCACGATCGAAAAAACATGGTTTTTATCCATCGATCCGGACAGACCGGATGAATTCGGGACGTAATATATTTTGCCCTAAAATATATAGTACTTCTGCTTTAAAAGGCTAGAGAGAGAAACGGGTAGCCGGTATATATATGTCGCCGCCGACAAGATCTACGCGTGCCACCGGCGGGATGCAGAGAAACGGATTATGGGGGATCGATGTGTCACCGCCGGCAGGATCCACACGCGCCTCCCTGCCAGAGGACTCACCACTTGCCACCCAAAAGCGCCTCCGGGCGAAGGAGTTGCGATCCAATTTTTCTGGTGAAATATTGACGATGTGCCGCCGATACCAGCCACAGCCAGTGTAACAATCAAAACAGCCCACCGGTGGCACGATGCAAATGGGCCTGACGTTAGTGACCCATACCCAAAAAAAAACAAAAAAAAGAACTAAGTTACCCTCATTACTCTATTAACAAATTACAAATTTATTCTTAATAATAAACAATCCAGATTTTTCTACCAGCTAATTACACAATTTTTAAATGTCTTGTACCAAATTTTGTCATGATACTATCAGTAGAGAGCAGAAGATCGAGAATCGCTCCTCAAACAAACACTAATTACAGTTCATGCATTACATGCAATTATGACGTCTTCATCATGCCCACGTAATTTCGCTGTATGTACATCTTAATATGATACGAATAAGAGGCGTCATGAAACAGCAATAACTATGGTTTACAAACATACATACGCGGTGTATGATATTGCTAACGAGCACGACGGTTTACCGAATTATGAGTGAAAAGCTTATTTGCCAGAATTTTTGCTATTCGGCAAACTTTGTTTAAAAAATAGGATAACCCACACTGGTGGAGATACCTTCTTTGGTCGGTCCGACAAATTCACAATAGTCCCGGATTCAAAAAGAACCGGGAGTAAAGATTGTTTTTAAGTCCCGGTTATAAAAATTTTGATCTTTAGTCCCGGTTGGTAACACCAACCGGGACTAAAGATGATCTTTACTCCCGGTTCATCCCCTGTCAGACGTATGTCAGGGGGCCGAGGATCTTTAGTCCCGGTTGGTACCAACCGGGACTAAAGATCAAGATGATCTTTACTCCCGGTTGATAGTACCAACCGGGACTAAAATTAAACACGTAGTATATAATCCCTATCCCTTATCCTCTCCTCCACAGTTACAACTTAATAGTTCGAATCTCACCCCCTCTCCTCAGATCTATCCTCTCTAACTCTCTTCTCCAACTCCTCCCCTTCCTCCTCTCCTCCCCCTTCTCTCCCCTTCCTCCTCCCCTTCCCGGCCGGCCTCCCTTTCCCATCCGGCGGGCCGGCCGGCGGCGGGGCCGCGCGCGGCGGCGAGCATGGCAGGCGGCGGGGCCGCGGCCGCGGCGGGCGGCGGGCGGCGGGGCCGCGGTGGCGGCGGGCGGCGGGAGGCGGGGCTGTGCCCGGCGGCCGGTGGGGCCGCGCCCGTCGTTCGTGGCGACTGGCGGCGGCAGCGGCATTCTTTTTTTTTTAATTTGTGATGATTCACTGAGATGTATTTAACTGAGAAGTTATAAATTTGTGATTCATTGTTTGGATCTATGATGTATTTGAGTAATTTCTTAGGATATTGTGATGTATTTGATTTGTGATGTATTTATTTGTGTGTATAAGTAACTTTGATTTGTGATGTAGATTTGAGATGTTACTTCGATTTGTGGATTGGGGGTTTGATTTGGGATATGTATCGCACTTGATTTGGGAGACAATAAAAAAGAAAAAAAAAGAAAAAGGGGATCATCTCACTGCCGTAACCCTCTCTTTAATCCCGGTTGGTAACACCAACCGAGACTAAAGATCCCCTCTCTTTAGTCCCGGTTGGTGTTACTAACCGGAACTAAAGATCTATTTTTAGTACCGGGTATTTGAACCGGGACTAAAGATAGCGATCTTTAGTCTTGGATTGGTAGTCTCGGTTTGAAAACCGGGACTACAGGGGTTGCGAACCATGACTAAAAAGCATTTCTCCACCAGTGCCAGAGTTGTTTCCGTGGGATCATGGATAGGGAATTTATTGTCCCGCTGGCAAAATAAATTCTCTAGCTATCTCCTGCAAATACACGATATTACTGACTAAAATATAGAACACAAACAAATACACGATATTACTGACTAAAATATAGAACACAAACAAATACACGATATTACTGACTAAAATATAGAACACAAATGGAATCTTAAGAAGCTGGGATGATAGTATGAGAGTCTCAAGTACAAATGTGGCTGATACACTTATTAGCGGCTATGGATTAATGGCACGAGAAGGTAGATGTGATAACTAGGTCCCCTAAACTATTTCATTTTTTCAATTTGCAAGGCAAGTCTCCGCTACAACACATAGTCTATCTATCTTCTATCTATCTATCTATCTATTATATATTAAAAATCCATTAAACTTCCTACAAACATTCTCGAACTGTGTCACGCCCGGAAGTTTCCCCTTTTGCTTGCTTTAAAAAAATTGGTTAAATAAATTGTCCGAAGAAATTATCTTAATTAACCTAGAGCTAATTCCTTAATTAATAAATGCAATTAATAATTGAATTCGGCGTGGTGGAATTTTTCTTGAGTTCCCCATGCTCCAATGCATTAACAAGATTTTTAATGGAAGTTTCAGAGCCTTGGAAATAATTTTAACCAATTAAAAATCACCAAAGTGCAATTTTAATCCCAGGAAAAATCCTTTCTTCTTTTTCTTTTTCCTTTTTCCTCCTTTTTTTCCTCTTCTTGGGCCGTCGGCCCAGTCCACCCGTCGCCCGCGCTCGGCCTCCCCTTGTGGGCCGGCCCGTTCTCCTTCCCCCTCTCTCCGGGACGCTGACAGGTGGGGCCCACCTGTCAGGTCGTCCCCTTCCTCCAGCCACCCGCCTCCGACGGCAACCGCCGCCGAATCCGCCACGCCGCCGCCTCCTCCGCTCTTCCCGCGCCCACGCCGCGCCGCTCCCGCGTCCCCCCCACGTCGCCGCCTCTTCCCCCGCATCTCCCGGCCCGCGCGCGCGCTCGAGAGGGCGGGATTCGATTTCGAATCCACCTCTCTCACTCTCCCTCCACTCCCCACATCGCCGGCCAAATAGGGGCCATCCCCGGCCACGTCCGCCCCTCCCTCGCCCATAAAAACCCTTCCCCGAGTCCCCTCTCTCGTTTCACCCATTTCCCGTCCCCTCCCGTGCCTCCTACCGAGCTCGCGCCGCTTGTTGCTAGCGCCGCCGCTTGCCGTCGCCTTCGGCCGCGCGCCACTGCCGCTAGGGTCGCCGCCGCGCCAACCCGCCACCGCCGTTAGCTTCGCCGCCGCGAGAGCTACCTCGGCCGCCGCTCGGTTGCCGCCAATCGTCGCCGAAACGCCGCTTCTCTCGCACGCCGGTGAGCTCTCCATTTCCACCCAACTCCGGCCGGCCGCTCTAGTGGCCGTGGTCATCCTCCCCTTCAACTGTTTGGTTAATATTGATTAATTACTACAACTGTTTTACTGCCTTCAACTACTGCTTTTAAATGCTAGCTTTATGCAAAAGAACCTCTAGCCTCCTTTGGTTATATCCTGCATCATACCTCCTCTTCCGGTATGACTTGCTGAGTACAGTGGGTAGTACTCAGTCTTGCTCTCTTTTCCCCCACACCAGAGCTGAAGATCTTCCTAGTTGGAGCTGTTTTGTCAAAGTTGGTTTCGTCGCTGCCGTCAAGGATTGCCTGTGGAGTGGAGTCGCCCGCTGCTGAAGTCAAGCTTCCCGGTTTAGCTCGCTTTTATCTTTTCCGCTGCATTTGTAATCTTTTCTATTTTTGTAAGACGTGGATCTGTATGTCAACAATTATCGTTTGTGTACCCTGGCTGGTCCTGGACAGGGATTTAATGCACATTCAGCTTAGAAATTCTGGTTCGAGAATTTCTGGGCGTGACAAGTTGGTATCAGAGCCGACCTTGACCGTAGGACAAGCCAACTGGAAACCCTAAGAGCCCTCTGAACCCCTTTTTCATCTGCATATGCCTTTTTGCACCTGGAATTGTTTTGGGAAAATTTGGAGTTTTGCCTCTTTGGTTTGCGGGAAAAATCTTGGTCGTTCATTCGGATCGGATTTTTTTTAAAAAAAATTAGCTCAGTCTAGGGCTTTAGAAAAATTTTAGTTGGAGTTTATTCGACAGTCAGTTGGGAATTTATTGGGAGTTATGCATTAGGTCGTGTCTATATTCGATGGGGGCAATGTTATGCGCATCATTTTCCATGCAACTAGTCTATGTATTAATTTATTGTTTAGTTGCATTAGTGTCTTTATTTGGGTTCATGAAAAATGTTCTATGCATAAAAATCATCATGCTCGGTTATTTATTTGAGTCTTCTTTTGCTTTGTTTAATTTGGATTTGAGCATGAATTGGTTCCTATCCCTTGTCTACTTTAGATGTCAGTCCTATCCCTCGTTTGCAAGCGCCGCCCCGAGCTTCAGAGTCGCCGCCCTTAGCTTTATCGCCTTCTTAGTCTGTTTGCTTGCTAGTTTTCATGTTTAGGTTTGTTGCTTGTGGGCTAGTCGGCGGTCGATATCATGTGTCAGTGGTATGACTGCCTCAATTAGGAGTTGCGTGCCTCTTTTTCAGTGTTTTAATCAAGATTAAGATAATTGCACTTAAATTCATAAGCAAGATTAGTTTGAGCCCCCTGTTTTTCTTCCTTTTCTCATATTTCTACCTATCCCCTTCAGATGGAGATAAGGAATGGTTCACGCGACTCGAACAACGCCTGTGGCAGCGAAGAGCCGATCGATGGAGCACGTGCCAACAGTGCATCTGGCAACAGTCCGTCCCCACCGCCCGAGAACCCAACAATTGCTCAGGTGTTGGACAATCAGACTCAGATGATGACAATGATGATGCAACAGATGCAGCAACAGTACCATCAGGTGTTGCAACAGGTGCAGCAGCAAGCACAGCAGCAACAACAGAACCTGCAGTTGGTCCTCCACCTCCTCAGTCCAAACTGTTAGAATTTCTTCGTGTCAAGCCGCCCACTTTCTCAAGCACCACCAACCCAATCGAGGCCCACGACTGGCTTCATGCCATTGAGAAGAAGCTGAATCTTTTGCAATGCAACGAGCAGGAGAAGGTTGCTTTTGCTACACACCAGCTACAAGGTCCCGCTTCTATTTGGTGGGACAACTACATGGTGACCCGTCCAGCTGGGGCAGAGGTTACTTGGACAGAGTTTCGTCATAGTTTCAATAAAGCACAGGTTCCCGAGGGAATTGTGGCACAAAAGAAGAGAGAGTTCCGTTCCCTGCAACAAGGAACCAGAACAGTTATAGAGTATTTGCATGAGTTCAACCGCCTCGCGCGCTACGCCCCTGAGGACGTGCGTACCAATGCCGAGAGGCAGGAGAAGTTTTTGTCTGGTCTTGATGATGAATTGACTAACCAGTTGATCTCTAGAGATTATGAGGACTTTGAGAAGCTGGTGGATAAGGCTATCCGTCAGGAGGAGCACGGTAACAAAATAAACCGTAAGAGGAAGGCAGCTCAGTTCAGGACTCCCCAGGGGAAGAGTCAGAAGCCTCGTTTCACGATGGGACGTCACGGTGGACCTTCCACCATGATTATCCGACAGCACCGTCCCTACCACCCGGGTAGCTTCAACAAGAACCACCATAATGGCAGTCACAACAACAGTGAGCAGCACAGTCTCAACCCTACTCCGAGTTCACTAAAGATTCCAGCTCAATCAGTTCAGCCAGCTCTGCCAGAACAGCCCAAGAGGTTGGGAGAAAAACCCGAACTCTGCTTCAATTGTAACAAACCCGGACACACGGTTGGAAAGTGCCCGAAGCCAAGACGTGCTGGACCCAAGTTCGTTCAGGCCCGTGTTAATCATGCATCTGCAGAGGAGGCGCAGTCAGCACCAGAGGTTATATTGGGCACATTCCCCGTCAACTCGACACCGGCAGTAATATTGTTTGATTCTGGTGCAACCCATTCCTTTATTTCCAAGCGTTTTGCTGGTGCACATGGGTTATCTTTAGTGAAGCTTAAGATACCAATGCGAGTTAATACTCCTGGAGGTGGCATGACCACAACTCACTACTGCCCATCTGTGACAGTTGAAATTCAAGGGTTGATTTTTCCAGCCAACCTCATTCTTCTCGAATCCAAGGACCTAGATGTCATACTTGGAATGGATTGGTTGACAAGGCACAGAGGAGTGATTGATTGCGCCAGCCGCACCATCAAGTTAACCCATGCAAAAGGAGAGGTGGTAACCTTCCAGTCTCTAGTGCCGCGGAAGCCAGGGATCAGTTTAAACCAGGCTGCTGGTGAAGAACAAGAGGTAGCAGTGGAGAAAACCACTAAGAAGCTGGAGGATATTCCCATAGTCAGAGAGTATCCAGAGGTTTTTCCGGACGATCTGACAACAATGCCACCAAAGAGGGATATCGAGTTCCGGATTGACTTGGTACCTGGAACTGCACCGATCCACAAGAGGCCTTACAGTATGGGAGCCAACGAGTTGGCGGAAGTCAAGAAGCAAGTCGATGAACAGTTACAGAAGGGATACATCCGCCCGAGCACGTCGCCTTGGGGTGCTCCGGTTATCTTTGTGGAGAAGAAAGACAAAACCAAGAGAATGTGCGTTGACTACCGCGCACTCAATGAGGTCACCATCAAGAACAAGTATCCTTTGCCAAGGATTGATGATCTGTTTGATCAGTTGAAAGGAGCTACTGTGTTCTCTAAGATAGACCTGCGATCAGGCTATCACCAGTTGAGGATCCGCGAAGAGGATATTCCAAAGACAGCATTCATCACTCGGTACGGGTTGTTCGAATGCACAGTTATGTCTTTCGGACTCACTAATGCACCTGCCTTCTTCATGAATTTGATGAATAAGGTGTTTATGGAATTTCTAGACAAGTTTGTCGTGGTTTTCATCGATGACATACTTATCTATTCCAAGTCCGAGGAAGAACATGAGCAGCATCTTCAGCTGGTACTTGAAAAGTTAAAAGAGCACCAACTATATGCCAAGTTCAGCAAGTGCGACTTCTGGCTTAAGGAAGTTCAGTTTCTTGGTCACATCGTGAATGCTCAAGGAGTAGCTGTGGATCCAGCAAATGTGGAGTCAGTTACCAAATGGACCCCACCAAGGACAGTCACTCAGGTTCGGAGTTTCTTAGGACTTGCGGGTTATTACCGCCGGTTCATTGAGAACATCTCTAAAATTGCTAAGCCAATGACACAGCTATTGAAGAAGGAAGAAAAGTTTATCTGGTCTGCTGAATGCAATAGGAGTTTTGAAGAACTCAAACGACGGTTGGTGTCTGCACCAGTCTTAATCCTGCCTGATCAGACGAAAGATTTCCAGGTCTATTGTGATGCATCTCGCCAGGGGCTAGGATGTGTGTTGATGCAGGATGGCAAAGTGGTTTCTTATGCTTCACGGCAGTTGCGTCCTCATGAAGGCAACTACCCGACGCACGATCTGGAATTGGCCGCAGTCGTTCATGCTTTAAAGATTTGGCAGCACTATCTCATCAGTAACCGTTGTGAGGTATATACAGATCACAAAAGTCTAAAGTACATCTTCACTCAAGCTGATTTGAATCTCAGACAGCGAAGATGGTTGGAGCTGATCAAGGATTATGATATGGGAATACATTATCATCCCGGCAAGGCTAATGTGGTTGCAGATGCTTTGAGCAGGAAGAGCTACTGCAATGTTGCATGGGTAGAGCAACTATGTTGTGAGGTTCAACGCGATTTGGAACATCTGAACCTTGGTATAGTTGAGCACGGATTCGTGGCTGCCCTAGAGGCACAGCCCACACTGGTGGAGCAGGTTCGCATAGCTCAAGCAAGTGATCCTGAAATAGCAGAGCTCAAAAAGAACATGAGAGTTGGAAAAGCCCGAGGTTTTGTTGAGGATGAACAAGGAACAATCTGGATGGGAGAAAGATTGTGTGTACCCGAAAACAAGGAATTAAAAGACCTGATACTAACCGAGGCTCATCAAACTCGGTATTCCATTCATCCCGGTAGTACTAAGATGTACCAAGACCTCAAAGAGAAGTTTTGGTGGGTCAGCATGAGAAGGGAAATAGCTGAATTCGTAGCACTCTGTGACGTCTGTCAACGAGTAAAGGCAGAACACCAAAGGCCAGCAGGTTTGCTACAGCCACTTCAGATTCCAGAATGGAAGTGGGAAGAAATCGGAATGGATTTCATCACCGGTTTGCCCAGGACGTCATCGAGGCATGATTCTATTTGGGTAGTCGTTGACCGACTCACCAAAGTGGCTCACTTCATTCCGGTGCACACTACCTACTCAGGGAAGAAATTAGCAGAACTCTATCTGGCAAGAATTATGTGTTTACATGGTGTACCTAAGAAGATCGTGTCTGATCGAGGAAGCCAATTCACTTCAAAGTTCTGGCAGAAATTACAAGAAGAATTGGGAACCCGGTTGAATTTCAGCACTGCTTACCATCCACAAACAGATGGCCAGACTGAGCGAGTCAATCAAATACTAGAGGATATGTTGAGAGCATGTGCGCTTGACTTTGGTGGAGCATGGGACAAAAGCTTACCGTATGCTGAGTTCTCGTACAACAACAGTTACCAAGCTAGTCTGCAGATGGCACCATTTGAAGCACTGTATGGACGAAGGTGTCGTACTCCGCTCTTCTGGGATCAGACAGGGTGACGGAGCTCGTGGCTCCTCACCGGGAGACCGCGCAGGCCCCCCTTTGCCAGTCCGGCCGGGGGCTTAGGGTGAAATCTCAAGCTCTCGCTCTCCCTCTGTATGTGGAAAGATCACCCGCCTCGCAAGAAACGTGAGACACCGGCGATGTATACAGGTTCGGGCCGCTGCCAAGCGTAATACCCTACTCCTGTGTTTTTGTGGATTTGTGTATGGACGAGTTACAAAGGATTAACTCCCTTTCCCCTCAGCCTTCCAAAAGGGAAGAAGTCAAAAAAAGAGCCCCCTTCTAAATGGGCAAGGTCCTCCTTTTATATCTCAAGGGGATACCACATGCCCTCTCTCTTTCCAAACTGGACTGTTCTTTTTCTCTTTAATGGGCGGAGATCGGTACGGTTTCCATCCGGGAACCCTTCTGATGGGACAGCCCACACCTACCTCCACTCCCGGCGGAGACAGGCGCAACGTGAGATCGTGGCTGCCCGTTGCTGACGCGACCAGTGCCAGACCGGTCATTCTTGTCCACCACGCGTCAGTTTAACAACGTGCATGTTTGCCCTTCTTCGTGTAACACCTTGCCTGTAATGGTTAGGATGAAGCCTGGTATAAATCTGACCAGGGCTAACGTGCCATCTCTAAGAGATAACACGCTAGCTCCGGCTTGAGACGAGAGCCTAGAGGCTTTCGTCTTGACGGGATGGGGCAAGGCGTGCGTCAGACCGCCAGTCGCCACCTAACCCGTGATCTGACTGGTCTGTGACTGGTCACAGACCGGATAAAGGAACGCGCTGTACTGCGTTGCATGCAGCGTGACACGCTTGACCAGACTGCAATAAATGCTGTTAGGTGAGCACAGCTGTGCTCACTTATCCCATATATGTGGCGCAGACTTCCTTAAGGGGTCGGGGTGCCTCGGCCCTCGGGGCCGGGGCAAGCGCAACCCGACCCCCCCCCCCTCGGGGGAAATCAGGAGGAGGGCGGACACCTCACCCTCGGGCCCGACGTCCCCGAAGGTGCCAGGCCACGTGGGCGATTGCGTCTGCCTCAAGCCTCTGGTCACGATACTCCCGGTCCCATATCACCGACAGTAGCCCCCGGCGTTATGCCAGAGCAATTTCCCTTCCCAAGGGAAGCGGTCAGGTGTGACGCCACCCCTAAAGCCTGGTGACAGGTGGGACCGGTCTCCGTAGTTGGGCAAAATACCCAACGGTCTCAATCCATGCACATTGGTATTGGTAACTTTGGTTGTTCATAATGGGCGGTCTATTCAAGACTGCCACACCACTTGAGCAGCGCGCGAATCTGGGTGAGCAGATTTGTCTCGCCCGGAGATATGGTAACGCCGCTTCGGTCGGCGAGCGTAATTAACGCGCGCACGATACAATCCATTTCGATTGCCACAACTGCATATCCACTTCATGCGCCGCAAGCGGGCGAATGGGATTAGTGGAAGCGTGGGCACGGGAAACGAGGGAGCGAGATAGCGAGATACGAGGGAGCGAGGTAGTGGGCGCGAGAAACGAGGAGCCAGGCCCAGCGATGGCAAGGGTATAAAAGCATCGAGAAAAGGATTTGCTCCCTTCCTTTCGCCATTGTTCCTCTTGCCTTCGCCGCCTGAGCTCTAACTCTTTCTCTGCTACGCCCTACTTTCGCCACACGCGCTCGTTCTCAATCATCTCTTCCTCCACCGCCATGGCACGGGGCGCTGCTCTGCTCGACGGCAGTGTACTACCGCCTTCCCGCATCGTGAACGAGAGGCACGCCGGACTGCCGCGCCGCTTCATGCCGGAGTCCGCCACCGGTCGGGAGATAGTGATGCTGGGCGAGGGGCGCCCGGCACCAGACTACCCGGGGCGGTCCATCTTCTTCCTCCCCTTCGCAATGGCTGGGCTGGTCCCGCCATTTTCTTCTTTCTTCATGGATGTCCTGGAGTTCTACGATCTCCAGATGGCGCACCTCACCCCCAATGCGGTGATGACATTGGCCATCTTCGCGCATCTGTGCGAGATGTTCATCGGGGTGCGCCCCTCTCTTCAGCTGTTCCGGTGGTTCTTCACCGTGCAGTCGGTGTCACCGCCGTCGGTGGTTGGCGGCTGCTACTTCCAGCCGCGGGGGCCGGTGTTGAACCGCTACATCCCCTGCGTCCTTCGCAAGAAGTGGGACGACTGGAAGAGCGACTGGTTCTACACCCCCCTCGCCAACGAAGCGCGCCTCCGACTTCCAAGCCAGCCCCCGGCGCAGGTCTCCAGCTGGCGGGCACCGGTAGATCTGGGGGAGGACTACGACGCCGTCCTCGACCGCCTGGCGGGCCTGCGATCCCAGGGGCTCACCGGGGCCATGGTGTACGGCGATTACCTCCGTCGCCGGATTGCGCCGCTCCAACGGCGCGCCCGGAGCGCCTGGGAGTACACTGGGCCTGAAGACTACATGCGGACCCACCAGGGAGCCAGATGGGATTGGGCCCCCGAGGACTTCAAGATCGTGGTCCAAAGGGTGCTGAATCTTAGCTCCGCGGAGGCGTCTCGCATTCCTCAGGAGATCCTCCCCCTCTGCAGCGATCCCGACCGCGCCTCCATTCTAACCATTATGATGGGGGTCGGGGCCTCAGAGGAGAGAGCCCCTAAGGGCCACGACGGCGCGGGCGAGCGCCGCCGAGGGGAACAATCTGCCCCAGGAGGGGGTCGTGCTTCTGGGCCCCGCGCCGGGGGCTCGGGGAGCAGCCGCCCTGCCGACGCCCAGGGGAAGAGGAAGCTGGGAGGAACACCTCCCCCATCTCCTCCCCGAGGGGGCGGGGCGGCGCGTGCCAGCAGTCGGCGCCCGGAGGGGGCCGCGCCGACGTCGCAGCCCGAGGGGGAGCGCAAGAAGAAACGGCTCCGCAAGACGGGGGAGACGGAACCATGCCGGGGGAACCTGATTTCTCCTCCAAGGTGGTCATTCAACCGACCCCCTCGCAGGTTCGTCTCACTCTCATTGCAACCACCTTTCTCCCAAAGAGAAGTTTTTTCTTACTCATTTTGTTCGTCTTTTGGTTTTTTCTTCTGCTTCAGCGATGTCCCGTCGCATTCCTCCCGCCACCCCAAATCCGGCCAGTCCGAGGCCGAAGATCCAGCGGCCGCAGAGGAGCGGAGGCGAGAGTCTGACCGGCGTGAAGCCGCAGCCCGCCTTCGGGAAGCTGAAGAGGCCGCCCGGGAGGCCGCCCGGGTTCGCCAAGCGGAGGAAGCTGCTCGGGAGGAGGCCGCCCGGGCTCGCCAAGCCGAAGAAGCTGCCCGGGAGGAGGCCGCCCGGGCTCGCCAGGCTGAGGCGACAGCTGCTGCTGGCGCGTCACTTGGGCCTACTCCCTCGGGCGGCCCTCAGGCGACATCCTCCGAGGCGGCTCGCGACGAGGCCGCGGGCGCATCGCCTGGGCCTACCTCACCGGGCGACGCCCAGGACCAAACGGGCCCGGGGGACATCCCCGAGCCCAGCGCATCCTCCGGGGGCCCAAGGCGGCTCTTCTCCTCATCTTCTGTCGCCCCGCTGAGCGCCGAGCCCCTTCTGCAGGCCCTGGCCGCCGCAAACACCGCAGTGCTGGATGGGTTCAACACCCAAGTGGAGGCCCTGCGTGCAGAACGAGCGGAGCTCGAGGCCGCATGGGCGCGTGTTGAGGAGGGGCGGCGCTCGGTGGACGCCATGGTGGAGGTGGGCCGTAAGGCTCACCGCCGTCATGTCTCGGAGCTTGAAGCCCGGAAAGCGGCGCTGGCGGAGATCGCCCGTGAGGTGGAGGAGGAGCGGGCGGCCGCCCTCATCTCTACCACCGCGATGATCGAGGCGCAAGACACTCTCCGCCTTCAGCACGCAAGCTGGGAGGCGGAGCTGAAGAAAAAGCTCGACGCCGCCCAAGGGGTCCTTGACTCCGCCGCTGCCCGAGAGCGGCGGGTAACGGAGACTGAAGCGGCGTTTCGGCGGCGCGAGGAGGCCCTTGAGGCCCGTGCCATGGCGCTGGAAGAACACGCCGGCGCCGTGGAGAGGGGCTTGACGGACCGCGAGGCCGCCGCTGGTCTCCGAGAGGCGACGCTGGCGGCGCATGAGGCCGCCTGCGCCGAGGAGGAGTGCGCGCTCCGCCTCCGCGAGGACGCACTCGCTGAGCGGGAGCGAGCTCTCGAGGAGGCTGAGGCCACGACCAAACGGCTGGCGGACAGCCTGTCCCTTCGCGAGGCGGCGCAGGAGGAGCAGGCGCGCCGCAATCTCGAATGCGTCCGCGCCGAGAGAGCCGCACTGGAGCAGCGGGCTGCTGACCTCGAGGCGCGGGAAAAGGAGCTGGACGCAAGGGCGCCTATCGGCGGGGCGGCCGCGGGCGAAAGCGACTTAGCCGCCCGCCTCGCAGCTGCCGAACACACCGTCGCGGAAATGCAGCGAGCGCTGGACTCCTCCACCGGGGAGGCCGAGGCCCTTCGCTTGGCGGGCGAGATTGGGCCCGACATGCTTTGGGATGCGGTCTCCCGCATGAAGCGCGCCGGTCGGCAAGCAGGCCTCTGGAGAGGCCAGACGACGGTGCCCCCCACCAATCTGGAAGGCCTCGCTCCGCACCTCAACAGGATGGCCTGGGTCCTCGAACGACTCCCCGAGGAGCTCGAGAAGACCATCAAGTCATCCTCGAGGGACCTCGCCCGGGGGGCGGTTGAACTCGTGCTAGCGAGTTACCAGGCCCGGGACCCCAATTTCTCTCCCTGGATGGCGCTGGAGGAGTTCCCTCCCGGGACCGAGGACGACGCGCGCGCGCGTGTCGAGGATGCTGCTGACCACATCGTCAACGGCTTCGAGGGCTCGGCCCCTCGGCTCGCGTTCGCCCCCAGCTCTGACGAGGAGGGCGACGCCAGCGGCGAGGACGACGGTGGCGACGAGGCCGGCGACCCGGGCGCATTTGAATGAGCCCCCAGGCCCCCGCCAATCTTAACTTTTTTCTTATTCTTTCTTCTAAGGCCTTCATGCCTCTTTTTTGTACAATTTAACTTAATCTGCAATGAGAAATGATGAAAAAATTTTTGTGTTAGTTTTATTTTGCTATATATGAGATGAGGATGATCTGTGCCGTGGTCTTTTTGCGTCTTAGCTTGAAATAAGGGCCCGTGCCCAAGTCCCAGTCCTCGAAAAGCGCGGGTCGGGGCTAGTGCCTGGGGAGATCCACATGTCGAGACTGGCCAGGCCGGGAACGTGGTGACCGAGGGTTATGGGTGACCCGATTGTGGGTTTTTGCCGATTCCCCCCCGGAGTTCACCACGCCCCGGGGCACGGCTCGGTTCTGGGCCCCGTTTGGCGATTTTAGCTGACCGAACCGAGCCCCCGAGGGCAAGGTTGAGTACGAGTGACCTTATTTTAAGTCAAGATTCTTCAAAAGGAAAAAACGGCACAGACACAACCTTTAGAAAATTGAAACTGCTTTTATTGAAATGCTGAAATAAAGGAAAAAGGGATATATGTGCATGTGTGGTAGCCCCCGGCCAATCCTGCACACCCGAGGGGGGTGCGGGGTTGGCCTGAGCCAAAACCTGACACCCGACCCCCCCCCCTCCTCAGGGGTAGAAGCGACGAAGGTGTTCGATGTTCCATGGGTTAGGCAGCTCCGTGCCGTCGCCCGTGGCCAGCCGTACCGAGCCCGGCCGGGGGACACCGATCACTCGATACGGACCCTCCCACATTGGTGAGAGTTTGCTCAATCCAGCACGCGTTTGGACGCGGCGTAGGACGAGGTCGTCGACGCAGAGTGATCGGGCCCGGACGTGGCGCTGATGGTAGCGCCGCAAGCTCTGCTGGTAGCGCGCGGCTCGGAGGGCCGCGCGCCGCCTTCGCTCTTCTAAGTAGTCGAGGTCATCTCTGCGAAGCTGATCTTGATCAGCCTCGCAGTACATGGTGGCCCGAGGAGACCTCAGGGTGAGCTCGGATGGGAGAACCGCTTCTGCGCCGTAGACGAGGAAGAAAGGCGTTTCCCCGGTCGCTCGGCTTGGTGTGGTTCGGTTTGCCCAGAGCACCGCTGGCAACTCCTCGATCCATGAATCGCCGTGCTTCTTGAGAATATTGAAGGTCTTGGTTTTAAGGCCTTTGAGGATTTCTGCATTGGCGCGCTCCACTTGGCCATTGCTTCTGGGGTGGGCAGGTGAGGCGAAGCAGAGCTTGATGCCCATGTCTTCGCAGTAGTCGCCGAAGAGTTCACTAGTGAATTGGGTGCCATTATCCGTAATAATACGGTTAGGCACTCCAAAACGGGCCGTGATGCCCTTAATGAATTTAAGAGCAGAGTGCTTATCGATCTTGATAACCGGATAAGCCTCGGGCCACTTAGTGAACTTGTCGATCGCAACATACAGATACTCAAACCCGCCCGGGGCCCGTTTGAACGGTCCCAGGATATCAAGCCCCCAGACAGCAAATGGCCATGACAGTGGTATGATCTGCAGGGCCTGGGCCGGCTGATGGATTTGCTTGGCGTGGAACTGACACGCTCTGCATCGCCGGACCAGATCGACTGCATCATTGAGAGCTGTCGGCCAATAAAATCCTTGACGAAAGGCCTTGCCAACCAGGGTGCGCGAGGCGGAATGGGCTCCGCATTCGCCTTCATGGATATCGGCAAGAAGCTCAACGCCTTGTTCCTGAGGAATGCATTTCAGGAGGATTCCGTTAGCCGCGCGCCGATAGAGGGTCCCTTCTACCAGCACGTAGCGTTTGGAAATGCGTTGTACACGTTCACTCCCTTCGCGGTCCTCGGGTAGAGTCTTATCTGTGAGGTATGTTTGGATCTCAGAGATCCAAGCAATCAATCTAAGGGAGCTTGGAGCGCTCCCTTCGGGTCCCGAGGCCTGGACTCCGACGGGCCTCGGGGGCCGGTCAGGCGCATCCGTCTCCCCTAAGGGGTCGGGTCGCGCCGACGGCTGGGTAAGCCTTTCTTCAAAGGCGCCCGGTGGGGTCTGGGCTCGCGAGGACGCGAGCCTTGAGAGTTCATCGGCAACTATGTTATCCCTTCTGGGTACATGCCGAAGTTCTATCCCATCGAAATGGCGCTCCATACGCCGCACTTGGCGTACGTAGGCGTCCATCTGTGGGTCAGAGCACCGGTACTCCTTACAGACCTGGTTAACGACTAGCTGGGAGTCGCCTAATACCAAGAGGCGGCGGATCCCCAGTCCAGCTGCCACTCTGAGTCCGGCAAGGAGTCCCTCGTACTCTGCCATATTGTTAGTCGCTCGAAAGTCGAGACGGACCAAGTATCTGAGGACGTCTCCGTTCGGAGAGGTCAACGTGACCCCCGCACCGGCACCCTGGAGGGACAGAGAACCATCGAACTGCATCACCCAGTAGGTGGTGTGAGGCAGCTGCGAGGGGTTCGTGCTGGCCTCGGGGATTGAGACGGTCTCTGGAGCCGGGGTCCACTCTGCCACAAAATCGGCGAGGGCCTGGCTCTTGATAGCGTGGCGTGGTTCAAAGTGCAGGTCGAATTCAGAAAGCTCGATTGCCCATTTTACCACCCGTCGTGTACCCTCTCGATTATGCAAGATTTGCCCGAGGGGGTAAGACGTAACCACAGTGACCCGAATAGCGTAAAGCATCTTCTGGGCCTGAGGGTATCGGGTTTTGGCGTCCCGAAGGGCCTCACTAACAAAGTAAACAGGCCGCTGCACCCTTCGGCGGGGCCGATCCTCTTCGCTAGGGGCCGTATCCCCGGGGTGCTCTTTGTCCAAGTGACCTCTCGGGGCACACTCGTCTCCTGTGCTGATGACCTCGGGGTCCGAAGATGACAGGTGCGGCCTTCCCACAGTGGCCTCGGGGCCATCCTGAGGGTCGGGGGCTCCTGGCGTCGTCAGACACGCGGGCAAAGGGCCAGCTCCGGTCGTCAGGGGCCTCAGGCCTCCGTTCGGCTCGGGGGCCTCTTCTCCCTGCTCTCTCCCGGGTTGAATCAGCACAGGGGTAGCCTCGGGGTCAAAGGGTGGTAGGTGCGGCCTTCCCACAGTGGCCTCGGGGCCTTCCTGAGGGTCGGGGGCACCCGGCACCGTCTGACAAGCGGGCAGAGGGCCGACTCCGGTCGTCGGGGGCCTTAGGCCACCGTTCGACTCGGGGGCCTCTCCTCCCTGCCTGCTCCCGGGCCAAGTCGGCATAGAGTGGGGGTGCGCAGAATGGGGATTGTCCTCATCGCGCTCCACAACCAACGCTGCACTAACTACTTGGGGGGTCGCTGCTAAGTAAAGTAACAGGGACTCATTTGGCTCCGGGGCGACTAGAACCGGGGGAGAGCTAAGATACGCCTTTAACTGAGTAAGGGCATGTTCAGCTTCCTCCGTCCAAGTGAACGGCCCCGAGCGCTTGAGGAGCTTAAACAAGGGTAGCGCCTTCTCTCCCAGCCTTGATATAAAACGACTTAGGGCGGCCATGCAACCAGTGACGCATTGCACATCCCTAAGTTTGCTGGGGGGGCGCATCCGCTCGATAGCTCGAATCTTCTCGGGGTTGGCCTCAATGCCTCGGGCTGAGACCAAGAACCCGAGAAGCTTGCCCGCAGGCACACCAAACACACACTTATCGGGGTTCAGCTTTATGCGGGCGGAGCGGAGGTTCTCAAAAGTTTCCGCTAAATCTGAAAGTAAAGTTTCTTGGTCGCGCGTTTTTACAACCAAGTCATCGACATAAGCCTCAACATTACGTCCTATTTGGCTACCCAAAGAAATTCGAGTAGTACGCTGAAAAGTAGGACCTGCATTCTTTAACCCGAAGGGCATTGACGTATAACAATAAGTTCCTACGGGGGTAATGAACGCAGTTTTCTCCTCATCCTCCCTAGCCATGCGAATCTGATGGTAACCAGAGTATGCATCTAGAAAACACAAAAGGTCGCACCCCGCAGTGGAGTCGACTATCTGATCTATGCGAGGCAGGGGGTAAGGATCCTTAGGACATGCCTTGTTAAGGTCGGTGTAGTCGATGCACATCCGAAGCTTGCCGTTCGCCTTGGGAACGACCACCGGGTTTGCCAGCCACTCCGGATGGATGACTTCACGGATGAATCCGGCCTCCAGAAGTCTTGCCACCTCCTCGCGGATGAAGGCTTGACGTTCCGGGGCCTGCCGCCGCACTTTCTGCCGGACCGGCCTTGCGCCCGGCCGCACGGCGAGACGGTGCTCAATCACCTCCCTGGGGACCCCGGGCATGTCCGCTGGTTTCCATGCGAAGACGTCAGCGTTTGCCCGCAGGAAGGAGACGAGCGCGTCTTCCTATTTGCCATCCAGAAGACCACCGATCCGTGTGGTCTTGGATGGGCCGTCGCCCAAGGCAACCTCCTTGACCGGGACCTCGTCGCATGTGGCAATCCGCTGCCTCGGGGCGGTGGGGGCAGAGGGGCCAAGCCTCTCATCACCACCCTCGGGCTTGGACGCAGCAGCGAGGTGGTCCGCGCGCTGCTCCATGCAAGCGAGCGCGACTTTAAGGTCGCCACGGACAGAGATGGGGCCACCAGGGCCCGGTATCTTCATCTGGAGGTAGGCGTAGTGGACCGCCGCCATAAACTTCACCAACGCGGGCCTCCCCAGGACCGCGTTGTAGGGCAGACTGAGGTCCGCCACATCGAAGTTCACCCGCTCCGTGCGGAAGTTGGCGGGTCCACCGAAGGTGACCGGTAGGTCGATGTGACCTAATGGCCACGTGTGCCCCGGCGTCACACCGATAATCGGCTGGGACGGTCGGAGCACCATCCCCGGGGCCTTGATGGCATCAAAAGCCGCGGGGGAAAGGATGTTGAGGGCCGCTCCTCCATCTACGAGGACACGCCCCAACTTCACGTTGCAGATGGTGGGGGAAACCACCATCGCAACCTGCCCTCCCCGGGCAATGCACGGTGGGTGGTCGGTCTGGTCGAAAGTGAGAGCAACCTCCGACCACCGCGCCCGACGCATCGCCTCATGAGTAGGGGCCATGGCCAGAAGCTCTCGCTTCATAGCCTTGAAGCTCCGGCGAGAGACGTGAGCACACGCTCCTCCATCGACGGTGGCAATGGTGGCCCCAGGTTCTTGGAAACCTAGGTCATCATCACCATCATCGACGTCAACAGCGGGGGCCTTCTGCTTGGCCTCACTTCGCCGTTTGCCGGAAGGAACCGCCGGGGACTTGCCCTCACGGCGTTCCTGCCTCCTGTCCTCCTCCCATTTCCTCGTTCGCTCGGCCAGGTTTTTGACCGCACGACAGTCCGCGAGATCGTGGAGGGAGGTGTTGTGGACAGAGCACCACCTACCGGCGAGGCGCTCCCTGCTGGGTGTACCAGCCTCGTTCTTTTTGTCGCTCGCAGGCCTCCCCTTTCGAGTGGCCCGCGGAGCGCCCTCGACGGCGAGGACATGACCCTCGTCGCCGGAACGGTCCGGCCTCTTCTTCCTCCTCCTGTCACGCCGCCCTGTCTGAGCGGCGGATCCGGGGGCGGCCGAAGCTGCCACTCCGGAACCGGAGGAGTTCCAGGTCCAGGCCTCCTCCTTACGAGCCACTCGGTCCGCGAGCTGAAAAAGCTCTGCGGTAGTCTGGGGCTCTTTGGAGGCAATCTTTTCGAGCATGCGGTTGTGCCGCACACCCCCCCTGAACGCGTAGATCACCGCGTGTGCAGGGATGCATGGTATAGTATTGCGGACTTGGCAAAACCGCTGAATGTACGAGCGAAGCGACTCATCATCGCCTCGCTGTACTGCATGCAAGTCCGCTTCTTCGCCTGGGCGCGGATATGTGCCTTGGAAGTTCATGGTGAACTGTTGGCACAAATCTTCCCAGGAGTGGACCGACGCGGGTGGCAGGTTCATTAGCCAACCCCGCGCCTGTCCTTTTAGGGCCATGGGAAAGAAGTTCGCCATGACCCTGTCGTCACCCCCAGCGGCCTCGATCCCGGTCGTATAGACCTGGAGAAACTCGGTGGGGTTGACGCTCCCATCGTACTTCTCGGTGATGGTGGGCCGGAACCTTGGGGGCCAACGGACATTCCGAAGGCTCGCCACAAAGGCTCTACAGCCAACACCACCGGCCGGGGGCACGGAGGGCTGATCTTCACGTCCGTGTCGAGGTGACACTCTGGACGAGGAGGCGCCCTCCGTTGCACGGGGAGTACGCCGGCTATTACGCCGGCGCTCGATGTTGAGGCGGGCATCCGGCTCCCCATGCTGATCCTCCCGAGTCGACGGTGTCGACGAGGGAGTGGCAGCCGAATGACGTGCAGCCGCCGCCGCTCGCCGCGCCCTCCGCCTTGATGACACGGAGCCGGTGGTAGCGGCGCCGGAGGTCTTGGTGGTGGCGGACCGTCCACCAGCACCCAGGCGCTGCTGTGCCGTCATGACCAAGTTGGCCACGTCTTCCAGCCATCGTTGGGCTGGAGACTCCGGGTCATGGACGACAGGCGGGTGTCGTAGGAGCGCGCCAGCAGCCTGAAGCGCACCCTGAGGCGTGCTGCCGTCGCCGTAGACGAGGAGGCGACGCTCCCCATCTCGCCGTTCTCCTGCATCACCTGCGACTGGTGATGCCACGGATTTGTCGACCCTCTCAAGCGCCTCCCCCTGCTTAGGGCTTTGGCGCGGAGGAGGTGGGGGAGTACGAGCTCGTCGGCGTGGATTCGGCTCCCCATCGTCGCCGCTCACACTCGGAGAGAGGTCGTGCGCCTTTGCTTGCTCGGCCATTAGGCTGAACAAGGGAAACTTGGCGCACACGGAAGAGTACGAGAGCTCAGAAAACACACGCTGAGCCCCCTACCTGGCGCGCCAGATGACGGAGCTCGTGGCTCCTCACCGGGAGACCGCGCAGGCCCCCCTTTGCCAGTCCGGCCGGGGGCTTAGGGTGAAATCTCAAGCTCTCGCTCTCCCTCTGTATGTGGAAAGATCACCCGCCTCGCAAGAAACGTGAGACACCGGCGATGTATACAGGTTCGGGCCGCTGCCAAGCGTAATACCCTACTCCTGTGTTTTTGTGGATTTGTGTATGGACGAGTTACAAAGGATTAACTCCCTTTCCCCTCAGCCTTCCAAAAGGGAAGAAGTCAAAAAAAGAGCCCCCTTCTAAATGGGCAAGGTCCTCCTTTTATATCTCAAGGGGATACCACATGCCCTCTCTCTTTCCAAACTGGACTGTTCTTTTTCTCTTTAATGGGCGGAGATCGGTACGGTTTCCATCCGGGAACCCTTCTGATGGGACAGCCCACACCTACCTCCACTCCCGGCGGAGACAGGCGCAACGTGAGATCGTGGCTACCCGTTGCTGACGCGACCAGTGCCAGACCGGTCATTCTTGTCCACCACGCGTCAGTTTAACAACGTGCATGTTTGCCCTTCTTCGTGTAACACCTTGCCTGTAATGGTTAGGATGAAGCCTGGTATAAATCTGACCAGGGCTAACGTGCCATCTCTAAGAGATAACACGCTAGCTCCGGCTTGAGACGAGAGCCTAGAGGCTTTCGTCTTGACGGGATGGGGCAAGGCGTGCGTCAGACCGCCAGTCGCCACCTAACCCGTGATCTGACCGGTCTGTGACTGGTCACAGACCGGATAAAGGAACGCGCTGTACTGCGTTGCATGCAGCGTGACACGCTTGACCAGACTGCAATAAATGCTGTTAGGTGAGCACAGCTGTGCTCACTTATCCCATATATGTGGCGCAGACTTCCTTAAGGGGTCGGGGTGCCTCGGCCCTCGGGGCCGGGGCAAGCGCAACCCGACCCCCCCCCCCCCTCGGGGGAAATCAGGAGGAGGGCGGACACCTCACCCTCGGGCCCGACGTCCCCGAAGGTGCCAGGCCACGTGGGCGATTGCGTCTGCCTCAAGCCTCTGGTCACGATACTCCCGGTCCCATATCACCGACACAGGGGAACGCCAATTGTTTGGTACAGAAGTTTTAAATGAGGCAGAAGAGAAAGTCAGAGCTGTTAGGGAAAGATTGAGAATCGCGCAGTCTCGGCAGAAAAGCTATGTAGACAACCGCCGAAGGGAGCTCGCTTTCGAAACAGGGGATTATGTGTATCTCCGTGTCACTCCGCTTAGGGGAGTACATCGCTTCCAAACCAAAGGAAAGTTGGCACCACGCTTTGTGGGACCATACAGGATCTTGGAACGTAGAGGTGAAGTTGCTTACCAGCTCGAGTTTCCCTCCAACATGCTTGGCATCCACAACGTGTTCCACGTCTCTCAGTTGAAGAAATGTTTAAGAGTTCCTGAGGAACAGGCAAGTCCGGATCACATCGAAATTCAGGAAGATCTGACGTATGTGGAGAAGCCGACTCGTATCCTCGAAACCAGCGAGAGAAGGACCAGAAACAAAGTAATAAGATTCTGCAAGGTTCAGTGGAGCCACTACTCAGAGGAAGAGGCCACTTGGGAAAGAGAAGATGAGTTGAAGGCCACTCACCCGCACCTCTTCGCCAGCTCTTCCGAATCTCGGGGTCGAGATTCCGTTTAAGGGGGGTAGGTTTGTCACGCCCGGAAGTTTCCCCTTTTGCTTGCTTTAAAAAAATTGGTTAAATAAATTGTCCGAAGAAATTATCTTAATTAACCTAGAGCTAATTCCTTAATTAATAAATGCAATTAATAATTGAATTCGGCGTGGTGGAATTTTTCTCGAGTTCCCCATGCTCCAATGCATTAACAAGATTTTTAATGGAAGTTTCAGAGCCTTGGAAATAATTTTAACCAATTAAAAATCACCAAAGTGCAATTTTCATCCCAGGAAAAATCCTTTCTTCTTTTTCTTTTTCCTTTTTCCTCCTTTTTTTCCTCTTCTTGGGCCGTCGGCCCAGTCCACCCGTCGCCCGCGCTCGGCCTCCCCTTGTGGGCCGGCCCGTTCTCCTTCACCCTCTCTCCGGGACGCTGACAGGTGGGGCCCACCTGTCAGGTCGTCCCCTTCCTCCAGCCACCCGCCTCCGACGGCAACCGCCGCCGAATCCGCCACGCCGCCGCCTCCTCCGCTCTTCCCGCGCCCACGCCGCGCCGCTCCCGCGTCCCCCCCACGTCGCCGCCTCTTCCCCCGCATCTCCCGGCCCGCGCGCGCGCTCGAGAGGGCGGGATTCGATTTCGAATCCACCTCTCTCACTCTCCCTCCACTCCCCACATCGCCGGCCAAATAGGGGCCATCCCCGGCCACGTCCGCCCCTCCCTCGCCCATAAAAACCCTTCCCCGAGTCCCCTCTCTCGTTTCACCCATTTCCCGTCCCCTCCCGTGCCTCCTACCGAGCTCGCGCCGCTTGTTGCTAGCGCCGCCGCTTGCCGTCGCCTTCGGCCGCGCGCCACTGCCGCTAGGGTCGCCGCCGCGCCAACCCGCCACCGCCGTTAGCTTCGCCGCCGCGAGAGCTACCTCGGCCGCCGCTCGGTTGCCGCCAATCGTCGCCGAAACGCCGCTTCTCTCGCACGCCGATGAGCTCTCCATTTCCACCCAACTCCGGCCGGCCACTCTAGTGGCCGTGGTCATCCTCCCCTTCCCCTAACCCGGTCATCGCCTTTCCCAGGTTGTGCTCGACCCCGTCCGCCGTTGTCGGAAGCGCCGGCCGCCGCTCGTCTCTTCCCACGCCGGTCGCCGCCATCGCCTCGGTGAGGAATCCCCTTTCCTCCTTCCTTTCCTCTCCCCCGTGAGCGCCGCCGCCCTCCGCGCGTGCGCCGTCGTCTTCGGCTACCGCCGCCGCCTTCGCGCCGGCCGCCGCCGTCTCCCCGCGCCGCCGGTCACCGCCGGCGGTCGTGCGCCGTCGTCGCCTCGCCATGGCCGGCCGGCTTGAGCCGTGCCAAGCCAACAGCCACGCCCCTCTCCCGCCCTGTGCCGCTGCCCGGTGGGGCCCACCAGCCGGTGGACCACCCCTCCCTTTTAGCCGCCACCAGTGGGGCCCACATGCCGACGCCCCCTCCCTCTCCCCTTGTGCCGCTGCCAGTGGGGCCCGCTTGCCAGCCGCCCCCTCTCCCTCCCTTAGTGCCGCTGACCAGTGGGGCCCGCCTGTCGGCGCCACCCCCTCCCCTCGCTGACGTCAGCCCTGGGCTTTATTGCGCAATAAATTGATTAAGGACTTTTCTTTATTAGTAAAAACACAGTTTATCTTCTAAAATTCATAAGTAATTCATCCGAGCTCTGTTTAAGTCCATTCAAGTCTCAGTAAATCAAGAAAAATGCAAAGAATCCATTAAAAATAGTTTTGTTTCCTGTTTCAGTAGTCTTATAGCATGTTTTGCTTGTGTGCTTTGTTTGTCGCGTAGGTTTCGGCCGTTTCGTCGATCCACGGTTTCTCGAAGACGTTGCTGAGGTCTCGTCAGTGCGAGAGCAAGGCAAGTCATGCAATACGTTTGATCATATTGTACCCAATTTACAAATATCCCGCATTTCTATTAAATGTTGCATCCTTTTACAATGTCATGTGGGATGGGTCCTAATACTCAGCCATTTATTGTTTACCTTATGCCATTGATAACTTGGGTATCAAAATGACTAGATGTTGGTTTAGGAAATGCTTAGCCATGCTTAGTTCAACTAGCACACACATGGGGATCACATTATTACATAGACTTTGACTATGAGCATAGCTTTGGATTGGTGCCACCGCAATGGTGTTAGTTAATTAAAATACATTGAATGGTGGGTTGTGGGTGCATGGTTTTGCTGGTCGCACCCATGGCAATTAAGGACCGGTTCACGGGAAACCCTGGGAGACTTACCGTGCTTACCACAAGCGGGAGTGGGTAACTGCTTGATCTGAAATATAGCTCGACCCTTTCCTAGGCACCGGTGGCGAGGGTGGGCGTGATGGAGTTGGGTCGGCCGGGGTGTCCGGTTGTCCAGCTGCCGGATTCACCGCGGCGCAAGAGGGGACCGCCCACTGCCTTTTGAGGGGTGGGGGTGAAACCTTAGCGTGGTGTGGATGGTTAGGGGAGGGTTATGTGGAGGGTCTTGTCACGATTTCCCCCTTTGCAGTATCATGGTGATACTTCGGGGCATGGCGACATGTGTGGAATCGTGTCTTGTGGGTACAGTTGTACACCTCTGGCCAGAGTAAAACTATTCGAATAGCCGTGCCCGCGGTTATGGGCGATCAACCAGATTCACCGTGATTAGTCTCACCCCTAGTTTAGCTTAATGAACTGGTGTAGTTCAGGTGGTTGGTTGGGCCTGTTGCAACGTGGTGTAGCGTTGGACAGTGTTTGGTTAATATTGATTAATTACTACAACTGTTTTACTGCCTTCAACTACTGCTTTTAAATGCTAGCTTTATGCAAAAGAACCTCTAGCCTCCTTTGGTTATATCCTGCATCATACCTCCTCTTCCGGTATGACTTGCTGAGTACAGTGGGTAGTACTCAGTCTTGCTCTCTTTTCCCCCACACCAGAGCTGAAGATCTTCCTAGTTGGAGCTGTTTTGTCAAAGTTGGTTTCGTCGCTGCCGTCAAGGATTGCCTGTGGAGTGGAGTCGCCCGCTGCTGAAGTCAAGCTTCCCGGTTTAGCTCGCTTTTATCTTTTCCGCTGCATTTGTAATCTTTTCTATTTTTGTAAGACGTGGATCTGTATGTCAACAATTGTCGTTTGTGTACCCTGGCTGGTCCTGGACAGGGATTTAATGCACATTCAGCTTAGAAATTCTGGTTCGAGAATTTCTGGGCGTGACAAACTGCCATGTGGCTTCCTCAAAACGCTCTCAACATGCCACATGGCACAACGTGAACCCGTGCCTAGAAGTTGAGGACCCACACGTGCGCTTTTGCCATGATCATAACATGGAGCGTATTTATCTCAAGATTAGTTTCCTACTTTGAATCAATGAAGCTGGCAAGATTAGCTATCCTACGTCAACCTAATATCACATTATCTCTACATATACATATATACACCGGTCAGTAGATTAGCAAATTTTAAATCGATCAAGCAGGCAAGATTATTACACTGGTGGAGAAACCATCTTTCGTCGGTCGGCCGATTTCCACAATAGTCCCGGATGCAATAAAAACCGGGGCTAAAGATGATCTTTAGTCCCGGTTCAAAAGGGTAACGGGCATATTTGATCTTTAGTCCCGGTTTGTGTTACCAACCGGGACTAAAGATCATCTTTAGTCCCGGTTCGAATGCTGTCAGGGCCTGTCAGGCCCCCCCGGGATCTTTAGTCCCGGTTGGAAACACAAACCGGGACTAAAGATCGTAACTTTAGTCCCGGTTGGTAATACCAACCGGGACTAAAGATCCCGGTGATCTTTAGCCCCGGTTGGTGCTACCAACCGGGACTAAAGTCCCACCCCTATATATATGTCTTCTTCCTCCTCCAGCTGCCCGAGCAAGCTTCAAAATTTCTTCAAAAAAGAGGGGAGGTCATGCCAAAATTTCTATTGAATTTATTTTGGTGATTACATACAAATCGGAGGTGCCTAAAAGGTTTGCAACTTCATCCTCCAATGTTTTTTTTTGTCATACTACATTTGCACCTATGTTTTGCACACTTTTTTTGTCTCCAAAATTTAGTTGTAAGTTGATGAGAGAGAAAATGTGTGTGGGGAAGAAAGAATATATAGAAATTTAGTTCATTTGCTAAACAAGGTTTTATAAAATAGTTGAGAAGGAAAACTCTAGTGAAAGTTAATCTTAAATAATAGAAAACAAACTAAAATGAAAATTAAAAGAAGTAAAACACATTAAAATTAGTTTAAAACTTTACAAATAGTTTTTAAGAATTATTTGGTGTAATATTTTATGATTTTTGTATGAATAAAGATATCTTATAATTATTGTATGACTGTCATTATTGTAAGAATAATTATTTGTGTACGGTTTTTTTGACTCATGTAGATGGATCGGCAATGGATGTACGCTGACCGGCGGTCCAAAGAGTTTATTGACGGCGTGCACTATTTTTTGAGAGTGGCCGAAGCTAACAGGCAAAGGGGTTTTATTTGTTGTCCATGCAATAAGTGTAAGAATCAGAAGGAGTATTCTGCATCCAGGACTATTCATTTCCACTTGTTTGAGTCGGGGTTCATGCCAAGCTATAATTGTTGGACATCCCACGGAGAGCAAGGTGTTGAAATGGAAGAAGATGAAGTGGAAGACGACAATATTCCGGACTTTGCTCAGTATGTTGGATTTGAAGGAAATCAAACGGGGGAGGAGGAAATAGCTGCTGATGGTAACGACGTTGCGGATGATCTTGGTCAGATGTTGCAGGACGCCAGGGAGGACTGCGAAAGTGAAAAGGAGGCCCATAAATTGGACAAGATGTTGGAGGACCACAGAACTTCGTTGTACCCAGGTTGCGAGCAGGGGCACAAAAAGTTGGATACCACTCTGGAGTTGTTGCAATGGAAGGCAAAAAATGGGGTTAGTGACAAGGCATTTGGCGATTTATTGAAACTCGTCAAGAACATTCTTCCGGGGGGAAACAAATTGCCGGAGACAACGTACGAGGCTAAGAAGATAGTCTGCCCGTTAGGACTGGAAGTTCATAAGATTCACGCATGTCCGAACGATTGTATCCTATATCGCGGTGAGGAGTATGAGAACCTAGAAGCATGCCCTGTTTGCAAAGCACTACGATACAAGATTAGACGGGACGATCCAGGAGAAGTTGACGGGCAGCTAACAAAGAAGAGAATTCCTGCTAAGGTGATGTGGTATTTCCCTATAATACCACGGCTAAGGCGTTTGTTCAGGAACAAGGGGAATGCTAGAATGTTGCGATGGCACGCTGAAGAGCGTCAACAGGACGGGATGCTGAGACACCCCGCCGATGGTTCGCAGTGGCGAAACATCGACAGAAAATTTAAAGAATTTGGAAAGGACGCACGAAACATACGGTTTGGTTTGAGTACGGATGGCATGAATCCTTTTGGAGAG
Organism: Oryza sativa Japonica Group; assembly: GCF_034140825.1. Classification (NCBI taxonomy): domain Eukaryota; kingdom Viridiplantae; phylum Streptophyta; class Magnoliopsida; order Poales; family Poaceae; genus Oryza; species Oryza sativa. Next base: position 18,725,494 of record NC_089046.1, read on the forward strand.
ATGAGCAGCGGCCATAGCACTTGGCCCGTTACGATGTGTATCTACAACCTCCCCCCCTGGCTATGCATGAAGAGGAAGTACATAATGATGCCGATTATTATTCAAGGCCCCAAGCAACCTGGTAACGACATCGACGTGTACCTAAGACCACTGGTAGAAGATCTTAAACAGTTGTGGAAGAAGGAAGGTGTCCCCGTGTGGGACGAGGACAAACAGGAGGAGTTTAACCTACGAGCGCTGCTGTTCGTAACCATCAACGATTGGCCTGCACTTAGCAACCTATCCGGACAGTCCAACAAGGGGTACAAGGCTTGCACTCACTGTATGGATGAAACAGAAAGTACGTATCTTAAGCACTGTAGGAAGGTTGTATACATGGGTCATCGTCGATTCCTTGCAGCAAACCACCCGGTACGGAAGAAAGGCAAGCACTTCGAACATAAGGCCGACCACCGTACGAAGCCTAAACATCGCAGCGGGAAAACAGTGTTTGCTATGGTTAAAGATCTTAAAGTAGTGTTCGGAAAGGGGCCTGGAAGCCAGCATATAGAGAGCGAAGATGGTCACGCGGCGATGTGGAAAAAGAACTCTATATTTTGGGAGTTACCATATTGGGAATTCTTGGACGTACGCCACGCAATCGACGTGATGCACCTCACTAAGAACCTTTGCGTAAACCTTCTTGGCTTCCTAGGTGTATACGGAAAGTCGAAAGATACACTGGAAGCACGTAATGATCTGAAGCATATGGAACAACGCGGCGACCTTCACCCGGAACCAAAGGAGAAAGGAAGCCATTACTTGAGTCCAGCCAGCTACACTCTTAGCAAGGCAGAGAAGGAAAGTATGTTTGAATGCTTGGAGAGCATAAAGGTACCGTCTGGATACTCCACGAATATCAAGCGAATAATAAGCACGAAGGAGAAGAAGTTCACAAACCTAAAGTCTCATGACTGTCACGTGTTGATGACACAACTGCTACCAGTTGTAATAAGGGGTATCCTTCCAGACAATGTCCGGGCAACAATAACAAAGCTATGTGCATTCATGAATGCAATTTCGCAGAAGGTCATCGATCCGGATAGATTAGAAGCCCTTCAGAATGAAGTGGTGCAATGTCTCGTCAGTTTTGAGTTGATATTTCCACCTTCATTTTTCAATATAATGACGCATCTGCTTTGTCACCTTGTGAAAGAGATCCGTATTCTCGGGCCTATGTACCTACACAACATGTTTCCTTTCGAGAGGTACATGGGCGTTCTGAAGAAGTATGTTCGTAACCGTGCTCGTCCAGAGGCAAGCATCGCCAAGGGTTATGGAACAGAGGAGGTCATCGAATTTTGCGTAGAATTTATCGAAGACCTTCGCCCAATCGGGGTACCTGAATCACGCCATGAAGGGAGACTACGGGGAAAGGGAACTCTCGGAAGGAAAGCAATAACGACGGTAGACAACAATTTATTCCGTAAAGCCCATTTCACTGTTCTGCAACACTCTTCATTGGTAGCTCCTTACATCGAGGAGCACTTGGCTCTAGTTCGCGCCAGGAACATCGGTAAGTCCGATGCATGGATTACACGGCATCACATTGATACTTTCCCCGCGTGGCTACGACAACATCTCATGGGTAACGAGTCAATCAACCAACAACTTGCCTTCCTGGCGAGGGGACTGTCACGCCCGGAATTTCTATCCAAAATTCCAAACGCTTACATGTGTGTGAACCCTCGTCCAGGAATCAGCCGAGGCACACAATAACAAATTGATAATAGAGTACAAATATTACTCTAATTAATAAGCGAATAAAATGTCATTACAGAGGTAGATAGTTCCTCTCAATCAATAAAGTTCTAAGCAGCGGAAATTAAATAAACGGCGCAGACGGCTCCACTCCACAGGCAGCTTGACCAAGGCTACACCTAATCCTCCACACCATCAGCCTCATTGTAGAACTCTTCCTCTGATGAATGATTGCAAGGTGAGTATATGACATACTCAGCAAGCCACGCAGCAAATATGCAAGTGCACAAGATAACAAAGGATGGCATAATAGGGTTGCATTTGCAAAAGCAGCATTTAGCAAACATTTGAGAATTTGATAAAACAGTTAAGTAATTAAACAATATTAATCCAACGCTATACAACATACCCTGTTGTATAGGCCCAACCATTCTGAACAACCATCCCGGCTGCACAGTTCTATCTCCAAACCAGGAATGTACCATTCCAAACCAGGAGCTAAACAAATTATTACCAGATTAAGCATCTTTTATTATGATGAGAGGTGTGAGACTAATCACGAAAGACATTGTTAGACCCGCCCATAACCGCGGGCACGGCTATTCGAATAGTTTTACTCTGGCCAGAGGTGTACCACTGTACCCACAAGACACAACCCCACATCATGTCACCATGTGCCTCAATACCACCACGGTATCTCGGAAAGGAGTTGTGACAATACCCCTCGCATAACACAATCCATTGCAGCGCACCTTCCTGGATCATAATCACCCCCTTATAAACAAGGCATGGACTCCCCAGCGACCCCCGTGGGCTTATCTCCGCCACTTCTCAGTCTGGTGCCCCGCAATGAACCATGCTATACAAAAGATAAAGCCGTTGCCCATGCTGGCTTGTGGTTGGCACGATAAATGTTTCACAACCGAAACTCGTGAACCGGTCCTTAATTGTCATGAGCACGACCATCAAAACCATGTGCTCACAACCAACCATTACCAGGTTTTAGTTGGCACATTAATTAATTAACTAATCACGATTGACCATCGTGAACTATCAATAAGCCATCATGAAATAATAGTGAATCATTAGTTATCCCATAAGTGTACTAATGTTTCTAAGCAGGGCTAAGCAATTATATCTAATATCTAGTTGAACCAATATAAATAAAGCTCAACTAGTCAAATTGTAATAACCCAAGGTATCAAGGAATAAGGTAATCAATGTACAAAAGGGCCATAACAAAGAATAGGTCAATTCCACCCAATGACATTCGAAAATAGATGCAATAGTTGAATAGAAACAATAGCTTTAAATAGGATCAACATGCTCAAAGGGTTGTTTGGGATCTGTGTGACTTGCCTTGCTGGCCTTGGAACTCTTCAAACTCTTCTTCTGCGAAAACGGACTCTCCGGAAACGACGGAATCTAAGCAAAAAGAAGCAAAATCACCAAAACAGCACATAAACAAGCATGAACAGTACATGTGGATATTTTTAATGTGTAGATCTCAATTTTAGAAAAATTTAGAGACTTGAACCAACTAAATCGGAGCTAAGATGAATTAGTTATGAATTTTTAAAGATTAAATCGGATTAAAACACTTAAATCGGTTTAAATTGAATTATGACGCAATAATGAATTATTTTTGAAAAGGAAAAGGGGATTTATTGCGTCAGCGGGCTAGGGTTTGGTGGACCGGCGCACGGGCGGCGGTTCACACGAACGGACGGCTGAGATTGTTCCGATCCAAATCGGACGGCCGAGATCGATCGGTCCACGACCGGCTCACGGGAGAGGATCCCGATGACGTCAACGATGACATCACCAACGACGGCGGCGGCTCGGCGAAGAAGACGGCTCGGGCGGCGGACACTCGCCGGCGAACGGCGGCACCACGGCACCAACGGAGGGCACCAGCACGTAGAGGACAACGCGGCGAACACACCGGTGACCAAAACGGCGGCGGAGAAGGAACGGACGACGACGGCGACGAGAAGGAACGGGTTCCGACGGCTGCGAAGGGGCGGACGAGGACGGCGGCGACTTGGTTAGGGTTTAGGGTTTAGGGTTTAGGGTTTAGGGTTTAGGGCTACCTTCGGGTTGTCGACGGCGACGAAGCTCCGGCGGGTTCCGACGGCTGCAAAGGGGCGGACGAGGACGGCGGCGACTTGGCGATGACGACGGCGGTCTTCCCGAGCGGCGGCGACAGCTGGAGCGACGGCGGAGCACGGCTGAAGCGGCGGCGGCGAAGGCAAAGCTAGGGCACACGGCGCTAGGGCTACTCCGGCGACGAGAGGCGAAGGCGAGGGTGGCGACGGGTAGAGGAGACACCGGGGGTCCTTTTAAAGGGGCTCGGAGGCGGCGGCGAAGGCCCACGGCGACGGCAACGGCGAAGGAAACCTTCGGCTTGGAGAGAGGGAAAACCGATCCGAATCGAACTCGATTCCAAAGCTTTCCAAAGCGATTTAACCAAAGATTCCAAAGGAGAAAAGGTAGAGGAGATCCCGGAGATCATTTCCCCTCTATTGATTCGGCCGGAGAAGGAAAGGAACGGCCGGATTTGGAAAGCGGCGGCGACGGCAGCTCGGCGGCGCGAAACTAGGGTTTCGGCCCGAGGAAGACGACGACTGACAAGCGGGACCCACCTGTCAGCGACAGCGAGGGCGCGCGCGCGGCTGCGGACTGGGCCGGACTGGGCCGAGGAGAGAGAGAACGGTTTTGGGCCGACTTTCGGCCCAAAGCCAAAAGAAGACTTTTTAAAACCTTTTTCAATTAAAATTATTTCTTAAATGCAATTCCATTTATTAAAAATACTTTCTTAACTCAAATAAATCCCAGAAAAATCTAGGAATTATAGAATTAAGCAAAGTATTTAATGAAATTTTATCTGGCCCAATTTTATATTGGAATTTATTAATTAAACTTAGATTTTCTTTTCAAGACTTTTAAAATAAATTCTAGAAATTCCATTTAAACAACAATTTATATATTTTGAATTTTCAGGGTGTGACAAACCTACCCCCCTTAAACAGAATCTCGTCCTCGAGATTCGGAAGAACTGGCGAACAGATGCGGATGAGCTGACTTCAATTCATCTTCTCGTTCCCAAGTTGATTCTTCTTCCGAGTGATTACTCCATTGGACTTTGCAAAAACGGATAACTCGATTCCTGGTTCTTCTCTCACTTGTTTCCAGGATACGGATTGGTTTCTCAACATAAGTCAAATCTTCTTGGACTTCTATCTGCTCAATATTAGCTTCTTCGGTAGGTACCCTTAAACACTTTTTCAATTGCGACACATGGAACACATTATGTACTCCTGCCAAAGATTGAGGTAACTCCAACTGATAAGCAACCTCTCCTCTTCTACTGACAATCTTATAAGGTCCCACAAAACGCGGTGCCAATTTTCCTTTGGTACGAAAACGATGAACTCCTCGAAAAGGCGTGACACGAAGATACACATAATCTCCCTCTTCAAAACTCAAATCTCTGCGGCGATTGTCGGCATAACTCTTATGACGAGACTGAGCCACACGCAATCTTTCTTGAATGATCTTTACCTTTTCTTCTGCTTCCCTTAGGATATCCGTTCCGAAAACCTGACGTTCTCCCGTTTGATCCCACAAAAGCGGAGTGCGGCACTTCCGACCATACAGTGCTTCGTACGGAGCCATCTGTAGACTAGCTTGATAACTGTTGTTGTACGAAAATTCTGCATAGGGTAGATTCTTATCCCAACTTCCACCGAAATCTAGAGCACAAGCTCTCAACATGTCTTCCAAAATTTGATTCACCCTTTCGGTTTGTCCATCTGTCTGCGGATGATAAGCAGTACTAAAGTTCAGCTTAGAACCCATCTCTTCCTGAAGTTTCTTCCAAAAATTTGAAGTAAACTGACTGCCTCGATCAGACACTATCTTCTTAGGGACGCCATGCAAACACACAATCCTTGCCATATACAATTCTGCTAAGCGACTTCCGGAATAAGTTGTCTTTACCGGAATGAAATGAGCCACTTTGGTAAGTCTGTCGACTATCACCCAAATAGAGTCATGGCCTGATGACGTTCTGGGTAAACCAGTAATAAAATCCATACCAATTTCTTCCCATTTCCATTCAGGAATCTTCAAAGGTTGCAACAAACCGGCGGGTTTCTGATGTTCTGCCTTGACTCGCTGACAAACATCACATACTGCTACGTATTCTGCGATTTCACGCTTCATACTTGCCCACCAAAATCTTTCCTTAAGATCCTGGTACATCTTAGTACTACCAGGATGAATGGAGTATAAAGTATCATGAGCTTCTTTCAGAATTGCATCCTTTAAATCTTTGTTGTCGGGGACACAGATTCTCTCACCCAACCATACAGTTCCGTGCTCATCCTCCAAGAAACCAATAGCTTTTCCTCTTCTCATATTCTTCTTGATCTTTTGAATATCAGGATCATTAATTTGGGCTTCTCTAACTTGATCAATTAGAGTGGGCTTCGCTTCTAAGGCTGCAACGAAACCTCTACCGACAATTCCCAAATTTAATCTTTCAAATTCCTTGCATAATTCCAATGGCAACTGTCGTCCTTCTGTAGCATTGCAATAGCCTTTTCTGCTAAGAGCGTCTGCTACAACATTAGCCTTTCCCGGATGATAATGAATTCCCATGTCATAATCCTTAATTAATTCCAACCATCTCCGTTGTCTCATGTTCAGATCCGGCTGAGTAAAGATATACTTTAAACTCTTGTGATCGGTGTACACTTCTGTACGAGTACCGAAAAGATAATGACGCCAAATCTTCAATGCATGAACGACTGCAGCTAACTCAATATCATGAGTAGGGTAGTTCTTCTCATGCGGACGTAACTGTCGAGAGGCATAGGCAACCACCTTCCCATCTTGCATCAGAACACAACCTAACCCAAGTTTGGATGCATCACAATACACTTGAAAACCCTTCTTTGGATCAGGCAAAATCAAAATAGGAGCGGATATTAAGCGACTTTTCAACTCTTGAAAACTCCGCTCACATTCTTCCGACCACTTGTACTTCACATCTTTCTGAAGCAGTCGTGTCATGGGCTTAGCAATCTTGGAAAAATTCTCTATAAACCTCCGATAATATCCTGCAAGGCCTAGGAAACTGCGAATCTCTGAAACTGTCTTTGGTTGCTTCCAATTGGTTACGGATTCCACGTTACTAGGATCGACGGCAACTCCTCCGGCTGAGATGACGTGACCAAGGAATTTCACTTCGGACAACCAAAATTCACACTTGCTAAACTTAGCATACAGTTGATGTTCTCGTAGCTTCTCCAATGCAAGACGAAGATGTTCCTCATGCTCTTCTTTGGTTCGAGAGTAGATAAGAATATCATCAATAAAGACCACCACGAACTTGTCTAGGTATTCCATAAACACCTTATTCATCAAATTCATGAAGAAAGCAGGGGCATTGGTAAGTCCAAAAGACATAACGGTACATTCGAACAACCCATACCTAGTGGTAAAAGCTGTCTTAGGTATATCTTCCTCTTTGATTCTCAACTGATGATACCCTGATCGAAGATCTATCTTGGAGAAAACAGTGGCACCTTTAAGTTGATCAAACAAATCATCAATCCTGGGTAGTGGATACTTATTCTTAATAGTCACATCGTTTAGTGCACGATAGTCCACACACATTCTCTGAGTATGGTCTTTCTTTTCCACAAAAATAACCGGAGCTCCCCATGGTGATGAACTCGGTCTGATGTATCCTTTCTGTAGCAAATCATCTACTTGCCTCTTAACTTCTGCCAACTCATTGGCTGCCATTCGATAAGGTCTCTTATGGATCGGAGTTGTTCCAGGTACCAAATCTATTCTGAACTCTATATCCCTTTTAGGCGGCATACCAGGTAAATCATCTGGGAACACATCAGGATACTCCCGGACTATAGGAATCTCTTCCAAAGTTATCTGGTTCAGTCTTGACCTTAAAGACTCAGATGACAATGCATGAACAGTTACAACTCGACCATCATAGCTGTTGAGAGTTACTTTTTTGTTGGCACAGTCTATCACACCTTTATGTCTGGCTAACCAGTCCATCCCTAGGATGACATCAAGGTCTTTGGATTTTAACAAGATAAGATTGGCCAGAAATGGTACTCCTTGAATTTCTATTCTGACAGAGGGGCTACGTTGCAAAGAGAGTGCTTGATTACTTGGGGTACTAACCATCAAAGGACGTCTAAGATCTTCTACTTCCATCCCATGATTTCCCGCAAAACTCATAGATAAGAATGAATGTGTAGCACCAGAATCGAAAAGTACTGTTGCAGGAACTGAGTTAACAAGGAACGTACCCAAAATCACATCTGGAGCATCTTGAGCTTCTGCAGCAGCGACATGATTTACACGAGCCTTTGATGCTGGTACAGCAGAGTTATTCTGGGTAGGGACAACCTTCACGCGTCGGGGCTTCGGACACTTGTCAGCATAATGTCCTGGATCTCCACAGTTGAAACACACCACGGGCTTGTTGCCTTGCTCCCTCTTGGCAGGTTGTTGCTGTGCTGGAGCTGCAACAGGACGTGGAGCTTGATTACGGATGTTGTTGCCAGCATTGTTGTTGAAGAACTGACGCTGCGGACGAACAACAGACGAAGAACCTCCCTGTGACATGGGCTGGGGTCCTAAAGTAAGACGCGGCTTCTGATTATTTCCCTGTTGTGTCTTGAATTGAGCAATCCGACGTTTCTTCTGCTCCATGCGATTATACTTGTCCTCCTGACGAATAGCCTTATCCACTAATTTCTGGAAATCAGGATAATCTCCAACCATGAGTGGGTAAGAAAGCTCATCATTAAGTCCTCCCAAAAACTTCTCCTGGCGCTCTTCATCATTGCGCACATCTTCCGGAGCATAACGAGCAAGACGATTGAACTCGTGCAGATACTCCGTAACAGAGCGAGATCCCTGAGTAAGCGACCTGAACTCCTTCTTCTTGAGAGACACTACTCCCGATGGTATATGCGTCTTTCGGAAAGCAGCGGTGAATTCAAGCCAAGTGATAGGTTCATCAGTAGTCCTGTTAAGGCGGAAGTGATCCCACCATTCAGAGGCAGGGCCATGCAACTGATGTGATGCAAATGAGACCTTCTCCTGATCAGTACACTGAAGTAAATCCAACTTCTTCTCTATGGCATGCAGCCAATCACTAGCTTCAACAGGATTAGTGGTACTAGAGAAAACAGGCGGCCTTACACGAAGAAATTCTGCTAACTTGTTCTGTGGAGGTGCATGATTATTCCCTTGGTTTTGCTGATTCTGAAATTGCTGCATCATCATGTTCATAAGCTGAGTCTGTTGAGCAAGAACTTGGGCCAGAGTGGGATTCTCTCCATTGTTGTTGTTATTGGGGTTGTTGGGACCATTCCCATTGCTACGAGTGTTCACCATCTGGCATGGACAGGGCACAAGAAGAGAAAACGGGGGAACTACTTAGGACAGAGAATTACTTTAACTTTTATTGATCTTAACTGAGTTTCATTATTACAAACTGAAGACTCTCACACCACTAAACTCACCAACTTCCTAACACTCAAAAGCAAACAAACGCATGCACTTACATCCCACCACTGATGTAAATCACATGCGAGCCACACACACACAAGCAAACTTAAAACAAGCAAACTAACACATCGATCTAAGACAACGACTTAACAAGTCACTCTAGTTCTTCCAAGCATCGGAGGTCGATTGAGGGCTCGTCTTCATCATCTTGAGTTGCTACCCACTCAATCTTGGAATTGATGCGCTTGGATTCTTCTTCTTCATCACTACTTATGATGATGACCGGAGGATCCGCTTGAGCTGGAGCAACTTCTTTCTCCACCACACGAACCTTTGGCGCCAATTGATAGCGAGGGACAAATAGAGCTCTCTTCCTTGCGGTAAGACGAATCCAGGCCTTCTGCGGCGGTGCTTCTCCCTTCAATGCGGCTAATTCCTTCTCCAAACGATCCACCTTGTCTTCTAGCTTGCAAATCTTACCACGATTCCGATCTTCACGATCTTGAGCTGCTAACACAGTCTCCGCACGACTTTCATCCATAGCCCACAACATCTCAACCAAATGTTTCGTGGTAACATCATTCTCAATTCCTTCAGTCTCAAGGTAACTGCCACGGTCACTTCCCTGGGGTTGGCGAGGATGGTAGCGATACTCAGTGTCGGCCAATTGATCACTGTAGCGATCACGGAGCTCTCCTATGGCGATCCTTGCCACTTCCTGACATGCATGGATGTAATTTCTTCCTCCAGCTTCAAACATCACTGAGGGGACCTCTTCACTATTGCTGTTCAAGGTGACTTTGACTCGGCACTTCTCTTCATGACGGTCATGAGGAATCTGGGCATAAAAAGGGGCAGTCCCAAATCCAATGACAAAGGACATCGTGCGCAACTCCTGGACAAAACCCTCAACACCAAACAGGTACTCAGGCTTGTAACGCGGCATCTAAAGACAAGTGAAAGGAGGGAGTTAAGACCTTTATCCAATTAATAGCACAAGTTTTTGGATTAATTTGAATAAAGTTAGAAAATCAGAGTAAAAAGGTAAGTAAATAAAGTAAACCAAGCTTTGCGAAATAAATTAAAATAGTTGGAAACGAGGTCACAAATTTTGTAATTTTGAATAACTGGTTTCAAAAGAAAGTTATAAAATCAACATACTAAATTTATTTTATTGCAGCAAGATTAAATAAAACAGTATTGTAAAACTTTTGCTGGTAAATGAGCCATTAGTACAGTAATAGATGTACAGTACTAATAACACTGGAATAAATTTTGAATGAGAACCATTAAAAGAGATTATGAAGTGCATGTGCCATTAGTTTGGTTTAATTAAAAGAGAAAGGGAGGAGAACAGTTCTACTTTTCCAATATTTTTCAGAGGGCTTCTATGGGTAACCATTTGGCATAACCTAGGGTCAAAGAGGCTCTGATACCAACTTGTCACGCCCGGAATTTCTATCCAAAATTCCAAACGCTTACATGTGTGTGAACCCTCGTCCAGGAATCAGCCGAGGCACACAATAACAAATTGATAATAGAGTACAAATATTACTCTAATTAATAAGCGAATAAAATGTCATTACAGAGGTAGATAGTTCCTCTCAATCAATAAAGTTCTAAGCAGCGGAAATTAAATAAACGGCGCAGACGGCTCCACTCCACAGGCAGCTTGACCAAGGCTACACCTAATCCTCCACACCATCAGCCTCATTGTAGAACTCTTCCTCTGATGAATGATTGCAAGGTGAGTATATGACATACTCAGCAAGCCACGCAGCAAATATGCAAGTGCACAAGATAACAAAGGATGGCATAATAGGGTTGCATTTGCAAAAGCAGCATTTAGCAAACATTTGAGAATTTGATAAAACAGTTAAGTAATTAAACAATATTAATCCAACGCTATACAACATACCCTGTTGTATAGGCCCAACCATTCTGAACAACCATCCCGGCTGCACAGTTCTATCTCCAAACCAGGAATGTACCATTCCAAACCAGGAGCTAAACAAATTATTACCAGATTAAGCATCTTTTATTATGATGAGAGGTGTGAGACTAATCACGAAAGACATTGTTAGACCCGCCCATAACCGCGGGCACGGCTATTCGAATAGTTTTACTCTGGCCAGAGGTGTACCACTGTACCCACAAGACACAACCCCACATCATGTCACCATGTGCCTCAATACCACCACGGTATCTCGGAAAGGAGTTGTGACAATACCCCTCGCATAACACAATCCATTGCAGCGCACCTTCCTGGATCATAATCACCCCCTTATAAACAAGGCATGGACTCCCCAGCGACCCCCGTGGGCTTATCTCCGCCACTTCTCAGTCTGGTGCCCCGCAATGAACCATGCTATACAAAAGATAAAGCCGTTGCCCATGCTGGCTTGTGGTTGGCACGATAAATGTTTCACAACCGAAACTCGTGAACCGGTCCTTAATTGTCATGAGCACGACCATCAAAACCATGTGCTCACAACCAACCATTACCAGGTTTTAGTTGGCACATTAATTAATTAACTAATCACGATTGACCATCGTGAACTATCAATAAGCCATCATGAAATAATAGTGAATCATTAGTTATCCCATAAGTGTACTAATGTTTCTAAGCAGGGCTAAGCAATTATATCTAATATCTAGTTGAACCAATATAAATAAAGCTCAACTAGTCAAATTGTAATAACCCAAGGTATCAAGGAATAAGGTAATCAATGTACAAAAGGGCCATAACAAAGAATAGGTCAATTCCACCCAATGACATTCGAAAATAGATGCAATAGTTGAATAGAAACAATAGCTTTAAATAGGATCAACATGCTCAAAGGGTTGTTTGGGATCTGTGTGACTTGCCTTGCTGGCCTTGGAACTCTTCAAACTCTTCTTCTGCGAAAACGGACTCTCCGGAAACGACGGAATCTAAGCAAAAAGAAGCAAAATCACCAAAACAGCACATAAACAAGCATGAACAGTACATGTGGATATTTTTAATGTGTAGATCTCAATTTTAGAAAAATTTAGAGACTTGAACCAACTAAATCGGAGCTAAGATGAATTAGTTATGAATTTTTAAAGATTAAATCGGATTAAAACACTTAAATCGGTTTAAATTGAATTATGACGCAATAATGAATTATTTTTGAAAAGGAAAAGGGGATTTATTGCGTCAGCGGGCTAGGGTTTGGTGGACCGGCGCACGGGCGGCGGTTCACACGAACGGACGGCTGAGATTGTTCCGATCCAAATCGGACGGCCGAGATCGATCGGTCCACGACCGGCTCACGGGAGAGGATCCCGATGACGTCAACGATGACATCACCGACGACGGCGGCGGCTCGGCGAAGAAGACGGCTCGGGCGGCGGACACTCGCCGGCGAACGGCGGCACCACGGCACCAACGGAGGGCACCAGCACGTAGAGGACAACGCGGCGAACACACCGGTGACCAAAACGGCGGCGGAGAAGGAACGGACGACGACGGCGACGAGAAGGAACGGGTTCCGACGGCTGCGAAGGGGCGGACGAGGACGGCGGCGACTTGGTTAGGGTTTAGGGTTTAGGGTTTAGGGTTTAGGGTTTAGGGCTACCTTCGGGTTGTCGACGGCGACGAAGCTCCGGCGGGTTCCGACGGCTGCGAAGGGGCGGACGAGGACGGCGGCGACTTGGCGATGACGACGGCGGTCTTCCCGAGCGGCGGCGACAGCTGGAGCGACGGCGGAGCACGGCTGAAGCGGCGGCGGCGAAGGCAAAGCTAGGGCACACGGCGCTAGGGCTACTCCGGCGACGAGAGGCGAAGGCGAGGGTGGCGACGGGTAGAGGAGACACCGGGGGTCCTTTTAAAGGGGCTCGGAGGCGGCGGCAAAGGCCCACGGCGACGGCAACGGCGAAGGAAACCTTCGGCTTGGAGAGAGGGAAAACCGATCCGAATCGAACTCGATTCCAAAGCTTTCCAAAGCGATTTAACCAAAGATTCCAAAGGAGAAAAGGTAGAGGAGATCCCGGAGATCATTTCCCCTCTATTGATTCGGCCGGAGAAGGAAAGGAACGGCCGGATTTGGAAAGCGGCGGCGACGGCAGCTCGGCGGCGCGAAACTAGGGTTTCGGCCCGAGGAAGACGACGACTGACAAGCGGGACCCACCTGTCAGCGACAGCGAGGGCGCGCGCGCGGCTGCGGACTGGGCCGGACTGGGCCGAGGAGAGAGAGAACGGTTTTGGGCCGACTTTCGGCCCAAAGCCAAAAGAAGACTTTTTAAAACCTTTTTCAATTAAAATTATTTCTTAAATGCAATTCCATTTATTAAAAATACTTTCTTAACTCAAATAAATCCCAGAAAAATCTAGGAATTATAGAATTAAGCAAAGTATTTAATGAAATTTTATCTGGCCCAATTTTATATTGGAATTTATTAATTAAACTTAGATTTTCTTTTCAAGACTTTTAAAATAAATTCTAGAAATTCCATTTAAACAACAATTTATATATTTTGAATTTTCAGGGTGTGACAGGGACCGTCTGGGTCGATCACGACATTCCAGGGATATGAGATCAATGGGTACACATTCTACACGAGAGCCCAAGACATGAAGAGCACGAACCAAAACAGCGCTGTTCGTGTCGATGCCATGGGACACGATGGAACAACTGCCACGTATTACGGTGCCATCGAGGACATATGGGAACTTGACTATGGTCCTCTCAAGGTTCCTCTGTTCCGGTGCCAATGGGTTAGGTTGACTGGTGGAGGCGTAATGATTGATGACAGTGGGATGACAACTGTTGACCTTAACAAGGTTGGATACTCGGACGAACCTTTTGTCCTTGCCAATGATGTAACGCAAGTCTTTTTCGTGAAGGACATGTCTAGCAAAGGAAAGAAGGGCAGAGGGCCTGATGAGCCTAAGCGTCAAGTGGTTCTCCCAGGCAAAAGAAAAATCGTCGGAGTTGAGGACAAGACTGACGAGGATTACGATCAGTTGGATGGGCAACCCCCTTTCACGGTGACGATTGACCCTAGCATCCTCCTATCAAATGAAGACACCCCTTACTCACGCAGCGATCACAAGGAGGGAACAATAGTAAGGAGAAAGTACGTGCGGTCAACCGTCACCGCCGATGTAATGCCGTAATTATTGTGTACACGATGTAAACTATTTTGGATGTATTGATTATCCATATAAATCAATTGATGTATGGCATATGTTAATTACGCACGATTATTAGAGGTTTCAACAAGTTTAAATCATGTATATGCTAGTTATATGTGATACTTACAATTTTTAAAAGTTTTAAATCACACAGGTGGCAATTTCATATGTATGTTAATTAGAGTTTTTAACATTTAATTTACTAGCATTCATATGCTAATTATAATTGACTAGAGGATTTTTAAAAGTTTTAAATCACGCAAGTGGCAATTTCATATGTTAATTAGAGTTTTTAACATTTAATTTACTATCATTCATATGCTAATTATAATTGACTGGAGAATTTTTAAAAGTATTAAATTTAATATATTTTTAAAACTATCATTCATATATTAGAGTTTTTCACAATTTAATTTACTATCTTTCATATGCTACTTATATATGACTATTCGAATTTTTAAAAGGTTTAAATCATGCATGTGGCATTTACATATGTTAATTAGAGTTTTTAGCATTTAATTTAATATAATTCCTACGCTAAGTATATATGATGATTACAATTTTTATTAATTTTAAATCATGCAGTATGTACATACATATCTTAATTAGAGTTTTTACCAATATAATAATATCATTCATATATATGCTAAGTATATATATATATTGGAATTTTTATTAATTATAAGTCATATATTTGCTTATTACGATTTATCCACTTAATTTATTACAGACAAAAATAATTTTTCGAAGTAATTGTCATTAATCTTTGTACTTTAAATAATGTTAATGCATTAACTTCTATTTTATAAACACATATGTAAGCGAAAATCATATGCAGTGCTATAATCTTTAGTCCCGGTTCTTAACCCTAACCGGGTTTAAAAAGAATTTCAAAATAGCGGGAAAAGATATTTACTCCCGGTTGGTAATACCAACCGGGACTAAAGATCATCTTTAGTCCCGGTTGTTCTCAACAACCGGGAGTAAATATCTTTTCTTTACTCCCGGTTGTTCTCAACAACCGGGACTAAAGATATCTTTAGTCCCGGTTGTTCTCAACAACCGGGAGTAAAGATCCGGGGGTATATATATTCCCGGTGCGCCCTCGTCTTCTTCACCAACACTTAGACGTTTTCGGCCGATCGATCTCTCTCGGCCTCTCTCCTTCGCCGCCACTGCCTAGGGCAAATCCCCGCGCCGACGCCGCCGTATCTCGCCGTCGTCTCGAGCTCGTCGTCCTCGCCGCCGCCTCCGCCTCCTCCGCTGCCGCCGCATCTCTGGGGTGAGAGCCGCCGCCGCCAGATCTCCCTTCATCTCGATCTCTCCGATCTCGATCTCTCTCCGTCGCGCCGCCCGCCACGAGACGCCACGCCACGACGACGACGCGCCACGCCGACGCCGCGCCAAGCCGCCGCCGGCACGCCACGCCGCCGTCTTCGCCGCCGCGCGCGCAATGCCGCCGCCGGCACGCCACGCCGCCGCCTTCGCCGGCGCGCGCGCATGCCGCCGCCGGCATGCCACGCCGCCGCCGTCGCCGCCGCGCGCGCATGCCGCCGCCGGCACGCCACGCCGCCGCCTTCGCCACGCCGCGCGCGCAATGCCGCCGCCGCCACGCCACGCCGCCGCCGCCACGCCACGCCACGCCGCCGCCGCCACGCCACGCCGCCGCCGCCACGGCCCCGCAACGCCACGCCGCCGCCGCCGTCGCCACACCGTCGCCGCCGCCGCCACGCCGCCGCGCCAACCGCCGCCCCGATGCCGCCACACCACCGTTAACGAACGAGAACGAGAACGATCGAACGAACGAGAGCCAGAACGAACACGTCAACGTACGTTGCCGCGAGAACGTGAACGAGAACGAGAATGATCGAACGAACGAGAGCGAGAACGAGAACGATCGATCGAAGACAAGCGAGAACGAGGGAACGAACGTGAATGAGAACAAGCGAACGAACGTGAATGAGAACGAGCGAACGAACGTGAACGAGCTAGGGAACATGAACGAGCGAACGAACGAGGACGAACGTTAACGTGAAATGCAATATATATATATATATATATATATATATATATATATATATATATATATATATATATATATATATATATATATATATATATATATATATATATGTTACTTCGCATTTATCCTAATACATCTTTTTTATCTTGCAGAAAAGACGTGTTGTCGGAGTCGTCCGTCAAGCCTGAGTGGAAGAGCTAGCCCTAGAAGGAATTGGAGCAGGCAAGTGACGTAATAATATAAATGATTGTTATATTTGTAATGCAATTAATTAAGATTATTAGACCTGTAATTGGACTTATCATATAAGATTGTGTAGTGTTCTAATATTATTTGAGTTTTAATATAAGATTACTTTATTTGTAATTAGACTTAGTATGTATAATTATTGACTACGGAATTGGGGCGACAAGTAGCAATTGACTATTGTAGTCTTAATTAGACTTAGCATATACGCACGAAACACTTAGCATAGATGACTATTTTAGTCTTAGCATGTAATATTATTGGAGTTTTAATATAAGATTACTTTATTTGTAATTAGACTTAGTATGTAATTATTGACTATGGAATTGGTGCGACAAGTAGCAATTGACTATTGTAGTCTTAATTATACTTAGCATATACGCACGAAACACTTAGCATATACATGACTATTTTAGTCTTAGCATGTAATATTATTTGAGTTTTAATATAAGATTACTTTATTTGTAATTAGACTTAGTATGTAATTATTGACTACGGAATTGGTGCGACAAGTAGCAATTGACTATTGTAGTCTTAATTAGACTTAGCATATACGCACGAAACACTTAGCATATACATGACTATTTTAGTCTTAGCATGTAATATTATTTGAGTTTTAATATAAGATTACTTTATTTGTAATTAGACTTAGTATGTAATTATTGACTACGGAATTGGTGCGACAAGTAGCAATTGACTATTGTAGTCTTAATTAGACTTAGCATATACGCACGAAACACTTAGCATATACATGACTATTGTAGTCTTAGCATGTAATATTATTTGAGTTTTAATATAAGATTATTTTATTTGTAATTAGACTTAGTATATAATTATTTACTAGCTAGGGTTGTACAATATACGTCACCTAGACTTAGCTTATATCACGATTTGTAATTAGACTTAGCACGTAAGGTTGTGTAGGGTTCTAATGTACGACATTTACACTTAGCATACATGACTTAGATTGTTAAAACATAAATGTCTCGTGACTTAGCAGATGTTTCTTGTATCAACAGATGGCTGACCGCGATGAGGAACAGATATTGTACGACACAATCGCGGAGGGAAGCAGCCAGTACTGGAATGAAGAAGAGGGGAACGAGGATCCAAACCAGTACTTGAACGAGGAAGGAAACGTGGAGAGGGATGCGGAGGGGAACCAGCAGGGGCACGTGGAAAGGGATGTGGAGGGGAACCAGGAGGAGGAGGCTAGTGGTAGTCAACCCTCCGTTGGACAGAAGAGGGCACGCGGGCAACGAGGTGCAGCGAAGAAGCTTGAGGGTCGACACATCATAACGGAAGTGCAAGAAGATGGACGTCCTAGTGCCCCGGCCGAAGCCGCCAAGAACTATGTACGTCACAGCGGTTGGGTTGTGCGGGATAACGTGCCTGTCAGTACGGTGTACTGGCGAAGAACAAGGGCACGCGGAGATCATGAGAGCTTTGTCCCAGATTCGGAGAAAGAGATGCTGTGGACCACAATGCTCGAGACATTCACCCTTCCTGCGGGTACAGAGGACAAAGTGAAAAGGTGGACTCTGAAGAAAATGGCAGAACAGTTTCAGAGCTTCAAGGGAGATCTGTACCAGAAGTATATACTGAAGGGGCAGACACCGAACTTCGACACATTCCCAAAGCTAAGGGATCACTGGGACGAGTTCGTTGCATATAAGACAGGTGAACAAGGGCAGGCGATGATGGAAAGAAACAAAGAAAATGCCGCCAAGAAGAAGTACCATCACCACTTGGGGTCAGGAGGCTATAGCGTCGCGATGCCGAAGTGGGAGGAGATGGAGGCTAGCTTGATTGAGAGGGGTATCGAACCGGCAACAGCCAATTGGCCGGAACGATCGAAGTTCTGGTACTATGCTCACGGTGGAACGCTCAACCCAGCTGATGGCTCACTGGTCTTCGGCGATCAGATACGAGAGGCTGCGCGACGACTAACAGATGCAGTGGAAGCCTCCTCTCAGGGCACGTTCCGACCAGACAGAGATAGGGACGAACTGACACTCGCCCTGCAAACTCCAGAGCATCCAGGACGAACACGAGGGAAAGGGGTGATTCCTTGGAAGATTGGTTTCAAGGAGGACATCCACACGTACAGGAGTCGGATGAGGAGCAAGAGAGATACCGAGGCGAAGATTGCAGACCTAGAGTTCCGGGTATCGAGCTACGAACTCAACATGCAAGAGGAGGTGGCAAGGAAGGTTGATGAACGCATGTCCGCACATCGGTCCCATGATCCCCAGCCGACCATTCCTCCTGCAATGGTGAGCCCGTCAGGAAACCGTAGCAGCTGCGCCTCAACGGGGCAGGTAGGATCACAGAGCATGGACGCCATGCAAACACAGGACGAATCGACATGTCCCGTTGATGACATCACTCAGCGGACACCATGTGAGCTGCATATTCCTTTCAAGAACTTATCAATAAAGGTAAGATTTAGCCATTCCGCTAGTTGCTGCTTATATATGTTGATTACTAATAAATAATCTCTCACAACATGAAGGTGGCGTCGGGCATGGCCATCCCAACGGACCCTTCAGGTACTTACCACTGCAGGCCGATTCCAGCAGGATACTCGAAGGTCGAAGTTGAGTTGGTCGAAGGCGCGTACGAGGACCTCGAGCTGGATTACCCTGGAGGAGACGGTGAGACGCATCTACGAGACACAAGCCATGCCATTATTCTATGGCGCAGGCGGTACATCATCCTCCCTGGGCGACAAGCGGCGTCTCGTGCACCATCTCCTCCGGCTCCGCCATCTCCTCCTCAGGATCCTGCACCGTCTCCTCCTCATGCTCCGCCAGCACCGTCTCCACCTCAGGCTCCAGCATCGACTCCTCCTCAGGATCCTGCACCGACTCCTCCTCGTGCTCCTACACCTACTCCCCCGCAAGCTCCTCTTCCGGCACCTTCAAACTCAAGGGCCCCCCAGCTCCACCGCCTGCCCACACAAGGGCAACGAAGAAGGCGAAAGTTGACGCCGCCAAGAACAAGGACCCGGGGTACGATTGCACGCAAGAGGAGCTTGACGCTTACGTTGCATCAGAAGTCAAGAGACAATTCAAGCCTCGAAGTCCAGAAAAGAAGATTCCTATAGACCCCAGTGTCAGGAACTTCTTCAGGGGTATGTCTGCATCTGTCAAGGAGGCCATCAAGCTATCGGACTATGAGCGAACGCTGAAGAAAGCATCTTCTGGAAAGTCCAAACCAGTCCCTCAGCTTGGAGAGCAACCAAACCAGGAGATCGAGCCGTTGGTTACCGGTAAAGAAATGACGATAGAACAATTTATTACTGACACCGGTCTAACTACGGATCAATTGCTAGGAGTCGCACCAATCGAAAAGGCGGAAGTGAAATACATGTACGAACTCGGTAAACCGCTTGTCAAGCCTGAGCTGCTGCAGTCCCTACCCACACAAATGTACAAGTTCCATCAGCTGTACATGGAGATGAGCGCCGCCGGTAGAGAGATGATCGGAGCGAGGATCAGGGACACGGACTTCTTGCAAGGAGATGACATTCTCTGGATCAATTTCAAGGGAATCTACGAACTATACCAGCTGGACGCCCTCGACGTCTCTATTATGAGTTGCTGGATTTTGTAAGTATATCGTTCGGTTAGATTTCTTACTATACGTCTCCTTTAATAAATTAGGTCCTTGTATATAAGTAGACTATAGAAAATAATATACTCCCTTTTATCGTTGTAGAATGGAGATTCAAAGGGCCCGACGGCGGAGGGTTTTCGATACTGGATTCATCGACCCTCGGAGAGTAAACGTCGCAATGCTCGACCAATATCCACAAGAAACAGAGGACAATCTCGTCCATCTCCTGAAGGCGCAGCATTACAAGACGTTCATACTGTTGCCATACAACACAGAGTTAGTTTAATTTTACTGTCTTCCTACATACCAAATTTCATTCCCGTACGAACTTGCTAAGTGTTTCATATGTAATGCATCCCACGCACATTGCAGATTCCACTGGGTGCTTTTACTCTTCGACCTGGAGGCCTGCACCGTCAACGTATATGACTCAATGGATAAAAAAGAGTCTACGTTTGACAAGGTTTTCGAACTTATAGACAGGTACCGTCATAAGTTCCTTTGTTAATTAAGAAAATCTTGTTATGTTAATTGCTACTACGAATCATAGCTTTAAACTCCATGTAGGGCTTGGTATCGGTTCCGTCATTTGGTCCGCGGCAAATGGAGAGAAAGACTTAGGCGGAAGTTCAAATTTCCTGTGAGTACACATGCTCTACATTTATATTTCTCCGATTCAAATACATACAAGTGTATATTAATTAGATCTCTCGTTGTTTGTCATTTATTTGTAGTGCGCAAAGCAAAAGCAGGGAAATAACTTGTGCGGCTATTACGTGTGCGAGTATTGCCACTGCCTTGCAAACCAAATCATCACCACAAGAGAGCTCGATGTACGTACAAATAAATTCAAAATTTCATTACGTAGCGATTTCTTGTTTAATTACTAATCAATTTCATACATTCATATAGTTTATTCGCATGAGGGATAACCTGACCACACACAAGGAATTTATCACGGCGGTTCAAGAACAACTCATGGGATTCATCAACGAAGAAATCCTTAATCCCAAGGGTGAATTCTACTACGACGGAAACACAATTCACCGGTCCTTAGCTTCTGAGCTAGCAGCGAGTACTACTACGTCGAAATGATAGCTAGCTAGCTAGGACATATAATGGATTGTAATTAATACATGACTACATATGTTTCTATATGCATGTGTACACATTTTCTATAATGTAAATATATTTTGGTCATATATATATCTATATACATATGCATTTGCATAACATATATATGTATAAATACATATATATTATGCATGTATATACATATAATATAATATAATATATATATATATACATATATATATATGTATGCATATATATGTATTGAAACATATATATTCATGTTTTATATATATATATATATATATATATATATATATATATATATATATATAAACCATGCAGCAACAGGGCCATGAAAAAAAAAAAGGTCAGCTCGATCTTTAGTCCCGGTTGGTAACACCAACCGGGACTAAAGATGGCTCAGCCGGCCACGTGGCTAAGCCATCTTTAGTCCCGGTTGGTGTTACCAACCGGGACTAAAGATCGATCTTTACTCCCGGTTATTTCACCCGGGACTAAAGATAGCGATCTTTAGTCCCGGATTGGTACTCCCGGTTTGGAAACCGGGACTAAAGGGGGGTTACGAACCGGGACTACAAAGGGTTTCTCCACCAGTGTTATCTCCTTCAGCAACACCACGACCAGATGGTATTTTAATCTCTACAATACACGACTCTATCTGGCGACTCATCTTGGCATAAGAGGTGTTTGGTGACATTAGTCAATTCAGGCTGCTCATATTTGGCAAAAGAAGGTAATCGTGCACCTATAGAAGAACACAATAATGCTATCCTGTATTAATTAAGGCTACACTATATTGCATCTATTGAATAACATAAATGTATATATTATATTGCATATGAACATTTGCAGATAACATGGTACTTTACAATTTGATTACTGCGTTAACACAGAAAAAATGATAGGTGGACAATTAAATTAAGAGTGATTAGGCAATGGGATGCGATTAATCCTACAATGGCTGATGAGTTCTATGGTATACAGATGATTCTACTTGACGCAAGGTATCATTGTTGCAAACATATCATTTAATATATTGTTCTATTATGTAAATACTATTTTCTTCGGGGCAACTCAATACATGCCGCAATCCCAAAGCAATTGGCAAACCACTTTAGGCCAAAAATTAAGATAAACTCATTATATATTTTTAAAAGTTCCAAAGTTATGGAACATGATAAGTATTGTGTATAATTAAAGTAAGAGTGATTAGGCTATAGGATGCGGTTAATCTTACAATGGCTGTGAGTTCTATGGTATACAGATGAGTCTACTAGATGCAAGGTATGATTGTTGCAAACATGTCATTTAATATATTGTTCTATTATGTAAATACTATTTTCTTCGAGGCAACTCAATACATGCCTCAATCCCAAAGCAATTGGCAAACCACTTTAGGCCAAAAATTAAGATAAACTCATTATACATTTTTTAAAAATAATCAAAGTTATGGAACATGATAAGTACTGTGTACCGAAAGATATCTCAAAATCTTTTTTTATCACGATACAATAATAAAATAGGTCGAAGCAAAAAAGAATGTTTCTCGGACTACTACTTTGAGTTTACAGACAAGAAAACATTATGGGGCAGAAAGAACGAAGATCAACAGTTATGTGGTATGTGTTTAATATTGCTTCTTTTAATCATTGTTATTAGAACTAAATGTACTTTTTTCTATTTAGACGTAATTAGCACCAATGTTTAATTCTTCTGTTCTGAAGAAAAATACAAAACTGAGGTTACTCCATCTCACTGATAGCTGCTGAATTTTAACATACAAATATTAAAATCCAAAAAACAATTAATCCACCGTAAAAAAATTCTCAATTCTTGGATTCCTGGGCCGCATCTCGAACTACACCAAATCATATTAGACTATATAACCAATGCATTTAGTGGACTTTCATGTCCACCCAATTCATCCATTAATAGAAAACAATAACCTATATCCAATTAAAAAAGTCTTAATTTTCATTTAACACTTAATTTAGTATGCATGCTTTTTTAAAGAAAATAAGCCTACCATTCTTTACAGTTGATGAATAACATTATAAATAATTGCTTCTATGTATTACATAAATACAATATAGTATAAAGATAACTATTATGTTACAAAATTATAAAAAGCAAAACTGACGAAAACAATTTAGGGACAAAACGTGCTGGATGTTCTCCGGTTAATATTGTCCTTATATAAGTGTCTCAACCAAACGATACGACGTATGTCCATTAAAGTTCCTCAAAACGCTCTCAAGTTACCAAATGCTACAAAATTTGAGAAAAAAAACAAAACATATATCCCTTAATTTCCACATAAATTGGTGTGTCCAATATTATAAGCCGTTAGATTAAACTACGATTCCACCTCTTCTCTCCCTACGTACCCGCCTTTCCTTCAACTCAAGAGGACCTTCCTCTTTTTCCCTTTCCATTTTTCCATGTATTTAGTTGAGCCACTATAATTATTATTATTCATGATAATAAACTTTACATAATAGTTGCTTTACTAATATTGAATGTCAACATATAACTCTTTACAATTAGATGTAAATAAATTAGATCTACAATATTTAAAAATAGAGTTAACACCATTATATGATATTATGTACCAATTATTTTAGACTATTTCCTAATAAAAATATTTGTTTATCGATTTTTAGTTAAACCGGTGGACATATTATTTAGACCATGAGATCTAGCCTCGGAAGTCCTCTTTGTCTCTCTATACAACACATGTGACGTCTTTACCTTCTACACGCATGACGAAGCATCGTATACCTAAGGTAGCTAAGGTGATCATGATGTTATAGCGCTACTGCTTCGCTAAAATGAAAATGTGTCAAATCATCAATGGGCAACGATTGGTTTTTTTAATAACATGAAAACAAATCGCGAAGATGCAATGTAGAAAGAAGAAGAATCAAGCACTGCAGGTTGAATATAATTAATCTCTCTATACAGTATATAAGCAGGGCGAAGCTAGAATAAAAATTACCATGTGTCACATACACATATATTACACATGTAATATTCTAATTACATGTGTTAATTAAAAACTTGCTTTGGAAAAAAATTGGACACTGTGTCCCATGCATGAGGGAGGAGGAGCGTGGTGTTGTCCCTTACGTAAACTAAATAGTTAGACAAAATATGGTGTATACTTCTATTATAAGATGATGGATGAGTGGAAGATACCAATGAGGAATGAGCGGTCCGAGAATAATGACAAATATTTTACATTTGTATGTGATTGAGTGACAATATGATGTGTCAGCTGTACAAGGAGTGTTTTTTTTATTATGAATAATGACAAACACACCGATTAGAAGGAGAATATGTGATTATCTAAATTTGAAATAAACAAATCAGACAAACCAAAATTTTAAGTAGTCATGGATGGTTTTATAAATTTTTATTAATTCTGGTGATGTAAATAATATTGAATTTATTGAACAAAACTATATTATTGATATAACCAGACTACATGATAGAAAAACTTTACTTCAAAACACTTCAAAATTTATAAGTAAACTACCCATACTAATTAAATTTATATAATTATAGTCTTATTTTAAACAATTATTGTTCCAAGAAAATAATGAAACTTGCAAAAACTAAAGAATTTAGCTTCAAACAATGTTGATATTTTGCAATACCAAGCAAAGCGATGGTGTAGGTGATTTGTATGCACCAAAACCTTTTAAAGTTCTTCAAAACTATGGAGAAAATATGAAATTGTTGAACTTATATACAGGGGGGAAATCCAAGTTTTAATTTACCATTAATTTGTTCGTTATATGCCTTCATAAGATGATCCATTTTGAGTTCCTTGATTTTGCAATTTTCGCTTGTACCCATATTTGCATGGTATGTATACAAGTGATATGGTTGATAATTAAGCTAGCGGTAGTAAAGTTGTACTAACTTAATCCATCTTGTATTCAAGAGTCTGAATGTTTTTTGAGTTACATTAAGAAAATAGAACCCCTGAATCATTTTAAAAGGATATTGTTCGATCCCAAGTTTATTACCTATGAGACAATTTCTAAATAAACTATAATCTTATCTTTCAACAATATAAATGCCCGCGCATCGTGCGGGCCACCTTCCTAGTTATATATAATTCATCTATCTATCTCCTAGTAGTATTTATACCGCCTCGCCTTTTTTTTCTCGCAGTAGTTCTTCCACCACATGCACAACTCATTCAAGCAATAGCAAGGCAGGCAGCATGAGCCATCCAAGAAGAATTTAGAACATGATTGAGAGAGGGGGAGGGAAATAATGGGTGTATTACAGTGTGATACACCCTCAGGTGCAGAGGCATGGAATGGTTGGTTTCATTTTCCAAAACAAATTACAACACGAGATATGAATAGGAGGCATCAGGGAATATATCTTGTGGAACAAATCCCATGAAAGAATCTCCCAAATCAGTATAGATTGTTCATCTCCGGAATCTGTGTTGACAGGGGTGACAGAATTTACCAATACCAACGTTCTCACAGCATTGTCTAAATGACTCGTACGCATGTGCACGCACATTTTCTGCTTCATGCGCACCAAAACCAATGTTCTCGCAGCTTCAGATCTGATTCAGCATTTTCTGATTCATCTCGTATGTGACGTTTTCTGATCTGACTCTTGTACATCTTCAGCTGAATATGATGATGCAACTATGGCTGCTATTCCAACGCATGAATATTCAGAAGTAAGCATATAACTCATACGCATGCACATGTTCGCTAGGTATATCTTGCAGATGAATATAAAAAAAACATATTGCAATTAGATGGAGCTTTCTCCACATGCATGCAGCAGTTGTTAAGTGTGCTGCTCCATTTCATTCTCTCTTTGACCTCTTTTGTAACATTTGGCTACTACACGACATGCTAAAAACAATTGTACTAGGAGGGAAAAAAACTGAAAACAACTTATCCAACTCTTTTCTATACCACCACATATTTGAGCTAGCTTGTAGCTTCCATTTTCCACACTGCACAAACACATAGCGAAGTGGAGTAGTAGCAACTAACAAGGAGTGGCTAAAATCAAAGAAGATGAGTGAGAGAAAGAGGGGTGTGATATGAATAGGAGGCATTTGGGGAGAAGTGCACAAGTTTTGTGTTGACAATGGTCCACATTTGGATATCAGAGGATCCAGATTCCCCAACATAACCAATACTGTCGGCAAAACTGATCTGTGGCGATGATTAGTGTCTCCTGTTACGATCGCGACAGGGCTAGATTATTTTCTCCGGTGGGTGTGTTTCTTGCCAGCGACGAGTCTCTACACTTGTGTGTGAGGGGGAGGTGTTTACCTCGCTAGGCGTCATCAGGGCGACAGAGCGTGAGCCAAGGGTCCAACATTCCTGAAATCACCGAATTTTCGGTATTTTTATTGACCAAAATTATTTGAAAATTTGATTAATTTTAAATAAAATTGATCAAATTCACAAACAATTGAAAAAAAAAACCCCGGAAATTTCAAGTGAGATATATGTGCTTGCCGGTGGGGGTGGGGGTATTTTTGAAATTTCATTCCAAAGTTTCAGTCCCTGGCGGTGATGGCGTCCAGGAAGGTTTCCTCCTACTACAGTTGTTAAGTTGTATTCACTACACACACTTCTACGTGAACAATATCACCACCACTGACAACATGCATGATATCAACCACGTAGCACGGATTTTATTGTAACCCAACATATAGGCCAGCAATTTATTTAGATAATAAAATTTATTTTTATCTTGGATTTTATAAAAATATACAACCAATCATTACAGAGATTTCAGGATGCATGAATATGCGAACTACAAAAATCACAGCTTTACTAAAACAAGAAAACTACTTCAAATATTTTCTCAAAGACAGGGAATTTCTATCAATGGTTGGTGAAAATGTACATAACCATTATTTCTTCCCAATAGCTTACAAGTTATATCTACTCATTGTCTTCCTATAACTAAAAGCGGAATCTCTAAAATCTGTAGGCAATCATTGTCAATCGAATTTTACACATATCACCATCATGAGTGATGTTGAACCATAAGTGGAAGATAACATCATATAAACTGAGCAAGAAGCATTCAATCGCCTAGATTTTGTCATCGCCTATTCATCGAAGCCGATCCAATAGGGACAGCCACAAAGGATACAATACCAGAAAACTTTCAATGCGACGCCTTCAAGAACGTTGACATCAAGGTTTTAACCCTTAGATCTACCAGAACGCACAAATTTATAAAAGAGGAAAAACCAGGCACATCACCTCCAGTAAGATGTGTGAGACATCACCGATGTCAGAGGTGTCTACCGAACCCTAGCTTGCCCCAGCCGCCATGCCGTGCCATAGCCAGCAGCCACACCTCCATTTTGTCTGCATCTAGACATGATCTTGGCAAAGAACGTGCGCCGTACGCGCGCGGCGTAGTCGATCGCCCGTCCTCCCTTTGAACTTTTGTTCTGTTTTTTTCTCTAAATGATACTGTTTTGTAATCCATAGACCAGCAATGCCTCATGCTCCATTTTGATAGAAGAAAGTAGGTATGTCGTCTAATCAAACGTAGTTGTAGTTGGTTTTTCATTTTGAGATAATGAAATGTACTTGTTTGTGCCATGTGTTTTATGAAAAGTAGAATAAATTTTAAAATCATAAATATCTACTATCTTCGTTTCATATTATAAGTCAGTTCGACTTTTTTCTAAGTCAAATTTCTTTAACATAACTTTGATTAAGTTCATAGATAAATCTAGCAATACTTTCAACATAAAATAAAGAAACTATCAAAATGAATTCAATGTTTATTTAATAAAACTAATTTAATGCTATAAATGTTGTTATATTTTTCTATAAACTAGGTCAAACAATAAAAAGATTGTTTTTACAAAAGTGAAAGCAATATATAATATAAAACAGATGATACGGAGGGAGTAGTTTATTAGAAGGGTTAGGTTTGGAAAACGGAGCAAACAAACCAGTACATAAGAAAAAACCATGTGTTTCAATCAAACCATTTTTTTGCGCTTGGTGAACAAAATAGAGAATAACAATCCTCAATTTTATCTGTACTACTTAAAAATTTGATTCATATGCCCTTTCCTCCCCTCACCCAAAGCACGTCCTAAGAGCAGAGTCGTCCGTCCTTCCCTCCCCTCGCATGCTGTGCAGTGTGCACCCTCCCGCAAGACAAACAGAGAATTTCTCCAATTGCGATACACAGAAAGGGGAATCCAACTAATTCCCAGTGGTATGTGCCCATTGCAATACACATGCTCAAGAAGGATAATGAACCATCTCTTGTCACAGATTACAGATCACAGGAAAGCAAATTATTCATTGAATCGAGTACCTGAATGATCCCCTGCTGTAAACACCTAATTCAGAAATGTTTTACATCGCTCCATCTGCCCATTTCCTCACAACCAACCGAATTGAACAAAGAAATACTCCATGACTAACTACACAGAAATTTCCACCTAAGTTTAGTTGGGTGACAGGGCTAAAACTGCCATCCGCAGACCTCTATTACCCACTGAAAAACGAATCAGCATCTCCGCCCATTCACAGAATAATCAAGTTTCAAAGGGCAAAACTTCTCCTGAATGTATCGGATTGACCTAATATTGGATTCGCTGGAAAGCTTACAACATTATCTACAACTTCTGTATACAAAGTTTTCCAGAAAAAGATCCTTAATCAAGCTTGTCAGACGAGAAATCTAAGTTGTGACTTGACACTGCCTAGGATGAATGACTTCAAATTAAACTGATAGTTCTATGAATGAGATCATGTCCAGAAAATTCAATAAATTTGAAATCAACGCGCATAGAATTCTCCTCGTCCTCTAATCTACGTATGTTGGGGAGCACGCTCCGGTGCTTTCTACTTGTAGTATATACTCCAAGTAGAATTAATCTTGACCGTTTATTTTAAAGGGTAGATTAGTAATCTCCCTAATATGCATTAGGGGTAATTTTGGCATGGGCTGATTAAGGGTAATTTTGGTAATTTTGGCTTGATCGCATCAGGCACGACGCAGCCACCGCATCTCAGGCCGATCGGATTTTGGGTACGTGATACCTATCTGGATCGGAATTGCTAAGGGCCCCTTTGAATTAAAGGATCTACGTAGGAATTTCATAGGATTTAAATCCTATAGGAAATTTTCCTATTTGGCCCTTTGATTCAAAGGATTGAAGCTTTCTAAATCCTATGAAATTCCTATGGAATGGCATATTGCATGTGAATTTGGAGGAAATTTAGCAAGAGCTCCAACCTCTTGGAAAATTTCCTTTGAGTCTATCTCTCTCATCTAATTCCTGCGTTTTTCCTGCGCTCCAATCAAACGATCATTTCTGTGTTTTTCCTGTGTTTTGCAATCCTCTGTTTTACACTTCAAATCCTGTCAGAATCCTGTGTTTTTCCTATTCCTCCATTTTTTCTACCCTGCGATTCAAAGGGGCCCTAAATAACTTGTGACAGATTTCTCAGAGAAAAACTGTCGATTTCTGGGTCATTGGATTAACATCAAGATTCGTGCTTAGGATGAGAAACGAAATAGCAGCAAAAACAAGCGAACATAGGAATCGATCCCTCAAACTTCCGCGTCACCTGCATGACTTCCTTGTCACTGAGCTATATCCAATTTGAGGATTGAAGGCAAATTTATACTAGTTATAGTATATGCTAATTACATGCAGTTACATGCTGTAACTCACTGTAACTTCCTATTTTTCTCCCAGATTTTACGGACATCATCCTTCGTTTGTTGTACTGTATTTTGATGTGGACCCGTTAGCCACTTAACAGTCACCGTTGTTGATGTTGGATCATGCGGCTAAAAATATCGAATGTTATGGTTAAAAAAAACTGTCGAACATCTACTAGGTAGTAAAAGGTACACGTTCGGTCTGTCCGGACCGGATAGATTTAAAAAACCACGTATAGAATAAAGCATAACGGTTTATTTTAGAAAAAATATTAAGTCCAGGACCGTATAGATCGGGACGATTTTAAAAAATCAAGAATTTTCGGTTGATCGCGTAAAGAATAAAGTAGGATAGTTTATTTTGGAAAAAAAATATTAAGTCCAGGACCATTCGGACCTGGTCGATTTAAAAAAAATTGGTTTTCAGGTCTTCCGAGCATAGAATAAAGCTTATTTTGGACAAAAAAAAATATTAAGTTTGAGACCGTTTGGACCAGGTCGATTTTAAAAAAATCATGGTTCTTTGGTCGACTGCGCATAGAATATAGCAGAACTGTTTATTTTGGATAAGAAAAATAAGTCCGAGGCCGTTCGGACCGGGTCGATTTTAAAAAATGGTTTTTCAGTCGATCGCGCATAGAATAAAATAGAACCGTTTATTATGGAAAAAAATATTAAGTCCGAGACCGTCCGGATCGGGTCTATTTTTCAAAATCATGGTTTTTGGTCGATCGCGTATAGAATAAAGCAGATCGGTTTATTTTGGACAAAAAAATTATTAAGCCCAGGATGATCGTTCAGATTGGGTCGATTTTAAGAAATCATGGTTTTTTTGTCGACCGCGCATAGAATAAAAAACAGAACGGTTTGTTTTGGAGAAAAAAATTAGGTAGGCTGAAAAGATCAGAGACCATTTATCTATCATATGCTTGTTTTGTGAGAAAAAAATTCAACCGATTTTCAATTGATCATTTATCTATCATATGCTTGTTTTGTGAGAAAAAAAATCAATCGATTTTCGATTGATACACCGCTTCTGAGTTCTTACATGCATATCCTAACGGCATAGATTGGCCGATGGCAGCATAAGCATACAACAGGACATATATAACTATAATTACACTAAATAAATGGCATAACATGAACTAATTTTTTGATTTAATAAGATTAACACAGTCTCATTCCCAGCATGTGCTTGCTGCCGATATTGTTGGTTGACTGCTTCCTCATGCTGAAGTAGACCTGGTAGCTCCGCAACGTCCTGCTGGCTGAACACCCAAAGTTCGTGCATAAAGACCAGATTTTCTTGTGTTAGTTCGTGAGATCTTGTCAGGTTTCTAAATTAAGCATTTGTCAGTAAGTTCAGTTCATGCCAGCTTATGAAGTTTCTAAATTCATCATCTTTAGCTCAATCTTACCTCTGATGAAACAAGAGGTGGCTTCATAAGCTGCTACCCCTCTGCATGCAAGTGCTATGTAGCCACGACAAAGTGTTCCGTCACCTGTAATCCTGGTGAGAACTGTGTCTCATTTTGGAACTGAATCTGGCAAGGACAGTACTTTGGTCAGATATATGAACCTGAAACCTGTAGTGAACATATTATGAATTTTGATACTGAAACTTGTTACCTGAGCAACAACTCATTGTAGGCCCCTGAGATGTTGCTTTGCAAAGTCCTCATGTAGAGATATATATACAAGTTGCAAAATGAAATTATTTTGATTAACAGTATATGCACTACTAAAATAGTGATAGTAGAGCACTATATGAATTGGCATTAACACTCCAAATATTATGTAGTGAGTCAGGCAACATGATCAACCAAAGTTAATTAGAACTTAAGCGAAATTCCTTATGAATTACGATGTGATTCAGATATTCTTTTAGAACTTAAGCAAAATTCCTCTTATATGGTCAATATTTTTAACCTTCCTGTGGTTGATCCAATAACTGAAGGACATGTAACGTTGGTATATGGGTTGCTCAATTCATTCCCTTTTCTGTCTATTATCTGTGTGAATCAACAATGATTTCTGACATCAATACAATGATTTCAGGCAACCACAATGAACTCTATTCATATTTTGCACCAAAGCTTCCCATTATGAAAATCATATAAAATGTTCTCCCTTTACTTTATGCAGCAAGATATGAATATATTTCGACAAGACTTAGCAGGAATTTTGATCAAGTCCAAACTGAACAAGATTAAAGACTGTCCACTGCTACCAAGTACCAACCACGATATAAATGGATTTTTGTCCAAGAGGATGGGTTTTTCTCATGCTAAAATCAGCCATGCAAAACAATACTATAAAGGACAATTACCATACCATGCTATCTTTTATTCATCAAGTGAGGCCCTTAGTAACAATTTATTTACCCCTTCAATATTTGACTGGTCTCAACCTTTGTTGCCTTTTACAATTATTCAAGTTTCTTTCCTTTATACAAAGAGGAGGCAACTACATATAAGAGATCAGATGATCACATGGGAACAAGTAAATTCCATGAGCACTTATGTCAAAAGGGCAAGTTGAGAAATAAACTGTTACAGCTAGCTAACCATGATATGTACAACAATCACGGAGCAAAAAACAAGATCAGCAGGTGGTTCAGAGTAAATAAGTAAAAATGCTGTTAACATTAACCGTTTTGTTCTGAAATAAACAGTGCATTTACTGAACCAAAACGAGCAATATAATTGGTGAAAAGGCAACCAGAGTTCAAAGGAAAGAAGCACCATGCATCATCTACTCGTCATTAATTGATGGTGGCATAATAATTCAATGCAAATATAGCCACTAGTAATAGCCACCCATTCTAAAGCCCCCACAACAGGTGAACATTAGTTTCATTCAGAAAGATGACAACTTTAGACATCATAATTCAATAGCACAACATTGCGCGCCAAATCCAATTGATACAACGAAGCAGCCACACGTACCTTCCAAGATGGCTTCGCGCACTTGCTCCTTGCAAATACCGAATGCTCCCACTAGCATCCCAATGCCATGGCACCTCGGAGCACCCAGCAAGCATGCCTCTCTCAGGATCGCCAACGCCATGGTGGAGTTGTTCAGATATAGATGGATCATCTCATCCTTCATGCTGCAGATTAACAGGAAACCGGTAGCCTCAGAAATCAAATCGAAATTTAAAAAAAAAACAACTTGAGATTGAAAGTTGAGGGGAGGCATTAGGGGAGCGCGTCTTACTGCAAATTTCCGGGCATTACCTTCCGCTATTCTCCAATGGCGAGTCTTCCTCCTGCTCCGATGGAGGTGCTTGAGGCGGCATGGGGACGAAGGGGAACCAGGCGTGCGCTGCCATTGGATCCAAAGGCTGCGTCCTCCGCTTGTGGGGTGATGGATTGGGGGCTCTCCCACGTGGCTGTGGGAGCAACGGCGGGCGGAGATGGACGGGGCTAGAGCCGAGCGTGGGGGAGGTGGCCGACGGCGAGGAAGGGGATAGCGAGGAGGACGAAGGCTCAGCGGCGGTGAGTGGCGCGGTGCTAGGGTCTGAGGTGGAACTCGGCAGAAGGTGGGTCGACGTGGGTAGCGGCGGGATAGGGCGGAGCTCTGGAGATCCCGGATGGAGATGCGAGATCACCGAGGGGAGTGGAGAAGGGGGCGGCGGTGGAGTGGAGAAGGATGTGGCGGCGGTGGCAGGTGGAGGTGATGTGGCGGAGAAGGCTGATGGCGAGGAGAATGTGGCGGCGGTGGCAGGTGGAGGCGCGACGATGTGAGGCAACTCGCTGAAGAAGGGGGTGGGGGAGGATGACGGCAACGGAGGGGGCTCACAAGGCGGCGTGGAGACGAGCTTCGACGGAGGGAGCGGAGAAGGGGACGGTGCTGGAGGGGGAGGAGACGCTAGGATGGAAGACGGAGGCGACGAGGGAGATGGACGGCAACAGAGGCGGGGATGGATGGGAATGGCGTCGATACTGATAAATTACATAATACCCCTACGCGAATTATGATCCTTGGACGAATATACCCCTCCACATATATATTACCACTAACTCTGGTGGGAGTAGAAATAGATCTCAATCCTACAATTAGATATGATCAACGACTCAAATTAGTTTCTACTCCAAGTAGAAAGCACCGGAGCGAGACTCCGTATGTTGGACTAGAAAATTAGCATGCCACAACAGAAAAGCACTACAGGATCATAGACAACATGAAACATGTTAGAGTTTATGTCGAATATGTATACAAAGTCGGTTACAATTTAGGACTTGGAGTTGTAATAGGTATTAGGACTCGAGTATGAGTCGGAGTCTATCCTAGGATCTCTCATAAATAGAGGAGCATGCCTGTTGTAACCGCATGGCGATTTAGCATAGCGAGAGGGAGTGGCTGCCGGCGGCGACCAGCCGTGAGTCGTTATAACTTTGATACGCTCTAATATACTGGATCGGGAAGGAGTGCCCGTAATCAGTGCCCCGAAGATGTATGCCTCGGCTGAACTCCATTATCAAATATCGTACCTCGGTGTCGTCATCATGTTTGGATCTCCTATGGCGTTTTCTTCCGCGATTTGGTTTCCGATGTGATTTCTGGGCCGTTTTTATAACAAAGCAACCAAATCAGCCTCAAAGTCTATCTCAAAAGAGATTACGAGATAGCCTCCCCATGTCTCAGATACTCTTGCCCCAAATTGTCTATTGTGGCAGAGAACACTGCCTCAAAAGATTATCTCTGCCTCAAAGTAACTGAAGCAGGTTGAGGCTGATAAGGCTACACCTCAAACGGAAACTGAGGTCCACAAAATGCCTCGAGGTTTAACAACCAAATATCTATAAAATATAGCCTATTTTGCAAATCGGTAGATAAGGAGCTCCATGGGACACATAATGAAAAGATAATATGAAAAGATATTATAAGCATATGAAAATATATCATGCCTCTACAAATCATCTTTTCCTAGGACAGCCCTTAGCTGGTTGTTCCTGCCAATGGTGTTTCCCTTCCATGTTGAAGGCACTGCCTAGAGTCAAAGATTTGCTCTCTAATGAAGGAGAAACATATGTTTTGGCCTTTACAGGTTCGGTCATGGCAATGGCAGCACGTTTGAGTGTCATTTTCTTTCTCGGAGGCATCGTTAGGACAGCCTTTTTTGTTTTGCAGCCCAAGTGTTGCTGCTGTGGGGTGTTAGGAAGAAATAGCTTGTGTTATAGTCTGCTGCGGCATAATATTTCTCTTTATGTAATAATAATAGGTTGTATGTGCATTCTAGTTATGTTAATGCCAAAAGTAGTCTTAGAGTAATTATATTATCTTGATGTAATTGGCTAAGAATGATAAAGCTTATTTTATGTTTTTAAAGCATTCCATTTCATTCGATCAGCAGAACAAAAAAAAAACATTGTACCATCTTCAATAAAAAAGTTTTTCCAACTCTTTATATACCCCATCAAATTTAGGATACAGCCCTTCCTTTTCAGCGCATGGTTTCTCATTGCAAGTAGGAGCAAATAGCAAGCAATAGCCAACAAACAAAATGGGAGAGAGAAGATAGAGATTCCAAGTATACATCATCTTGCTTTGTGATGGGAGTAGGAGGCATCGGCAAAGGTGTGACCACATGCTTTACTAGTCACTCCGGCCACTGGCCCTCACATCCGAGCTCTGCCTCTATCACCCCCTAGAACCAAGCCCCGCTGCCGACATGAGCTAGAGCTCAACACCCCTGATACATTTGCTTGCTGCCGCCACCGCTCACTGCTTCGCAGGGTCAAGGATGTGTTAAAAGATAATGATTTGACACTAGCATGGAAAACGAGGATCACGGTTTCATCGATGGGCAGTTTTCTATCTTCTTATATGTATATACAAATGATTAATCACCTGAATATAGGATACAAATAATGGAGTCTTTGGATACAAATAATCACCTGAATCTCTCATGGTATGAGAGTGAAATAAAAACATAGTGGATGCAGTTATCGGCAATGGCCTAGTGGCATAGAAAATTAACACCGATACAAGTGGTCAGTGGAGGCACTACATATCTTAATAGTTTTTTCACAGATTCTAGTAGTTGTTCTATAAGCAGAAATGAAACATATTCCTGCTCATCTTTTGCGAGCAAGCCTCTACTGACTACCATTGTAGTATCACCAGTAGCCAAACCTCAGCAGTACAATGCATGCATTTCTGTGTCCATATAAAGGAAATATTATCAATCATCTCTCACCTTATTGATCCACATGGAATCAGAATGAATGTTTTGATAATTTCAAATACTTACAACTTCTTCACATCCATGCAAAGGCTCTTGCATACCCAAAAAAATGTCTTATCCACTACTGGATAACTGATCTTTTGTCATGATACAAAAACACAAATATATCGGTTAGATTAAGAACTGGTACTGGTACTAATATGTTATTAGTACTGGTTCTAAAAGTCCAAGTTCCAAAAACATCTTTAGTTCCGGTTGGTGTTACCAATAGGTAGTAAAAATGCATCTTTAATTTAGTACAGGTTGGTTACACCAACCAGATCTTTAGTCCCAGTTGGTAACACCAACCCGGACTAAACATGCCTCTAGGGTTAGTTTAAAAAGAAATAATCTCTATCCAAGTCAAATATGTGGAGTTGGTGGGATGGTTAGGTGTGTGAGGGTTGAGGTGAGAGGTCTTGAGTTTGAATATGTATCCCCCACATTTTTTTTGACTTAATATGCATTTTAGAACCGGTACTAAAGATCTTCTTTAGGCTCGATTTGTTGGTCACGGTTGCTACAACTGGTACTAAAGGGGATTACAAACCAGTATAAAGATCATTTCTTCAGCAGTGGTCTATAAATTAAATTTGTGCATCTACATGATCTCTACTTTAAAAATTGGAACTTAATGCCAGGTACTATGGTTTTCTTTTCTTCATGGTATGCTGAGCATGATGCCTGCTACTTATCCGTTCTAATCCTTTGTTTTCCTCTAATGTTTTGGGATTTTGCTTTAAGGTGATACAACAAAGGTAACATACTTATAACATAATTGTCCAGGGGAAGACATGTAATCGTTAGTCACTAAAATCACTATAATAAAGACATGCATTCCCGTGCATCCATTTTGTTTTTATGGTACCAAATGGTAGTTATCTTGACTATTTTAGGGTGTCAACCTTTATATGCCTGGCTGACTTCAGTGCCGGTTGTGCGCAATCCGACTTACATTGTGGCCACTATATACTTAGTTTGGACTTGACTATGGTGCATGTATACAAAGTGGTCTTCACTATTTTTAGCTCTTCAAGGGTGATTAAGGAATAGCACAAAAAGTTTATGCAGAAAGCATAATTATATATACATCTACTTCACACTTTAATTCAAAATAATTAACCAACAGATTGATGAGAGAAATGTAATTACTACCTCCTGCTACGAACATATATAGATGGGTATTAAATGCATAGAGGCATTATATATTTCGTCGTCCTTTTATATATACCACCTCATCTTTCAGTACCAATTCACTATTTTCGTATCTTTTGAACAAACATAATAGCAAACTATAGTGAACAAAAAGTATGGATGATGGAGTAAGAGGAGATAAGAAATTAATAGATATCAAGTTCTGCATGTATATCTCAGTTTGATCGGACAAGGAGGCATCCAGGAAAATTTGACCTTGCAAGCTTATGGTTTCAGTTGGATGAATTGTTGCTCTGGCACATGGTAAACTGTGGAGGACACGATGTTTCCACGCTTGACATTCAAGATCTACAGAATGTTTTTTTAAGAATTTTTGTGATGAAAGAAATGTGAGGCTACCTGCATATGTTCAGTTCATAATTATAACCTATGCATGCAATTTCACTTCCAATTCCTGCAATATCGGGAACACCCCTCCCCCGCGTGAACGAAACTATTTTGCCCAAAGTTTTCAATTTTTGTGTGAATTTGGTAAAAGTTATTCAACTTAGGCTAAAGTTTGTTCAATTTTTTAAAAAATATTCCAAAAAATCTGAAATCTTGGAAATTTTGCTATCCCGTGGTAGAAATGTTAAAAAACGAGAAACAAATATGCATCATATCAACTAGATCTCATATGCAATAATGTATCTTTAGATAGCCAATTAGGCACTAGTACTAAATTGATCTAAATTTGAACAACGGTCTAACTGGACACCTTATAATCTTACCGGACACCCTGACCGTCGATTAGGAGTCGGTCGGCTGGGAGTCTCATGTCGGTCCAACTGACAACCATCAGGCGGTCTGACCAGCAGATTTCTAGTATGTTCATGCCAATCCAAGGCCTCCACAGCCATCGCCACTCCCCTTCGCTGTAGACGATGCACCCCAACTCCCGAGCTGCTGGTGGTGGATCCACCCCCTCCCGAGCTCGGCAACGGTGGGTCCGACACTACATAGCTCGGCAATGGCGGATCCAAGGCCGTCGGCGATGGATCTGCCTCTTCCAACCTTGCTATAGTCATACACCCCTCTCCCAAGCTGGCCACTGAGTGGATCCGCCTCCCCCGAGCTCGTACGTAGTCGTCGTCAATGGTGGGGTCGCCATCATCGCCGTCGATGTCGCTGTTGCATCCCGAGCCTGCCAGCTTCCACTAGCGACCTCTCATCTCCTCCAGCCCGTTGCCGCCAACCGCGCTTGTAGCCGCCGCTGATGCCACCGAACGTCATCCCTTCCCTGCTTCCGCTAATGCCGCTGAACGTAGTGCCTTGCCCGCTATCGCCAAGTGGCCTGGAGGCTGGACGGAGAGGGATGGGGATCGAAGCCCTAGTAGAGGTGTGAGGGAGATTGAGTGAGGGAGGGCGTAGGTGAGGGAGAAGGATTGCTTGTCGGTGGCTGGCGATGCTGGATAAAAAAGTGCCTCCACGCTTTGCTGGCGGGCCTCTTTAGGTCCCGACTGCCATTGATTTTTGCACGTGGAGGCTAAGGAGGTCTACCTGCGAAAATGAAGGGTATTTTCACAGGCAAACTTCTTTAGATCCCACTTGTATAAATTGATTATTTTTTTCAGTTGGGGCTAGACCTATAGAACTTCTGATATTTTCACAAGCGAGAATATTTTTAGTCCACTTGAAAAAATAAAATCCAAGTGTCGGGAAAAATTATTTTTTAAGTAGTGAACAGTACATGTGTGCTAACTTTCAGCAATGTTAGTCTTGCAGCTGATCTGAATCTCTACTCTTGGCTCTGTTTGAGTGAAAGGAACTCACCCAAACTGTGGAATACTTCATGTACTAATTTTCGTTAAATGCAAAAAAAATATGTTTCTTTTAAGCTGCAAAATTCACGATTTACCTACATTTAACACCACAAGTTGAAATAAAAGAATAAAACTATGCAGTTACAACATAGTACAAGATAGTATAGTTTGTGAAGCATAGAGATCAACAGCTAGCTACAACTTCAAAAATCTAGTACGAAGATGGGATGATGCGTAAATAATTTTTACCCTCAACTCAAAAGATATTCTAACTCCAGACAGTATATATATATTTCTAACTGTTTTTTTGTATGTTTTTTACTTTTTTTTAAAAAAAATATTCAAGTCTCTTCTTTTACACTAAGTGGTTTTGATGTGCAAGGTATAAAGTAACGTTTTGAAGTCGAAGTTGTTACTGTAACACGCATGTCTTATTTTGTTGTTTTGGGTTGATCTCGGAATGTGGAAAAAGACATGGTTGTGAAATGGATAATATCCTTATGTATATCCATCATCCCATCTTTTGATCGATGAGTGTAACTTTACCATTGAAAGACAATGTCACTGCTCACTTAGTATCCATCACAAAATTGCAAGCCATGCAACAGAAAAAGGATGGAGCTGAATACGATTACAGAAGGCGTGAACAATAGATTGAGTTCCACTGTGTATCCAAGAGTGGTATGAATAAGAAGCATCAGGAAAATGGTGGACAAACTAGCATATGCATCTAGTACGATAAAATTTCCA
Source organism: Oryza sativa Japonica Group (assembly GCF_034140825.1). NCBI lineage: Eukaryota > Viridiplantae > Streptophyta > Magnoliopsida > Poales > Poaceae > Oryza > Oryza sativa. The sequence continues at coordinate 18,765,591 of NC_089046.1, forward strand.
GGGAGCACACATGTACAATCACAAGCAAAAACCTTGATCTGCAGACACTACAGGTGATTTGGCCCCCGAAGCTTAGGCCTGAACACCAAAAGGATATTCAGCTTCACACACAATTTTACTTCCACTAGCTCACAGTAATGACATTCAGAAATTCAAGGACCGGTAATAGGCCACGCAAGCCTCAGGCAGTCCGGCTCAATGACAGAAGAAAGCCCCATCATTGAAGCCTTCTTTCGATGATGTGATGGTTAGTCAGGAATAAACAAACACGCATCTTTAGAGTGGAGCGAAAATGATGGTGGCAGTTGTTCAGTTTAATCCAGGATGAAATGTGCAGATGAAAGAGGCCGGGCTCGTTCACGAATTGATCTCATAACATATAGGATAAAATAGCAGCTGCCCTGGATGTATCTGCTGTAGCAGCTTATAGTCGGATTGGATTGTAACTGTTTAAGGTTCTCTTCTTTATCTCCCAGTTTCGGCAGCCTGTGCAACGGTTGTGGTCTTCTTTCTCTCCCCCCCCCCCCCCCCCCCCCACAAAAAAAAAATTGATTCTTAATAAAATTGGTTGGCCAACCTTTCAGAAAATAAATCTGATACCCCAGAATTGTTTAATTATGTGGGGATCATGGAGGGGCAATTTCTTGTCCTGAAGGCAAAAGAAATTCGGTATGTCATTACAAATACACAAACAGTTACTCACTTTGCATATATAATACAGATGGAATCTTCAAACTAATTGTCACCTGAGACGAGAGTATGAGACTCTCTGAAAGTGAAATACAAATTCTAATGGCATGAGAAATTCTGTAGGTTGATGATACTTATGCCCCCTAAACAGCTTTTTTCCAAATTTACAAGGCAGTCTCAGTAATTCACCTATCCATCTCCTAATAGTACAAATACAACCTCATCTTTCAGTATATATAAACATGCAACAGTACTTTGCCACCACATCGACTCATCATTCCAACGAAGCAATTAGCAATTGCCATCCAACAAGACCTCAGGTTGTGAGAGAAATCTAAGAATGTGAGAGAAATCAAAGAGACTGTGATACACACCCTCGGTTGTAGGGGCATGGAGTTGTTGTTTTTGATAAATATCTAAAACAAAGTAGAATATATGCAATATGGATAGGAGGCATCAGGCAATATGTCATGAAATAATCTTATCGCCAGAGTCAGAGATATCTTTTAGGAGGCACCGCACCAAACTGGTCAAGAGTCTCCCAAATCAGCACAGGTTGTTTCTCCATAGGTGCTAACAACTGATAGAAACCAACTTCTCGAACCATCATGCACAGGAGTACATGTCTTCTTTTCTGCCCTGACTACTCCTACATAATCTCCCCAGCTGAATGATCATGCAGTTAGGTGCTACATAACTACAGATCTAGCACCAAATCTTTCATAAAAGATAGAGTATAAAAAACTACATATTTAGTAACAAAATTATCATAAAACTATACATGGCCTTAAATCTATAGTTCTCTGATAAACTTCGGGCTAAATCTGTAGTTTTGTGATAGTATGGTCAAAATACATGTACTTTTGTAAAATTTACTCAAAAAAATTTATGTTCTATCTAAAGTTTTGAAATGTTAACAATTCCTTGTGCTATTGGCGTAATACAAGCAGATGCGAATGACATAATGAAAATAAAAACAAATGCATAGCAGAGTGTATGAAGCATATGAATTAATATCCGGTGGATCACAAGTTAAGGAAACCCTGTCTACCATGAAAAGTTGCAAGTACAAGTTTCGCTTTTAAATTTTTTTTGGGTGAAACCAGGTTGTTTGCTGGACTGGATCCATCGTTTCATTCTACAGGCATGGTGAGCAGAACCTCTGCTTTTCCTTTGGGGTCCTTCTTCGGTTTTGCACTTTGCAATAATAGATTTTATTTTAATTATGAACATTCACACTACATCACAATAATCGCCTTCGGTACCATCATCAATAATTTCCCCTTTTTTCTATCACCCCTTTCCACTTATGTTTGAATGCTCTGACAACCACCAATGTCTAAACAAGTTCAAGTAAAATGCAGATTCTTCAGGCATATGCTCTATACATATTTTAGCATGGAAGAAGTTTCCTGAGTAAAAGAATTTTTTTTCATACATCTCATTGTGACACATCTTATTTGTTCTGCTGCTTAATGATATATATTATTTTTTTATCTGTTGAAAATATTGTAGTCCACATTTCCTTACTATTAGAGTATATGGTAGTTAGAGTTATATTAGGATACAATCGTCCCACGTTATGCAGTATTCCTCTCCTATACTATCAAACACTTACGTTTTCAACAGTCATGCAGAGAGAATAAATAAATAATGGATACCTTATCCTCATATACACATAAACCAGTCTTTTGGTCAACAAGTATTACTTTGCTGGTAAAAAAAAGCAGACAGAGAGGTGCCACTCTTTACTCTTCCTCACAATTCAGCTTTGTATTGGTAGAAACATACGAGCAATCCACAACTAAAAATGATGGTGCTGGGGATTAACAGAGGCAAGAATTCCAGAGAGTTTTGTGTTTTTCTCAAGAGCGCAATATGAATAAGAGGCATCAGGAAAAGGGTGGCCATACCAGCATATGAGTCAAGTTCAATGAGATTACATCGAAGAACATCAAGGTTAATTCTTTGCCACAAGCAAAAGATTTGCCTGGCAAACACTCTAGGTTGTATGGCATGTGTATCCCAAAGCTCTAACTTCAGCTCCAGTAGAGATATATATTGAGCTCTGATACCCACGAACTTGTAGGTACACAAGACCCCCACTTGTATATTATTAACCTTGAGGTTGAGTGTTCCTTGGGCGTAGTAGTCTTAAATCTCATTGTAATTGTGCAGGCAATGAATGTCTCGGCCTCCATGAGACCATGACAGAACAAAGCAAGTGCATGTAATAGAAAAATAAGAGAAAATATTAGTTCCATAAAATAGGAAATAGCCAGTTAATTACAAGGTTGTATATGGATACTCTACCAAATAAACTTGTGGATAAACATTCATCAAACTATTCTTAGATCGGGATTTGATTAAAAATAATTATTTCTTGTTGTTTCCCGGAAACGATTTTTGTAAGTAGGATATAGCAGTACAATCTCTGAGTGTGCACATACTTTGCCACATTGGCAAGATATGCTCATGTTGTGGGATCCGGGAACGGCGAAAATACTGCCCACGTGAGGCAACCTCACATGCTCTCTCCTTCGCTGCAGACAACAGATGACCTCACATGCTCATGTTGTCTTGTTCTCGGCCACAGACAATAGATGAGCTCACGAAGACGAGACGAGGAGCTCGACCAAGGCGACAGCCACCCTCTGACGAACTCCATATCTAGGTCAGCTCCACGACCCTGCATCCTTCGCCGCTACCGCGGACCTTTCCAGCAGGGGGGGGGACCTAATCAGTTAAGATATATGCTCACTTCACGAGAAGAACGGTTTTCCTTTCAAAGACCATATCATTCCTTGTGAGGCTGTGTGCGCATGCTACAAAACAGCCTCATGCACCATACCAAGTGAAAATAATGTAAGTCTAAACATAATGAGATAAGGAGAGCTCTCCCACGATTTGCACTGCACAAAGCAATACAGCTCTCCTCCCAACAGTTCTATATATCACCCCATCTTTGAATATCACTTCTTATATTTCCCTAGCTAGTTCAAAAGGGAGCATCTTTTTTATAATATTTATGGCACTACACCTCATAGTATGTTGTAGAGATTGGAATACCACAGCAGAAAGGAAGGAGCCGAGGATAAATATGATGAGGTAAAAACTGATAAATTTTGATTATGTGATACGAATGTGTCAAATGGCTATACTCGACAACGGTATTTGTATTTCATGGGGGACGTTAATACTAAGTTATACGCGAGATTGCAGTAAAGTAGATAGGAGAGAAAGATTTTTATATTGGTTCAAGCCTCTGAAATAGATAATAGCCCTACTTCAGTTTATATGTATAGCTTTGGGATATATTACTAATTATAATAGGGGAGCAAGCTAGCTAATCCAGCCGATCTACTAATACTCATCAAGAACTAATTTCATGACTTGGAGTCGGTGGCTAGCTATTGTTTTCTTCCTCCTGGTTGATCACTCTCCGTGTAAAGGAAATTTGATCAATGATTTCTCACTTTGTTGATCCACGTGGAAGCAGAACGAACATTTTCATATTGAGAATATTTACAACTTCTGCACCCATGCAAACCTTCTAGCATAGAATAAATTCAATTTTGTCTACAAATTTCACCCATCTACATGATCTCTACTCCTAACGTTAGCAATTTATGGCAGATTGTCATTGTGGTTTTCTTTTCATCATGATATGATGAGCATGGAGCCAGCTGCTACTTTCTAATCCTTTCTTTTCTTTTGAGGTTTTGGGATTTTCCTCTAAGGTGATACAAGGGAAACATATATATAACCGAAGGGTTTGGAGAAGACATATAACCATTACAATCACAATGATAAACGCATGCATTCCTTTTGTTTTGATAGTATGAAATTCTAGTTGTCTTGACTTTTTATGCAGCTCACTTGATTTGCATAGCCTAGAATCTAGCAACTTTTATATGCCTCACTGACTGTTAATGGGGCTGCACGCAATATCACTTTCACTAGTACACAAACAGCTATAGGTGCCAGTTGAGAACTGGCAATAGGTGACAGTTTCCCAGTCGGCACCAATGACACCGGTCATAGAACCGGCACCTTTGTGCTATCCCAGATTCAAAAAAAAAAGCTGGCTCAAGCTGAGCCGATGCTTTTACATATCACAAATCAAATCCATCACTAATCATCATCAACAACAATAATAATCCTTAATCCAATCCATCACCAATCACAGATGAACAACAATCAGATGCACTAACTCCCTAGTTCCAGCCTGTCGTCAATCTGCCAGGGTCCCTCTCTGCGCGAGGTCACCGCCTGCCGCCGGGTCCCTCTCCACGCCGATGTCGCTGCTAGGGTCCCTCTCCGCACCGTGGTCACCACCACTAGATCCGGTGGTATGCGAGCTCCAGGTGACCAGATCTGGTGTTCCTGAGCTCCACGCGACCGGACATGTGCGCTGTCGCGATCAGAAAACTACCTTTTCCCAATTGCTTGTGCATTGATCCCCGTCCCAAGAAAAGTTGGGGTACACGTCAATAATCGCTTTAGGATCAACAACTCTCTCATCATACAATGTTTCTCAAGATAACCAGGTTATAAAACTTGTCATACTTTGGTAACTTGTCATGTAACTTTACGAGCGGCTTATATTAGTTTGATTGTTAACCTACCAAAGATGAAGCTTCCTTGTTGGATCTAAACATTGATATGATTTTGGTCTGACCTCCGTAGATTATCCTTGAACATATCACTTGGCTCGTAATTGGGAAGAGCTCCCAAGAAAAGACATCTTATATTCACTTTCTTTACATTCGTTTTACTTGCCATTTTTCTCTTCGTGTTGTCATCATTTGACTTCCTGCATATTCCTTTGCACCTTCAACCTTGATGTGTTCTTTCCCACTGGATCGTTTGTGAGGAAAGCACATTGAGCAGTAACTAGTGCAAGTGTTTTTATTCTGTGTAGCATCTGATACAAGCCAAAAGTTCGATCGAGCTTTGGATTACCACTATTCATGTTACCCATCTTGACTTCCCGGTCAAGTCTAATAATTTCAATCCTTGTCTTTACTGAAACACTTTTCCGTATGACCATCTTGCTTTGTTGCAACTTCTCCTTCTTTATAGACAAGATGACCGTCGTTGGGTCGATTGTTGTCATAAGCCTTCCTTGGCTGATTCGGGTCCAGTTTCTCAGTATCCTATATCAACCTAAAGAATGAGTTTATTTATATATATAAAGAATGAGTTTGCTATGTTTATGAATGATTCATGTTGAGGATACAAATGTACAACAATCTCTACAACTGATAATAACCAAAACAGATTTAGAGTTTCATTTATGATGAATCATAGTCAACTTGAACTTAATGACCTAGATGTTGGTAGAGAAGTTAATCAACTAGCCTATCTCTGGTTAAAGACATTGAACAAGTTGCAAGACTTTCAGTCCTAGTGACTACACCTATCTTAACCATGAAAGGACATATGCGTCCTATAAAGGATGTAACAGTGAGTAAGGAAGATACCCATAATGATTATAAATGGAAGCATCGGCTAACCATGCAAGCGGCCAACAAAATTCTAAGGGACACCAATCTTGATGCTATCATACTTGGTGGTTGTTTAGTAACCAATCAAGCATATGTAAATATTATCGCTTTAAAGATGTCTTTTGTATCATGATTTTTTATGTGTACCTGACTTTTCCTGGGACGGGGATCAATGGACTAGCGATTGGGAAAAGGTATTTTTCCGGTCGTGACACATGCCGCCGGTGGGAGGTTGACGGAGAGGGAGAATCGCTCGTGGGGAGGCCGCCCGACGTGGGCGACACTGCTCGCCGGTTGGGAGAGGGAGCAGAGAGGGAGAGGGAGGGGCGGCGGTGGAGGAGGAGGTGAGGGGGGAGGGGGCCGGAGGGGAGGCGGAAGGGGAGCGAGGAAGGGAGGGCACGGTGGAGGAGGAGGCGAGGGGCGAGGGTGCCGGGGAGGGAGAATCGCTCGTGGGGAGGCCGCCCGACGTGGGCGACACTGCTCGCCGGTTGGGAGAGGGAGCAGAGAGGGAGAGGGAGGGGCGGCGGTGGAGGAGGAGGTGAGGGGGGAGGGGGCCGGAGGGGAGGCGGAAGGGGAGCGAGGAAGGGAGGGCACGGTGGAGGAGGAGGCGAGGGGCGAGGGTGCCGGGGAGGGTGAAGTGGAGGAGGAGGCGAGGGGGAGGGGGCGGAAGGAAGGGAGAGAAGGGCACGACGGAGAAGAGGAGACGTGCGCAATTGTGGACAAGGAGGAGACGCGTAGGATTGTGGATAAGGAAAAGACGCACGCGAGTAGATATAGGCGGCCGGCTCGGTTTGGTATAGGTGCTGGTTTTTTAAAAGAACCGGTACCTATAATATAATATAGATGTCGGTGTTTTATTTAACGGCACCTATAATATATTATATATATGTGTCAGTTCTTTTAAAAAAACCGGCACATATAGTATTGGTACTGGTTTTAACTAATGAACCGACACCTATAAAGGTATTTGTTCTTTTTTTTTCAACGTGCGGAGGTGGAAAAAAGTCTATAGGTGCCGGTTTTAAATGAACTAGCACCTATAAGGCCAGTCCCTATGAGGGTTTTTTTAGCAGTGTTTCTATTATGTCCACTATATTTAGTTCCAAGGTGACTTGATTATATAGTACATACAATTTCAAGTCACATAAAAGTTTCAAAACTTTATGGTCACTGTTTTTACCTCTTCACATGGGTGATTAAGGAATGCTACAAAAAGTCTATATGTAGAAAGCATAATTAACATGTAATTACCACCACCATCTATGAACATAGCGGGGTCTATGCCTAGATGAACTTAATGCATCGAGGCATTATATATTTCCTCTCCCCTTTATATATATAGCACCTCACTTCGAGTACCCCAGTTCACTATGCATCAAAAACATTTCACATCTTATGAATAGATATAATAGGAAACTATAGTAAGTGGAAAGTAAGGATGGTGGAATAAAAGCAGGAGATAGGAAATTGATAGAGATCAAGCTCAGTGTATGTCTCAGTTTGATATGACTAGGGGGCATCTGGGAAAATTTGGCCATCCAAGCTTATAGCTTCAGTTGCTTGCTTTGTTCATGCAGTGGACGACACGATATTTCCAGAATTGGCATTCAAGGTGTACATACTTATGTTTTTCTAAGAATTTGTGCAATGAAAGATGTCCGGCTAGCTGCATGTTAAGTTCATAAGACCACAAGATCAGGACGAGGCTTGGTTATGAGAAGGCTTTTGATTCCTTGTTGATGATGGTGTGATGGCTAGTCTAGAACGAAACAAATGTGTTAAAAAAAAGAAATAGGTAAGCGGGGAATAATCTTATTTATGACAAGTTTCAAACTGTTAAAGTATACCCCTAGGATAAAGAAGAAGAAGAGTGGGCCAAAGAAACTCAGAAGAAAAGTATACCAACCGATCGTCTACTTAAGTACGAGGGTTTTCAAAGCACGAAAACACATCCACATGTCCGTTTTCAAAGTACAAAGAGTTATGGATGAGATTTGTTGGTGTTACTACGAAGAAACTGTTATGATATTAAACCTCATGCCTTATCGAGCATCTTATCCCATCTTAAAGTTGGTTTATTCGGCAGCAGCAAATGCTACTCATTATAAGGATTTCGACAAAGCAAATTTGTTCATCACTAAAGCCGAAGTCAATAGGAGTACTATTATGAATAAATTCAGACCTCAGGCTCGAGGACGTAGTTCTCCCATAAATAAAACCATGTGTCATATAACAATTCTACTAAATATAGTAAGAGCATAGTTGAAAATGGTATTCGGTGCACTTTCCCAGTGTAATCAAGGATGAAATCTGCAAATGAAAGAGATCGACCAGGCTATTTAGACACACCTGAATATTCGGAAGTGAACCTATATAGGCGAGTATAGCTCATATGCGTGTACATGTTCATTAGCTGTACTTTGCATATGAATAAAAAGTATATTTTAATTAGATGGATGAGTCAACTAAGTGTTAAGTTCGAAGCGCGAAGTGAGCATAGTTTAACTAGTTAGGTTCCTTGTGGTGGAACCAATCCACCCGGGTTCAAATTTTAGATTTAACACGGATGCTCCCATTTACGGATAATTATTCTTTCAGTGATATGCAAGGTACGATGTGCGTGTGTGCGTTCATAGAGGTGACTGTACGTGCGTTGTGGACATCTGTGTATGTAATGTGTTTCTAAAAAAAGTGTTAAGTGCCAAGCAAATATTTTCTTAAGATTGAACAAATGTGACACATAAAAATAAAATTTCCTCCATTGTCATTATTCCTTTGCTTTTTATTATATTCGATATTTTTTTTTACCATTTGATGTGATACAACTAGAATTAAGCAGTGATAAAGCTAACAACGACTGTACAAAGAGGAAGGAAAGCTGACAAAAACCTATCCAGCTCTTTACTCTTTTTTTCTCATGGAAGAAATTTCCTGAGTAACAGATTTTTCTTTCTTTATTTTTTTTTTTTTGCATACACCTCATTGTGACACATATTGTTTGTTCTGCTGCTTAGTAATATATGATTGCCATAATCGGAGTTCGGACGAAGCCGTGGCAATCGGGTTAAGGCCTGTAAGAAAATCAGTGTTGTTGACCTGTAAGAAAACCAGTACTGCCATTACTTTCTTTAGATCTGAGCTTGATGGAAATTGAAGTATATCTTTTGTATAACACAAAACTTGTAGATAACTTTATATAGATGTCTGAGAGGTACTCAAATGCTTCGTCTAGTTTACTGGTTTAAAAGTAATTTATGGTAACGGTAAGAAATAGAGTTTTAGCCGGGTTGTTCAAATTCCGAGTTTCAGATTTCTCTAGTTTGTTCTGAGGGATTACATGGAGTATTTAGCTAGTAGCATATATATTGTTAGTTCGGAAGTAGGTTTTTACTGTTATTTTATTCTTTTAGGTCTGGGGGGTTTTGGCGCCGCTGGCGTGATGCTGGGTTATATTCAATTAAGGCAAGTGCATGATGAATATGATTGACATGTAATAAATGGATGACTACTATGTTTAATTCACTTGTTGTCGATTATTAACATGATGAGTAATTATTAATATTGATTATTTCGTGCTTATATGATGCCTAACTTTCTATTATCTATTCAGGTTTCAATTTGGTTAACTTTTAAGTACATAATGTTGTTATGTTATTTGGTTCTCGATTGTTTTTGTTTCTCGATTCTTATTCCATTTGAATAATTAAGTATCATGTGTAGCAGAAAGAAAGTGCAATTTGGTTATCTATTCATGGTCGTTGAGTAGTGTTGGCCCTACTTATCAGCTTACCAGTAATGCTAAAAGGATTTTTATGTCTACTCGTGATGGGAACTATTATTCATAGAATCTGGCCTTTTTATGTTCATGTTTACCAAGATGGAAACTACTATTATAGAACTTGGTGTTTTTCTATGAAAGAAGAAATATTTTCCTATTCGTTCAGTATTCCTATTTATTTTGTTTTGTTTTATGTTTTGTGACATTGGTATGCATGTGCAGGAAGTAGCACCCTTTGCAAGTCACACTATGCAGTCCCCCGCCTCCCTATTTATTTTGTTTTGTTTTATGTTTATGTGCAGGAAGTAGCACCCTTTGCAATTCACACTATGCAGTCCCCCGCCTCCTCCATCCTCACCATGCCGCCTCCCGACCTCGCCAGCATCAAAAGGCATCAACGTCTCGGTGCGGCACCCGGCCTGGCTGGCCTCCTCTACATCCCCCCTCCCATTTGTCCCCGGTTTGCTCCTTGCTGCAGCTCTGGTGGTGATGCCACCGCGCGCATTGCTGACCGCACTAAATAATTGAAGTCTAGAGATAATGAGATTTAAAGAGTGATCCTATAGTACTGCAGTGCACAAAGCAATACGGCTCTCCTCCATATCGACTTACCCTTCTATATATATCACCCCTTCTTTAAACATTCACATCTTATTTCCCTAGCTAGTTAAAAAGGGGGCATCTTTTTTATAATGTTTGTGACGCTACACCTAATAGTATGTTTGTAGAGATTGATATACATACCACAACAGAAATGAAGGGGCCAAGGATAAATATGATGAGGCAAAATTTGGGAAATTTTGTTTATGTTATACGAATGAGAGTCATCCTGAAAACGGTAACCACGCTAGCCAATGGGCCAAGCCAAATAGAATTTCGGACAAGTACAATGATTCACCAAATCATCTTATAACAAAAGGTCATGATGGCTAGTAGGAAATCCCTTACTCCTGAGGAACATTTTCCAGCATGTCAAATATTCATTCGATCTACCTAGCCACAGGGCATGTTAAGGTAAATATATTTTACTTTTCCTATTTTTTTCCAGGCAGGTCTGTATACCGTGTAATTAATTGTTGGTTCAGTTGCTTAGTTTCAGTTACCGATCGATATGCTATATTCTACTTGTTATCAGGAGCATTCTTCATCAAAGCCATAGTTTTACTAATGTATATATAGCAGATTTTTCATTGTCTACTAACACTCTCTTTTTGTTTTATAAAACTAGGTGTATGGCATTTTTTTCCTCGAGCCCTTTAGTTACTTATTTATTAGAAAATGGTGTATTTACTATGTACCATTTTTTATGGGGAACCGTCACACCCCTTATTGGATATGAGAATTTTTTTGGCACGTGCATTGACATATAGGAATAAATGCAAATACTACCATGAAAATATGATAGTAATTATCGTTCGAAAATTAGCATATATTTTTTCTGGGGAAAATGGTAGAAAATGCACACACCAACCATCTAGTACATAGCAGTAAGTACCATCTCCAATAAAAAGCTTCTCTAACTCTCTGATATAACCCTTCAAATTTTGGGTATGCACCTTCGTTCACTAGTATTGGCTTCCCATTGCAAGTAGGAGCAACTAGCAAGCAACAACCAACAAGAGAATGGGGGATGGAAGATAGACATTTTGAGCTGTCTTGCCTTTGTGATATGGAAGTGGGAAGCAGCGGCAAAGAAGTGGCCATATACTTTATTAGTTGAGCACAACTTAGGAAACTATTCTAATCCCTCGAGAGGGGATGTTCCCTTCTTTACTTAAAAACCATATAAACGGTTATGAAAAATTCTGAAAAAATTTGGCAACATTCATACAACACATATATACAACTCCACAAAATCTTAAGTTCAAACTCAACTCACATGTCGAGATATAAAAAAGACAAATTCAGCATATGAATAGTAGCGTACTGTTTATATCTAAATTTGTCTTTTTTGTTTCTCGATGTGTAGATCGAAGTTGAAACTGAATTTTCGTGAACTAGTAGGTATCATTATACTATACATTGTCAATTTTTTTCAGATTTTTTCACAACTATTTACATCAAATTTAGAAGAAAAAGATATACGATGGGATATCCCCTCGAGGGATTAGAATCCACTCCCGTAGTAGACCGTTAAAAATTGTCACGACAGTCATGGTGACCAGTAGTATGGATCTTCCCTTATGGCTTACTTCAGCGGCTGGCTAGCTACCGTGGCTAGCTGAACAGGAGTACCTTCTATCCTTTTCCCCAACACGAGTACTAGCCATGGCACAGCATTGTGCACATTTTTTAGATAAAGGAATATATTATTCCGGTCTCTGCATAAGCCATGCACTCAACCATTCATTATTACAAGGATTTCCAGTTTATTCACGAGAAGCTGGAGGATAGGAATATACATTTTGCAGCTGAGAGCTAGCTGTGGCCGCCAGTGGAAGCAATTTGTGGAGGTCCCCGGCATCGGTTGTGTTCAATGATTGTGCGAGGCTGGATTAGAAATTAGCTACATCTGGGATGATAGTGAATTAAAAATCTAGCAGATGCAGTTACCAACCATTGCCTAATGGCATGATGAGAGATTAACACCGATACAGGTGGAAGCATTCCATGTATATGTTAATAGTTCTTTCACAGATTGGTAGTTGTTCTAATCAGGAAAAGAAATATAGTGCTGCTCATCTTGTTGCAAGGCAATTCATCTCTGTCCATTTTTTTCATACCATTACAAAACCTGGTGACCTCTGTATATATGCCTGACTGCCTGTCAGTGGTGGTTGTGCCCAACACAATTAACTTTCCATTGCATCCACTATATGCTTAAATGATGATGCGGAAGAGAGAAGAGAAGAGAGAGGAGAAGCCACCCCTCACGCAAGGGGCAACCTCCACACAAACTTCAAGAACAAGAGAAAATTAGAGGAGTTGATTGGTGGCAAGTGTACTGGGACTAGGGTATTAAATGCAATACATCTATATAGGCTAGGGATGGATAATTGGATAAAATTGGAGGTGACCACCACATCTTTTATAAAACTTGCCCTTAGTTCTGAGGAGACGTACTACGGTACATATAACTTCAAGTCATATAAAAGTTTCAAAACCTTACCTTCATTATTTCTAGCTCTCCAAGGGTGAGTAATTAATGGTACAAAAAGTCTATGTAGAAATCATAGCACATTTATTTTCACTATTTAATTCAGATCAACCCAAGAAGTTGATGATACTATATGAGAGAAATTTAATTATGACCACCTTGTATATATAACATAGAAGGGCAATAACCGCATCATATTTCCTGGTCCTTCTATATACCACCCCTTCTTTCAGTATTCAGTTCACTATGCATCACAAATTCACTTCCTGTCAAATGTCAATAGACATAATAGGTAAGTACTGTAGCAAGTGAAAAAGCAAGAAAGTATGTGGTAAGAGGAGGAGGATAAAAGAAATCAATAGAGATCGAGCTTAGTGTATGTCTCAGTTTGATATGACTAGGAGGCATCAGGAAAAATATGACCATAAAACCTTGTAGTTTCAGTTGGATGTTTTGTTGATCTGGCACAAGGCAACCTGTGGAGGGCACAATATGTATTTCCAAAACATGTATTCTAGAGTTTGTCATGGCCAGCAACTGACCACAAGATTTGCAGCCGTGTAGGATGGAGGCTTGGGTCTCAGATGAGCGTGAAGGAATCAGGGGCATACAGCTGATAAAAGGCATATGTAGAATGGGCCCGCTCACTGCATATGTAGAATGGCCTAGCCGCCTAGGTGCAAAGGCACCAATTACTTTCACACTACATAATACTAATTGTATAAAAATTTTGACGAGATGGATTACAATAGTATAAGTCACTACACAGACATGCAGGTATAGGATCGATGTATACATTGTGAAACAAAAATTACAAAATCAACAAGTGAATAATACATATGCAATGACATATGAAGAATGATTTGTTTATGTTCCTCCATGCATACATATTCAGAGCGAATTCATATTTACATGTTTGTGTACTGACTTGTATCATCACAATCTGTCGTGTCAAATTTTGATCAACATTTATGCAACTATTTAGGTGACGGTGTGCTGGCTAGTTTGGAATGAAAGACATGTGCACATCTTCATGGTGGAAATGAAAATGGTGGTGGAGTTGTTCACTGTAGTCAAGGATGAAATCTGCATTCTTTCATGAAGTGATCTCCTAAAGTCGAGGATAATAGCAGCTGTCTGTATCTGCTGTAGACGCTTGTAATTAGTTTTGGATTTTAACCCTTAAGGGCGTCTCATGAGTCATGACTTCCCAGTTTTGACAACCTACTGCAAATGTTGTGTCATCTTTCTTTTTGTTTCTGCTTTGATGTTAATAAAATTGGTTGGCCAACCTTTCAGCAAATAAATCTGATACCCTAGAATTATTTCTGTGAGGATCATGGACGGGAAATTTCTTGTCCCAAAGGCAAAAGAAATTCTCTATCCCTGCAGATGCGAAAATGATTGCTCACTTTGGATATATGATACAAGGGATCTTCAGAGTAGTTGCCCAGAGTTAAGTACAAATATGGGATGCACTTGGCGAACATGGATTAATGGCATGAGAAATTCTGGAGGTTGATGAATCAATGATGGTAACTACTCCAGAGTTTCATTGCCTAGCCCCCTAAACATTTTTTTCCAATTTACAAGGAAAGCCTTTAGTAATTCAATAATCCATCTTCTAGTAGTACATATATATGTATGACCTAACCTCCCCCCCCCCCCACGTCGTCCACGCGCGGATGACCCAGTGGCGAAACCCTCTTTCCCCCACCGCTGCCACCGGAAACCGCGCGGCACGCCGGGATGGTGGCAGCAGGGCCACACCCCCCACGGCTGTGCCCCATCTCGGCGCGAGGAGGCGGACTGGCACGTGGGGCAGGCCGCGCAGCGGCGCGGCTTGGGGTCATGTCTCGGGCATCGCCTGCGGCCGTATCCGGCCCTCCACGGCTGGATCCGACGCCGCCGCGGCCGGATTTGACGGCCGGAGGAGACGGCGCGGCGGAGGCGAGCGGCTCGCGGCAAGGGCGGGCAATAGAGCGGAGGAGGCCGGCGTGGGTGTGCAGGCGAGGCGCGACCGGCGAGGCGCGGCGCATGCAGCTAGTAGTAGAGACCGGCGTGTGCTGGAGGAAGGAGGCGGGCACACTGGCAGTGGAGGTCGGCACGGCACGAGGAGGTGTGGTCGGTGACAACGGAAGCCAGTACGGCGCAAGAAGGCGCGGCTGGTGGTGGTAGCGGCTTGCCGACTGTCCGGTGCGGCGAGTGGGAGGCCTGCGTGGAGGCACGTGGAGATTGGCCGGCGAGGGGCGTCGGTGCAGTGGTGTACACGCGCTGACAGTGAAGGGTCAGTGGTTGGAGCAATGGAGAACAGCTTTCGATCAGCAGGAGGTGGACAACGGGTGAAAACACAGCCCGACCTTGGCCGGGCCAACAACGGTGGCGTTCGAGTGCCACTCCCCTCTTGAGGGCGTTGTCATGCCGTCTCACCCCCTCTAGTGTGGCTGCCGGATGAAAGCCCAGTCTCAGTTCTCTTGGAGACCTTGACGGACGGCGGCGGCGGTGCTTTCGTCGCTTCTCTTTTTAAAGACATTGTCTAGGCACCCCTTGCCGAAACCTCCCAAGCAATTGGTGCAACCTCGCTCTAGATTCATATCCTCTTTTGTCGGCTTCCTAGCTTCCGCAAGTTAGCCGTCGGAGGGCCTAGGGGGAGAGCAGTTCCATTCTTCTGTCTCACCTCTCTTCCTCAATCCCGAAGATTTGGATAGAGCGGGGTTTTGTGTCGGTTATAAGGGTCGAGTTTTGGGCGATCTCGGCTGTGTTCCGTTGTTGGCTTAGTGGCGGTCGGTCATGCTTAGCGGCAGCCGGTCCGGTGCTAGCCTTCTCCTGGGTCTGTGTGTTGGCACTGTCGGTGTGTGGGTGGTTGTATACTATTTTGTTTTCCTGGTTATGAGTTACGACCTCCCGGGATTGTAATCTTGTAATTTTTTTCTACTCTATCGATAGAACTTCGCACTCGTTAAAAAAAACCCTTTTAGCATTATAGATACAAGCCGGCCAGCCCACAAACCCATTTAGCGGTTGTTTTCAAGGACCTGCCTATGAGTTGGCATGCATCCTTATTTTAGCATGCATGCAGCAGCTCTTGCCACCACACCAACACATTCTAACTATAGCAACTAGCAAGAACTAGGCATCCAACAAAGACTTTGGAACAGGAAGGAGGAGAGAGAGAGATCGAAGTTTCATGGTGTACACTACATTGTGATACACCCCTAGGTGTAGTGGCATGGATCATTATCTAAAACCAAATTAGCATATAATGCGATATGGATAGGAGGCATAAGGGAATATGTGAACTTGTGAAGAAATTATCTCATCACTGTACTCAAACAAATCTCTTAGGAGGCTCCACACCAACCTGAAGTCTCCCAAGTCAGTACAGATTGTTTCTCTCTGACCACTGATAGAAACCAAGTTCTCGCACAGCATGCCACATCATTACAGACTCATTTGCTGCTCTGACTCTTGAAAATCTTCAGCTGAATGATGATGCAGCTAGATGCTTTTCGACGCATGAATATTCAGAAGTCAGCACATATACACATGTACATGTTCGCTAGCGGTATAGATGAATAAGAATGTATTGCAGTTAGAGTTTAGTCCAACAACATATGTGGAGTGGAGCTTTACCACCTGCATGAAGCAATATTTCTTAGAGTGCATACATGAAGCAAATTTTTCTCCTCCATTTTCATTCTTTGTCTTTTAAACTATTTTGGATCGCATTTGTAATATTTCGGATAATGACACTATGTCTTCTCCATAAAGGATAAATATGTGATGACGTTGGTGCAGACACATGCTTCACCATATTTGCACAAATGCGAGGACTTCCTCACCGACACGAATTTAAAGCATTTGAAGAGCTAGATAATAGATATCCGTAGAACGCATTGCAATGAATCGCATCAAGTTTTTGCAACCAAATATAGAAACTTGAAACGGACAAGCAATAAGAATGGAGGAACAGAAAAGAGAGAAAATCACAGGGTCTCAGGTGGTCTATCATTCAGGATCAGTGACAATGTGATCTGATAGTCATATATAGTCCAAATTTTTGTGTTTACGGCCTTCATTCATGATTTTCTTATCAAGTCCCTCCGCGAAATAATACAGATGCTGACCTGATTTTTTGACGCAACATGTTTTTGTGCTTGTAGATTTCATCAAAACTTTGGTAAGTCAACATGGAAACCAAATTAACACGTTAAAGCTAGTACTCTCCACATTTGATTGTCAGTTGTCACAGTTCAAATGTTTGCAAAAGGGAGAGGTTAATCATTCACATATGTCAAAAATGACATATTTCCCATGTGTACGTGTAACGGACTCAAAATTTCAGGATTTTTTTTTTGCGAAATATTTTAAGTCATGCTTTTGTCGATTCTTACGTTGGAGCAATCTTGCATTTAACCTTTTCTTTTATCTTGGATCTAAAACTTTATTTGCAAAGTTAATTGTTCTCTTTTAAATTTTACAAAACCTCTCCATTTATTTTATTTAAATCCCTAACATTGGCTCTAAATTATATTTCCTTTGAATCCATTCCCTAACATCTCCAACATCCACAAATACCCTTTTGATCTCACCCAACTATCTCCAGAGCACATGAAATATCATTCTCCGACATCTCTGGAGTACATAAAATATTAATTCCTATATTTCCCCCCAAAATCTTCACTTCCCCTTCAACCAAAATATGCTACCATCCATTATGTGGTCAAGTTTCTATTTTGATCACACCACCTATATAATCTATATGGCTTGATCACATCCTTGGCACAAAGAACAATATTATCACAAATACTTGAGTGATTGCTCTTGAGCTAAGAAACCCATTTTCAATTCCTTTATTCAAAAATCCAAATCTCCTTTAGCCTATTATCGAACCATCAAAAATCCATGCTAAATATTTTGGGGCTAAAGTCCTATTTGTTTTTCCCCCATCTATTTTAATCATTTGTATTTCTTTCCCTTCCTATTCAACCATTTCAATTTTAAAATTTTAAAATATTAGAGAAAATCTTTTGTGACAAGTTTTATATCCGGTTCTTGTTTGAGTTCTATAAGATTGGAGCATCTTTATTTTTAGCCTTTTCAAAATTTACATCTCAAAATAAATATCTTTGGTTTTATTTTAATTAATTAAGATTAAGATAATGCTTGTTTCGCCAAGCTTAGGCCTATTGATCAATCTAGGCAACGATTTGACACATGCATGAAGCAATTGAAAAGTTGCAGAAAAGCTAAGAGCTATGATTGGTGCAATAATAAACTTTCAAAGAAATTGTGTTATGTATATGAATCCCCTATTACAGAGCAAAAGCAAGATACTTGAATAAGAAATATTAAATGCAGTATGGAGGTGAGGTTTTAAGGGTACGGAAGCAAAAATTACTCAACATGTAGTAAATACTTTTAATGTGATGCTTAGATCACTCACTCGGATAGAGCGAAGTAGAGTTAAAAAAGAACGAGCAACTACATCAACTCTTAATGGATCTTGATAGTAGAACAAACTGTCAAGAATTGTTGTCTAGAGAAATGTTCATTTGTGTACGTATCAGGCTATTTCTAGGCACAAAATAAAAATTCCACCACCAAAAGCATTGGGCCACACCATCAACTCTTTTTGCTAAATGCATTAACTAAAGTACCTCAAGGTTAATACATTAGAAGAAATATGCATCCACCAACCACCTGTTCACGTAAAGTGCGACAATAAAGTATGACACTTTTGTAACTCTTCTATACTTCCTTGAGTATATATGCAACTGTTTACTCCACCACAATGAATCATTGTAAGAAGTCATAGCAACTAAGAGGTGATACATACAGCAAAAAGGAAGGGAGGTGAAGAAAGAATATGAAGGAGTTTTAGGAAGAGGAAGCATGAGGAAGAAAGTGAACACCTGTTGTGATGTTCTTACATTGTCATTGACACATATGAGGACATTATTTGAGTAACCTACTCTAGTGAGGGTTTTTAACTTCCTATGGTGGCTTTGTGCATAGTAGTACATGCTAACTGCTAGCTATGATATGAAGCTTAGTGGTCGACCATACTTGTAGAGTTGACATCTCCAACAAACACATATTACAATTCAAACATCAAATGCAACAAATTTGTCACCAAGCTAGTGTCTCCAAAACTTATGTTTGACTTTCATGAAACAAAATGAATATTTATCATTAAGCGTATTCAACCATAAAGAGAGACTGTTATCATATTACTTCGCTCTGATACTGTTCATAAGAAGGATAAGAGGGCTTAATTCCCATGTTACATGGATGAAACACAATCGCTCCCATGTCTGCAATTTTGGCACTCCATCACCAAATGATACATAATCACATCACAATCACTTCACATGCAATTGGCATGTGCCTAGTAGAGAATTATGGAGTCGTAAATTCCAAAGCTCCATATCAACTCATATGAATATGCTCAATGGACATCAAATTTATATGGAGTAAATTACATCTTTGATGCTGGTTTTGTTACCTATATTACACAATAGACTAGATGCTAGCATATCTTTTCACTTTAGTCCAAATGTCGTTGTCACCCAAACTTTCACCGTACCATGTACTAGTGACCCACATACCAACGAGGAAGTTTCTCTCTCCATCTCTATGATCTATGGTCTCCACCAATAAGCGTGGAGCGTATCGATCAGCAACCAGCAGGCGGAGGTAGTGCTTGTTTAGCATGGGACTGATGCAAACTGAGGTCCAATCTTGAGCCAATGAATCAATCAAGTAGAGGTGGAGCTTGACTTCTCCAACATCAAGTTGACTTTGGCAATTTGAGCTCATACATGAGGATGGCTCCATGCTTCCACCATTCATTCTCTCAAAGGGCCGCCCGCACTCAGTCCCTCCACTTCCAACATCATACTAGCAACTGTGCCCTTCCATCCCATGCTTCATACCGAAAAACGATGCTGATTGACGCTCTTGTTGCTCATGTAGTCTGTGCATGGAGAAGTTGTGAGCATGGGGCATCCAGTATTGCTGCTATTAGAGAAGAAAGGAGCTCGCCAGAGTGGCACCTAATCAAGCTCTAGGTGAAGTCAATAGAAAAAAAACAACGACAGACACATGGGAATATGGGATCACTAGTCCAAAGTGAAAAGACTGGTAGCGAAACCAGATTAAAAAGTGAAAAGAGTTGTCCATGCCTAGTTTAATAAAAATACTCCCTCCCTTTTTAATATATGATGTCGTTGACTTTTGTTACAACCTTTGACAATTCGTCTTATTCAAAAAATTTTGTGCAAATCTTAAAAATATAAGTAATGCTAAAAGTTCCTTTAGTGACAAATCAAGTCACAACAAAAGAAAAGACATTTACTTAATTTTTTTAGTAGATTTCACAAAACCCCAAGTATTGAGGCATTCATAACAGAAAACCCTAGTTATTGGTATTTGTCTCAAGGAACCCCATGTTGTCAGGCAAAATGTTTCCCAAAACAATCATATATTTATGTAAAATACTCATATTTCATTATTGCATATAATTATTTTTTTCATAAATTCACATTAGTTAACTTAAAGTACACATTCTTCTTGTCTAGTTTTTTTTTAATTTTTCAATTCACAAAAACTCAACATAATCCTGATTGATAATGACATAATAATTGGTTAAATATACACATAAATGATCAGACCTCGATGATCAACGATTATTGAAAAGCAGCTAACATGTATGTGCACTAAAAAATATCTCATACAGTTTTTTTACAATTACTATGCATAAATATATTATAGTTAGGTAGATGATATAAGCTTGTAGTTAGGGTTTTATGAAACACTTTGCCCCAAAATATGGGGTTTCATGAAAAAAATTACAAAACCTGGGGTTTTACGTTATGAATACCCTAAAACTTAGGTTTTGTGAAATTTGCTTTAAATTTTTTGAATAAAACGAATGGTCAAACATGATATAAAAGGTCAACAACATCATAATAGTCTAAAAATGCAATTCACTCGTAATACCTTCATCCACTTTCTATTCTGGGCTATGGGCCTCTACCCGGTGGGCTTGCAAATCATAGTACTGAAGTGTAGAATTTTTTTTATTTATTCATTTATTTATTTTAAAATTTACAAAAAAAAGTTGTTTTAGAAATTACATAAATATACCCCTAACATCCTTTGGAGAGCGTTTTTAAAAATCACCCTCTACAACGGCATTAAGGGACTTAAATATAAAACTCCGTTATAGCTGGTTAACTTTGTGATTTTGTAATTTAAAAATATATCATGTGAAGTCGTAAATCAAACTTTATATAAAAATTGTAGAGCTCGAGGAGATCTATAAGTTTGTAGTTAACAACTTTTCCATTTAAGATCGTTTGGGTGTCCAAATATTCATTACAAAATCTAAAACATATTTTAACAAAATCTCATATCAACATTTTAAACAATGTCGGATGGATTCAAACTTGATATAAAAGTTGTAGATCTCAGTGATATCTACAACTTTGTAGTTTACCACATTTCCATTTAAATTCATTTGAAGAGTCGAATAAGCATTACTAGTTTTTAAGCAATCAAAAAACTGATGAAAGGGTCTAAATATAATTAAAACATTTACATTTAGATCTCTTAACCGTTAACCCTATTAGAAGGCCATTTTTAAAGGGTTAATTGGATCCATGTGCGTGAGGCATATTTTAAAAAAAGAACGTCCCATATGCGTGAGGCATATTTGTAAATTTTCGAAACCAAAAATTATTTTTAAAATATATAATAATAAAATAGAAAGATAGAAAAAAAATTGCTGAAGTTTATGCATGTGCGGATCTGCCGTCCGTTACGTGATCGGACGGGTGGGAGTACCCCCAATCCATCTTCGCCGCGATTCCTCTTCCGCCCGCCGCTGGTCGTCGCCGCCGCCGTCGCCGACGACCAGCGGCCGCCTATTCCGGTCTCCCCGCTCAAGCCCTCCCATGCGCGCGCTCCCGCGGGGCGCCGCCGCCTCGCTCCTCCGGGCGGCGGCGGCCGCGGCGCCGTGCCGTCCGCGCCCCGTGCAGTTGCAGCGCCGGCTCCCCGACGCCGACCGCCTCCTCGCCATGGTCCGGGTGCTCCCCCCCTCTCCCCACCCGCTCCATTCCTCTTCTGATCCTTCTTGTGTCGGATGCCCCATCCTTTGCGGCATCTTGATCGCCGTTTGCTTGCAGGTTTTAGCGGCGGTTTTAAGGCAGCGATTCCATTAGGCGAAGGCTTAAATGCCATTTTGTGTGTAGCTTTTATCTATGAACACTGCTATATGTGCTAAATTTTTTCTTACTAAACTTTTAATAACAATCATCTTAACGGTTCAATTTAGGTAGATGGAAGTTATGATAATTGAAAAATCTAGATTCACTCATAGCATGACACATTGGTTTTAGTAAGAATTTAGTAAAAAAAAAAAGTTAGTATGTATAGCCTTTTCCAGCAAATTTAGTGGTGGTCTAAAGATTTTGGAGAGATGGTTGTGAGTATGGTTCACTTACTTAGATACGGAAAGATGCAGGTAAAGTAAATTAGGATCACATTTGCCGTATCTGTACTACTGTACGCGAAATTGTTGCTGATGATGTTTTAATAGCAATGTTTGTTCGGGTGTTGATCTTAAGCTGCATTATGCTTGGCCTTGTTTGCGTCAAAGGAAATCACCAGAATTGTGAATTCAATTAACCATGTGATATTTTTAGTAAAATATTTTTCTTTAAGCAGGATAGAGAAGCATATGTCAATACACAATATTGTTCACTTAAATAGTGATTTCTGGACATAAACGACTATGTTGAACAGGAGAAGTTGAACTAGAGGATACAAGTACACAGTTAGAAGATATTTTAGTCTGTGAGTCAGTCATTCGGCAGTCAGCTAGAACTGCAAAATCTAGTTTGATGAATGGTGACAGATGATTGTCTTCATGGGGAAACAAATCCCTTTTCTTTCACATTGCATGATGTTGCATTGTGTAATGTTCAAATGTGGATAACATGAACAACAAATATCGGTTATCTGAATCTACATTGTGTTTGAAACTTCAACATTGCTTATGTTTTCACCCTACTTAATATTCTCTGTTCTGTCTTGCAGTGTCTAGCAGATGATGTAATTCTATGTTAACCTATCTCTTTGGGTTTCTCTAAATAGAAATTGTGTCCTCCTTTGTTAAAAAGAAGAAGAAGAAGAAGAAAGAAAGAAAGATTGCATATGTTTTGTTGGTTGTGGCTGTTTCCATGTTTTGTTGATTGCATATCTTACACTTCATTCAAGAATGCCAGCTTTGTGTGTCTGCTTTGGCTAACTTAGAACCTGCTTCGTATTAATATACTCCTTTTCAGAATTAACCTTCTGGCTGCTGCGTTTAAGTCCCTGCTTTTATGATCCATTAAATCTATTTTATATGTTTTTGTGTAACTTTCAAGATCTTGTTACATCAATCAGACAACTGGTTTTGAACCCACTTTTCTAACTAGATGACGTATTTTATCTGCAGAATATTCCAGCTGTCTGTTTCAGTAGATATTCTACTCTTGTAACTCCATCAGATGAGGTTCTTGTCCCACCAGAACTACTATCGAGCAGAACTGTTGGGACACCAGAGAGGAAAATAGGTGCCATCTCGATTTTATCCGTCTTTTCGACCTTTATGTGTTAATACATACCATTTAAATGGTCATCTTACAGACTTACACAGTTGCACAGTAGCTGCAAAAAGGCCCTCTCATCATATATTTACAGAAAGGATAGAGTGGTTCACTGGTTAATTATATGTTTTTGCTAATCATTATTCTGAGGTCCTAAACACTACAATCTAAACAAACTTTTATGTTAAAATAAAACTTTGGTGTCACTTGTGAACTAATGAAAAGAATGTGACCAGAGGATACCAGATTTTCAATTTTGAAATGGAAAATTTTTAATATTCTCTCTTAAAGCGATGAATAGTGCCTTCTCCAAATATATATATATATATTTATGGCTTCTCCAATCTTTAATATTCATATGGTACACCCATCATCTTTTTTTTTTTTGCTTGGTGTTGTAATAAGGTTTTTATGTTTTTATGTTGTAGGCCAATATGAAGACCTGGTAGCTAGAATAACAAATTTCACAATGAGGATAAGGGCTACATGGTGTTGGATGGTGATGTATTTGATGTTCCAATCAGGAAGGACATTGTTCATCGAGTTGTACGTTGGCAACTTGCTAAACGGCAACAGGTGTGCCTATAAGATTTCTCCAAAAATGCTCCATAGTGTTCAGTTCATATATTCTTTTATTTAGGTTTTTTTTGTCTCTTAAATGATTGCTCAATGGTGAACAGAGTATGCATAATGTGGAAAATCAGTTCCTTGCACATTATTTTCTTTTCTTTTTCTTGGAACACTGCTTGTTCTTTTGAGAGTCCCTGCTTTCTTGCTATGGCTGGTAGTTAATGACAGAAATAATTGGATTCTTGCCTCATGTTTTAATGGTCCAATACTCCAATATGAGCATCAATTATCATGACTACAATATAATATTAATCATAACTGTAATCCATAGTCTCAACTTGGATTTTCCTGCTTTATATTGCTGCCTCACCATTATGTTTTATTTTCTTACTTTAGTGTGCATAGCTAATGCTTGGTTTGTCAAAAGAATGTGACTGAATTGCTTATTTCTTGTCTGTACAATGGGATACTGATAGTCCCATATCCATGTGAGCGTTGTTATGTTAGATCATTTGTTTCATGACAGGGTATGTGGAAAATTCTCACAAGTACATGCTGCATAGTTGCTCTTTGTTCTTTTCTTATCCTGAGGCTGTCGTACTGCAATTATGACAATGCCATTATACTAAGTGATGACAGTTAGGTTAATGCCATGTGAATATGTCCAGAATATAAATATAAAATCTTCAAAAGATGACTCAAAATGTGAAAATAATGTAGAAAGGATCAGCTGCAAAATTTAGTTATTGTTTATATTATTTTCACAGTATATTATGCATTTATATAAAGCCTTACAAGCAAAAAGGAACTGGAAGAGCACGTCATGGAACATTGCGTGGTCCCCAGGTTTGAACACTACTTATTACATTCATATAAATTTACTGAGCGTTAGTTTTGCATCTTATATAATATCTAGTTGGATTTTATTGAACTAATGTAAACCAAAATGATACAGTTTCGTGGTGGTGCAACTATGCATGGACCTAAACCACGAAGCCATGCAATCAAGTTGCAAAAGAAGGTCCGTCGTCTGGGACTGAAGATAGCCTTGTCTGCACGGACTGCTGAAGGGAAGGTACAGACGTGCACTTTGTGTTCATATAAGTCACTTTATTACAGTTGTGTTTTCCACCTTATTTCCTTATATATAAGGGCCAACTGATCCGTATTCCAGAAGCATGCTTGCAATCTCAGTTATCACATACAACTCAGAATGCATATTTTGCTATCTCCTTTATTTGATCTATTGGTAAAACTAGGGATTATAATGTTATTTCACATTATACTGGTGGAGTAATCATCTGAGGTGTTGGGTTTTATTGTCCCTTTACCTTTGTTCAGGAAGACATGGCATCATGCTTGCCTTCCTAAAAGGGCGACTGAAAATTTTATTCACAAAGAACTCACATCTTATTATGCAATGTATCCATTGCACTCAAAATTATTCATTCATTTTGGTACCCATAAAGGTTCATACTCCTGTTTTCCATCTTGGAGATGTTTGTTAGTCAAGTTTTCTGAACTCCAAGTATTGGGCAAGTTTTGGATGTCATGAGTCGTGACTGCATTTCTTAGCCTGTGATGTGAAATGCTGGGCACCGCTCAAGCAGACCCATTCATACAAATGATTGTTAAATACATGAGCATGCTTTTCTGCACCATACCAGTTCATCTATCCCTGTTTTGAATTGCCCAACGAAATTTTGATAAGTGAATATTTCGTGATTTTGTACATAGCTTCTGGTCTTTGAGGACTTGGAAGTTCCTAGCCACAAGACGAAGAACGTTGTGAGCTATATAAGCCAGATGGAGGACACAAAGAAAGTGCTACTGGTTGATGGAGGCGATATCGATAAAAAGCTAAAGCTGGCTACTCAAAATCTCCACTACGTGAATGTGCTTCCTTCAATTGTAAGTGACTGTCTAGCATTTTGTATATCTTTTTTTAAGACAAGACGCTGAGCAAAGTCTCTGCTTCGCCTCTACTTCCAAAGTTCCAAGAGGACATAAAACATATCATGAGAATTTTTTTTTTCTGTTTTCTTGCAGGGACTCAACGTCTACAGCATCCTCCAGCATGACACCCTCGTAATGACTCGCGATGCTGTGAATCGGATTGTTGAGCGAATGCATACCCCCATCAACCGCTAGCCCCTTTTACGGCAATATTAATCGGTACACTGTTTTTTTTATTCCTCAAAGCTTAAACCTGACCCACTCAACAATATCTCCAAGTCTCTTGTTCTCTATGGCTTTTCCTCCTATGATCTATCCTATAGAAACTGCTCATTTTGCATTCCAGAATGATAGATGCCAGCAGTGGTGGTGCTCATGAAAGCAATGCATTTCCTGGGATCACAATAAATCGATTTAGGGGGGATCCTGATCAGCTCTTCCCTTCATGTATCCATATACAATTCTGATTGGTAAATCAATTGAGAATCCAAATTTCGTATTGCATGTCGAAAATATTGTCCCAGATTTAGATTTTTTGAAGCTACATTACCTGGGTGGCAGTGGCTGAAGGTGGGTGGGGGTTGGGTGGCAGCCAGAGCACGAGATGGTGCAGCAGTTGGCGGCAGCGGGAAAATGTTCTGCCGTTACCAGCATGTCCGGTGCAGCAGAGAAGCTGGTGTCTATACATCGTGAAGCCTGGTGCGTTTGTACCATCTGATGTACAAATATTTGTTCAGACATTAGGTTGTCAACTTCCTTAAAAATCACAGTACCATTGTTGGAGGCCTGGATTTGGTGCCCTAGCAGCTACGGCCGCTAGACCAGAGTAATGAAAAATAAATGATTCAATGTTGAAAATGTGATCTGATTAGAAGCAAAAAGTCTACTTCAACCCACCCCCCCCCCCCCCCTAAAAATTTGACCACCTGAATATTCTAGCTGTTTAAATTACCCCTAGAGTGGTTTTGCGATGTACATGATGACGTGGGTTTTAACCACATGGAATGAAGGGTACAGTGAAATGGTGATAGAGTCATTTTAACTTAAACGGCTTGGGAATAATATACATTATTCCCGTAACAATATATATTATTACATTTAAGATAGAGTAAATTACACTAGCGGTCCTTAAACTTGTAACGAAGTTTCAATTAGATCTACGAACTTGCAAAACACATATCGAGATCTCTAAACTTGGTTTAATGTATCATTATGGTCTAAAGCCTGATTTGACCGTGGTCTTACCTATGTGGCATGTAGCATGCCACGTGGATAATGATATGGCTAAATTTTCTTTTTCCCTTTTTTTCTTCCCATCTTTTCTCTCCTTCCTCACCTCACTTGAAGAAAAATGCGGTGGAAGGGAGAGGAAGGAGGCAAAGTGGAGAAAAAAAAAGGATAAGAAGGGAGAAAAAATAAAAAAAATCTATGTCATCGTTCACTTAGCATGCCACGTAAGCAAGACAACGGTCAAACGAGACTTTGGACCGAGATGATACATTAAAACAAGTTTAGGGATCTCGATGCGTGTTTTGCAAGTTCGTGGACCTAAGTGAAAACTTCGTTACAAGTTTAAGTACTGCTAGTGTAATTTATTCTTTAAGATAAAAAAAACGTGGATTAGTAAACTCTGTAATATTAAAAAAAACTCCACAAACGGGTAGTGACTTCTGTGGAGAATTCAAGTAAATAAGTCAATATGTAAACAAATGGTGTGAACAAAGTAAAAAAAAAGAACAATGCTACAAGTACTAAATTTTTCTTACTAAATTTTTACTAACACTCATCTTAATAATTTGATTTTGGTATATGGAAGTTATAAAAATTCTAGATACACTCGTAGCATGATATATCAATGTTAATAAGAATTTAGTAAGAAAAAGTTACTACATTTAGCCTTTTCCTTAAAAAAACTGAACAAAAAAATTGTGCACATAATTAGATGGCGCAAACCAAAATAACATCGGTCCCATAATATAACAACCTAAGACCAGATGATACATTTCATAGATGTCCAGATTCGTTGTATTATGAAATATCCTATTCGATTTTAGATTGCTATATTATGGGATAGAGAGAGCAGTTCCTAACCCTATAAGTTACAACATAGCATCCTAACAAGACATTATGTTTACTAATAAAATCAAAGTATACCACCGCACTATCATATTAGTACGTTATTATATAGCCTTATGTCTCCAACAATATCTACGACATGTATCCACACATGCTTTTTTACGTGAACTACCAAAAATTTATATTATCTTAACTGCCTTAAATAAAATCATGTCTAGTGTGAGGCTGACATGTGGACCCAGGTGGCATTTAGGAATGAAATTTTGGGAGAGTGGCATTTGAGGACTAGCATTTCAAGAGGATGGCAAAAAGGTAAATTCTCCCCACTAAATAAACACATCCTACTCACCAAATTCATATTACTACCTGTCAATTTTTTAAATCATTTCTAGTCACTACATTCACTAAATAAACTCATTCTACCCATTAAATTCATATTACTACCTGTCAATTTTGTCATGAACCATCCAGTTTCAACTCCTCCCAAAACAAAACCCCCCACCTCCTAATTACGGGAGGCAACCGAAATTTCCAAAATTAACCCCCCCTCCCGCTTCCGCTTCCCCTCCCCCATTTCTACCCCACCCCCCGCGCGCGCGCGCGCACGTGCGGCCCACGCGCGGATGCGCACGTGCCACCACCTCCCCCCCTCCACCGCCACCGCCACCGCCTCCGCCGCCGCCATGGCCGACTCCGGCGAGCCCCCTCCCCCTCTCTGCCCCCTCTGCGGCCACCCCGCCGCCTCCTACACCTCCTCCTCGTCATCCTCGCCCTCGCCGTCCCAGCCGACGGCGAGGCCGCCGCTGAAGAGGAAGGCGCCCCCCGAGGCGCCGCCCGCGGTGGTGCGGGTGGAGATCGGCGACGAGGCCGCGGCGCTGCGCGAGGCCCTGGCGCGGCAGCACGGCGCGCTCGCGGACCTCCAGGCGGAGCTCGACGCGGAGCGCGGCGCGGCCGCGGGCGCCGCCAGCGAGGCCATGACCATGATCCTCAGGCTGCAGCGGGAGAAGGCCGAGGCGATGATGGAGGCGAGGCAGTTCAGGCGGTACGCCGAGGAGAAGATGTCGCACGACGCCGCCGAGCTCGCCGCGCTCGAGGACCTCCTCGCCAAGCGCGACGCCGCCCTCCGCGCGCTCCAGTCGTCGTCCTCCTCCCGCGGCGGTGGCGGTGGCCGCGGCGTCGGCGGCGGCAGCGGCCGCGCCACCCCGTCGTTCCCGGGCTCCTCGCCGCACCACTACCCGTCCACGCCGACGCCGGCCTCCGCCGCGGCGGCCGCGAACTACCCGCCGCTGCGGTGCTTCATCGACCACCCGCCGACGGCGTCCGAGGCGGACGCGCTCGACGCGCAGACCCCGCGCGAGCACCTCACCCGCCTCGCCCACCGCGTCCACATGCTCGAGCGGGGCGTCCACCCGATGGCGACCACCACCACCACCACCCCGATCATCCGCGTCGCGCCTGGCTCCGCCTTCCCGCGCCCCACGCGCGCCTACTCCGACGCCGACAGCCTCGAATTCTGCGACGGCGAGTACTTCCCCGACGACGTCGACTGCGGCGCCAGCGACCGCGTCTACACCGTCGACGCCATCCACGGCCGCCCACTGGCCGTCCCCGAGGGCTCGTGCACGCCGGGCGGGAGCTCATGCTGCGGCGGCGGCGGCGTGCCGTGGGCGGAGGACGAGGAGATGCGCCGCCTCAGCGCGCGCCTCCAGGCGCTGGAGGCCGACAGGGAGACCATGCGCCAGGCCATCGTCTCCATGGGCGCCGAGAAGGCGCAGGTCGTGCTGCTCAAGGAGATCGCGCAGCAGCTCTGCAAGGAGGCCACGCCGCCGCTGCCGCCGTCTGCGGTGACCGTCGGCCACCACCTCTACAAGGGCGCCGCCGCGCCGCCGGCCGTCACCGTCAAGATGCGGCCGCCGAGGCCGCCGGTGGTGATGCACAGGAGGGTGATCGACGCGCCGCCGGCTGCGAAGACGTCCTACATTGGTGCTGTGGCCAAGGTAATTAATGGATCAAGATTTCTTAGCCACATTGTTAACCATGTTAAATTAATTGAGGTTTGGGAGAAGCTAACTAACTATTGCATTGTGCCATTAGCCATAACAATGTTCTAAATGTTAAGAAAATTAGCACAGTAAGCAGCAATATTTTCCTGGATCAGGAAGTTCAGAAGTACAGATGATCAAGATTTCTATTCAATTTGTTGAGCATTTTAATTGATTGAAAGGTTGGAAAAAACAAGCTAACTATTGCATTATGCATTTAGCCATTACAATGTTCCACTGTACTATATATTTAGCAAATGAGCATGATAAGCAGAAACACTTTCCTGAATCAGAAGTTCAGAATAGTTTGTCAAAGAGAACGAGAACAAGAGTTGTTTTGGTTAAATTAGTCAGGTCATTCTTCAACACTAGCCTTACAATGCATGATTTGTTCTAATTTTCTATCGAGAGTACTGATCGTAAAACCTGATTTAACATTTGTATAGTTGTATCTGATCAGTAAATACTGATCATACGCAAGCTTCATTTTCTTCATGATCACTGTTGAATCTGATTATGTATCACCAATACCAAGTTCTCCATGATTGCACCTTCAGTTTGTGCCAAATGCCAATACTACTACTGCATCTGCATTCTGCATTCTGCATTGACACAACCTAATGTCCTAATCTGCTCTTGCTCTTTTCTATTTCCCTTCCAGTGGTTCACATCGATCGTTTCACGGTATAAGAAAACACCCCGCACCAAGTGAGTTCATCCCCATCATCTTATCTCCGTAAAATTCCTGCGTTCCAAAGGAGACCTACATTTCTATCGCGCATTCCTCCTTTTCATATATTTTTTTTCGCCTTTTGCAGGTACCCAATTGGTCAGTGTGGCAAC
Organism: Oryza sativa Japonica Group; assembly: GCF_034140825.1. Taxonomy (NCBI): domain Eukaryota; kingdom Viridiplantae; phylum Streptophyta; class Magnoliopsida; order Poales; family Poaceae; genus Oryza; species Oryza sativa. Next base: position 18,796,811 of record NC_089046.1, read on the forward strand.
AACGTCGGCTTGCTGCTGCTGCTCGACAAGGCTCCCAGGCCAGGGCACGGCCACCAGAAGATGCCCAAGAAAATTTAGAGGACACGCCATTGCATCCATCATCCATTCTACCGATGATTGCAGAGGCCTGCACAACTCAATTTTCTCTCCAGATGAGCTGCTCAGCTCTTTGAATATATATATATATATATATATATATACTATACATATGACAAGGTGGCTTTCGCATTGCTGTCGCTCACGCTTAATGTAGTAGTGATAAAATGGAAGCCATTTTGCTGTTTTTCTTTTTTTTTTTTTTGATGTGTCTCTAGTTCTCTGCCTCTCTCTCTCCATACATTTTCGTCGGTGCTGTTTACTCTTCATTTCTTCAGGTTGAGTGACTGTGCAGTACAGGGTAGGTAACACCAGCGAAGCATTTGTACATTGCGTTCATGAAATTTGAACCAAGAAGAAGCTAACATTTGGTATATTGATTGCACGATTTCACTATCAACACATTGCTGAATCAGTGATCTATATTATTGTCATTTGGGCAGCAAGTTGGACTACAGTTTCTGTTTTGCTCATCAACACAGGACAAGGGACAAATGGAGGCATGTGGATTCAAAGTTTTCATACTGTCATTGAAGCTCCGATGTTAACAACTGTTTCTAATTCTAATATATAGATGCCTCCAACAAGGTAGGTACATGGCTACCAAACCCCTAGTGTCTCTATGAGCAACATGACTCTAGAAGACAAGCTACAGGAACAATTGAATATGCATCTCATGGCGAAAATTCAGATATTCTTCTACAGTTATACCACGCTCACTCTATCATTGCCTCTGGCTTTGGAGGTGGTGGTGGAAAAGCCTCCTTCACTAGCTCCAAGAATTCCTCAACTCGTTCATCTTCATTGCATGCTTCTCCCCGCTCATCCTTCGAAAATCGTTTACCGCACTCTTCTATCATCTGCAGTGTTCAAAGGAACCAATATGTCAAATAGATTAGGGAGATCTACACCTAAAGAAAATATCAAGGCAACACAAGCAGGTAGACCCAGACCACGGTTACTCAACAAATTCCTTATTACAAAAGGTTACTCACATATGTAACATAGAACTATTCACTCAAATTCTCTGAACAGAAAATTCAGATTCGTTGATTGTGACACAAACCTAAACAGCTATTCCCATAATTGTCTCTGTGCGAGAAATTGTGGGATTTGCAAGGACATGCCACACCAGAGAGCGCAGTTTGTCTAAACTAATTTACATTGTTAATTATTGCAAGGAAAATCCAAAACTTACTTGATATTCATCTATGTATAGAAAACATAAAACATAGAAATTCAGCCTATCCGAACTAATCTCCATTTGTCAATTATTGCAAAGAAAATTCAAAAGTCCATTAAGATGCACGCATGTATAAAAGGCATAGTATAGAAATCCAGATCATAGAGCTTAATGGTGTGAATCAAGTGTTTGCCATAAGAAGATTGTTGAATAGAGCCAGCTTCTTGAATCACGCATTACTGCAAAGAGTCGGATTTATTTGCAGTCTTGGCCCCATATTTGGATAATTGCCCTGAGTATCCCCTCATTCTGCTGAGCTTTTCAAGAAACAGATACATAGCTCTTAATTTGTGCCATAGTTAACATCAGCTAGTAACTTAGAACTACCAAAAATTTAATACCAACAAGATAAACATGGTAATACCGCATAGGCATCAGCAGCCGAGGATGGTCTCCAATTGATTACATTTAGCTTGTCAGCATTTGTAAGCTTGAAGCTCTCACATCTTGTCACAAATTCGTTAATTGATTCCCTTGTCTGGTTGCAAGCAGGAGTTTTTAGAAGGTACTCATATACCTGGGTGTGATAGTGGTGACCATGAGACCAACACAGGCAAAAATAAACTTAAACAAGAAATTAGATTAGACAATATTGGGGTTGAGTGGTAGCAGAAAAAATTGTACTCACCTTACACTCTGATGCAGCAACAGCACCCAAACATCCCATGGGATCGGTTTTAGCACCTCTAGATCGTAAGAAGTCAAGCACTTCAAAGTTTGTTAGAAATCCTGCATTTGTTTTCTCTCTGCAGAAAAAGGAATGAACATCAGCCGTTGAGATTATGAAAACAAGACGACATCAGGCAAGTAGAACATGCTAAAGATCTGAAATCCAGCCTTTCATACTTGGTGTAATGGTTCTACGATATGCGCTAAGAATTACTAAATATTCAGAATCCTCTTGAAAATATATATTTTGATACCCACACAAAACAGGACAAGATTTAGAAGTATATTATTGCCCATTCAGCAACCAAAAAAATCCCCAATTTACCTTCAAGTATATTTCTGTTAGAACTAGTCAACCTAACAAATAAACCAGGAATATCGATGCATCCCACAGTACTAACTTCCTATTGAAGACACAATCCTCATCTAAAAAGCAGGAGCTCCATGCGAATAATTAGGGGGCACGAGTTGGCAAGAAACACTGACATCTTCATTGCTGCTGCAGAGTGCAGAGTGCAGACGCCGCGGGCGGCGGGTCGGCGGCGGGGAAGGAGGAAGTGGGCGCGGAGGGCCGCGGCGAGCTAGCAGCGGGAGCGAATCTCTTGCCTGCTTCCACGCCTCGCCAGCCTCGTCGCCCTCGCCGTCGCCGGCGGCCGCAATCTTAGGGTTGGACTGCGCCGCGCGGCACCGCGAGGAGGTGGGGGAAGGAGGAGGGATGGCTGGCCTCCCTAGCCACGGCCCACGGGCCGGGCCATCCTCAGATGCCATGGCCTAACAGCCCATTTGTTATCTCGAGAGAGCTATTCGGCGCCAGAAAAAAAGTCCACTTTGTGTCCCCTAACTACAGCCAAAACCGGGTACAAAACGTCCCAAAACTTATAAAATCGGTGTAAATCGAATCTTATTGGTAGCGGTTTTGGCTGACGTGGTAGCATTTTGACCTGGTCTTTTTAGGTGATGTGGCATTTACGTGGCATTCTAGTTGAAAAAACGATTTTGCTATATCTCACTCGAAAGATTTTTTCTTATCTCTCACTCGATTTTCTCACTCAAATTTACAGTGCATTTTCTTATAAGTTACAGTGTAACTTATAAAACTTACACCGTAACTTTTGTAAGTTGCACTGTAATTTTTGAATCTTCGCAGGTAAATTTTAAATTTTGTATTGGATTTGGTCTTTTTCTTGAGAATATGGTAATTTAGTGTCCATTATGGTGTTTCTTAATTGCTTTTTGCTTTTTATTATATCTATCGGATTTTAATCCAAAGATTAAAAATCTGTGTGATACGATCATAAAAATCTGTGTGATACGATCATAAAAATCTTTCGAAAGATGTATAGGTACTCCCTTGAAAAAATTTCAAGAATAAGCTCGTGAGCACCTGCGCCTGCTAGGCTCGATGGGCCTTCAAGGCCCAAGGAGGCAAGGAGGCATGTGTGTTTTTTTTTGTTCCTTATATTAATATTAATTGGTTTTGAAAGATATGAAGATAACTAAATTAGGTATGTGAGAGTTTTTGGTAGATTTGAATTATTTTTATAATTTTTTAAGTCAATTTTGAATGATTTTAAAATTTGAGTAGAAATTTGAAATAGATACTTTTTCAATAGAGATTTATTTGAATTTTTTTTAAAAAAAAAAAGAGTAAACTTTCAAATCAAATTTAGATCTTTCCTTTCAACTTTCGAAACTTCCAACTTGATTTTTAAAACTTTCAACTCAAAATTTTAAATACTCTATCCAATTTTTTTGAACTTTCAATTCAAATTATGAATACTTTAACTCAAATTTAAAAACTTTAAACTCAAACTTTGAACTTTCAACTCACATTTAAAATTATGATGTACAAATTTTCAACTTTCAAATCATACTTTGAAATTTTGACTAGATCTCATTTTTTATTTATTATTTTATTATAAAAACATGCTTAACTCTATTTGTAATTAGCTCTAATCGCTATTAGCAGTAAGCGCGTTGGAGAGGCAGGCCTGCTGCACGCGGTGCCCGCTACTTTCGTTCCTAGCGCAGCTGCGCACAGTAGGAGCCCCTTTGATAAGAATGGAATGGAGCATTTTGTGTTCTTGCAATTTGAATATTACAATAATTTATAGGGAAAGGCTACATTTTTTTTACGGAACTCTCACATACGCTTATGTGGCACAATGTGATGAAATCTCGATTTTCTATGCTTCGATTTTATAAAATCAAACGGATGATAGCCAAATTATTGGCTAGTTCAAATTTGTATGTACAAATCAAATAATTATGCTTCTTTAAGCCCAAAATTCAAGCTCCTATAAGCTCTTTTCACGCTTTCCCACAAAATGTCTCCCCCTTCGGCAATGTAGGAGCTGCTTTTTTACTTCTCGTGTTTTTTCTTTGGTTTTAAGCACCTAATTTTCTGTTAAATTTTGTCCATGTAAAACACATCCTCTCTTCAATGAAGCGGACTTTCTGCCATACCGTTAAGATAAACTCTTAACCCTGAGCACAGTTCCACAAGATAAAAGACCAGCTAACCTCATGACATGTGTGCCAACACGTAGAATATAAATACCATTACAGAGTTACAACTTGGAGGGGGGGGGGGGGGGGGGGTTTACAGAACAGTATCTCATACAGACATGCTGATAGCTTAAAGGGCTTAAATAATACAACTCATAATTATTTGGACAAAATTTCTACAATTCTTACAGCTTGCAACACGGTGTTGTCTGAAGTAGCTCAAAATGGTGTTTCCTCCAACCGAGCTATTTCCCTTTCTTTTTTTTTCTTTCATCTTTCTTAATCTACTTAATTTGAGTGGATCTATTCTGTAGCATATGATTCTTACAGATACATTAGTGTTGCACCTTATGCACATTGCCTGACAGGTGGACTCCAGAAGAAAAGCCCAAAGGTGCAAGATTAGTGCTTCCTGTTCTTCAGGTAAGTTTTTGACAGAATTCTCTTCCCAAACATGTTGTTTCGAAGAGCAGCAACATGTGGCCTAATGGCTCCGATCAGCACAGCGCGTACTGCAGCATCCTGCACAATAGCACAGTTGGAGTTAAAATGTGAAATTAATCTAATGTTCGTATGCTTGTCGCAGAACGGCAGCATTTTTTCTTACCTCACACTCCTTGAGCGCTGTTTGGATCACATAGTTCCCATATGGGTCGATCAAGATATGCAGTAACTTAGGGTCATTGATAAGCTCGTGAATGATTTTAACACGTTTAGGCCACGATGCTTCTTTTAAACATTTCTCTACCACATTGCTGCTACTTTTTTGCATCGACAGAGATCCGAAATGATCTTCCAGCTTGTCCAGTATTTCATCTGTCGCCCATGAAATGTGGAGATCAAGAATATACTGTACAACATAGTTCCTGAAAGGAAAATATTGCCCTAGGACTGTGAGTAGACAACAATCTCTTGAACTTCAGAAGGCAAAAGAGAATGTGCATACCCATACTGATGCTCTGACAGCTCAAGAGCCCTGGAAGTGATATTGTACAACAACTGGTTCTTCTGTTCCTTATTTGCATGAAGAATGCATTTTTGAATGATACAACAACCTTGACGATCCTGGGCTAGCTCAAAGTAATATTCCATGGCCACATTAAGAAGGAACTGCAATGGTTATACCAGTCCAAATTTGAGATAGACTATTTAAAATTATGAAAAAGGTGGACTCTATAACCATTATTGTCTTACTATATCGTTTTCCTGCTCTACAATGGCATTAGAATTATAATATATTCTATGCCAGTCCCTCTATAATATACATATTTCTCAGCATGACTGCTACAAACCATGACGATTGATAGTTTCAATCTATCCACATCATTATAACAAAACTAGCATTATACAGCTAATGTAGGCAAGAGTTTGCACAGCTGCCATACAAAGAATAATAATACGTTCAATTTAAAGCAAAGATATCTTACTGCTTTGTGCTCATGTGAGAATTTTTGCAAGCAGCGGAGTGCAACATGACAGCCATTTGCATCCATCATCAAAGTGATGGCACCAGAGCTCAGGGCACATACAACCATGGAAACTTCATCTGGCGAGTTTATTGTTTCTATCACCTTTTGCACTACACGTGTCCTGGATATGTGCAGAAAAATAGTTAATTGTGAGCAAAACAGTTAATATCAGAGTACCACATACATACCCATGCATGTCGCATGAAAATTTAATAAGCTGCCCTGGTCTTTTGGTTATTTCATAGACTATATGCATCTTCTGATCATGGTTGCACTCTTCAAGTAGCTTTTGTACCAAGTAGTTTCCAAATGGATCGACCACAAGTTCACCAATATGTTCAATGATTCCATCAAAGACCTTTTTAACATTCTCCGAAGTACCTTCTGTAAATATCCTCTGTAGGAAGCGGCAGCCATTCTGATCCTTTGCCAAGAGATGAATTTTCCCAACAACTTCATCTACTGAACTATAACTCATTTGAGGAATTTTCATGGCCAAACCATATTCAGATTCCACAGGTGACAGAGCCTGGGAGTTTAGCCTGTCAAAAAGCAAGAAATCGTTGCCCTGAATATTAAGATGTTGATTGTGTCCATGCTGGTTAATTCTCTGATTCATTTCAATGCGGCCATTAGGTTCAAAGACAGACTGAATATTTCTCGCTGAATTTATATCATCAGACTTCACCATCGTCTTTCCAGGAAAACATTTAATGTTGACCTTATCAAAAATCTGAGGCTGCAGGAAACCTTTGGATGAACGCCTGAACATATAACGATGCTTCAACTTTTCTGCTTGCTTCATCTGGCAATATTCGCAGATTTCGCGTGAACAATCAGGGTAAATTATACATGAGCAATTGTTCACAAATGTGGAATTCAGCTGGTTGTTTCCATGTGAAATAGCAGCACCATTCCAGTAAGTATCAGCACTGCTATGTGCTTGCTGACCAACCATTGGTGTCCTGAGATAAGGTGAAGCTGCAGGGATAGAAGAGTGAACACCATGTTGGTTGCTTCTAACCCAATGAACATCAGATCCAGCGACCTGTGGCATTTGCTGATAAGCATACTGGGATTGCAAAAGATAATGACTGTCAGCATCAAAATCTTGCCTCATGAAATTCGAGCCAGTCTGCTGATATGGTGCATTAGCCCGGAATTGCCCATCAATAAAATACTGTTTCTGTAAAGGTGAAGCTGATGATGGTAGATTATACGGGTCCCCAGAAACATAATCCGAGCCATGCAGCCCGGTGCACATCTGAACATTGTGTACACCGTACTTCGGCTTCATGTATTCAGCAACATTGGGATTCAGAGATGAAGGCCTGAAACCATCTTGAGCAAACTCCTGCTGATGAAATGAGTTCATTGTGGTCTCACCAGATGAAATCACATGACTTGCAGGATAATGTCCACCTAGGGGTGCAACACTGACAGGATTAGCAGGAGTGCCAACAGTAAAATCCCTGAATCCCAAGCTCATGTTCTTGAATGCCGATGCCAACGACGCCGGGTCATCTGGCAAACTGCCATTCTCAAAGGAGACACCAAGCTGGTTACTCCCCAGCTGCGACTGCGACTGCATTCTCGCGATCATTGGAGCCCATCCTGCCTCTGAAGAAGAATCACCTGCATAATGAGACCCCAACTCCACATGGTCCGCAAACATCGCATCAGTGATCTTGTCGGCATAGGCCCCAAGTCTGGGATCTTCTTGATTACCCGGCACTTCATCCATCTCAGTAGCAGGACAACAATCTGCAGAGCAGCAGAGGCAGGACACAGTCAATGCCAAATCTATCAGACAATGTAGGACAGAATCACCAATCCCACGGCACCGACGATTCCACACTACACGCAAATACCGCGAAATGACCAGCATCATCGATCAATCAAATGATCATCGAAGCGATTAAAAAACATTTACCAAATAGTAAAATTAGCATTTGTACGAGCAATTTTGGCATAACGACAACATCAGCAGGGCGTCCGTCTGAAGATCTTGGAATCAACACAGTTCTCCCGGCCAAATGGACGAAGAGAAAAAGATTTTTGATCCCATCAAAAAAGAAAACACAAAGCAATCCCAAATCCCAAGAAACCCAAGAAACGCACGCACTCATAACTAAATTCCGATAAGGGAACCACCAAAAAGAAACCCACGATTTCCCCCCATCGAAGCCACGATCGCGTCCCACGAGGATCAAACGAAATCCGTCACAAAACTGCGGGGGTAGTTGGTCGCCAAGAAAACCCACCCACGCACGCCAAGATCGCAAAAACCCCAAGAAAACCCCCCGCCCGATCACCCAACACCCCCCAAAACCCCCCATCTCAAATCAAGAACCGGGCCCCCCACCGAAACCCACCGCAAGAACACCGATCCTCGCAAGAACCAATCGACGAAATCCCCCCAAATCGACACACACAAACCCCCACCCAAAGAAAACGGCAGAGGAAAGATCACCTCCAACCCTCGCAGGGGGCGCGCGCATTCGCGCCCGGGGCGTCCCCGCGCGGTCCTGCGCGCTCCGGCGGGTTCGGGGAGCGGATCGCGGCGGAGAATTGGACGGGGAGGCGCCGATTTTGGGGGGACTTTGGAGGAGGAGGAGGAGGAGGAGCAAGGCTTGCAAGGGAAGCTGATGAAAATAGGAGAGAGAGAGAGAAGCAGGGGAGGAAGGGTGGAGTAGTATTTGTTTTGCTTCATGCCTTCTCCTTGTCAGGTGTTGATTTGACCGTTTTGCCCCTAGCCTTGGTGGCTTTGGTGGTGGGCAAATGTAGGGGCAGTTTGGGGAAATGTGTGAGGAGAGAGAGAGGGAGGGAGAGAGTGTGTGGCTTTTTTTTTGCCATGCAAGCATTTGTGTTTGGATGTGATGTGAGTTTTGTGGAAATTTTTTTTTGAGGGGGTTGTTTATGGGGGAGTTATTAGGGTTGTGGGGGTGTTTGTTACGTGGAGTTAATTTGCACTAAAAATTGTTTTGTTGTTCAATTGCGATGCTTTTATGAGATTTAATTGTGTGCTTCAAAAATTATCTTCTTTTTTTATCTAGAAGAAGTTTATTTATGTGTAATTTGTTTATTATATGGCAGTTTACTTCACTACTATTTTCAAACCTATCCGTTCTTTATCTTTGGTATTACAAAATTTTGATATGGTAACAAATTAAATATGTTCTTGTCATCTATACCTTAACAAAATTTGGAAGTTCCAAATTTCCTTGCACAGAAACATTATTAATCTTTGAAAATATTTTTAAACTAAACATAACAAGCGAATATTCTAACTATTGGTACTACCAAATGTTGGTAAGAATTATTTTGATAATAAAGTGAACAAACCCTATGGCTCTCTATTGTCCGAGCATTTAAAATGATCATAACTATACTTTTATACTTTTATATCTAGTACTCCTACATACTTTTATTACTTTTATTTTATCCCGAACATTTATAGCACATATACTACGAGCACTTTTGTATCTAGTAAGGACATTACAGTCATTTCTTCTTGCCGTTCACCTGGCAAAACTAGCTCCACCTAATTTCAGAACCTAGCTACCTAGCTACCTAGCTACTCTTTCCTGGAAATACAAAACATTATTAATTTGTTTATGTTTCTCTCTTTTTTTTGTATAGGAATTTGTTTATGTTTTGATGCAAATCTTTCATGGATGTTATGGCTAGCATTGGTTCGTCTCTGGGCATTAATTTTCTTTGGCTGCAGCACTATTCAAGGTCCAAAATTTTCATGGAAAGCTTCTTTATTTTAAATTAGGTCTTTGTTCCTTAAAAAAAAGTAGGTGCGCTACCAAATAAAAAGTGCTATTTGCGAAAGGAACTCATAATTTATTATATGGAACTGACCTCAAGCATGGAGTTCTGGATTTTGTGATGCCATGTGATATTCAGTATTGATCAATGTTCAATAATGTGCATATAGAATCCCATCATATATGGCTTGCGCAACATTTCATCAGGTACGGCGTGGTTCTTCTTCATTTCTTATTGTAAGGCCTTGTTTAGTTTCTAATTTTTTTTCTCAAAAACGTCACATCAAATCTTTGAACATATATATAGAGCATTAAATATGGATTAGAAAAAACTAATTCCACAGTTTGCATGGAAATCGCGAGACGAATCTTTTGAGCCTAATTAGTACATAATTAGCCATAAGTGCTATCGTAACCCACATGTACTAATGACGGATTAATTAGGCTTAATAAATTCGTCTCGCGGTTTCCAGGCGAGTTATGAAATTAGTTTTTTTCATTCGTGTTCGAAAACCTCTTCCGACATCCGGTCAAACGTCCGATGTGACACCCAAAAATTTTCTTTTCACAAACTAAGCCTGTGTTTAGTTCCCGAAAAAAGTTGGAAGTTTGGAGAAAGTTAAAAGTTTGGAAAAAAAAAGTTAGAAGTTTATGTGTGTAGAAAAGTTTTGGATGTGATGGAAAGTTGGAAGTCTGGGGTAGTTAGGGGTGAACTAAACACAGCCTAAACAAGCCCTAAATGTTGGTGGAGACTAGAGAATGCACAAAAATGACTTCAGATGAATTTCGAAGGCTTGAAAAGACATCCTACCATGTTTCCTAACGTACTCGTATGAATTTCGACAGGCTTGAAAAGACATACTACCCTGTTTCCTAATGTACTCGTATGACGTTGGTTAGTTCAATTTTAAACTAACCAATATCAAACAAAAAAATGGAGGGATTGTGTTCTTAGCAAAGAAATTATTTATGCATTCATTTAAGCTAAAGATGTTTGCGGATACTAGATGTTTTAATGTTTGGAACAAATCATTCTTCAACCATCTGTGCTGCTTTATTTCCTATGATCAAACAAACTAAGAAGAAGCTATAATCATATAAATTAACTATTTATTTGGATTACAACAGTTAGCTAGGCCCAACCTATTCAAAAACAAAAGTATAAAAATGTTAATTTTGAAATTAGCTTGCCTAACTACATGGATGCCCAATTTTAGTGTGACACACCCCTATGGTGCTAAAATTTGGGGTACACTCCATGGTGCCCTATGCACTTTTATGCTGACTTGTTGTTCTTTGACTGGTCCAATTCTCCAATAGTGTAATGTTGCCCATGCACTTTTCTCGACAGTACAATGTTGCCCATGCACAAATAAAAAGTTCAATAGTGCAATAGTGGGCCCCATGCCTCCAACCATGCATGAGAAACTTTTAAATGACCATTAGTCCATTAGGATTATAATAATAACACCACATGTGCAACATAATCAGACTATAGCTTGCTTTGGTTTATTACCTAATAAAATAAATTTTGGTCGGATAAAACAAACCAAACATTCCTTGACTTATCAAATGTCGGTGACACCGAAAACTCATCTCACTATTTTTTTTCGAGGGAAAATTATCTCTCATCCCCGCACAAAAAACGGAACGGTCCATTAGCACGTGATTAATTACTATTAGATATTTTTTAAAAAAATAGATTAATTTAATTTTTTAAGCAACTTTCGTATAGAAACTTTTTAAAAAATACACACCGTTTAGCAGTTTGAAAAGCGTGCGCGCGGAAAACGAGGGAGAGGGGTTGGGAAGAGGCTGTGTTCTTCTCTCATTTTTCCAACTCACATCCCTCGTTTTCCGCACGCACGTTTTTCAAACTGTTAAACGGTATGATTTATACAAAATCTTTCTATATGAAAGTTGTTTTAAAAAATCATATTAATCCTTTTTTAAAAAAATAGTTAATACTTAATTAATCATGCAATAAAACGAGCTTCGTTTTGCATGCCACCCCTCCTCCCGAACACAGCCTTGTAAAATAGTGGTGTATTATTGCACGTGTTCTATTGTTCTATGCTCCCATTTCCTAACTTCTAATCTCTTTCACGTGCACATTTTTTAAGCTGATAATTGGTGTATTTTTCTCAAAAAGAAATTATAGAAAAGTTACATTAGCAAATTATATTAATCCATATTTTAATTTTCTTTAGCTAACATAATTAATCGTATATGCTAAACTATCGCTCCATTTTACGTGCCGTAAATAAGGCGCTTAATCCAAATTGGGGAGTAAAAACTTCGGTGGTGTTTGGATCCAGAGACTAAACTTCAGTCCATGTCACGTTGGATGTTTGACACTAATTTAGAGTATTAAATATATACTACTTACAAAACTACTTGCATAAATTAGAGTTAATCGCGAGACAAAATTTTTAAGCATAATTAATCCATAATTAGCACATGTTTACTTAGTATCACATAGGCTAATTATGGATTAATTATGCTCAATAGATTAATCTCGTGAATTAGTTCAGAGTTATGGAATGGATTTTATTATTAGTCTAAGTTTAATATTTCTAATTAGTAAATAAACATCCGATGTGACACAGCCCATTCAGCACCCACCGAAACCTAAAACCACCTTGAAAACCAGGGGACAGTAGACAGGACAAAATGCTTTGCTTCTGGTCTTCTCTTCCGCAGCTTCCACGAAGCACAGCAGTAACTTCACCCTTTCCTAATATAGCAAGTTCCATTGATTAAGGCATCTCTAGCATAGAGAGCGAAGTACTCACAACATCCGAAAATGTAAAAAGAAATGTTGTCTCACAAAACGTATTGGAGAAAATTCATATCAGATAACTATCATAAACTTTACCTAACGTATCCGAGTTATATGCGGTCCTATCTTTGTTTTCGGGAAACTTCGCATCACAACTTATTATGTTGTTTACATGAAACCATACATATGGTGTTCTATATATGTATAATCGTGCTCTCTATCAAGTTGGCTCAAAATGGTTTATCCATTATAAATATTTGATATTTATGTTATTATTTGGTTAAACATTTAAAACTACCAACATTAATAGTTCCTTAATGATTAGTTTGAAAAGAAAAAAAAATTGGTATGTGCAGATTTGTTTTTGAAAGTTACAAACTTATTAGATTCTATACTCTTATTTTTATAAACATGGATGATCACAGTTTCAAAAGTTTGATTGAATCTTATCGTAAACATCAAATATTTATGAATGAAAACGTCAAATATCTCCTCTTACAACTTCCATGAAGCATACCAGTAACTTCACCCTTTCCCAATATAGCTCTGGCTGCTGCCAGAAAACACATTCCCTAGCTAGATATCCCGTTGTATACATGATCATGCCCTCCACAAAGTTGATCAGTTCAGAATAGTCTTAGCCCCCCCCCCCCCCCCCTAAAACCCTAATTATCCGCAAAATTAAACAGGGGTTTATTGCCATGTTTGTCCACATATATATCACAGTCACAAACTGCATCATTTGTGCAGAGCAGTGCCTGTTCATCAGATGTGATGAAAGGGACCACCACAGCCATGGACCATGTATCAATATATCATGGATTCATGGGATTGATTTTGCCGGATTAGGAATTGCTTGATGCACTCTCTTTCTGACTGTCTCCCTCTGAAACTGAAAGAAAACCTCCCTAAGGAAAAATTGAGAAAGCAACATCATGCAACAAAACCTTGGTTGCTTTCAGCTCCTAGAGAATTTTACTCAGTTTTAGTTTGTTTTGCCGTGTCGGTTAGGCCCCTTTTTGGACTTCCTAGCGTGTAGACTAGATATATAACTGCTGATCAGAGGGCTGATTAGGACAGGGTTTATTAATTATTGGCATAAAACTGAACTGCTAGTGACATAAGATTAGTTGCAAGATTTAGCCTTGTGTTGGTTGCAAGAACAAATTGATGTGCTGTGACTTGTGTGGCATGTGTCATCTGGCCCCCTTTTTTCCTCTAGTAGGTAATATTGGCTCAGTTTTTTTTTCTTCAACTCTAAACTTCAACTTCTTTGTTTTCTGTTAGCACGATTTTTCAAATTGTTAAATAATACATATTTGACAATAAATTTCTATAAAGAATTTGATTTAGAAAATCAAATGAATCCATTTTAAAAGTGTGTAATAATTAATACTCCATCTGTCATATTATAAGTCGTTTTACTTTTTTTCTTAGTCAAATTTTTTCAGGCTTGACCAAGATTATAGGAAAAATTAGCAACATTTACAACACCAAATTAGTTTTTATTAAATTAAACATTGAATATATTTTCATAATATGTTTGTTTTGTACTGAAAATATCAGTATATTTTTTATAAATTTGGTCAAACCGAAAAAAATAAAACGACTTATATAATATGAAATGTAGGGAGTACTTAATTAGTTATGTGTTAATGGGCTTTTGGGCTTTCTTGTTTCACATGCACTGCAAATCTTTCAGCCAAGTTGGAAGTCATACTAGTAGTTTGAAGGAGGAACAATAAACTAATTAAAACCATATCATTGTTTTTTTCCAAGGGTGTTCTTTGGATATTTAAAACCAAAGATGCTGCAATTAGGAGTCCGATCATCTTAAGTTAGCATGCAAGTTTTTATAAAGATATTTCTTATATTACTGCTCCTGCGTTTCCAAAAGCAAACAAACTTAAAACCCGGCTCAAATACATATATGTATTTTCAAAAGCGAACGAAGTTAAAAACCGACTCTCCCATGGATGACATACCAAAATACCGGCAAAAATATAAACATCTTCAATTTTTATAACAGTAGAGGTAGGATTTGTTTTTTTAATTATAAGAGGTTGACATATAAAATGTCTAGGAGCATGCCAACTCGCATTCTCTCGATAGATCAGTTCTCACCTTTCACCTACCTTAGCTTAATCAACCGTCCGATCCGACTGTCTTCTCTTGAAGTTGAAGTTATTGTTCTTGAATACACCCTTCATCCTAAAAATAAGTTCATTTGTGGGTTTCTGTGTCCAACATTCGACCGTCCGTCTTATTTAAAAATTTTATTTAAAAAATAAAAAAAATCACGTATAAAGTATTATTTATGTTATTATCATCTAATAACAATAAAAATATTAATTATAAAAGAATTTAAATAAGATGGTCGGTCAAATGTTAGACACAGACCCACAAATAAACTTATTTTTGGACGATGGTGTACTTGGATGGCTCTTGCTGTTTCAGTGGCACTCTCCTAGTCTGCTCTGCATCCATGCCTCTATTAACTACCTTGTCCAAAGAGCAAACGCAAGGCAATTAATCGAGTCGTAGTAAAGCAACTTCAATTTACAACCACCTTTGAGTAAAAATGATATTCTTTCGTCTTTATTTCATTTTAGAATAAAGGGATCATACGAAAAAAAGGGCATGTAGCCTAGTGGTTACAGTGACCTAAGTAGTACCTAAGATTCTGAGTTCAAATCTCCATAGAAATGAAATTCAGAGATTGGGTTATTTGTGGGCTAATTTCCCTATTAAGTTCACATGTTCTTTCTGATTCTGAATTTTTGTTTACACGTTTTCGATCTCCTAAGCAGCCTGTTTAATGGGAAAAAAGAAATAAAATACTTTTATGAAATATTTTTCTAAAGCAACGTTTCAACTTCATACTAGTTAATTCATTCGTTTATAGCTATATTAAAAATTAGATTATTCATCAATCCATCAATTTTAACTATCTGATTCTGAATTTTCGTTTACACGTTTTCCGATCTCCTAATCAGCCTGTTTAATGGGAAAAAATGAAATACTTTTATGAAATATTTTTCTAAAGCAATGTTTCAACTTCATATTGGTTAATTCATTCGTTTATAGCTATACTAGAAAAAATAACCGTGCGTTGCAACGGGTAAAGGCTATTTTAATATTATTATTATTATTGTTATATAGGTTAGTTAAGGTAAAATTCACTGTGTTAAATTCGCTTGGATATATATTTTGTTAGAAAATAATGAGCTGCAATTAGGAGTCTGATTGTTTCAAGTTAGCATGCGAGTTTTTCTTAAAGAGATTTCTTATAGATTCCTTCTATATTTCTAAAAAAGAATAAACTTAAAAACCGACTCAAATACGGATTTGTATTTCCAAAAGCGAACGAACTTAAAAACCGATTCATATACGGATGACATACCAAAATACCGACAAAAATATCTTCAATTTTTATAATAGTAGAGATTAAAAATTAGATTATTCATCAATCCATCAATTTTAGCTATCTTAAAATGGGCCAAAATCTCCCCTTTGTGTGTCAAGGTGAGCATGCAAGTCAGCAAGTACCATGTTCTGACACCATGACATTGAACACAAATCATTTGAAATACTGCATCTTCAGATTTCTTGAAAAATAGAGCTCACCAGGTTTCTCCACAGAATAAATGGTCTCTAGACTACACATGCTCAGTACTGATTAACTACCAGATGGAAAAAGAAGTTGCCACCAAATTCAGAAACAGAGTCGCCATTTCCCAGCATTTGGAAATCTAACCAAAATGCAGGTATCAATTTTGCAAAACCATTAGCCTGCAGAGAGGAAAACAATAAAAAAGAGTATCCTATAGATGAAAATCGTATCAGTGACAATTTCCTACTACTACATTCTTGGAACTATAACCAAAACTCATTAGCGATCGATCGATGTTCTTCAGGATTAAACAATCATCAGTGACACAGTAAGTTAGTAACAGTGAAGTAGCGCACGTTTGATTCAAGAAAATGATACAGAGACATTTTCCCCAAAATAATCTGACCAGTGACCACGAGCTGCAATAATTTAGGCAGGCTTTTCGCCGGCAAGGCCCTGGCAGCTCGGCGGCGGCGGCATTTGGGCCTCCCTGGAGGAGAGGAAAGCAAAGGTTGGGCTAGTAGGAACTGGCCTTCTCAAGGACCAGATCCATGCCAAGGCCCATGGTGTGGAGGTTTCTCCTCTGTCTTTGGAATAAGTTCACTTTAGACCCCTCAATTTGTCGTCGAGTCTGAGATTCATCCTCCACATCCCTCAACTCCCAAAGCCAGTGCGAATAAAGTTCCAAGATGGTTTGGAAGACGCTTTTGGTTGACATAACACCTACGTGGCTTTGACGTAGCACTTAAAATCAGAAAAAAAAGCCATGGGACCCACATGTCAGTGATAGACAACCTATCTTCCTCCTCCTCCTCTCTCTCCCCCCTCTCCTCTCTCTTCCCTATCTCTCTCCAGGCCGGGAATGGACGGCGGCCAACGGAGGCCGGAAGGTGGGTGGTGGGAGGCAGAGAGAGATGTGGCAGTTGCAATGGCTAGAAGGCCCATCGCCGTCGTCCACGGGGCTTTACGTGGGAGTCCAGCTGGATGGTGCAGCTCACAGTGGTTCACCTCACCAAGGTTGGTTTCGCCGTCCCCGCCATCAACCACCAGGGGCACGACTTCTCTGAGGGGCACCAGGACCATCGAATATCATCCCCATGCTCGAGGACCGCAAGGCCATGTTCACCTAATTCTGCACGGAGTACCCGTCATTGCTCTGTGCTTTCTCTATGAGGAATCCCTTGGTGGTGCCATCGCTCTGCTGCTGCACCTCCAAGACAAGGAGCAGTGGCAAGACAATGCCTTCTGTAGGGTTAGCCCCCGGTTCCTGCCCCCTAGCCACTCAAGCACTCACTGACATGTGCGTCCCATAGCTTTTTTTGAATTTAAGTGCCACGTCATCACCATGTAAGCATCACATCAGCTAAAAAACCGTCTTGGGTCGTTATTTGTACTGGTTTTAGGAGTTGAGGGATGTGTTACATCTGATATTGTGGTTCAGGGGCGAATGTCGAACTCGGCAAGAAATTGAGGGACCTAAAGTGAACTTATTCCACTGTCTTTTGCATGTCATGGCAGGGCTCTTGGATAGTTGGGCTTTGGAAGTTTTTCTTTCTTTGTTTGTTTATTGAGATTTGCTCTGGTCCAACAAAAGTACATTGAGGTACCGGCACCTCATGGTAACAAATCGTTTCTGATCGTTGGATCTAACAATGCCCATCCTGCTAAGTTAGATCCAACGATCGGAAACGATTTGGTACCGTGAGGTACCGGTACCTCGAGGTACTTTTTGCTAGACTTGAGCAAATCTCTTGTTTATTAGATGGTGAGAGGCTTTGAAAATTTTCCTTTTTCCTTTTGTTTTGCTGATGAGTATTTTTGAACGGTACTAATGGAAGCTTATTAATCTTATTCAAAGCTACCCAAGCAAGTGTCAAGAGTGTTTGTACAATGAACTTTGGTCCATTCCCCTCACACACCCACAAACACTATACCTCATGGCTCATGCAATGCAAGCTTTGCATCAAACCAGGGACAAACGGTTTAAAAAGCACCAAAGCAAATCAGGCGACATAAACAGTAGTCTTTTTCTGCAGGGGGGCATCCATGCAGCATGTGATCCCAGCCCTCCCTTGCCTCCCCAACCCTAACAACCACATGCAGCTAACCATCCCATGCTCCTGCAGCAAAACAGTGAGGAGAGTCTCCATTAAAATTGCCCTGAAAGGACCATGCATCAGCTGCCCCACTACCTCAGGCTCCCCCCACACTTCATCTCATTCTCTTTGTCCTGAGCTGAAAAATAAAAGCTTACACATTCATCGTATTCATATACTCCACCCGTTCTAAAATATAAGGATTTCTATGTTCTTTAGCAAATACTAAAGTTAAGTTTAAAGATTCCTTTTTATGCACTTTGGTTGCTAGTTTTTGAATTTTGAATTGCTTAGATTCCCTTTTCAAGCATCTGATTGGCTTTGGAATCAGGGGAATCAATGCAGGAATGCTTATATCGTGGTAATCCTAGAAATGCTTATATTTTGAAACAGGGGAAGTATATTTATTTATATTTTCTGCAGTGACAAGAAGAAGACAACATCTAATGCAGGAACAAATCAAAAGGGGTTGGTTAGTGGTACAGTGGAACAGCTAATCACCCTGTAATTAGGTGCTTGTTCTGGCCCTAAAAGTGGCCTCCAGGACATGGGCTTGCCCAGGGAGGGAATCTTTTGGGGCTTCTTTTAAAGTGGGGGGTATGTGTGTAGCTTGCTTGATGTGTTGATTGGGAAATCATGAGTGTCCCTCAGAGAAGTTCAAAGAGAGGTGTTGTGTGTGTGTGGGTGGAGAGTGAGAGGAAGGGAAGCATGGTGTCTGGAATGGAGGCTGATCCAAGATCATTGCTTGGTGCAAAATACTAGGGCATTGTTGTAAGTGCCATTAGTTCTTTTTTGTTTCCGAGTTTGTTATCGAGGATCTCGGACCAGGCTTCATTCCTCACACCGTGCTTCCCGTTGCGAGAAATGCGAATATTGTGTCTGTAGGAACTGCTTCTGTGTGAGGTAGAATGGTTTGTACGCGAATCGAAGTTTTTCGATGAGCGGTTGTATGTTTTTCTGCTTAAGGCTATGTTTTGTGCATCCTGGAATGTATTTTGTTTCCAAGTTCTTGTTAGCATGCAGGTATCTACTAATGTTATAAACATGGATATCTGTGTTAACTTTTTGAAAAAGTAAAATGCTAGCCAGGCTTTGATATTTTTTTTGACAGATTTTTTCCTGCACTTTTACATATATACTTGGTCTTCAGTCTTCACTCCAGGTCCAGCACATTGCATCAAAACTAGCAGGGGAGGGCCTCTTCATTTTTCTTTCCCCTTTCCACTTGAACTTAGCATGCCTTTTCATCTATGAACATTCTTACCCTAGTATTGCTCTGCTCCTTGTTGTATATATGGTGCAAACTGCAGTATTTTCAGGCTGGAGTACCAAGTTGCAGGTTGCAGCAGACACATTTTTTGCTGTCTGACATTGTTTGGCTTGTCACTAGCTAGTGTTGTCAGTTGTCAAACCCAGTGGTCATCCTGAGGTGCATATTTTTCAGAAGCTTGGAGTTCACAAATGCTTCAGATGTGGATCTGATCAGAGATTGCAAACAGAAGAAGAGTGTAGAGACAGAGTGTCTGCAATCTGATTAGAGTCCTCCAGATGTCTGCATACAGATTGTGAAGTTCCCAATTTGTAAGAAGGGGATGAGAAACTTAAGCAAGCTATGTATACTTATGTACTCCAGAATATATGTTTTGTTTTTACCATAAATAATTATCCAAATTGGTGAACTTCATCAGTTCGTTTAAAACATATGAAGGAGGGTAGAGCTGTAGAAGGTCCAGGTTTGTTCCTAACATTCTTTCGATATTTCCCTTTTGTTGAAGAGAAAACAATCAGTAAACGTAAGATTTCATTTTGTAACTCTAACTAAAAGTTAAAACATTTGGTACTTTTACTGAGGTATTACCCGTACAAAGTTAAGAGGAAACCAAGTCCATCCGAAAAGGATAAGTGTTGAATATTTTTTTTTCCAGTTACTAGCATCTTGGCTAGAGGGCCATACTACTATCAACCAGACATTGGATTAATACAAGAGCACTGTTCTATGATCACCTAATGACCTATCCTTAATTTTGCTCTGTCCTCCACACTTTTTTTCCAAAGATCCAACCACAGCTTACTCAGATGAAACATGGTTCCCTTATATGCGAATCTCGATTGAAACTTTATGCACTCCCATATGCCTTAGACAAAGGTTCAGTCGTCATTTAGCAATATATCTCTACTATTATAAAAATTGAAAATGTTTTTACCGGTATTTTGGTACGTCATCCGAATGTGAGTAGGTTTTTAAGTTCATTCGCTTTTAAGATCGTGTTTGAGTCGGATTTTAAATTCGTTTGCTTTTGGAAGTAAAAAAAAAAGTCGTACAAGGAATTTCTTTAAAAAAAAACTTGCATGCTAACTTGAGATGAAAGTCAGACTCCTAATTGTAGCTCATAATTTTCTAAAAAAATATCCAAGCGAATTCCCACAGTGAATTTCATCCTAGATAAACCGTATAACAATAATAAGATTAAATAGCTTTTATCCGTTACAACGCACAAGCATTTTTTTCTAGTATAAAAGAAATCCTACTTCGGTTAAAATGACCAACTTACCATAAAGGTAGGTTGGGTCGTGTGCATTCGTAGAGGTGAGTGTACATGTGTTTATACGTTTCAGCGTTTGTACCGTGTTTCAAAAAAAAAAGGCCTAACTTACCATTATCATTGGCTCACTAATCATATGCTCACCTCTTTGTTTCTTCTTCGTGATCTTTGCGCAATGACCACTGCACCCGGTAGACTAGCTAGCATGGCAGCAGCACTGCAGCAGCATCACAGTAAGCAGGTCCCCATCATTTGTTAAGCTTTCTTGATGGATGATTTTGCCAGAGGTTGGATAAGGGAGGGAAAGAGCAAAACATGTTTTGATGGTAAAATGGAGATGGCTTCAAAATGGAACTTGGTTAGGAGAATGGAGTGGGATGTCTGTAAAAGAGAGAAACAGACATGAACCCTTGTTAATACTAATCCTTAAACTCACGACCTCTTAATGATCATTCCTATCTTCATCAATGCATTCATCATGTCATCCTCACCTCACATATATACCTTATATTACTTATATCTAGTTACTTAGCACATATGTATATCCTCCTAAAAAGTATCTCTACAGATGTTAAGATGCCTTTACAGTTCCTAAAAGATGTATATAAATTTATCAGATATCTCTAAAACTGTCTAAAATGTCCGCAAGGCAAAATTGTTCTAGGCAACTTTTAAAATGCTGGTAAAGTATCTTTAGAACTGTAAACCCCCTAATTTTGAGGAGTTTCTCGAAAAAGTGTCTCAACATAAGGTGGTTTTTGTTGTAGTGATACACACTAAATTAAAATTATATATTTTATGTGCCAATCCTCCACAATAACATGAATCATTAACAATTACCATATATACATGCAAACCTAACACTGCTGTTCACCAATTAACCTAAAATAATCTAATTGTAACTGATAAAGGCTACTAATTTATTCCTAATTACCCCTTCATATTCCTCCTTATCTAGCAAATTTCTCGAGACAACATTGTCCCCAAATTGCGAGAATATTTTCCTAGGGCTTGTTTGGTTAACCCATTGGAGGAGATTAATTTCACACCTATTGAGGTGTGGAATTTTTCTTCAAATCCCCTTGGAGGAGGGATTAACTGAAACAAGGCATAGGTGGGACAAACCCAGCCCACCTATATCTTCACTCTATCGCATTTGGTTCCACAAAGTAAATACTACCTTAATAGACTATTATTGGTATAATAAAGTACCAATTTTCGACCAGAACGATGTATAAGGAAGCTAATATTTCGCAATAACAAAAAATTGATTGGAGTATATTTGGATAGCATGAAATAAAATATATCTTTTCCTAATATTCCATGAAAGATCCACATAATGCATGCCGTTTTAACTTTTTATGCTGTCCGCATAAAATCCAAAAAATACCATGCAACCACTAATAAAAAGACAAAAATTTCCCGATAAGCCGTCTATCAACCTCTCACGGAAAATTATGTTGGATCATTTATATTACAACACACCACTATGATAAGCCAACTAGTCCGCTGCTAGAAAAATGGTAGAGTTAAAACCTAATTATATCAATTGCACCAAAAGGAAAAAAAAAGGTGGTTTGAACTAGTGGTCTTATACTCAAGCATAGAGGTGAAACCAAAGCGAGGCTCCGCAGCTCTAAATAAAAATGATGTTTATTTGATAAGACAAATGGTCAATGTCATATCTACAAGTCAACGGCGTCAAACATTTAAAAATAGACCGAGGGAGCATATTATTTAAATTTGTTAAACTTTTTTCCTGAGGTTTCAGGATGAAAACCATCATGTTTTTAACTGAATCAAATTTGAGTCAGTTAAAAATGATTAGTCATCTTATTTGAATACAAGAAGTATGGTTGTGTGTGAAGTCATCGTCACATCAAAGAATGTACTAGCAAGTCTCCCTCTCTAGAACTCTACGAGGGGAAAAAAAGTCTGGTCTAGAACCCCACGAGTCAGAGCTATGTAAATGACCAAGAATTTTAGAATTGCACGACTTATTATCAAGGCATAGCTTGAAAACCAGACAAAGAGAAAAAAAAGAGCTGTACCCTCCTCAATTTCCCATTCCCTTTGGGTCATACGAGAAGTTTGGAAACACAAGCTAGAAACAAACAAAAAAAAAAGTCTTTCCTCTAGAACCCATGAGTTACGTGACTCAGAGATGACCAAGAAAATTTTCCAATTTAACAAGACATCAATAAAACCATAAAAAGAAATTCTTATCACTTGGTCATACGAGAAGATTGGAAACCTGGGATATAGAAAAACAAAAAGATAAAGTGACGTCATAACTAATCCTACTTTCCTTTCTCCGATCTCTTTCTTGCTGCCAAATACTAGTAGAAGAAAAATGAAACGAGAAAAGTTATGTCATAATTACCATTTCTCCTTTTTTCCATATCTTTTTCTTGCTGCCAAGTGCCAAATTACAGCAGTAGAAAAAACGAAAAAAAGGTAACGTCATAAATACCGACTTTCCCATTCCACATTCTCTTCGGCTGCTTTTGATAGAGCATTTATCGAACATTTTGCTAGGCTAATCAGCCATAGCCAAAATGAAACATGTAATTATTCCATAATTAATTAAGTAATAACTATTATAAATATATAAAAATAGATTTATTTGGTTTTTTTTAAAAAAACTTCCAAATAAAAATTTTTTGTACGAAACTTGTCGTTTGGAAGTAGCCGATCCGTGAACTTAATCTTCTTTCTCGTTGCTAAGGCAACTTTCGTTTAGATGACATAGAGAAGAAAAATGTCTTGTTTTTTGCACGCGTGTTTCCCGAATACGTATTTTATAGAAAAAATTCTACAGAAAAGTTGCAACAAAATCATATTATCCTTGTTCCCAAGTTTAAACTAAATAAAACTTAACCAATCTCATTTAACCTATCTTCTCATTTCCATTTTCTCTCAAAAAATACCCTAAATTACTACTAGCAGTAGAAAATATATATCGTCTCATTCTTCTTATTTCCATTTTTTTTTTCTCTCAAAAGATACCCTAAATTACTAGCAATAGAAAAAAACGAAACAGAAAAAGGTACACTGAATTACTCTCTCTGGGTTGACTTACCGTTTTAGACAAGGGCACGGTCTCCAAAAAAAACAACATTAACTATTATTTTCTATTATAATATGTATAAAAGTATTAATAATATATAATCTTATTAAAGTACTTTTAAAACCAATCTATACATATAGTAACCATATTTGAAAGAGAAATATTTTAAAAATAATTAATAATTAAAGATTTTAAAGTTTGACCTTACTCTTGTCCAAAACGAATCAGACTAGTGGGAGTACTAGCAGTAGAAAAAAACAAATCACAAATATGACGTCATAATTACCGGCTTTCCTTCCTTGCCCGGTTACCCCCCTCCAAATTCCCCGAGATCTCTTCCTTGCTGCAGCCGGAAATCCCCGAATCACCCCCCTCGTCACCACCACGACCAATTTCCCCCTCCCCCTTCCCTTCCCTCTCCGCATCAGCAACCCACCCCCACCCCTCGCCGCCGCCGCCGCCGCCGCAGTCGCGGCTCCCGCTCCCCAACCGAGGAATCCGCTGCCACCGCCGCCGCTGCGGGCGCCCGCGCGCGCGACGTCCCGCTGCCTACGACGTCGCCCACGGCTCCATGACTATGATGACTCCTCCCCCCATCGAGGTACGCGCTTCTCCTCTCCTCCCCCTCCACTCTCCTCTCCTCTCCCCCCCCCCCCCCCCACGCACTCGCGAGCGCGAGAGGCCCGATCTCCCGCGGCAGTGTTGGGTTGGCTCCGAGGAATCCGCGTGCCGCGACGGGTGTTGCGCGATCGGGGTGGGGTGGGGGCGGGCGACTTTGGGGCTAGGGTTTACGCGCGGTGGCCGGATCTGAGTGAGTGACATGACATCCCCCCTCTCTCACTACGCGCTCTCTCTCTCGCGCAGCAGCAGCAGCAGGAGGACGAGGAGATGCTCGTGCCGCACCAGGAGCTCCCCGCCGCCGCCGCTGTCGTCGCCGACGCCGTGCAGCCGATGGAAGGTGAGACTGACCGCGAGTTCACACAGTCCTCGCACGCGTGTGCTGTGTTTTATTAGGGTGGGTTGTGTGGGTTTAGGCGTTTTTGAGATTTTTATTTGCTGATCTAGTACGTGTGTGGTTGTTGTTGTTGTTGTTGTTGTTGTTTGTGCTGCTAGTTGTGGCGCAGACAGAGCCTGCCAACGCGGCAGAGAGCCAGCCGCCGGAGGACCCGCAGACGTCGCGGTTCACGTGGACGATCGAGAACTTCACCAGGATCAACGGGAAGAAGCACTACTCGGAGCCGTTTGTTGTTGGAGGATTCAAATGGTAACATATCTCGCGGTCGCGGTTCCTAGTGGAAATGCGGTTACCTTGGGACTTGCTTGAAGCGCGGAGGGTTTTGATATAGATGTTCTGCCTTTGCGTGTAGGCGTGTGCTGATTTTCCCTAAGGGGAACAATGTGGACCATTTCTCTATGTATTTGGATGTCGCGGACTCGGTGAATCTCCCTTATGGATGGAACCGGTATGCTCAGTTCAGCTTGGCTGTTGTGAACCAGATCCATCCGAAGTATACCATTCGGAAAGGTATTATTACCTTCTTTCATTTAATGTTGTATTTTCCATGTCGTAAGAATGCTACTAGTCAATGTATCATGGATCGAGGTGGAACATGCGGTGTTGTACTGATCATTTTTAAAGAATGGGACCCACAAGTCAGATGTAACTTTCACTGAGGTGATTGTCAGCAACTGTCAATGTTCTATTTCAATGGTCTGTGTGTATGTTTTTAAGATGCTATGTATTTACTGCTGGATGTAGTTTGTTGGCAGTGGTAATTAATGATGACGTGGCACATAACTAGTTTCTAAACATAACAAGTCAAAAGTTGACCTAGATGCATGAGATGTACCATAAGGCGAGATGCGGAAGTCTACTAGCAAAGACTTTTTGTTTATCATTTCACAATGACAACTAAGCTACAAATAACCATAAGGCATCCCCTTTTATTTTATTCCTGAGATAATTTAATTCTTTTACATCAGGATGCCTATATTGTTAACACATGTAACATGTGCGAGTATCATGACTTCCTTTTGGAGTTTAGTTGTACTTTTAATGGACAGTTTTTACTTCCTAGGTAAATATTTTTTTTGTATCTTTTTATTATTTACTTATTTGAATCTGATGTTTGCCATCTGTCTGTCTCTGTTGGTCTTGCACTTCTGGCAATTAATGGACCTAGCATCTCAACTATCGAGTGTGCTTGTTAGTTCCTGCAGTTGGGTGTTAGTCTATGGTTCAACGTTCATGGAGTTTATAATTATTAGTGTCAACTGTTAGTTGGACTGTTTATTGCTATGTTAATAGTGTTGCTGGTTTTGTTGTTTTTCTATACCGAACAATTCTTAGTAGGATTTTGGCTGAGTGAGACTTTGTTATGATGTTTACACATCATAATTTTATATGGATTTGAATATTTTCATATGTTTCATACATTTTGTTCCATTATGAGTAAATAACACCTGATAGTTTTGCCTTTAATTTTCTGTTCAGTTACTATTGTTTCTTCAGTTTGAGCTGTTAAGTCTTAATCATGTACTATTTAGGAGTGTTGAGAAGTTTTTGTATGGCACTAGAAAGTTACTTTAGCTGAAATGCCAATGCAATATGTGCACTCCTTGAACACCACTACTTCTCAAAAACTTAACTTATTTGCCATGTCTGTCAATGCTAGACTGTTAAACCCAAAATTCCTATCAGATATTTACCCATCTTACTCTATATCTCCTCCCTTCATCCTATATTGGTGCATTGCTATCTTATCTGCCTTTGGCTGTTGAGCAATTCCAGCATCTTCACCATTTCCTCCTCCAGTTGGCTAGAACACTATGAGGGACATGAACTTGATAGCCTGGGACGCCATTCCCACAAATCACCCCTGTTCCTTCTGTGTCAACTTCTTGTTTCTATATAAGCTCATCCTTTTAATTCCCTTCATCACAATGGCATGCGAGTTCCAATTTCCATGTTCCAACTTCTGTTTCCTCTCTCCTTTTCCATTACATTAGTTATTATAGGCCTGTGCGTTGCAACTGTATTTTTTTTATTCAGTATAGTGGAAGGATTTGGATAGGGTGGGCTGTTTGGTTTTTTATACCGTAGTTTTTTTTTTTTTTTTTTTGAGGAATCAGTCTTTAAGGGTGAACGGTTTTTATGGGAGGGAAGAGGTTTTAGGAGGAAGTGGGGGAGGGGGAAGGAGGACGACTCCCTCTTTTAAGTAGTAGAAATGTACATGAGGGGAAAATGGTCTCATGAAAGCCCCTTCGTGCGGTTGCACCCTAACTTACAAAAACTGATGAGTATTGGCCAACAGGTTTAGTTTTTTAAGAACAGTAGTGGAATAGAAGGGAGCATTCATTCTGCAAGATCATTGCAGAGATTTGAGAACTTCCTACTGATGACATGCTTCCTCAATGATAAAATGGATATTGAGAACTTCTAATTTTTTCTATACGTGGAAATAATGAAAGCCTTTTGTATTAGCAGCGATTGACTTGCACATGTTGCTTACATGTTTGGCAGATACTCAACATCAATTTAATGCACGTGAGAGTGACTGGGGTTTCACATCTTTTATGCCTTTGAGTGATCTGTATGACCCAAGTAGGGGCTACCTTGTTAATGACACCGTTGTTGTGGAAGCTGAGGTTGCTGTTCGCAGAATGGTTGATTACTGGACTTATGACTCGAAAAAGGAAACAGGATATGTTGGTCTAAAGAATCAAGGAGCTACCTGTTATATGAACTCTCTTCTACAAACACTGTACCATATACCATATTTCAGGAAGGTCTGAGATCATTACTTTTTCCTAGTCTACATGATTTGTTAAGTACCTGAACTTAAGACTAATTGAAATTTCATCTTAGGCTGTATATCATATGCCAACTACTGAGAATGACATGCCATCTGGGAGTATTCCTTTAGCCCTGCAGAGCCTTTTTTACAAGCTCCAATACAGCGACAATAGCGTAGCTACAAAGGAGTTGACCAAATCTTTTGGATGGGACACTTATGATTCTTTCATGCAGCATGATGTTCAAGAGCTTAACAGAGTTCTTTGTGAGAAACTTGAAGACAAAATGAAGGTGAATATTATAACAAACATTTTATTATATGTCTACGATTTGTTATTAACTTTGCGTTGACCCAGGAAACTGTTGTGGAAGGAACAATTGAACAATTATTTGAAGGCCACCACATAAACTATATCGAGTGCATTAATGTTGATTATAAATCTAACAGAAAAGAATCCTTTTATGGTAAGCTTTTTCACATTGAACATTCAGTATCATTTTTAATTTAGTGCTTACTCATGTTATAACATTGCAGATCTACAGCTTGATGTCAAAGGTTGTAGTGATGTTTATGCATCATTTGATAAATATGTCGAAGTGGAGCGTCTAGAGGGTGATAACAAATATCATGCAGAGCAGTATGGCTTACAGGTACTGACAAATCCTGCACTCCGAAGTTGAATATTTTGATGTAGTGAACTTCTTAGCAGGTTTTTTTGGGAGTACATGATACATGTGGAGTAAATTTAGGTTATTACCTCTTTTTTTTTTTGTTTAGTAAAATAATAACTCTGTAATGTTGGTGTGTACTTGCATACAGTTTATTCATTGAGGAGCGATTTCCTTTAATGTAGACATAAAATTAAAAGATGTTAATCATCTGATTTTCCAAGTTAATGAATGGCAATATAGCATACATGCCATGATTATATTTTCTTACCTTGATACTGCATTGGCACTTGATATTCTGTAATCTTTTCAGGATGCAAAGAAGGGAGTACTCTTCCTTGATTTCCCTCCTGTTTTGCAACTTCAACTGAAGCGTTTTGAATATGATTACATGCGAGATACAATGGTCAAGGTTGGAACTGTGGCACCCTTACCTTTAAATTCTGAAGTGTCTATATTTCCTTTACATCTGTCTGTAATTATATTGTTGTCTTGTTTCAAGTAGATTCCTCAAAATACTGTTATTTTCTTCTGCAATGATAAACATATTGCCATTTCAGGTTTAGCATTGACCTAGTTATTGTTTTTAGAGTGAAGTACATGGGCGGTCCCGAAACTTGTGCCAGTGTGTCATCTAGGTCCCCGAACTCCTAAAATGCATTTTTAGGTCCCTGAACTTGTCATGTGTGTCATATAGGTCCAAATGGGTTCTAACCTGCTCCATAGCGCTGACGTGGCAATGCCACGGTGACACCTACGTGTCAGTGGAATCCACATGGCAAGCATATATAAAAAATAAAATTGAAAACCATATTTTCTCCTCTTAGATAGACAGAAAAAAAGATAAAAATTCTAAGGTAGAGAGGAGAAAATATGTTTTTCTAATTATATTTTTTTCTATGTTACTGACACGTGGGTCCGACTAATACATAGGCGCTACCATGGCATGCCACATCAGCGCATGGAAGAGGTTGGAGCTTGTTTGGACCTATATGACACCCAAAACAAGTTCGAGGACCCGAAAATGCATTTTGAGAGTTTAGGGACCTAAATGACACACCAGCACAAGTTTAGGGACTGCTTGCGCACTTCACTCTTGTTTTTATGAAGGCATCAAACATGCTTTCATAGGTTTAATCATTTGACGCTGTGTTTTCTGAACTTCTCCCATAACATATAAGCTGGTAGCGATTTTTTTCCTACTGGCATTACTACTTACAAACTAACTAAAACAACATTGAAGAATTAGCAAAAAAAACTCAAAAAATTGAATGGGGGTTATATCGGACTGTCATCTGATGATAAGCTCTTGACAACAATGATCACATCCACTACTAGCTCCTTGAAATTATCAACTGTCATTTTCGCAGTGGTGCGCATGTTTCACATTTTTAGGTACTAACCAGTTTGGCACTAATAAGATCAAATCTTTATTTTGCAACCGAATCAAAACAAACTTCATGTTCTATCTTGGCTACAACTAAAACTGGTTTTCTGGGTGGGTTTTTCACAAATCAGGCAGTTCTCACCTTTTGGGAGAAAGCATGCTAGGGTGGTAAGGGATAAACACTTGTTACCACGTTTTGGCTTTGCTTTAGAACTATACTCATCAGTAAGCAGATAGTTATGACGGTTTTTTTTAGGTCAGTACCATATTTTCTTCACCTCGTTACTTTTTTGCTAGGAGCAGTCTATGTTTGAACACTTCTTTTTGCACTTTGAAGCAATTAAGTAATTAACGTGATATCTATCCTCTTATTTCTCATATAATAATTATGGAAAGTTCAGCAACAAATCGTTGATTGATTAACGTCCAATTCTGCAGATTAATGACCGGTATGAGTTCCCACTTCAACTTGATCTTGACAGAGATGATGGGAAATATCTTGCTCCTGATGCAGATAGAAGCATTAGAAACCTTTACACTCTTCACAGGTGTGATTTTATCTTTTTTTTAGTAAATTTTGTGATTTTATCTTTTTTTTTTTTGTAAATTTTATCAGTTATGTGAATACTTTTATATTAGTCACAGCAGTCATGAACAAAAAAAGTCATATACGAGGAATTCAAACCAATATAGCACTTGCATATAGCGCTTTGGTTTCTGAAATAATCGAGCCACCATGTTTTTTGCTGATTTGATATTTATTATTGCATATATCATGTATTAGGCAAGATCTTGAAAGGAGACTGTTTGATAATTTGTATTTGTGACTTGTGAGCACTGCCATATCATATAGATGAACCTGAAATGGAGAAAGCTATGCGAATTTGAAAAAATATATTCACTAGTACATTTGTTTCTATGACACGTCTCAGCTAAACGTCAACTGTATTTTCTTGGTGCTAATGTTGCTGTGCTTTTGCTCAGTGTTCTTGTTCATAGCGGAGGAGTACATGGCGGTCACTACTATGCTTTCATACGGCCTACGCTATCAGACCAGTGGTGTGTAAAAATTTATACCTCTTGTATTGTACCTCAATACTTTCTTTGAGTTAAAGATATTCTGGGTATATTTTGTTTTGGTCATGCTACCATTCACAGCCATTTGGTGGTAGAGTAACTAAATTAGCAGGGTCTAGGGCCTGGCATTCTTGTGCTCATAACATGTACTCCCTCTGCCCCAAAATATAGCAACTTCTAGATTTCAAAATTTGTTCCAGAATATAGCAACTTCTCCACCCACTTCCTCATCTCAACCAAATTACAAATCTCTCTCGTTTAATTTGTCCACCTACTTCCTTGTTTCAACCAAATCACAACCATCCCCCATTTAAGTCCACCTACTTGCTTAATCACTGTGCGGAACTCCAGAAATTCTTGTATTTTTGGGACAGAGGGAGTTGCTGGTTGTTGGCACTGAACTCACAACGTTTTCCTCATGGATGCCAGGCATGGAATTAAACTGGGATATAGTCTTTATACTACTTAAAAAGAACTATAGTTAAATTACGCCTGTTCACTACTACCCATCCTAGCTTCATCAATCATCCGAGTTCAGTATCTTCAATCTGTAATCCTCAATTGTATGTCTGCCAGCATATATTGCACGATAGAATTAAGTTTGCTAAGTAGCCTGCTTGCACATCGACAATTGACCATCTGCAGCACCAATCCATTGTCTTAGAGTTTCTGACCATAATGTGTCCTGTCTGATAGCTACCCCCTCCCTCGTCCCTAAAAGAGTGTCGAGGTTCCTAGCTATAAAGACACTCTTTTAGGGACAGAGGCAGTATATATCTAGGTAAACAATTCTGAACATGCCACAATTTATGTATTCGTTTGGCTGCATGCTGTCATTTCAGGTATAAATTTGATGATGAACGAGTAACAAAAGAAGATACCAAAAAAGCCCTTGAAGAGCAGTATGGGGGTGAAGAAGAGGTCGTTTTTACTATTAATAACTGTTCATTAAGTGCAATTCACTGATTTAGTGGTTGCAGCAATTTCCCTCATCTTGTATTTATGTCATCATCTTATTTGTTTCTCTTTTGGATGGAACAGTTGCCTCAAATAAACCCTGGTTTCAATAACACCCCATTTAAATTCACAAAGTATTCGAATGCCTACATGCTTGTCTATATTCGTGAGAGCGACAAGGATAAAATAATGTGTAATGTTGATGAAAAGGACATCGCTGAGCATTTGCGGGTAAGTATCATGCATATTCTCCTACCTTCCTATTCAGTATTTTATACATTTTTCAGGTGTTTTGAGGGAATTCAACTGTGCTCTTGCAGATAAGGTTGAAGAAAGAACAAGAAGAGAAGGAACACAAGAAGAAGGAAAAAGCTGAAGCTCATCTCTACACCATCATAAAGGTCTGGATAAGAACCTGTTTTAGTTTTAATGGTTTAAATCTCATTGTGAACTTTTTTTTATAATGGCTATGTGCAATGTCCCTAGGTTGCCCGAGATGAGGATTTGAAGGAACAGATTGGTAAGAATATATATTTTGATCTGGTGGACCATGAAAAGGTTCGCAGCTTCCGCATACAGAAGCAACTACCTTTTACTTCATTTAAGGTAACCATTCCTAAACACCTAGTTTTTCATAACAAGGATACGCTGTTAAGTTTCTGTGATATAGGCCTATAACTTATTTTAGGGTTTTGCACTGCTACCTTTTGTGTTCCTGAGCTCAAATTCAAGCCCCTCCAAAACCTAATTTTGTTCCTTTTGTTATCTAGACCAATACTGTAACTTCCTAAATTATTTATTATTTTATTATGCTTTCAAATATTTTTATCTCATTTATTATTGAATTAACTGTTCACAGGAGGAAGTCGCAAAGGAATGTGGGATCCCTGTGCAGTTTCAGCGCTTCTGGCTGTGGGCTAAGAGGCAAAATCATACATACCGACCGAATCGTCCACTGGGCCCTCATGAAGAATCACAATCAGTGAGTCATATATTGTTTCCTGAAGTTCAAAATTTTAGTCCTTTGAACTAATTTAAAGAGTTGGGAAATATTCTTTTGTTACTGTTGTAATCACCCTAGCAAACTTTTTTTAGTTCAGCAATGATTTTTTTTCTTGCTTCATATTTTTCTTTTCATTTTATGGTCGGAAATAACCTCCATATTTACTTGCTACCATTCTCTTGTATGTGTTATTCTGTTTGTGATTATATCTTATTACTTATATTGCATAGGTGGGGCAACTTAGGGAGGTATCTAACAAGGCGCACAATGCTGAGTTGAAGTTGTTTCTGGAAGTAGAGACTGGAGTGGTAGTAACATTCTACAATAGCTGTTTATTCTTTATATTTCTGTTTCACTATCAATTATCTTTCAAGATTTTAGAAATTTGACCATGTCTATTTATTATTGTATAGGATCTGCGGCCCATTCGTCCACCTGAGAAGAGCAAGGAGGATATACTACTTTTCTTTAAACTTTATAACCCTGAAAAGGAAGAACTTTGGTATATATTTTCATATCTATTTTGCAAGCATCCTTTAAAAAAAATTAGTACAATTTTAAAAAATTAGTACAAAGACTCACGTGGTGAAGTCATTTTGTTGTACAGTTTTGTTGGTAGGCTTTTTGTGAAGGCTACGGGAAAACCATCTGAAATCCTGACAAAATTGAATGAAATGGCTGGATTTGCTCCAAATGAAGAAATTGAGCTATATGAGGTGAGGGTCATATTCAGTTCTCGATGATTACGTGGTAATATCATTACATGCTACATAAAACCATCTTACTCTCAGAGCACAGTCGCATGATCTACTCATGTGCTCCTTTTGCTCTCATAGCTCCAGCCTCCAGTGGTTATAATTCAAGTTTCTTTTTATTGTGTTGTTAATATAGCATTACTCTGACTTGAAAGTGATGTAGTGATGCTTTTCCCATGATTAACACTCTGAGCTATTTGGCATTTTTATGCTGCAGGAAATTAAGTTTGAGCCAAATGTGATGTGCGAACACATTGACAAGAAACTAACTTTCCGTTCCAGTCAGGTTTGAAAGAAATCGTCACCTTTTTAGATGCAAACTTTTTTAGTTTTCTAGCTCAAGATTGTGATGGCTTCTCTAAATTGTCCCATGCTCCATTGTTCTTTCTAATGCTGCAGCTTGAAGATGGGGACATAATATGTTTCCAAAAGTCACCTGTGTCAGATGGGGAGACTCAAGTGCGGTATCCAGACGTTCCTTCATTTTTGGAGTATGTGCATAATAGACAGGTACACTCAGATACACATCAAGTGTAGCATTTTGAACTTGTTCTTATGTTTTATTAGCTTATGTGTCCTTTAGTTGTCATTTGATGCGCTGTTTTAGCCCTTTTTTTTTCTAGTCTCTCGTCTACTTATTTCGATGTATTCGGTGTTCATGGTAATCTCGTCACGAATTGCTATATATGGATTTGTTCTACTATTCTAGCTACATAGAACTGCTATGCTTTTTTCCGTTACTTTTTGTCACAAAAATACATGATTATATATGTGCATCTGTGCCTTTCTACATAAAACCCAATCTTGTTTACTTTTTCTGAGCTTTCTAGTAACTCTTCTTTTGTTTATATTATAGGTGGTGCACTTCCGGTCTTTGGAGAAACCAAAGGAGGATGATTTTTGTTTGGAATTGTGAGGGCTTGCAAATCACTATGTTTCTTATTTAAAAAATTAAACTATTATTTTGCAAAAAAGCTTACATATCAATATTTCTTGCTTTCACTTAGGTCGAAGCTTCATACTTATGATGATGTTGTTGAGAGAGTTGCACGCCAACTTGGCTTGGATGATCCATCAAAAATTCGCCTTACATCTCACAACTGTTATTCCCAGCAACCTAAACCACAGCCTATCAGATATCGTGGTGTAGAGCACCTATTGGATATGCTTGTTCATTACAATCAGGTATATTCTTCTTTATTTGCGACATAAGCACTACATGACCATTGGGCTTATATTTTATTTTCACGCCTGGCTTTTGCAGACTTCTGACATCTTGTATTACGAGGTTCTGGACATTCCACTGCCAGAATTGCAGTGTTTGAAAACTCTTAAAGTTGCATTCCACCATGCAACTAAAGATGAGGTTTGTCTGCCAACATTTTAGTACTTCTTACCTCTGTCTTTAGTTGCAAGTATATTTCTGATCCACAACATGCCAGGTTGTAATCCATAGCATAAGACTACCGAAAAACAGCACCATCAGTGATGTGATTACTGACCTAAAAACCAAGGTGATCACTTATCTGTTTTTCCGGTTTATCCATTCTCTTGCATCGTTTATCCTGAAAACTGATAACTTGGTGCTATCTATTGAGTTCTCTCTTATCTTGTTACTATAAGCTGTTTTATTTTTCATGAAGAGTGCCTACTATCCTGATCCAATCCTGATCTTTTAATGTCAACAGGTTGAACTGTCCAATCCTGATGCTGAACTCCGCTTGCTTGAAGTATTCTATCACAAGATTTATAAGGTCCTTGGATGTTCTGCTTTGCATTTTGATAGTCTTTATTTTCTGAAGACCGTTTGGAAATTAGTATTATATTTTCCTTACATTATTAACCCCTTGTTGTGTAAATAATTTATCTGTAGATATTTCCACCTCACGAGAAAATAGAGAACATAAATGATCAGTACTGGACACTACGTGCTGAGGAGGTTCGTTTGAACATCTTTTCTGACTGACGATATTGACATAATTCCATTTAGTTAGTATACTACTGTCATTATATTATTGATTTGCATAACATTTTTGCTACCAATTGAAACAGATACCAGAGGAAGAGAAGAACCTTGGCCCACATGATCGGTTGATTCATGTTTACCATTTCATGAAAGATCCTAATCAAAATCAGGTACTGCAATTTCCATATGATTACCTTGATAATTACTACTCTAATCTAGTGTAAAATATTGCGTTGGGAAAATTGCTACAGCCTACAGATACAGATGAGCTCTCATCCATTATCAGTTTTGACATTGCTTTTATGACTAACAGCAGATTCAGAATTTTGGAGATCCATTTTTGCTGGTTATCCGTGAAGGTGAAACTGCAGCAGAGATATTAGAACGAATTCAGAAAAAACTTCGAGTTCCTGATGAGGAATTCTCCAAGGTAACCTTCATTTTTATGTTTCCTAACTGTTCTTTTACTATATGTTCTCTCCTGCATGTTCTGTTAGATGGTAGTGGAGGTGGCATATATTTAATCTATCTGTTGCTCCAATGTTAAAAAAAAAAAGAAATCCTCCACAATATATGTAACACATATTCAAATGTCAAAATATGTGACCGCTTTCATATTCAAGTTCCTTAATTATGCTGGAATATTTTTAGTGAGCTGAAGGGTTAGTACTGGTGTACGATTCCCTGTCAACTGATGTGCCTGGGGTATTTCTTATTTTCTCACAATACAGAAATTTATTCTTATCAACAAACGCAAGAAAAAAAAAGAAATGTATTTCTTATTAGATCATAAATGAAAATCACGGGTAAAATCATAGAAGAGAAGATTTCCTAGGTTTGTATGCACTACCAATTCTTAGGAATACCACAAGAAGGCCTGCTACTTTGATATTTGGATCTAGGATATATTGGCAATTTAACTAAGGGACAAGGAATGTGAGAGAGAATAGTTCTAATTTGGTAGGCACTGAAATAAAATTATAAGACCACTTAAAATAACAGAAATTTGGTAACCCATTCTTGTCCAACTGTAGATGTTAGTACTTTAACTGCTGTCTTCCATCTGATCATCTTTTCTCTATAATTTTACGGCCAACATGGATCTCTCATGCCGGTAATGCTTATTTGAACAGTGGAAGCTTGCATTCATATCTATGAATCGGCCTGAATACCTCCAGGATGTCGACGTTGTATCTGCACGTTTTCAGGCAAGTTATAATTTTAACATGCTAGGAAGCTAGGCATGTCCATATGTGTACCTCCTTTTCTTGACCGCTGTTCATGCCATGATGTATCTTCTGATTCTGCAGAGGAGAGATGTTTATGGAGCTTGGGAACAATACCTTGGCTTGGAACATACTGACACAACACCAAAAAGGTCTTATACAGCCAATCAGGTAATCAGTGTTGGCTAATAATGGTTTTTGCGTACAATTCAAAACTGGCAAGAAATAATCTGAGTGTTTAAGATTTAAGAGTGTAAATATCTGTTTATTTTTATATCTAAGCACATGCAAACCCATTTTACGAATGTGAGCACACAATGTTCGTATTTCTATTCTAAACAATCTGCTGTCAATCCGGTTAACCTGATGCCGAACAAAATAAGCGTGCAGTTTGTTTAACTAAATGTCCAAGAGATTAATGGGCTGTTTGCTGCTTTGCTTCTAGTGAAGTGAGCAAATCAGCAGCCTCGCAGGTCTCTTGCCTTGCTATATTCAGATTACACTGAAAAATATATTTGCTAAACTGATTTGTAAAAGCTGATATGCACCACTGCTATACAAAACAAATGAAGATTATTTACACAGATATGATTTGCATGATCTTTGCAAATGAATAAGATTTGAAATGTAGAAAAATGTTACACCTGCTATGTTTTTCCAATTTCTAAAATGAAGGCTAACTGTCCAATTGGATGTGGGTTGTTGGTCTATACGTGCACGTACATACTCAATTCAGCATCCAATCTATATATCCTATATAGTTGGAACCAAAAATCTCTACATGCATTGAGCCACATCACCTAGAAAATATTTGCCATTGGATCTTTCATGCGTTTAATCTCAACCATCCTTCATGTATTCAGTTACATTTCTTTTATTTATTGATGGTCATTACTTCTATGCATTCATATAGATGACACTTATTTTCCTCCTGCCTTTATTTTCAAATGCAATATTTCTGCAGCTCAATGTAATATTTTTCTGCTCAATAGTTCATACTAAATCTGTATATCCAAAATTGTTCTACTATACCTGCAACAACATGTGGGGTATCATCTACTCCCTCTGTCCCAAAATATAAGACCTAGAACCGGATGGGACATTTCCTAGTACTACGAATCTGGACAGGTACTAGGAAATGTCCCATCCATTCCTAGGTTCTTTTATTTTGGGATGGAGGGAGTAGTTAGTTTGATGGATATCCCGTTCGATAGAATCACCACTGCACGTGACTACATGAGAATCTTGCCTATAGTCACGTGCAGTGTTGAAAAAAAAGTAAAGGGAGAAATGAGTATGTTTACTTTTTTCATTTTGTTTTGTAACAGTGTTGCATGTGCTTAGATTAAGAAAAAATTCGGGTGTAAACGTACTCATTTCTCCCTTTACTTTTTTTTTTCAAGAAATCATTACTGGTTATTTTGGGCTAATATTTTTGTTGCATTGAATGCAATGTGTGCATGTGTAAAAGTAAGCTGGGTTGATTAATGGTGTTTCGAAATTATCTGTATTATTATAGCAGTGTTTTCCATGTAATTGTTCTTTACTCTGGTTATTCAAACTATGCAGAATCGTCACACTTTTGAGAAGCCTGTGAAAATTTATAATTGAGAAGATTTATAGCTGGGCTTGAAGCCCTGAACAAAGGCCTCGTCTGGATAGCATGCCATGCCAAAGAGAGATCACAAAGTAAGACAACCTCAACAGAAGAAACATGGCAACAAAACATATGGCCATTACGCTGAGGCCTATATTGCTTCCCGCTGGTTGACGCCGTTGGTGCAGCTTACTCGTGATGTAGTGGGCGTCAGGGATTTTTTTTCAAGGCTTTCCATCTTGTTTCCGGGCAAAACAATTGTGTCGAGTGTGATGGCCCCGCTAGGATAAGGTAGATGTTGCTTTATTTGTGTAGAGCAAAGCTGGTACATAAGAAAAAGATTTTGGTAGGGGCATGTATACAGAATTATAGCCGTGACTGATTGCTTTATTTGCTTCTCCCGTTTCTGTTAGCCTTGGAGCAGTGGGAGAATCGTATAATGGGGTTTGGTGTTGGTTCCAATTTTCCATGTCTATTGATAAAATGTAAGAGAATAATTTGCCAGATAGTGCAGCTTTCAGTTCCTGTTAGCATAACCTTGTGTCGGTGCTGTTCTATTCGTTGTGATTTGACAACCCATGAAGATCAGTTTACAGTCTGTCATTTGCTTGTAAAATTACGTGGAACCCTTGTTTTAATCCAATATCTTTGCTTGTCATCGCTTGTGCAAACGGGAATAATTTCCATTATTGGTTCCATCCTCTGATGCATCGTTTGGCTTGCTCTTTACATGCTGTTCTAGAAAGTACTATAAGCTTGTTAACTGGGAAAACTAATATGATCTCCTTGGAGAAAGGATTGGATATGATCATGTGAGCGCAAGTAGTAGCTGGTCACTTTCGCAGAAAAATGTAAACTTGGGGAAGAATATGTGACCCAAAGTGCAATTTAGGAGCCAAAGAAGCAACAACCAGCCGAAGTTTTAGAAAGCCCAAGCGTTCAACAAAATAGGGATTAATATATGAGGAGGCTATCTACTCTTTCCGACCCACAGCAAAGTACAGTTTTGCACTGTTTATATTTAACGTTTAACCATTCATCTTATTTGAAAATTTTTTATAATTAGTATTCTTATTTTTTATTAGATGATAAAACATTAATAATACTTTATGTGTGACTATTTTTTTTATTTTTTATAAATGTTTTAAATAAGACGGACGGACAAACGTTGGACACGGATCCCCACAACTGTACTTATTTTAGGACAGAGATAGTATCTGTTTTGTTGAATAGGCATATGCTCATGCTCCTGTAGTACTTGTAGTACTCTGTTGATCCCAAAATATATTAATTAGGTTCAATACAATCAATCTTCGGGGGGGTGACTAGTTGGTGCATATGCGCCATTTACGGAACTCGCGCATGGTGATGTGGGTCCACTTTTTTCTTAGGCGTCTTTCTGTTCTGCATCGGAAAAAAAAATCTCCTTTTCTTTACGGGGAAAGATCCTCCCACGCGTGTTTTTTTTTCTTCTTTTTTTGTGTTGACTGAAAAAAAAATAACTCAGATTTGAAACTTTTTAAATCAACTTACATTCAAAAACTTTCAAGTCCAGATTTGAAAGTTTAAACTTATATTTGAAACTTTCAACTTCGATTTGAAAATTTTCAACTCAGATTTAAAAGCTTTAATCTCATATTTGAAAACTTTCAAGTCCAGATTTGAAACTTTAAATATAGATTTTTGAAAACCTTTAGCTCGGATTTGGAAATTTTCAAATCAAAATTTGAAACTTTCAACTCGACTTCGAAAACTTTTAACTCCGAATCAAAATTAAATCTTTAGTTGAAACTTTTCAAATCTGAGTTTATAGTTTTCAAATCTTTACTTGGAACTTTTCAAATCTGAGTGAAGTTTACAAAAATTGAGTCAAAAGTATTTGAAATTTGAGTTGAAAGTTTTAAATAATTTGATTTGAAAGTTTCAAATATTAAGGTTAAAGTTTTCAAATTTTGAGTTGAAAGTTTTACATTTTTTAGTGAATTCTAAATGAAAGTTTTACATTTTTTGGTGAACTATAATTTTTTTAGGAAGTTTTAGATTTTATTTGAAAGTTAAGAAAATTACGTATAGATTTTCAATTTTTTAAGTAAAGAAAGAAAAAAAATCCCACCAATAAAAAAAGAAATGTTATCTTAATTTAGTCTGTAATTATTGAAAACTACTTAATTAAACTAATCATGACCTTATCTAATCCCTTTGTAACCACACACGTATGGTTGGCCAGAGACGTGTATGCGGGCGTGGGCTAAAACACACGATCTTTGTTGCCGGTGTGTACGCACTAATTAGTAATCGCGCTATCTTCTAATACTAATATAAATCCAAATAGGAGATTGATTTGGAGCGTTGTGTGAGACGTTAAGATTAAGTGGTGGGGGGAGCTTTCTCGTTTTAGGGGAATTTCATGGGAAACCATTTCATGTGAAAATCATGTAAAATATGAATAGCACGACAACGACTACATGTAACACAAAACATGAGAACGTTGCTATCTTGGGATTAAATATCTATCACAAACATCCTACCAATAAATCGACCACAACAACTACGAAGGCGAACAGTAACGAAGGGTAATCTCGGGCTTCATCCCCCAGTCCACCCGTCAAAAATATATTTATACAATTATACCATTCTAAAAAGGGAATTTGTAAAAATCACCTCATAAGTTACTTGATTGACATTTCACGTCATAAGTTATTTTCTTGCACGTACCATTCCTACTCAATTTTGTTGTAAAAACTACCCAGTACGCACGTTTTTATAAGCACATTATCGCTGACGGATAAGCCAATCCTGTCCAAGTTAGTTGAGATAACAAAAATGTTTTATCTACTGAAAAACTACTACACACCCAAATGGAAACAGAAGCATCACAATCACATGAAACCTCAGCCTTCCATTATGACAGTGACCTGTCTGTCTCTGTCCAAAAGCTTCATACATGAGCAAAGGAACATCAAACTGAAAAAGTAAGAGCTTAATTATAGGACTCCTCCAGTCCCAGCCTTAGGGACTGACCGAGATAAACTCTATTTCTACATCCACTAATTTCATCATCTCCCCGTACTGACGCAGTTGCAAATTTTGCTTAATTTCTTTTGAAGGTTTCAGTTGGACAGAGCTGCAAGGAAGAGGAAAGGACATAATTTTGCCTGCATAGTATGCATGCCTGACAATATTATGATCTATTCCTCCTTTGACAAGGACTAAGGTACCCCCTAGTTACTACTAAAATCAGATCATTGCTGCTGCCTCCCACTGTCTCAAGCATGGTTTGTTAACCTCTGGACATGGAGGCTCTGATCGATCAGAAGTTGGTGTTCATCATCAGACCTTGATCTCTTCCTCGGCGGATTTCGGGCGGTCTGATTTCTTGCTGGACATTATACTGTTGAAGTTTTCTGATTTACAAAGAAGAATCTCAATCTGAGATAAGAAAAACAGACAGAG
This sequence comes from Oryza sativa Japonica Group, assembly GCF_034140825.1. NCBI lineage: Eukaryota > Viridiplantae > Streptophyta > Magnoliopsida > Poales > Poaceae > Oryza > Oryza sativa. The sequence continues at coordinate 18,838,562 of NC_089046.1, forward strand.
ATAAATTGTTAGTTGTCAATATGGATTCAGGTAGAAGTTAAGAAGAATGGTGAGTTCAGACAGAAAGGGAAAATGAACTGTTGACGCCAAGAAATCTTCATCTCACCTTGGCTTTACGGACAAGCCGCCCCTTCGATTCATCCTTGGTGCCAATGGTTGATGTCAGGATCTCTGAACAGGGAAGTTGGAAGAAGAGAATAAGTTTACCTCACTATTTTGATAAGTCGTACTGAATTTTTGTTTCAATAAGAAAGAAAGCTTGCGCATAGATTTGATTTTTGTAGACAAGTAGTAATTAGCAGAATAGAAAAGATGCTTACTCTTTTCAGTGGCCAGGCCATTGTTCTTGAGGATCTCAGCAACAGTCACCACCGTGCCAATTGCTGCAATAGAAGATACCTCAGAAAGATTCAGGTAAATATGAAATGACTTAGTAATTAAAAATAAGGATGTGCGAAAAATGCATATTACTTCAGATTTTATTATAGAGTGTCTGAATACATATATGCATCAGATGATTTGAAGGAAACTTAAGAACAAGTATTAAGTTTCTATGGATGCATTACCCATTCCCAGTGCAGAGAGCTCAACTTCGTCATAGTTCTGCATGTACCTCTGCATCCAGTATCCATATGGGTTTAGAGATGTCAGATAAATAATTTTCTAAACAAAAAGATGTGTTATGTGTACAAATTCAAAGAACTGATTAAACCTTAGAGATCATATATAGGTGCTCAATATTTTTCCCAGTTCTCAACAATAGGACACTGAAAATTGAAACTTTTTTAATGCAATTCATTCATAATTCTCCCAGTTCTCAATATTCTTGTTGAATTAAAGATTTTACATTAGGAACGGGGCCAGATAAATAACATAGCAAAGGCATGGCAATTTCGGAGCAAGATAGAACACCAAAACAGTCAATAAAACTCGGATAAAATAAAATTGGATACCCCCTATTTCCATTTCTCTCATAAAGAACATTTCCTTGTTTCCCATATGGCCATATAGGAGTATCATTTTGTCATTGCATTGGTAGAGGCGGCAAATTCATAAGAAGGTTTTTTGTTTTGATTTAAATTTGTTCGACTGCTTCCACAAAATTTCACTCACAGTTTCCAATCGATTCTTCCCTAACAAAAATAAAAATAAAATCGAAGCTGCAATCACAAAATATATATATACCTTGGCGAGGTTGACGTAGAAGTAGAGTGGCTTCTTGTTGGTGGAGACCTGGATCCGGTTCTTCTTCGCCGACGCCCCGGCCTCCGCCTCCTCCTCGTCGTGCTCTGCCTCCGCCATCTCCTCCCCGACCATCGCCACCTCCTTCTCCTCCGGCCCCTCCTCCTCCTCTGCCACCGCCCCCGCCCTCACCACCTCCTCCACCACCTGCTCCTCCTCCTCCCTCACCGCCTGCATCGTGTCGCTCTCGCTCGCCGCCTTCCTATCTGGATTGAGAGAGAGAGAGAGAGGGGAAGGATCGATCGGAGAGGAGAGGAGAGGGAGAGAGGCTGCGAGTGGAGGCCACGTACGGGCGGTGGTGTAGAAGTAGGGAGTTACGTGGTTGTCCGGAGGCAGCGGTGGTTATTTCGAGCGCGCTCTCCTCCATCGATCTCCTCCCTCCCCGCCGCGCGTCTCTCCGCATCGTAGGCGTCAACTTCTCGGGCCGGGTTTCATTACTCGTACGTATAGGGCGTGTTTGGTTGTCCGGACCACACCTGGCTTGCACCTAGCCAGTAGATTTGCGATTGTTTGGTTGCATGGGCTTGTCTCATAGCAAGATCCGGTGGATGAAAAAGGCCCGCGGAGCCAGGCTGAGCGGAAACGCTAGAATCGACCTTCGCTTGCACCCGCGCGTGCAGAACCCATGGATGGGGTCACCACCATCCCTCCTCTCCTCCTCCTCATTTGTTCCAAACCAGTGGAAAGCTAGGGTTCCGCCGACTCGCGACTGGAGGGCGCTGCTCGTCGCGCCGTCCTCGCCGGCGGGAGGGCCGGTCGTCCGTCAGCATCCTCTCTTCCGTTGGTCATCCTCCCTCTCTTTCGCTCGCCGCCATCGCTTTCTTCCACTGGTTCACTCTCTCCGTCAAGCCGTTTGGTCTCTGCTACGCCCCTCTCTTTCGTCGACTCTCTCCGTTGAGCTCTCTGGTAAGGGCTAGGTTGGGCATCTCCTTCCCTTTCTCAGCCGATTTGTTTGGATTAGACCGTGTCCCCTTCATAAATATGCTAGATCTACTAAAAGCTGATATCTTTCTTAGTTGATTTCGATGGAATGAAATGTCTAGTGGCTTGCTTTTTTGTTCTAAGATGGCCAATGATGACTAATGTTGCTGATTTGTGATGCTTATGAACAGATTTTTCCTACACATATTCCTATTTTCCTGTTGATTTGTGTTATGCCATTGTATCTTTGCCTACAAATACAAGTTACTGGTAAGGCAAGATACAATAGTGCGTTCTTTTAAATTGATACTGACAGATACACACTTGATTAATAGTGCTTATTAGTGATGCATAAGAACAGATATGCCTGCACTTGACCTTATTCGATAAAGTCAGGCCACCAAACATGCCCTTTCTAAGTTTCTGTCTTTCTGTGATCTTTCTCAGTATTTTATAGTTCAAATGATCTTATCAGAACTGAGGCCACCTCTACACTTGAATTGTGCAGAATTTATAAGAGTACATGAACAGATTTTTCTACACTTGTTCTTTTTTCTTGCTGTTAGGCTGGGAAAGATGGCCAATGATGATATATGCTGCTGTTGTGATGCATGTGAATAGATTTTTGCTCTACACTTGTTCTCATTTTCTCGCGGTTTCTTTTTTCCTACATTTCGTCTTATTTTCCTTTTCCTTATACCTTTTCTTTTGCTACATTTGATAGATACTGGTAAGAACAGATACCAATGATAGTAGCTAATTCACATTCTTCATATATCTGAGGCCATTGTTCTGCATTTATTTACCTGCTGGAAATGAGGCTCAATGATGTCAAATTTCTGCACATATTTGCTACATTTTCGAGTTATTGATGTCAGGCAAATACTATCAAGTTCCTTGTTCATCTTTTGATATCAACAGATGTACTCATTTTTTTTGGTAACCACACTTGATTTTGACATGATCAAGTTTTTATATGAAACCGATACACTCTGCACTTGCTCCTTTGGTAAAGATAATACTACTATTAAGTGTTGATGCTCTTGCGACCTGATCTCTGCAACTCAGATCCTGTACTGTTTCAAAGGTACAGGTTATCCTGTTTACTTTTACTATGTTTCAGGAAAATGTGATAATGGAAAAACTTGTGAGATCAAGTGTAGATATACTAAGGTTGATAAGTTTGAAGCAATCTGTACAAAAGCTTGCAAGCAGAACATGGTTGATGAGTTTGAAGCAATCTGTACAAAAGCTTGCAAGCAGAACATAGCTGAAACAGATGGTTTAGTTTTGTATGCGGTTACTAATTTGTTTATCAAATTGGTTACTTGTAAAAAACTTGCCATGAGCACGTATATTTGTATGTTTGTTTTGAATTGTCAAATGTACCAGTGTCGTCAATAAAATTATGTACATGATTTTTGCTAGAATAATCACTCTTGCGTGTTCATCCAGGCCATTTCGTTACATTTGTTAAAAAAAATGATCATCAGTGCTGCTCATTGGTTAGGAATGAGCTTAGGAATATTAGTAGGTGGGCACACACCCAGAGTAACATAATTTAATCTATAACCTCTACGACGAATTAAACTTATCACACATAAATAGATTAGGGACTTGGAAAAAAGATCTTGTTTCACAAACTTTATGGGGTAATCTCACCACCCACAATAATAGGTATTTACACACAAGATATCTATCCAACCAAACAACATCTTCTGTATGCTACCATTCCATCCGCCCCATGCTGCAACCAACCAAACAACATCTCATCATATCCAGGTTCATCTCATCCAAGCAACCAAACGTCTGCATGTGTATCCCCTAAACCAGGCTAAAACTTAGCCTGGATGAGGGAGATGAGCCAGACTAGAGGGATACGAGAACCAAACACACCCATAGTTGGCCAAACGGCCCTGACGGCCCGGCCTATGGTAAGGGGTTTTGGTCCGGTCCAAGCATGGCACGGTCCGGCTGGTGTCGGGTCCGTGCAGAATAAGTTCATTTGAGGTCCCTTAACTTTACACCGAATCCAATTTTCGTCCTTGAACTCCGAAACCAGACACAATTGGTCCCTGAACTGTCAAAACTAGTGCAAATGAGGCCACTCGGCGGTTTGGAAGGTGGTTTTGGCTGACGTGGCGTTTACGTGGCTGATTTGACTAGGTCTTCGTCCTACGTGGCATTGACGTGATAATTCTATCCCGGAAAAATAATAAAAACTGTGGACCCACATGTCAGTTACACAAAAAATAATAATTTAAAAATGGTGGGGCACACATGTCATCCTCACTCCTTTCTTCATCCCTCTCCCTTCTCTCTCTTCTTCCTCATCCTCACTATTCTCTTCTTCCCTCTCTCTCTCTCTCTTCTCAGGGAGCGCGGAGCGGACGGGCAGGTGGGCGGCGGAGCAGGCGAGCGAGGCGGGCTGTCCGAGCTCCGGCGGTGGCGGCTCGGCGTGCACCGTGACGGGGATCCCCAAGATGGTGGACAACGGTGCCAGCGACGAGAGTCTCGATCGTGGGAGAGGAGGCGCTGCGGTGGCCAGAGCCGGGGTGGTGGGCGCCGCAGCGGGGGCCGGGGTGGCGGGGGTGGTCGGTGTGGCGGCAGGCACGAGCGTCTTGTTGTAGGAGACCGGTGGCGTGGTGGTCGGCGCCGCTGTGGGGTCCTGCACCAACCGCATCCTCGCCCTCAGTACTGCCGCCACCGCCGTTGAACTCCATCTCCTTCTCGGGTGTGACGGCGATGGAGGGCGGCACCTTCTTGGCTCGCGTGGCGGCGATGGCGCTGGAGTGGTCGTCCTCATCGTCGGAGCCCGCGGTCGAGCGCGCTGACGAGGCTGCGAAGGACGACGACTAGTCGGAGAGGAAGGCTGCGGCGAGCCGCCTCGCCGAGGTCGCCGGCTGCTGTCAGTGTCCGAAGAAGAGAGAGGATAACGGGAAGAAGAGGAGGGCAATGAGGATGACATGTGGGGCCTATGTGGGTCCCACCATTTTTTTATTTTGTGTGTGAAACTGACATGTGGGTCCCACGAGTTTTATTATTTTTTTGGATCGAATTGTCACGTATGCGCCATGTCAGTTGAAGACCGAGTCAAATTAGCCACGTAGTCGCCACATCAGCCAAAACCGCTATCTAAACCGCCAAGGGACCTCATCTGCACCGGTTTTGATAGTTGAGGGACCCGTTGTATCTGGTTTTCTGGTTGAAGGATGAAAATCAGATTCTTTGACAAGTTAAGGGACCTCAGATGAACTTATTCCGGTCCGTGCTAGCCTAGCCTGACCTTTGGGTCATGTCTGGGCCTTTGCCTCGGCCCGACGGGCCGGCCCGACACATGAAGGCAAAACAGATGAGCGAGCCAAAATAGACTTATTCCAATCATATAAAGAACAACCCAAAGAGATGAGGGATGCAAAATAGGCTTATTCTAGCTGTATAAGTGGCGGCCCAAAGAAATGAGGGGGCAAAATGGACTTTTTCCAAGGAAGAGCACTGTGAGCTTTTGAGACTTCGGGCCGACCCGGCATGGCCTGAATCTTATTGGATTGTGCCTGGACCGTTGATGCAACAAGTGGGCGGGCTGTGCCGGCCCGACTGATCTCTTGCCCAGGCCCGATCATGCCTGGCCGGGCAGCCCGTTTGGCATCTATACTCGTATGTAGGGTTGGTGGTAATGGGCTCATCTTTTTTGGGTCTACTATACACAACTTAAGTTATGGCTCCTAGAATTGCAAGGACCCTGTGTAGAAGCACATGCCAGACTTTCTTAGAGAGGGGCTAACGATTTAGTACGACAGCTTCATTTTGCTAATCGCCCTCTTGATTCATATACAAAATTCCTAGGAATCGATTGGATCCAACTGCTTTTATTTTGTTGTTGGAATCCGTAAAGGAATAGTGCCTTCATTGAAACCTAGGTAGTTAAATTCAGTGTAGAGAAATCAAGATGCATATTACCTACTCCCTTCGTCCCAAAAAAAATCCCATTCCTAGCATATCAAGATGGAGATAGTGAAGAGTGAGAATGACTAAAATGCTCTTAATGGTTAAAAAAAATAATAAAAGTGATATGTAGGTAAATGCTGAGGGTAGGTAGAATGATATAAGTTGATTTTTTGTGGGACAAAATTTAAACTTTAGAAATTGAGTTTTTTTTTGGATGAAAGAGGTAAGTGGAAGTCACGTATCATCAAGATAGACGACTAGCTTGACATCTCGATGGATTGCATGGAGGAAGCAGAGCAACAAAGTTGATATGATCCCTTAGCACTCAAGGCGACGGTAAAAACATGGAAAAAAAAGAGATAAGAGGAGGGTGGGCAGTTTATTGTCTACTCCAAAAAGAGCAACTGTTAGACAAGCGGCCATTTTTTAATGCGAAGGTGGAATGGGATCTAGGCGGCCAAGCATCTGTTAGGAGTTTCATTTTCACAAACAGCCACAACTCTATAAGGACATCCACAATGTGAGCCACCTCTTGAGGACACTCGTAGGGAAACTCAGCTCGCAATGGTGGACACCTCTGGATGGGTTCCTCAAAATCTAAAGCAACTGGATGAAGGTACTCAACCCTACAATGGGTGTCCCAAAACAAAAACCCACAGTGGGTGTTTTCCTATCCTAACCCTCTCTTCTTCCCCCATTCTCTCTCCTCTTTTTTCTCCGCCTCTTTCTCCTCCTCTTCTTTTTCTTCACTCCCTCCACCGGGTTTCACTCCCTCCGCTCGGTGGCGTCGCCGTCCTCGATCCCCCTCCCTCTCCCTCTCTTTCCCGCGAGCGCCGACGCCACCTCCCTCCTCGCCCTCCCCAGCCGCCGCCGCTTTATCCTCTCTCTCTCGCCCTCTTGTTGCCGCCGCTCTCTCTCTCATTTTTTTGCCGCCGCCTCTCTTACTCGCCATCGCCGCCGGCGGCTGGAGGGGGCAAATCCGGCACCGTCATGGGCGGATCTGGCCCCCCTGCGGCCAGATCGGGCAGGAGACCGTGGCATGCCGGCGGTGGCGGGCGCGGTGTGGGCAGAAGAGGCCGAGGCGCAGGTGGAGTCGTCGCCGGGTCATTGTCGTCGTCTCCATCATGGAAGCCGAGCCCGTCGTTGGCTGGTGGCCACCGGCCGCCGCGGCGCGAGGAAGCCGTCTCCTCCTGTCGCCGGCTGGTGGCCGACGGCTACCGCGGCGGATTCTCGTCGTTGTCGCCTCTCTCTCCTTTCTCTCTCTCTCTCTCTCTATCTCTCATCGCCATGCCATCGGTGAGGGGCAAAAAGGGGAACACCAGGGGAGGAGGCAGGGGACGGGGCACCGGGTCGCCGCAATACGTAGCCTCGAGGGAGTATCTCCGGAAAAAGCGAGCTGAGGAGCTAGAGGCGCGTGTTCCCCGCGTGGGGGTCGCGCCTCTCTCCAGGGACACGCCGCGCGGACGGACGGCGGACGGCGTGAGCGGGGGACGACCCAGGGGCACCCATTGTGGATGGCCTAAGGTTCGATCAGGAGGAGGCATAATTATGACTCGTGTCCTGCCACCATGGGCCGATGGCCTGTATCCTCCTCTCCCTCCAATATAACATAAAAACAAAACCCTGCGTCGGGAACATGTGATGCCCCCTTGTACATTCCCACCAGTCTCCACATGTTAAGTCATTAGATTCATGCTTGACACCACCATAGTTCCATACCTGGAACTGGCGTTCTGGACAACATGGTCATTCCCTGTTAAAACTGATCACATCATTGAGTTCACAACTCTCGGAAACACATTTTTGAATAAGATGTTCTCATTGATCATTCCACATAGCATGACATCCATCTCCTCTTATCTAGGGATGCAAGCGGACCGACCTGCAAACCCGCTTATAGGTGTAATTAGTGGGTAACCCGCATATTAACTCACAGTTACTTACTAATTCGATCTATAAATGGGTTTATGTATTGATCCATTTGCATTTCTAGATATGGTAAGCTAGGCCACGATGTGAAAACTCATGAGTTACCAGTTAAATATATAAGTAGATTCACGGGTCGGCCCACATGCATCCCTACTCTTATCCCACTATTTGGATTCTTAAGATTTTTGCTTGTTGTACTTTACGTGCTCGCGATGGACGAATTAAGGCCGCGTTCGTCAGAAGTGATGTGGATAGCTTTTGGAGCGCAATCTGGTGTCGTCTGGTGTTTGAAAATCCAAAACCCCCAACAGGTCACCTTATCGCTTGGAATTTTCGGATTTTGTAAAAAAAATTTGAATTTGATCAAAGTTTATTCAAATACAATCAAAATTTATTATAATTTCTCGAAATCTCAAAATTTCGTAAATTTCAGTGCCACCGAAATTTTGGCCGAAATTCGAAAGCGCAGCCCGTCCCCCTACTGGTGTGAGGGAGCGGGACACGGACACGCTAATCCGATCCGGTGTCGTGCGGTATCTGGAGACGTACGTACGGGGTACGGATTGGTGTATTCTGTACTCCGAATACATCAGAAACGATTCGAATCTACTAGTACGGACGCGGTACGGATTCGTGTATTCCGTATTCGAATCTAGGAGTAGTACAGTAACTAGCACCACCACTACCACGCGTATAAATACAGGCCACGTACGCCCGTGTCTAAACCGCTTGCCGAAAAATCCCGCGAGACAAATCGAGGCGACGCGCGCGTTCGAGAGCTCGTTCCCGCGACATCGATGGCGTCGAGCAGCAGCAGCAGCAGCGACGATCTCGCCGCGAGCACCATCGACCTCGCGCTCGAGGAGAAGATCGCCGCCAACGCGCTCGGCGGCGGCAATGGCGGCGCGGAGGAGGAGGCGGCGGCGTGGGAGATCGACCTGTCGAAGCTGAGCATCCGCTCCGTCGTGGCGCAGGGGTACCACGGCACGCTGTTCCGGGCGGACTACGGCGGCCACGACGTCGCCGTGAAGGTGCTCGACTGGAGGGAGGACGGCTACTCGACGCCGGAGCAGATCGCCCACCTGCGCGCGTCGCTCGCCGACCTCGCCGCCGTCTGGCACTCGTTCGAGCACCCCAACGTGGCGCGCTTCTTCGGCGCGTCCATGGGCACCACCGACCTCAACATCCCGGCCGCCGCCTCCGCCGCCGGCGGCGGCGAGCAGCGCAACACCGGCGAGAAGCCGCCGGCGGACAGGGCGTGCTGCGTGGTGGTCGAGTTCCTCGGCGGCGGGACGCTCAAGAAGTACCTGATCGAACACTACCGGAGCAAGCTCCCCTACGGCGAGGTCGTCCGCCTCGCGCTGTCCATGGCGCGCGGCCTCAGCTTCCTCCACGCCAACAATATCGTCCACCGCGACGTCAAGACGGAGAACATGCTCTTCCTCGGCGGCGGCGGCGGCGGCGACCTCAAGATCGCCGACTTCGGCGTGGCCCGCGTGGAGGCGCGCGACCCGAGGGAGATGACCGGCGCGACGGGCACGGTGGGGTACATGGCGCCGGAGGTGCTCGTCGGGAAGCCGTACAACCGCAAGTGCGACGTGTACAGCTTCGGCATCTGCCTGTGGGAGACGTACTGCTGCGAGATGCCCTTCACGTTCGGGCTCAGCGTCGCGGAGGCGTCGGCGGCGGTGGCGCAGCGGGGGATGCGGCCGCCGATCCCGCCGTGCTGCCCGCCCGCCATGGCGCGCGTCATGGCGAGGTGCTGGGACGCCGACCCGGCGGCGCGGCCGGAGATGGAGGAGGTGGTGCGGATGCTGGAGGCGCTCGACACGAGCAATGGCGGCGGGATGGTGGCGCCGGGGAAGATGAAGAAGAAGAAGAAGACGACGAAGAAGAAGAAGAACGAGGAGGAGAAGATGCCAGGGTGCTTCTGCTTCTTCGGTCGCTCGTAGATTTGTTTTTCACCTGCATTGGCAGCCTTTTCTTTTTCAAGTCGTGTCTACTGACTACTACTAATAAGTTGTAAGTAATGAGCAGTTGTAATAAGTTGTACTTCTTGTCTTAGTTTATAGTGTTAGCTACTAGACGTCTGTTTCATGTTATTGTTATAAGCTATTTTAATTTTCTTTCTAACTAAATTTTAAGTTTAATCAAGTATATATAAATATATAATAATATTTTTAATACACCGTCTTGATGCCCAGCTTCTCCATAGTACCAACTTGTCGATATCAGCTCTCTTTTAAGCCCATCGTCCTTTGGATTTGATGGCCACCGATGCTCTTGAAAGAGAGTTGACATCGACATGTGGGTACTGCACAACACCCTTCCCTAACTCCTCTCACAACCCACGCATAACGCATCACACGGTCGATTGATTGTTCCTCCTAAAATCTAGGAAGCGTCCTGTTGTTTCATATCTATAATCTATATCATACATATGTAATGATCATGTAATGTTTGTACTCGTATAAAGTCTCTATAATCCACGCGTAACCTAGCCCTACCTATATCCAGTCGGATGAGGCGCGCCAAACGCCACATACGTGTGTCAGGAACGAAAGGAACATAGGAAGCGGAGTCATGGCTATCGCGTCGTGCAGATGCCGCAAGGGAAAAAAATGGAGTAACGATGAGAAAAATTACCAATTTTTTAAGTAGTGACGATATAAAGCTAGGTCGATCTTGGCCGTTCCATGGTATAAAAATTAATTGGATTCCACCTATATAAAATTCAAATAAGCCAAAACCTTTAATATTGATGGTGGAGTACTTTGCAATTCAAATTTGTGATTAAAGCCTTAGATTTAGGGGCTGTTTGGAGGGGATTAAAAATTTTTAGTTCTTGTCACATCGGATATTTGAACACTAATTAGAAATATTAAGTGTAGACTAATTCGCGAGACGAATCTATTGAGCACAATTAATTCATGATTAGCCTATGTGATGCTACAACAAATATGTGCTTATTATGGATTAATTAGGCTTAAAAATATGTCACACGAATTAGCTCTTATTTATATAATTAGTTTTGTAAATAGTCTATATTTTATACTCTAAATTAATGTCCAAACATCTGATGTGTCAGGAACTAAAGTTTAGTCCCTGGATCTAAACACCACCTTAGTGTCCCCATAAAGGATTTGGAATAAGTTCACTTTGACCCCCTTAACTAGTGGTCGAATCTGTTTCGTATCCCTCAATACTTGATATTTCGACACCCCAATTATTAAAACCGGTGCAATTTGACTCTCTCGGTGGCTTTGGAGGGTAGTTTCACTGACGGCATATGTGGTGGTGTTGACCTAGCATTAGAGATGACAATGGGGACCCACGACCTGACACCCGACGGGTTTTTACTATATTAGGAGCTAATCATGTTATAATTCTTATACCCATGGGTCTGCTGACGGGCGAAAACTTTTACCCATTAGGTACGTGGGTATGGATCCGTTCTTTACCCACCCGTACCCATCAATCCGTGGGTGAAAAAAACCCATAGATTGAGCCTAAAACTATGAGAAATATAAGTCCTGACGACTACTAAATCATAGTATAAAACTCCTTTTCACATCTTAAGCGTTGTTCTAGTCTAGTTATATGAAATTATTATTTGATTTTTTTATGATGTAATTATGTAATGTGGTTGTATAATTTTTTACTCGTCTTTAAACACTAATGTTAATAGCATTGTTGCTAGATAAAATATTGATGGTTACAGTTTTAATATGGCTAATTAGAATACAAAAGAAATGCTACAAGTCAATTGTATGGGTATGGGTACCCGTTACCCGCACAGGTGTTTGTATGGGGATGATTTTGTACCCGCGACGGGTGTGGGTATTTAAGTAGGAATATTTAGTCATCGCGGGTGTTGTTATGGGGCAAGGGAACCCGATGGGTATGCACCCGTTGCCATCTCTACCTGGCATTCATTTCACGTGGCATTAACGTGGGATCTACATGTAAAGTTCCCATTCATCTGTCCCATTTCCTTTGCTTCCTCTGCTCCCGCACGCCAAGAGCATCGCTGTCCGTCCCTCGCGCGCCCGCTCACGCTCTCTCGTCCACGACCCCCCCTGGGGCCCGCGACCACACCTCTGCCATGGAGGCGGCGGCTGCCACCGCCACCACCTTCTCCCATCTGCGTGTTCCTTACCGGCGGCCTGCTCTTACCCGGAGGTCGGAGATGGACAAGCTAAACAGGGTGTTCAAACACGGTAGGCATGCGACATGAAGTTGTGGCCAAGCTTTACTTGTCTGCCGCCTGCTGAGTCCGTGGTCTGCCACCGTGCCAGTCCACCGTCACCGTGGGGTTCGACGTGCTAAGCGGGCTGCTCGCCTGCCAGCCAAACAGGCCGCTCACCACGGTGGACGTGCTCTGGTGCGCGCGGTTCACGGAAGCTGACATGCCGCCCACCCGTACCCCTATTCCAAACCCACTAGCAACATTGCTGGCCGGCCCTCCAACAGCCGCCTCCCACGCCGCTGCCATCGCCGGCCATGGCTGCTATTCCTCTTCCTCGTCTTCACACCACCTCCACCCTCCCTTCCCTAGTCCGGCTCGCCACCACCACCCTCCCCCGGTCTGGCTCACCACCGGTGTCCTCCCTAGGTCCGGTCATCGCTCGAGAGGGGGAGGGGCGTCGAAGGTGTTTCGCAACGCGGTTGACGAGGAGGTGTGTCGGAGGTGTCTCGCGACATGGTTGGTGGCGGTTGGTGGGGAGGGGCGTCAGCAGAGTCTATCTGGAGTAGGTTGGCCGAGAGGGGCGCCGGCGGCGTTGCGCGCGAAGGTGGGGCGTCAGTTTCGATGGCGGCGCACGCTGAGGTTGGCATGAGAGGGAAGGTGCAGCTATGACGGGAAAGGGAAGGAGCGGAACGACGACGCTTAGGGTTATGCGACGGGTGGCGTTGCGTGCGAGAGGAAGAGGAGAGGAGTCGTGCGTGGCAGCATTGGGTAGGGGTGGGCGCGGAATCAACGACGCCGTTCGAGGTAGGGTTCCAGCTGTTGGGATACGCGTAGGCTACGATAGCATAAATCAAAATTTTCTATCATGTAAACCAGGAACCATGCAAGTATTAGATCATAGATCGTTACCACTCGACGCGCTGTGCAGCGGAAGAAGACGCTGAGAAGCGAAGGAACTCTCGTGAAGCAGCGCGCGTCGATGTAGGGGAAGTAGTAGATCGCACCGGCTCGACCTTCTCTTCCTCGTGCGTTCTCCTCGTCGTACTCCCACGCCAATCAGCATCGCAAACCAGTGGCGCCTCTACCGGTATCCACACGTACAGGGACGGAACGCCACACGCAGATGTGCTAGCACCCGCGTGCGACTAGGGTTTTGCTCGGGGAGGGAAGTGACGGCTAGGGTTTCTCACGTGATGCAATGCCTCCGCCGGTCACACCCCTCATGAATATATAGGATCCATCACTCGGGCCTCCAAGGCCCGTAGGACTCCTATTCAGATCTCTATCCGAATTAAGCTCATATTGGATCTCCATCCAATCCCCTTTATTCCGGCCCATTAAGCGTGCGACCCTGTAGGTTCATATATACTCGGCTGTAACCCGAAAACTCCTTTTCGGTCCACGCGTCAACAGCAGTCCCTAGCAGAATGTATTGACCCACCGGGCATACATAAAGATCATATCGGCTGAACCTCTAGTGTATACTTGTATGAACCCCTTTGCCTCACGATATCAATTAAGCTTAAGGCTAGATATGTGCCATCTTCTAATAGCTCAATCATTCACTGAACCTGTTGATAGATTATATAACTTGTGATTGACTCCTCAATCACCTTTGGCATGGCCATGCACTTCCATAATCTACAACATCGAGGGGCCTAGAGATATCTCTCCATAGGAGGGGTAAATCCCATCTTGATTATTTATATCACACTACATGTTTCATAGCATATCTGAAAACTACTTTTATAGCTACCCATTTACGGAGTAGCGTTTAATAGTCCTTAAGTAAGCTACTACACATGTTGAGAACCATGATAATCTCAGGTCTAAGGATTCAACACCAACACTAAATGAGATCACTGATGACACATGTCCTTAATAATATGGCTCTTGTAGTGTCTCATGTTGGGTCTATCCAACAACATGTTCACCAACATGTGTCCACATTATTAATTTGGTATCTCTATACCATGATCCATGAGACATGATCATCAATTAGTACATGTGCTGATAATATAAACAAACATATTTGTTCCACATATGATATTTGATCAGGGATCCTTTAGAAATAGTAACAAACAACATAAAGAGTCTCATGAAAGAATCACATATTCATTAAACAATAAGGAGTTATCTATTTCAAGGAACAATATCGGATAAATATGTAAACATAGTATGTGATACAATCATCTCTATGATTGCTTCTAGGGCATATCACTAACACCAACAACAACGCCACCTGGATCCCCCGCCTCCTGCCAGTCGCCGGCTCGCCGCTGCTCTGTCCCTTGCCCGCATGCCGCTGTCGCCGCTTGGTGCCGCCACTACCACGCCGGCCTAGGTGAAGAGAAATGGGGAGAGAGAGGGAGGGGGAAAGAAGGGAAGGAGAGATGATGATGTGGGCCTAGGGGTGTAAGTGGCTAACCCACGAAACCCACTTATAGGCTAAAATAAGCAGCGAGCCCGATTAGTTTGACCTATAAGTGGGTTCGCGGCTGACCCACTTACACCCCTATGTGGGCCCCACATGTCAGTGGGTCTCACAATATTTTTTTTTATGAATGACAAATTGGCCCCACATATTTTTTAATTCTATAATGCCGCGTAAGCGTCACCTCAACACCATGTAGAATGAAGACTAGGTTAAGACCGCGACATCAGCGAAACCGTCCTCCAAAACCGTCGAGAGAGTCAAATTACACCGGTTTTAAGAATTTGGGGGGGGGGGAGGGGGCAAGATATTTGGTATTATGGTTCAAGGATGTATGAATGAGATTCGGCCACTAGTTAAGGGAGTCCAGGTGAACTTATTCCAAGGATTTTTTATCTCAACAGTTGGGCCAGCTTGTATTCAATTTTTAGCGAGAATTGGTTCAAACCACCACCGGGCCAGTCCGTGCCGATTAGTACTCTGCGCAAGGGAAGATCTGGGCCCACAAATTGAAGATTCGGTGGGCCTAACTGCTCCGGCCCACTTATCATGGGCCGATTTAATTGATGAGAACACGTCGAGCGCCCAACGGCCCAAGACGCGACGCGACGCGACGCCGTGGCCTCGCCGGCGGCGTCAGCTCGTCGGTGTCGCCGCCGCTTGCTGTTGGCCGGCAATGGCGCGGAGGCGCCCCAAGAGCACGCGCGTACGGGCTTCCTCACCGCGGGTGGTGCCTGGCTCGTCCCATCCGTCGCACCTCCCCCCTGGTGTTCACAGTTCTCACCGCTGCCACAGTTCTCGCCGTCGCCGGCAGGCACACCAAAGGCCGTAGCGCGGGCACGGCGGCCGGCCACCGTGCAGGTGATCTTCGCTCTCCCTAGCTTGAATCGAAAAATTTGGGGAGCATACCACTCACGGACCGCCCCCAATCACCTTCTCACTGTAGGTCGCGATACAGTTTCCCATCCGATTGGGGATGGGGTGCTGTGTGTGTAATTTAGTTGATTTCATATGTGAATCGACCAAATGACATCACCACTGGAGTGCGGATTTTGTGCCGGATTCCTGCGTTTCAGTGCCATATGGGAGCACGAGCATGAGCATGGGACTCCGGATGTGCATCCGAGAAATTGCACACAAGACACAGATGCATATGCAGTGTTGATTACTGCTTCTGCTTGCGTGTTCAGGTGGTTGGTAGATCAGACAACACTACTTCGAATATGGTTTTTCATCCTTTCTAGGGCTGCAATATTGTAGTACTAATTGTCTTGCAAAGCATTGTGTATGTATGCAATCAGCGATTGTACCACCTTTCTTGCTTTTTGTTTTTTCTTAAAAATGGTTATGCTTTACATGGACAGACAGTGAGTTGCTTGGCTCCTTTGCCTCTCGGGGTTGCGGAGGCATTTATGAATTGGGCACAATATTACTTATTCAGGGGAAGGGGGGAACAAACGATTCATACAAATCCTCTTTTGACAGTATGGGATTTCTCGCTCAAATCTAGAAGAACAAGAACAACAAGGAGAAAAATAGAATATGGATATTTATGTTCTTTTATCTGCAACTTCCTGGCATTTTTCATGTGTATTTTGAAGCCTGAACAAGTGTGCTTCACACTTCACAAATAGGTGCTTCCTCTTGATATGTTCCCGTTTGATTTGTTATGTCAATATATGACGGATTCTCTTCTAACTATTTCCATGCATAGATCAGGTGAGTACACAAAGTGCGTAGAACTAGCTGCTGTTCTCTGCAATTTGACCATTGGAGTTTCACTCTAGTAGTATGTATACTAGGTAAGCTTATGCTAATGGTGCAATAATGAACATTCTGTATATAAAAAACTTACAACCTTGTCATGGTCCCAAATTATCTTCTGTTCCAAGATCTTATATTGCTCAATTTTCCCTATGATCTTAACTCAAGTCAGCAAGAAATACATTAAGCATGAGCTGGGGTGCTGCTGTCATGGAGCTTGTGACTGGAGCCAATGCATGGAGTGAAAACTTTACCTGTGTTACTTTAGTTGTTTCATCTGCATTCTCTGATGGATAAGGTCAGTTGGGAATTCTTCAAACTTCAAGCGTTTGGTTCTAGGAGTTCTAACAACAACCTAGAAATGGAGGAAAGAGGTAAAACTTTGTTCACAAACTGAAGGGTTCTCCTTTTGCTGCCAAAACTATTGGGCATTTGATGAGAAGGAATCTAGACACTACGCATTGGAGCAATATATTGAATAGTGGACTGTGGAAGTGGGATATAATGGAAATATTTACAAGATGACTAACGCAGGAGAAAAAGAAAGCATCCAAAGAAAATTGAACCCATTGTAGCCAATCAAGAACAGAGATCGTAAGAGATTCTTTCATCCCTTGGTGAGGTATTATCTCTTGGTGGACTTATTGTATGTTCAGATAATGCTGATCTTGGTAAATTGGTCCTTGGTTACTCCGATTTGTTGGATATTAGATTTATCTTCTACGGGATCTTGTTCTAATTATCATCTTATTAGAATCCATCCATGTTAGCAGTATTACTTTGCAAGATTAAAGAGCTCTTTATATTTTTCTGAATGTGATGGTACATCATATGTTGCTTCTTGATGTTACTAATTTATTTGGAGGCTTCATGGTTGACCTATTGGATCAATTTTGTCGTGGTGTTAGTACAATGGTATCAATATTATTCTGTTGTTCGATCCAATTGGCTCAAAACAATGAGCTGGTATGAACCCACAGTTTTAGACTGCAATATCAGAAGGTACATCAGCCATGATTGAGATGGAATATGACTCCACAGTATTTTATTCTTTGGCCATCGTGTAGTTATTGGTGGTACAATGATTTACAATGGTATCTATGTGTTGTTTTTGTGTGTGTGTGTGTTTGTTGTTTATTTTCAGAAGGAGCCTTTATTGCTGTTTTTTTTCTCTCTTCCTTGCTCCTTATTCACCTGTAAGAATTGGGAGCGGCAGATTGAAGGCAAAGCGCAAGTGCTTTGCTTTTTCTTGGAGTGTTTCTCAGGTAATTGGAGGTTATATTCATCATTTTACCAGTTGAGCCTGTAATCCGTAAAACCAACACTGTTATTGTGTTTGTTTGTTTTTGTTTTTGTTTTTGTTTTTTTTTTTGCGGGGGGCTGTTATTGTGTGTTACCATATGTTTTACTGAACAAATGTTTGCTTCTAACATCAAATGGCTACAATTCTGTCAGCATCTATGGGTTCAGGTTAATTATAAGCTGCCATCTATCCCTATTGGTGATCTGTATTATGTACTGTCTTTCGCCCTCTAAAAGTGTTTTCTTGAAACAATTTGCTGATGTTGCGATTGAGACTCTATGCAACTACAAGTTGTTCCTGTTTTTTTCTGGATCTGGCTGAGTTTGAATATTGAATTGCGTGGAATGTGTTTCATTGAAATGTAATTCAGCAAAACTTTCAAGAGCATTATGTTATTACTTAGAACACATATATAAAATTTTTATTCACCAATTATTTTTCGTTTACAAATACGCCGTTTCGCTTATTCCCCGAATAAGTGAATCGATGGGGCTGGTAGTCTCTGTGGTTTGCACTCCATATGTCTCCGTGACATTTTTCTCTTCCTTTTGCTTTTGTGAAGACATAATAAAAAATTTTCTTGCTCTTGCAGGAATATGTGTGAGTTAAGCTTTCAGTGAGGGTGCACCCAACATTTTAAGGAATTTTTTTTATAACTTCTACCATTCCACATTCCCAGTTTTATCCCTGTTCTTCACACCAGTCTATGCAAATGAGATTCACTAAAATGAGCTGGGGAGCTGCTGCCCGAGGGATCCAGACAGCCACAGGGTTTGTTACAAGCGTCAATACATGGGCTGAATTCTTCAATTGTCTGAGCTCAGCCATTTCATCTGCATGCTCTTGGATCAACATTCATCAGAAACCACAGAACGATTTTGTAAAGGAAGAAATCCAGCATCTGCAAAGCGATTTATGGCAGCTACAGACAACTCTGCCAAAAATGCGCAACCTTGTTGAGATACTTGAGTGGCAAATCTATAAAAAACCAGCTGCAGAACTCCTCCCACATATCAAGGATGCATTGCTAGATGCTGAAGACATCATTGATGAATTTAATTACTATGAGCTCAAGGCAAAGATAGAGGGGAGAATAGAGGAATGCCTAACATCGTCTGGATGCCAGGAATTCTATATGAGTGTCATTCGAGGAAGCTTTAACAGAGTGAAAGAAATCCAAGAGAAGCTAGACCATCTACATCGTCAGTCTATGGACTTGGGCTTGCATTGTGCAGCACAAAGATTTGACAAAATTGTTAGGCCAGAAACAAGTTCTTTTCTTAACAGTCAGATTTTTGGACGGCAAGAAGAAGAGAAAATGGTGTTGGAGTTGTTAGGAGTACAATTACAAGCTAATGCTGGCTACAAACGCAAGCGAAGCAGTAGAGTGGAGGTCTTGCCAATTGTTGGACTGGGAGGTGTAGGAAAGACTACTTTGGCCCAACAAATTTGCAAGAATCAAATGGTGAAAGCTCACTTTGATATGATCCTTTGGGCATGTGTATCAGATGACTTTAACGCAAAGAGGTTAACTAAAGAGGTAATCCAATCTTCCAAGAAAGAAACATCATTTGACAATTTGGATTCTCTTCAGTCTATTTTAAAAGATACTGTTGAGTTAAAAAGGTTTTTACTTGTACTAGATGACATTTGGGATGATGTCATGGCAGATGGTGGGCAAGATTGGCAAAGGTTTTGTGCACCGTTGTCAAATGCTCTTCAAGGAAGCATGATTTTGATCACCACCCGGTCACAGAAAGTTGCTGATAAGGTGCGGACAATGGATTGTTTTCCATTAGAAGGTCTAACTGAAGATGTTTTCTGGGAATTTTTCATTGTACAAGCATTTGGAACTGAGAGTTTATCCAAATACCCAGATCTGGAGGACATTGGTAGAAGCATAATTCTGAAATTGAAGGGTTCTCCGTTGGCTGCCAAAACTATTGGGCGTCTTTTGAGGACTAATTTGCATGCTTCACACTGAAATAACATATTGCAGAGTGAACTATGGAAGTTGGAGCAGGACAGGACAGATATTCTACCTGCCCTGCGTTTGAGTTATATGTATTTACCACCCCATCTAAAGAGGTGTTTCTCATTTTGTGCTGTGTACCCCAAAGACTACAGGTTTGAAAAGGATACCCTAGTCGACATATGGCTGGCAGAAGGTTTCGTTGAACATGCAAGTAGCTTTCCAACTGTAACTGTTGTGCAGCAATATTTTGAAGAGCTTCTAAGCCGATCCTTCTTTCAGAAAGTGACGCACGGCAAATATGTGATACATGACTTGATGCATGATATGGCACAGCTAGTTTCGCAAGATGAATGCTTCATCATAAGGAATGCAAATGACCTTCGAACAATCCCTTCCAATGTTCGCCATCTATCAATTTTCACAAAAAGATATATTGGATGCCATGATTTAATGGGACTATGCAGGTATAAGAAACTGCGCACCCTTTTGTGCAGTAAAGCTTTTATCAAAGGTGAGTTTGCTTCTGTACTTGGCAGCTGGTTTAAGGAGCTTCAACACATCCGTGTGTTGAGTTGTTCTCTTCCCATGATAGAAGATATACCTGAGGGCATCAGCAACTTAAAGCTTGTCGGCTACATTTACTTCTCAAGCCAACGTACTTTCAGCATCCTTCCTTCGTCATTTTGTTGTCTATATAACCTGAAACTCTAGATGCTTCAACATGTGTTTTCAGAAGCCTGCCTTGTGACTTTGGAAACCTGATCAGCCTAAGGAAATTTAGAGCGAAAAATTTCAGTTATCTCCCAGGAGAGGATTCACGCATGCAGTTTCTAAGAGGAGAGAGAATCAAAGTGTTGAAATATGTAAATCAGGTACAGGGAAGTTTGCTTGTCAATTTGCCTGGTCTCAAAAGTAAAAAGAATATTGGCCTTACTGTGTTGAAAAAGGAGAATAATCTCTACTCTCTCCATATATCTCAATTTGCAGAGGATGCTAGATATGAACAGGAACAATTGGAAGTCTGTGAAAACCTACATCCTCATCCGGATCTTCAACATTTGGAGGTCACTGGTTACCAAGGAGAGAATTTTTGTCCTAGCTGGTTCCTGCCTGACAACTTACCAAACATGATATCGCTTATATTTGAGGAGTGCCATAATGCTAAGAAGATATCATTGCATAGATTACCATGCACAGGATTCCAGTATTTGATTAACCTGTACATCATCGAATGCACAAATTTATCAAGCATCGAACAATTTCTGCAACCATGTCATATACCGGCTATCAAAATGATAAGCATAAAGGGATGCCAGGAGTTATCGTTGATATCAGCTGAAAGATTTGGAGGTTTTCGTTTCTTAGAAGCTTTGGTGATCCGTGATTGTCCAAGAATCAGTTGGGAAAATGGGCTGGCATTGCCGCCCACTCTCACAAGCCTTTCGTTGGTGAGGTGTGGGGATATTTCTAAGTGGATACCTGACTGTCTACTGAACCTATCCTCCCTTGTCCGCCTGCAGTTGGTTGGGCTTTCAGGGACAATGTTTATTCCTGGGAGTATCTGGAGGAATAATCTTCCATTGCTAGATTACTTGGAGATCTGTAATTTCCAAGAGCTTCGTTTTACTGGTGTACCAGAAGCAATTGAAGAAATAAACAATGTGCTTATTGACAAGTGCCCAATGCTGAAAGAACTAAAGCAGCCTTTCTCCAGAGGTGATGTTACCTTCTTGTGGGGGATTCCGACTAGTAAATGGTACTTGTCTTAACTGATTCCTTTCATCGAATTACCGTGTGTTATACTAAAGATTGGGGTTTGCTAACTTTAAGTCATGTAAAAAGTTGCTAATTTTTCATCACCTAAAATTACAGATTTCTAACCCTAAAACTGGCAGTGCTATGTAAATTGTAATGTATAAATTTAGTTACATTTTTCTGCAATTTTGTGTATGCATATGATTTACCTTATCTTTGACTCTATCTAAGTTTATCAATTTAAAGTTTATTTTATGTCTAAGTAAGAACAATTCATAGTTCAGCCTTTAGCCTATAATGAAGGGATTGCGTTTAAATAGAAACAAGGGACATGCTGAAAATGGTTAGATTTTCATTCAAGGGATGAAAAAGGTTACTACAGTTTTCAAAGATTTTAGTCACTCGAAAGCTAGATAACCCCCTAAAAATTATATTATGGCTTTCATCATCTGTGTTAAATGGTTAAATGATTTAAATACTTAAAAATGATGAATTAAATAGCATTGTGCTTATGGAATTTATGGGTTATATCCACCACAGAATTAAGGGAGATACAAATAGTTCTTATGAAGTTCTCATGCATTACCCTTGTTTCACATCCAGATAACAGGGCATTCCATTCTTGCACTTCTTTTCCTATTCCCATGTTTTGTTGGAGAGATTCTCTGTCCAAAGTGATAAATGAATAACATGTTTCAAAAATTCTATGACATAATATGCAGTGAATTTGTCATGCAAAATTAAATGATACAAAGATATCTACAATGGTTCTACGGGATCTAGAGACAAATAGTAAGTCGATACAAGAAGAGATGCCAACAGTACATCAAAATAAATAGTTCATGAACAGGTGAGGCTTATACAAGGTGTATTCACTTTCTGTTCGTTACAAACCAATCCATCTTGTTAGAAATCTAATCATCAATGCGGGATTCCGTCTTTCAATCATTCCAAATCAACAAGTAGCGGCATTTTCCACCTTGTTAGGAGGGGCATTTTCAAATACAGATTTGTTCCTTTGTGCCCAAATATTACATAATGCCATGGCGAAACAACTTTTTTTAGGACACGCAAAAGGCTTGCTATATTTGTATTAAGAAGAGAAGACATAGTTAGCCACGCTTTTACATACACTCTCCGTCTCATAGAAAACAAATCTATGATCCTATGATCCTAACAGGAGTCCCAAGCAGACCACCAGCTGAGGCAGCTTTCCTTCTGCTGCTATCGACAAATGCACCTCATCCACAATAGTTGCTATCAGCTGCACCTAGTTTTTGATCTCCCGGTTGAACACTCTGCTGTTCCGCTCTTTCTTGTGAAGGGTATTGTACTTGCAGCGAAGCGGCGCAAAAGTTTTCCACATTTGTCTGTCTCCCTCAAACTTGGCACGACCAATGAAGAATCGCTTGTAGGCTGATCTGGAAGAGTAAGGGCCCGATGCATCCCATCTCCAACAAAAATGAGTCTTGTTCAGCATGGTTCCTAACCCCTCCTCCCCGACACACAAAACGAAGTCTCTATTATTGCATGATTAATTGAGTATTTGCTAAATTTTTTTTAAAAAATGGATTAATATGATTTTTTAAAGCAACTTTCGTATAAAAACTTTTTGTAAAAAACACACCATTTAGCAGTTTAAAAAGCGTGCGCGCGGAAAACGAGGGAGAGGGTTGGGAACTACTACTACCGAACGCTGTAGGTATTCAAGCAGAACCTGTATTCCCAGGCCTCCCCTGATGGCATGTATCCAATGCTATCCTGCAACGCATCTGATACTGTTCTCTTTCGGCAAATGGATTTGGGTATCAGATGATAGATTGTCGGTGCTCAAGGTTCAATTCCAAGGTGAAACTGTGAATTAGTTTGGGTGGAAACGATCGCACTAATCCTGTGCGTCGCCTTCGTGTTAATATATATGTGATGGGAACAGCCCCCATCGTGGCGATACAGAGTTCGGCGCAGCTGAGAACAACCGAAGCCGAGATTGATGAAACGACTGCATGCAGTAACAGAAAACAGAAAACAAACTCTAACAAACATCTGTTATCGCATGTGGAGGAAAGGCTAACCTGATCCGCATGGATAGACTAACCTAATCCAAACTAACCTCAACAACTACATGCATGCAAGCTGTCAGGTCGTGATCACATGATCCGAACCTTTCATGCTAACTAACACCCTCTCTCAATCCGGACCTAACCAGGTTCAGATTGCTTTTGAAATTCTCCAGGAGTCTTACTGACAGAGGTTTAGTGAATCCATCTGCAACTTGATCATTAGTGGAAACAAAATCAATTTCTAGAAGTTTCTGACTTACCCGTTCTCTGACAAAGTGATAGTCAACTTCTATGTGTTTCGTTCTGGCATGAAACACTGGATTAGCTGACAAATACTTAGCTCCAAGATTATCACACCATATTTTAGCAGCTTTTGGACTTTTAATCTCTAACTCTGCAAGTAAAGTCTGCACCCACATTATTTCTGCAGTGGCATTGGCAATAGCTTTGTATTCTGACTCTATGCTAGATCTAGACACAGTGGCTTGTTTTCTAGCATTCCAGGAGACCAGATTTGAACCCAGAAATATTGCAAATCCTCCTGTTGATCTTCTGTCATCTAAACAGCCTGCCCAGTCTGCATCAGAGAAGCCACTGACTAAAGTAGATCCTGACTTATGAATTTCAAGTCCTAACCGAGTGCATTGCTTTAAGTACCTAAGAATCCTTTTCACAGCAATCCAATGTACAGTTGTGGGAGCATGCAAGAATTGGCAAACTTTATTAACAGAGAAAGCTATGTCAGGTCTAGTAAGAGTCAAATATTGCAAAGCACCAACAACACTGCGATAGTGACTTGCATCTTCAGGCCCTAACAATGAGCCTTCATGAAGGGAGAGTTTCTCACTTACTGAAAGAGGTGTATTAGCAGGTTTACAATCTATCATGCCCACTTTCTTCAATAAATCATTGGCATACTTGTCTTGATTCAGTACAATGCCATTCTGAACCTTGCTTACCTCTATTCCGAGAAAATAATGCAGCTCACCAAGATCTTTGAGTGCAAATTCCCCTTTTAGATCCTGAAGTAAAGCTGCAGTGGCCCTCTCTGAAGAGCTGGCTACAATGATATCATCAACATATACCAGAACAAACATAGTTATATCACCTTTATTCAGAAAGAACAGAGACGTATCAGCTTTTGATCCTTTAAAACCAAGGTCCATCAACTTTTTACTTAGTCTAGAGAACCAGGCTCTAGGTGCCTGTTTTAACCCATACAGAGCTTTATCAAGTTTACACACATGATGTGGCTTAGTAGGATCCTCAAAACCTGGTGGCTGTAGCATATAAACTTCTTCTTCTAGGTACCCATGCAGAAAGGCATTTTGAACATCTAGCTGTCTAAGACTCCAACCTTTAGACACTGCTAAAGACAATATTATTCTGATAGTGGCAGCTTTAACAACAGGGCTAAAGGTATCTTCATAATCAATACCATACCTCTGTTTAAATCCTTTTGCTACTAACCTTGCCTTATACCTATCTAGGGTACCATCAGCTTTCCTTTTAATTTTATACACCCACTTACAGCCAATAATATTTCTCCCTCTCTGAGGAGGAACAAGATGCCAAGTTTTATTCTTAACTAAAGCATCATACTCTGAATCCATTGCTAGTTTCCAATTTTTATCCTTTAAGGCTTCTAAATCATTTGTAGGTTCACCTGAAGCAGTAAACCAAGAATGCTTATATTTAATAGTACCATCACTATATACCTTTTCTTTGCGAACTCCACTTTGCAACCTGGTGCGCGGTCCTGCCGGTGCCTCTGAACCTGTGTCAGTCACATCTGCATGCTGTAATGTATTAGTCTCATCTGTGACAGCCTGTGCATGTTCCTACGCTGGTGAGGACTGCTCCTGCTCCTGCACCACCTGCGACTCCTGCTCCTGCACCGCCTGCGACACTGAGTCTTCTGCTGTGTCCTCTGCTAGCGATGATGCTGCCCCCCGTGGCACAGAACCAGGTGTGGGACCCGGATGATGGCCTGATGACATGGCCGCAGGGGAGTGGTGGACGACACGGTCTGGTTCTGGACCAGAACTGGCATCCAGAGGAGGCGTCGCCGGCGAATCTTCTGCATCAGCGGGATGTACTGCACCATCTCTATGTGGTTCATTAGCACGATTAGATAAAGCAGCAGAAACATCAGCAGATAATGGATTAGTCACTGGATGCATGCATTGTTCATTCCCAACAGACCGTATGGGTCCTAGCAGTTCAGGAGTGAGAATATCAATCTCAGAACGAAGACGGGCACCAGCATTGGCATGAAGTTCAGTGAAGGGAAAAATATTCTCATCAAAGACAACATCGCGAGAAATATAGATGCGTCCTGTAGAGACCTCAAGACACTTGAACCCTTTATGCATAGTGCTAAACCCAAGAAAAACACAACGCTTAGAGCGAAATTGTAATTTGTGGTTATTGTAGGGGCGAAGATTAGGCCAACAGGCACAACCAAAAATTCTCAAGGAGGAGTAATCGGGTTTTTGTTTGAACAGTTTTTCAAGGGGACTAATATTATGGATAACTCTGCTAGGCACACGGTTAATAAGATAAGTTGCCGCCTGAAAGGCTTCATCCCAAAACTTTAATGGCATGGATGCATGAGATAGGAGAGATAAACCGATCTCAACTATATGACGATGTTTTCTCTCAGCCGACCCATTCTGTTGGTGAGTATGAGGACAGGAAACATGATGAACAATGCCAATCTTAGAAAAAAAAGAGTTAAGGGATTGATATTCGCCTCCCCAATCAGTTTGCATGGCTAGAATTTTTCTATCAAATTGACGTTCTACCATGACTTGAAACTCTTGAAACTTGTCAAACACTTGAGACTTATGCTGTATGAGATAAATCCAAGTAAATTTACTAAAATCATCAATAAAACTAACATAATATTTTTTTCTCCCAACAGACTCTGGAGCAGGTCCCCAAACATCAGAAAAGACAAGTTCTAAGGGGTGTTTGGAAACACTGGAAGAAATAGGAAAAGGTAATTGATGACTCTTTGCTTGTTGACAAGCATTACAAACTGACTCACTAGACAAATCTGAACAGGGGAGGCTAAACTTATTGACTACTTGTTTAACCGTGGTAATGGAAGGATGACCAAGACGATGATGCCACCGGTCCAAAGATAGTTTGATGGCACTGTAGGCTTGCTTCAAGGAGGAGTGTGGTAGAGGATATAGCCTGCGCCATGATCTTCCCTTAAGGAGAGTTTTCCTGGTGATTTGATCCTTAAGAAAGAAATAATCACGATGTAATTCAAGAAAGGCAGAGTTATCATTAACTAAGCGATGTACTGAAACAAGATTTTTCTTAGCTTGAGGCACATATAAAACATTTCTAAGGTGGATATTACGACTATTGGGATTATGAACAATAGCATGACCAATATGACTAATATCCATACCTGCACCACTTGCTGTGTGGATTTGTTCACCACCGTTGTATTTTTCCTTCATAGTGAGCTTGTCCAGCTCTCCCGTGACATGATCTGTAGCACCAGTGTCGATGTACCAATTTGTGTCAACTCCATAGGAGTTAACCGCTGCAGCTGCAACATGCTTGGCGTCAGGAACGTAATCCTCGTCGTACCTATACCAACAATCTGCTGCCGTGTGCCCCCGTTTGAAACACACTTGGCAGATTGGTCTTTTATCAACGCCTCCTGGTGTGCGGCCTCGACCACGGACACCTCCTCCGTTGCGGCGACCATGGCCGCCGCCGCCGCCGCGCGAACCTCCTTGGCCACCATTGCTGTTGCCACGCCCCCCGTGGCTGAAGCCTCCACGGTTGGCAACATTGACGGTGACCTCCTGTGCGCCGCGGTAGATGGCTTGGCGAGCTTCAAAGTTCAACACTTGAGAGTACAGATCACTCACAGAGATTGGTTCAACCCGAGCGCAGACAGCCGACACCACCTCGCTGTAGCCCTCGCCAAGGCCGGTGATGATATACTGAATCAGCTCCTCTTCATCGATCGGGCGACCTCCGGCAGTAGCCATCTCATCTCCTAAGGATTTCATTTTTGCAAAATACTCAGGAGTTGACATGTTACCTTTCTTTGTATTGGTGAGAGCAAACCGAGTGTTAATCGCTCTTGCTCGTGTGTGGGTGGAGTACATCTGCTCGATGGCGCTCCACACTTCAGCCGCGGTGTCGCATGTAGCGACCTACATCAGCACCTCTCTTGTCAGCGACGAGAGAAGGTACCCCAGAACTTGCTGGTCGGTGGCTTCCCAGTCTTCATGGGCTAGGTTCGGCTCCTTCTTGGTGGCGCCATCTTTTGTGACAGCGATCTCTGCCGGCGGCCGCTTGGTTGCGCCGGTGAGATGCCCCTGAAGCCGCGCTCCTCTGACTGCGGCGCTTACTTGCACCTTCCAGAGCGCATGATTTGCCTTCCCAAGCTTCTCTGAGATTGGGTGGCCTTGGAACGGATTTGTGGCAGCCATACTGGACGACGAGGCCATGAGTATTGATCTCTTAGGGAATTGATCAACGCTCTGATACCATGTGAATTAGTTTGGGTGGAAACGATCGCACTAATCCTGTGCGTCGCCTTCGTGTTAATATATATGTGATGGGAACAGCCCCCATCGTGGCGATACAGAGTTCGGCGCAGCTGAGAACAACCGAAGCCGAGATTGATGAAACGACTGCATGTAGTAACAGAAAACAGAAAACAAACTCTAACAAACATCTGTTATCGCATGTGGAGGAAAGGCTAACCTGATCCGCATGGATAGACTAACCTAATCCAAACTAACCTCAACAACTACATGCATGCAAGCTGTCAGGTCGTGATCACATGATCCGAACCTTTCATGCTAACTAACAGAAACAACCTTTTTCAAGAAGGATTGAAGGATTTATTATTATCACCTTGTGGTCTAGCAAGTTCCTTGTTGGCCGTAGCTTCTCTGAGTCTGAAGTCAAGGCCAGGATGAATTCCATTATTTAAAATTCTAGCAAGTTACAGCATATCAAGAACCGAAACATTCCGGACTAAAATTCATAGAAAAGATGAAGCTCTTCCTCTACCATATTGGCATCTCTTTCATGACAATTTGAGCTCTCACCCTTTGATAATTTCCCCTGAAAAGCATGAGAATAATGCTTATTTTCACTCTCCGAATGACAAAAAAAGAATACACTCTACTTGGTCATGCATATATTCCTCTATAACGATTCATAAAATGATGAAGTTTGATTTGCTTGCCAACAAATCATCTACAAGGAAAAATATGCATTGTTTATTACTAGAAAATTATTACCCCCTAAATCTGGTCAACTGTTCAGTGTTCACTGTGGAAGTCTCAACTGATTTCACATGACCCAGTGGAACTGCTTGTGTTCATAAGTTCATTATGAAAGTCAGATTTATTTTAGCACAATTTCTATGTGGATTTACAGAAAGTTAATCTGATGCGGTCTACATTTATGATTAGGTTGGGTATGTGATTTGCTTTGCACATCCATGGAGATTTCATTTTCGACTTCTTTTTTACTACCAGGTATTGATGAGAAGCTACTGATGTCTTGCAGCTTCCTTTTTTACTACCTGTTTATTTACTTTCTTTCCGATTTTAGGACTGCTGTATGGTGTTCCTTCATGGTGTCAACTGTCAAGCTGGCCTCCCACAAACTGTCAAAATCACTTTGTTTCATGTGGTAGTTTGTTTCGTGGATGTTTGTTTTCAGCGATTTCTGTGACTCTGTCTGGATAATGCAAAGTTCGTATCAACACGTACTCGTTTTCTTTTCTTGAGATGAATACACAAAAGTTGTTGCTCACGTGGAAGTTATATTTATAAATCTGGCTTCAAAAGTATTATCGCAAAAACACGATTTCACGAGAGGGAGTAGGAAAAAGTCCATTTTAACTTCCTCAACTATAGCCGCAGTTCGATTCATCACCACATATAGAAGCTTCCTTAGGTATTAAAACCAGTTTATTTTTCCTCCTCAAGCGGTTTCGACGATGATTTTGTCGTATGTGGGGTTCATTTTACCTCAAGCGATATGTTATTACAATAATAAAAAAAGAGTTGTTGGCCCCACATGTCAATGGGACTTTTTCTCCTCTTTCCCCCATCACATGTCTCCTCTTTTTCATCTTTGCCTGCTCCACGCCGGAGCTTGCTATCCCCACTGGTAGGGTCGAACTCTACTCCTTCATGGTGGCATCGGGCTCTACGAAGGCATGGATCGATCCTAACTAACGTCAATGCTATGGATCGATGGAGTGGACTGTTGACACGTGGTTGGTGACGAGCCGGGAGAAGAAGGTTGCTTCATCGCTGTAGGTGCCGGTGAGGTTTTTGCGTTGAGTATTGCTTCGTCGCCGCAATACTCAAGCTTGACAAGGCGGGCACTAGGAGCTTGAGCTTGTCACACGGGCTCACACCTAATGGGGCCAATGGACTGGTGGCTGAGGTGGTCTAGATGGCCGTGGTGGATGGAACCCAGTGACCGGTGCAGAGAGGTAATGGTAACCACCTGCTCCATATCCCTCCTCTCTATATCTGTATAGCTGGTCCTCTCTCTCTCCCTCCGATCTCTCCAACTAGATCGAATCACTTCCACTCATCGAGCGTGTGCATGGATGTAGGGATCAGCTCGGCACTACCATCAATGGCCACTGTCCCAACACCGTTGTTGCCCTTTCGGTCACCAAGCCTGAGGCCTGAGGGAGCCACCATCTGCACGTACCCACCACCCCCCATCCCCTCGGTGACGCTCCTCGCGACGTCGTCCCGACCATCGGAATACCACGTAAGCATGCACCACGTAGCTGCCACGTAACACAAGGATAGGGAGGTCAATTGGGCCGGTTTTAATAGTTAGGAAAGTCTTCATATATGGTTTTATGGTTAAAAAACGTGAACCAAATGACCTTTTCCTGAGGGAGTAACTCGTTTTGATTGCATGGCTCACATGGTGCTTGCTTGCTTTAGATGTGAGGTCCACATTGCTACGGCCCACTAGGGGTGGTAATGGGTCAAGGCTCATGGATCCTTTCACAACTCACCTCAACTCTTTAATATTTATAGAAAAAAAATAGTACTCCCTCCGTCCTAAAATATGATAACATTGTACGGGATAGGACACATCATAGTACCCCTATCCAGATTTATTGTATTAGTATGTGTCCCATCCAGTATAAAATTGCTATATTTTGGAACGGAGGGAGTTTTAAATTTCAGCTCAACCATTTTTACCCAACCCTCACATTTTGTTTGTCAAGATGTTGGGCTCATTACCACCCTTAATTATAGCCAAGATGAGTTTTGCCTCATAGATGAGTCACTGACCAGTGGGGCCAGTTCATACCCACACCGTTTCAGGCATCCATCACCGGGTTTTTAGGACTATTTGCCACTCTCCCAGATAACTTCGCTATTTTGCCATCGGAGAGAGAAGATTTCTTGCTCGTGTGCCATTTTTGAGCCCGCAAAGCGTAATGTCACCTAATCCGAGGGTAAAATGACCGTTTTGCCCTTCTTCTTCCTCTAGCTCGGGGTCTCTCTCCTCCAACCTTCCTCCCTACGTGTGAGCTGGTGACACCGCCACCACCGCCGCCGGACCAACCTCCTAGCGCTAGGTGGCGAACGACTTGACGTCGTGGGAGAGTGGAGAAGAGCCGAGAGGAGGAGGCAGGCAACGACGATGACGATGGAGCAAGACACCGATGATGCCACAAAAGAAAGAGCGGAGCGAAGGAGGGAAGAGTGCAAGGCAAGGAGCTCACCGGAGCCCAATAACCTCGGCGCCTTGGGAAAGGAAGGGGATGAAAGAGACGGGAGGAGAAATGAAGAAGAAGGGCAAGATGGTCATTTTATCCTTAGATTGGGTGACTTGGCGCCTTGCGGGCTCAAAAATAGCACACGAGTAAGAAATCTTCTCTCTCTAATGGCAAAATAGCGAAGTCATCCGAGAGAGTGGCATTTGAGAACACGAAAACCCCTCCATCACCATCAGAACGGAGAAATCTCAAACGGTGGTTTATCTCCGGCGCCGCCGCCGCCGCCGCCGCCATGGCTCTCGCTCTCCGAGCTCTCCCCCGCCGCCTCCTTCGCCATCCTCTCCTCCACTCCATGCCCCTCTCCTCCTCGCCTCCCGACCCCCGCGAGCTCCTCCGCATCGAGCGCATCCTCTCCACCCCCACCTCCTCCTCCACCCCACCCCCGCAACGCCAAGAAGGCCCACGACCCGCCGCCACCTCCAGCCTCCACGAGACCGCCGGCCCCACCGCCGCGGAGTCCGCCTCCCTCCTCCGCCGCGGCCTCCCCACCAGCTCGAAGCTGCCGCACCACCACCACCACCACCGCCACCGCCAACTCCGCGACGAGCTCCGCGGCCTGCGCCTCGGGGAGCGCGAGATCAGGGCCGCCCTCGCGTCCGACGCGGAGGGCCTCCTCCTCTCCATGTCCCCCGGGGAGCCGACCCGCCTCGTGGGGCTCGTCCGCGACGAGCTCCGGTGCCGGGCCGCCGTCAGGGACCGGGTCCTCGCGGGCGGCGCGCTCGCCGCCGCCGTGGCGGCGCGGCGGCGGGTGGAGCTCCTGCACGCGCGCGGGCTGACACGGCGCGACGCGCTGCGCGTCCTCGCCGCCGAGCCGCGGGCGATCCTGTACGGCCTGGAGGATGTGGAGAGGAAGGTGGATTTCTTGGTGAGCAGGATGGGGTTCGAGATTGGGTGGCTGGTGGAGTTCCCGGAGTTCTTGGGGGTGAACCTCGAGCGGCGGATCGTCCCGCGGCACAATGTGGTGGAGCACCTGCGGTCAATCGGCGGGCTCGGTGACCCAATTGAGATGAAGCATTATGTGAGGTTCAGTCGCCAGAGGTTCTACAATATGTTTGTGAAGCCGTATCCGGAGTGCGAGAGGATTTTCGGGGGAATTGTTAGGGAGAAGGGGAAGGAGGTGAGGCGGTGGCGGCATCCTGTTGGGCTGTGGAAGCTGTTTAAGCCGGTGAAGTATGAGAGTACGGAGGAGGATGTCAATAATATGAAAATGGTGATGAAATCACTTCATTAGTTCTCGCCTGGCTGGCCTGGATGAAACCAATTTGGACCAATTTTGAATTGGTTTGCTCTTGATTAAGGGGTATTGTGGAAGTGACATGTTCAATTGAGATGTTGTGTGAGAACAAAATTGCAGTTGTGCTGAAAAGACATGAAGCTGGTTCTCTTAAACATGGGTTTGCAAAACATCCCCCACCCGCTCCCTCCCCCCACCCAAACCTTTCTGAAGAGCTGCAATTTAATCTATGTCTCTATCATGTTGCTTTAACTGGAGACAAAAAATAAATGACATGCTTATGAGAGCTGGCACCTTATGAAAGGATTATCTCAATCTGTCAATAATATAGAGCTAACAGTAGTTATTTGTGAACCAATTCCACTGCAAGGGTTTGTGCATTACATTTCCTACAGAGTATTCCACAATGTTCTCTTGCGTATGCTTGGTTAGTTTTACACTTAATAGTAAATTTGACTGTTTTTTTATGTGAATTAGCTTCTTGTTTAAGGTTAATGTGAACTTTATACAAATTTGTGTATACTAGTTCATCATTGTTTGCAAGAGCTGCTTTTTCATTCATCTTCTTCCGTTGTATCCAACTGAGTTATGCACAGTATATCTAAATTTCTGTACCTCTATACGGAAGTAATTAACAAAATTACCAATTAACCATAGTGCAATACCGATACATCGCACACTATGGGAGCGCAGTTAGAAATTGTCTTACCTAATTGCATATGCTTCGGTGGAATATGACTCGGATCTGGCAAAAGATGACAGCACACAGAGAAAAAATCTTGACAGTACAATTTTGGTCATTTACCTTTCGGTATCTTTTTTGGAGCAAGAGAAATCAGATTTACCTACATCAGTGATACAGTTCATCTATCTTTTCCCCTAATATCAACACAATATTATTTGGTGCCTTTTAGGTCCTTGAGAATATTTTCAGGTTACATCTAGAAGTTAATTTTTCTTTGATTTAAGAAGTGAGAAAGATGTTTAGCTATTACTAATATGCCGGTAGGCCTTTTGCATTGTCAATGCCCTATTGTTGTGGAGATTTTGATTTAGGTGCAGTTTTACTTTTTCCATAAGACATTCATTTTCTGAATGCTTGGTGCTGAACCCACCACTAGCATATTCAATGAAGAAAATAAGTTGGTAGGTACTGAAAATGACTAGTACTAACTTTACATGCATGATGCAGCAGCTTCAGGATAAGAAATACCCTTTTTTTTCCCTCAAAGGTACAAATAATGGAAATGGTTTGTCTGATCAACCAAAGTGTTGTAGTAGAATAGTCAATAACAAAAGAAGTTCCACCACAGTAGTCACCATGTCATAAACCAGTGATTTTGTGGTATACTGTTGCACTGAGGCGCTGTAGTGGGGCTGTAACACTGTGGCACATGTACTCATACTCAAGGCATATAAGAATTTTAATCACCAAGATTCGGTGTCTTTATTCTCTATATTTAATTTATTAAGAGAAAGCATACCTGCTATTTTGCTACGAAAGAGAGCTCCCTTTGAACTGCCAGAGGCATGTCATGTGTGCACACAATTCTTAGTCTCAGTTGAAAAATGTTTCCTTCACTTCACTTGCAAGAAAGTGGATCATGGAAAAAGTAAAGGGAATAGTTGGACTTTGATTGATGGGCTACACATCATCGTGGACAACTTTTGAGCAAAGAATTTTAATCCATGATAAGCTGCTATATAAGACCAATGAATTCACTGTCCTATGCAAACATCACAGAAATTAGAGAAGCAACTATATATGCACAGGACATCGTAGGAGGATGAGGAATTTATCTTTGCCATATATAGTCATGGTGCTTTTGGTTTCGTGTTGTTTCATTCATGTATCAAGTAGTGAACCTCCCCATGGCAATATTCTCAAACTCTATCCCATGTCATAGTGAATATGGATCTTAATCTCTTCTTAATTCTGGTGGTTTGTTTTGCCATTCATAGGTCTAAGAGTGCTACAGGAAAGCAAAGCAACTCCAACCTCTGATGCAACGACTGAGGTAATACAGGTTTTTTGTTTTCAGAACTCAGATCATGCATTAGATGTGCTATCTATCCTCGTTTTTGCTCAGTTTATTCAAAGAGATGCTAGCTGCTTGTTCTCGCTGCAGCTTTTAAGTTGTGTAAACCAGTCTATATATAGATGCTATTCTCCCTCATGTTTCAATTTTGATTCATGGGTCCTATTTATTTGATTTCTGAGATAATTTATAGTTTATACAGCAGTTTGAAGTAGATTCGAAAACCTTTTATGTGATGCTATATATAATGTATAAGATCTTGGAGACTATCTGATCAGCTATATATACATGGAAAAACCGCCCTGGTTTTTGTTCAGTCTGTTTATCTGAATCTGACAACACTGCTGAATTGATGATCTTTTGAAAACGTTCAGGCTATCGATTTTGAAGAATCGGAATTCACCCGTAGTGGAAGTATGGGGTTTGAGCTCAATGATTACCCTGGTTCTGGTGCAAACAACCGCCATTCGCCACACTCTGAGGGCAATAGATGAAGGGACAAACAGCTGAACAATGGATTTGTGATCAACGTTATAATTTGCCAGTCTCTCCAGTCTCCAGTCTCCAGTTCACATGTTCTTGCATGGAAAAGCATAAGAAAACTTGAACAGATGACTGAGATGACAAAGGAAGAGTGCCATACTGCCAAGGTTGTAGTGCCATAATGCCATTTATAGATCGAAAATAATTTGGGAGTACTCCCTAACTTGTATAGACATCAATCTGACGTGAGTAATAATAAACAAGGGTGCAATTTTTTTTTTTTGGGTCTATGAGTGCTGGATAAATTATCAAGCATGCACAAAAAAAAAAGGGCTTGCTGATGTTTGTAATCTTGGAATCTAATGTGTGCTGTTGTAATACTCATTTCTCCTTGACATGTTAAACGAGATCTATGAGAATCATAATTTTATTTAAGCCTTCATGAAACCATTACGAAATAAGATTCTTTTTTTTTTTGGAGATACACAAATACACAATAACTTTTTGAAGTGTCAATTTCAGAAAAAGAAAGCCATATTTTATTTTTCATACTATTTTACACAATTTTAACATTTGTCATCATATCCAACAGATTGAATAATCCACCTACTGGATGTATTCAATAACAATATGCCTTATTGTTTTTGCTCGAGGAAAATTGATATTTAAATATATTTAAATATTTATACTTCCTCCAATCCATAATATAAGACGTGCACGCATTATAAGATTTGACTAAAATATTTGACCCATAATTAGTACAATATAAATTAAAATTTTATTTGCTGAAGATATTATCATTGAATTGATATTTGAAATTAATATTTTTTTTTGCTATAAACCTTTGAGAAATCATAAGCCAAAGATTATTTTTGAGACCGTATCAAATTTTACAGTGTAGAAGAGCAAAATCCCCTCGCGCGCACACGCGCTCCACCTCCATGCCGCAAAGCCATTTGGCGGCGGCGGCGGCGAGACGCGGGCGCGAACTCCGTCCTCGATGCCGGCGCCGCCCCCGCTCCCTGCGCTCCTGACCGGCCTCGCCCGCCGCGGCGCGACGTCCCCGGCGGCGGCGGCGGCGAGGCAGCTGCACGCGCACCTCCTCATCCGCGGCCTCCCGCTGCCCGCCCGCGCCGCCGTCGCGCTCGTCGCGTCGTCGTCCTCGCCGCGCCACGCCCGCGCCGTCTTCGACAGCGTACCCGCCGCCTCGGCCAACGTGTACCTATGGACGGCCACCATCTCCGCCTACGCGAGGCACGCCTCGTCGTCCTCCTCGCACGCCCTCGAGGTCGCGGGAGAGGCGGTCGCGCTGTTCGCGCTCATGCTCTGGTCGGGCCCGCGGCCGAACGCCTTCACCGTGACCTCCGTGATCAAGTGCTGCTCGAAGGTGCGAGCCGTCCATGAGGGTCTCCAGGTGCACGCGTTCTTGGCGAAGGCCGGGCTGGGCTGCTCCTCCGTGCACGTGGGCGCTGCGTTGCTCGATCTGTACGGGAATATTGGCCTGGTGGGAGATGCAAGGAGGGTGTTCGACGAAATGCCCGTGAAGAACGTGGTGGTCGGGAACACTATGGTGGCGTGCAATGTAAGGGCCGGTGATATGGGAGCCGCGCGAGAGGTGTTTGATGGGATGGCAGAGAGGGACCCAATCTCGTGGAATACACTCATGTCCGGTTATCTGCATTTGGGGGATACTGCCACTGTGAGGGAATTGTTTGATGAGATGACAGTGAGGAATGTGAATAGCTGGAACACGATGATTGCCGCATGTTCGGAGGAAGGATCGTTGGCTGATACAGTCAAGGTTTTCAATAGGATGCGTGCGACAGGGTTCGAGCCTGATGCTGCGACGATGGCTGTTTTGATGTCTGCGTGCGCACAGCTTGGTTCTTTGACAATTGCAGGGCAAGTGCATGGACTTTTACAGAAGAGTTGTGTTGAGATGAATTGCCATGTCCAGAATTCGTTGATTGACATGTATGCCAAGTGCGGTTGCATCAGCCAAGCTCAATTCTTGTTTACTGAGACATATCCAAAGGATACAGTGTCTTATAATGTGATGATCATTGCTTTTGCGCAACATGGACATGCAAGAGATGCATTGGATCTTTTCAATGCGATGGTTGACTCTGGGTTGCAACCTGATGCCGTCACATTTCTTGGCGTACTATCAGCTTGTGCTCATGCCGGGCTAGTGGAATACGGAAAGAACTACTTTGAATTGATGAAAACCACATATGCAGTTCAGCAATCCCCAGACCACTACGCTTGTGTGGTTGATCTATATGGTCGAGCTGGGCTCATTGAAGAAGCGCACTGTTTCGTGAAGACAATGCCAGTGAAACCACATGCAGGTGTGTGGGGAGCATTGCTCAATGCCTGCAGGAAGCATTGCCATGTTGATGTCGGTGAGATTGCAGCGAAGGAACTCATCAGGATTGAACCCAAGAATCCTGGCAACTATGTTCTCCTCAGAAACACCCTAGCTCGAGGCCAGCAATGGGATGCTGTTGAGGATGTGCAGCTATCGATGAGGAGAAAGGTTATTGACAAAACAGCAGGGTGCAGCTGGGTTGAAGTGGATAGTGTTGTTCATGAGTTCTTAGCAGGAGACTTCTACCATCCCAAATTTGATGAGATTTATACTATCCTGGAGCACCTGTATATGGAACTGACATAAGGTTTATGATATGGAAGATACATATCTGGATGAAGAGGATCTGTGCATTGTAACGAGAAATTATACCTGCACAAAATATTATAACGATACTATCAGAGACGTAGAGGTAATGCAAATTGCAGACTTATTGACAAGCAGAGAAGTATAGTAACAAATTGTTTGTCCACTCCATGCACAATGCAGACTTCCAGTCATTTGCATCTTAACGGATTGTGTGCTGAGGATGTTCAGGGGTGCCCGGTTTCCTCATTGCTACATTTGGAAGGAAAGGCATTACTTGATAGTTCCAGAATGGTGTGATGATATTCTTGTTACTAACAGCTGTTGCTGTCAGATTGTCACATTGGATGTCAAAAGAATATCAAATCTGCTTTCAAGGTATGTTTGATTTTTATGGCACTTATGGGTGTCAAATCCATTTCCTTTGCATTGTTTTATCAAATCTAAGTGATAAATTTCCTCATTCACTCCAAAAATGGTTCACAGCTTAAACTGAGGAAGTTACTGCCATATTTCCCAGAGGCTGGAGAGACCCCTGCACTCAAGGGGGCCATCACCACACAGTTGGTGCTGAATACTAAGAACACAGGCTTCTTGCTGCATATGGATTATGAAATATGATATGCTTGGGGTTGAGCCTCTGCTCTGCCGCTTTCCTGGGTCACCAAGCCAGCCTCTCCAACTATTCTGCTTCTGGACTGGACGACTTTGGTTCCTTTGACTTGTTCACACAGACATGCGACACGTTTTGGATACCCATCTTCGATGTAGGGTAAGTGCCATCTAAATATCGGTATGTTACCTGGATAATTACACCCAAACATTGTGTGCATTGTGTCTAACAGATAATGATCATTACTTATTCTGCAGCTCAGGCATTTCATCCGAGGCACTCCTCAATGTAGTCGAGAACAAGGTGTGTTTGGTAACTTTGGCAGATAGGCACCAAGCAAATAAAAATTTTGGGAATATTTTGAATTATTTGGATGATAGGAAAAATATCGAAAATCAAGACAGAAGGAGAAAGCATGAGGTCTTACCTTACGTTTGCTTTTTTGTAAAAATTCATACGAAACAAGCTGTTCCACAGGGATTTAATTGTATATGTTCTTTTGGACTTCAGTGGAATATTCTTATGGATTTAAAATTTCAAATACTCCACTTCTTTATTTTTTTTCTTTTTGAAAATTTTCCTTGTTTCAGAAGGGTTTTAGGGTTTAGTGTTCCATGCACAATACGGACTCCCAGTGCTGTGGATGTTCAGGCCTTTAGGGGTGCATGGTTTCATCATTGCTATATTTTTCTTTAATAGAACACATCAGGGGAGGTCCCCACGGTAGGGAAACTTATTGATAAGAATAATAGAAAATAATTACTACCCCCGTTTCAGGCTATAAGACGTTTTGACTTTAGTTAAAGTCAAACTGCTTTAAGTTTAACTAAGTTTGTAGAAAAAATAATAACATTTTCATCCCAAGACAAATTTATTATGAAAATATATTCAATTATTGATTTAATAAAACTAATTTATTATTATAAATATTATTATATTTGTCTATAAACTTAGTCAAATTTAAAGTAGTTTGACTTTGACCAAAGTCAAAACGTCTTGTAACCTGAAACTGAGGGAGTACAACAAAAGTGGTGAGGTTGTATTGCTCTGAAGTTTAGTGCATAGAAATTTTTAGAAGTATATCTAGTATTGCCCCATATGTAGTTCCATTGATCACAATCATGTCCCACATTCACCTCATTTATCAATTCCCTCAAATTTAAGAAATCTGCATGAGGTTGTTGTGATAGAGACAGTTGAAAATTGTCTTCAAGATTAGATAGTATAAAGCTTTTCACAGAAACATTTCCATCAACAGCAAATGATCGAAGAGTCTTAGGAACTGAAAATAGATTGGGGGTCCATCCAACCAGACATCCTCCCATTTAGAATTTGGTAATACCATGTCCAATTGAGCACCTTGCAATCCCTCTGAAATAATCCATCAATTTGGAAACATCTTTACACCGAAAAGAGCCTTTGGAAGTATCATCATTGCTACATTTGGAAGGGAAGGGGTTGTGACTTGTGACTGTGAGTCATTGCTTGATAGTTCCAGAATGGTATGTGATGGCAGGATATTCAATAGTCTTATTACTATCAGCTCTTGTTCTTGCTGTAAGATTGTCACATTGGACTTCAAATGAGAATATCAAATCTTATTTCAAGGTATGCTTGATTTTTTTTGGTCACTTATGGGTGCAATAAATCCATTCCCTTCACATTGTTTTACCGAATCCAGTGATAAATTTCCTCATTCCCTCCAAAAATGGTTCTTAGGCCACAATACGGAAAAAAACTAATCTTATGCAAATTAAATGCATGCTTATCACTTGGCTCTGTATTTGGACCCTCTTTGAGTTGTTCATCTCTTCTTCTATTATGGGTAAATCACCTAGAGGTAGAATTTGTGAGAGCTAGGTGTTTCTTTTTCTTATAAATAATTGAAGGGAGATGAAATTTTGTTTTGTTCCTTCTTTTGTTCTTGTAAGAATCGGCATTTAGAGACGGCAAGCTTCATGTGTAATGCAGAATCAAGACCTACGTTTACGCTGCCCTTTGCCCAGATCATAAAACGAACTTATTATGTAGAATGTGTTTTATACTCAGTTTATTATATACCACTGTCTGACATGCATGATGCATTCTGACAAAGTCATCAGCTCCATGGGTAAGTATATAGATATTCATAGAGAAATAAACAAAGGCAATTACACATCGGGCGCCTGATCCAGGGTGAAAAATCGGGCGTCCACGTCATGCTGACGTCAGCAAGATGCATACGTGCAAAAACACTTTAAACTATTTTTTCTCTTAAATTATTTATCCAAATCATGATCCGATTGCACCATTAAATTCGTTGCAATTAAATCTTTAAAAACAAGACCACACATGGATATATTCCGACGAAAAAAAATTAGCTTATTATTGAATTATTTTTAAATGTTGCACGTTGTTTCACCAAGTATATCGGAATTGTTTCACTAAGTAGATCGAAAATGTTTCAATCATTTAAATCAGGCGTTGTTTCATCTTATATAAAAATAATGTTTCAACAAATAGTGAAAAAATGTTTCAGTTCACTGCAACATTTGATCTATATATAGTGAAACATTATAATTACAAAACATTTTTTGTGAAACAAAAAATGAAACGAATTTCTTTAATAGAGGGTTTCCATAATATGCGGGTGATTTGTTAAAAAGAATGTTTCAACTCACTGGAACATTAGATCTATACATAGTGAAACATTTTTTTGGAAAAAAAAAGAAACAAATTCTCTTAATGTAGGGTTTCCAAAATATGCGGGTGATTTGTTGCAACGGAGTATGTGGTGGAGACATGTAGCAGGTGGGGGCAGGGACATGTGGTGGGGCCAGGAGCACGTGCACACGTCTTTTTTTTTTTTTTTGGGGGGGGGGGGGGGAGCGCCCCCCGGCTCCGGCGGTCGCCTGAGCGGCAGGATGTCCGGAAATAAACATCAGAGAAATACACATATACTTTAAATTTTAGTACACACATAACTTTCTAAATAACGCAACTATATAATAGTAAGATCATTGACTAGTTTGCTTCTTCTAGTGAGTAGTGACTACCAAAACAAGAAGCCACCGTTCCTGGGCCATGGCGAGAGGGGCATCAAATAGCATTGCACACATTCACTATGAAACATTGCACACATTCTATACATTGGGCATCAAACATTAATACTTCTTCCAGATCGTTTAGTCTGCAGCTAAATAGCTTTGCACACATTCCCTATGAAACATGTTAATATTAGTTTTCATGGAAATTGTATAGTTGGCGTATGGTAGTATATCTTTCTAGAACACTCTCTATAGTTGATTTTGTTCATGACATAAACAAGAGCTCCTATCTGAAAATAGAAGTAGAATTACTTCAAGTAATTAACTTGATACAAATAGAGGTGCCTAACAAGTTTTGTCTAGCATAGTTTTAGTAATTAACTTGATACAAATAGAGGTGCCTAACAAGTTTTGTCTAGCATAGTTTTCTTACTATTACTTAACGCGCTTCGCAAGCCACTATATTTTCCGCTAGGAATAGTTGGCATTTCTCGTGACGTGTTGAATAAATTTATCATTGGAACTGAAATTCTGAAAAAAAAAGTTATGTCATAGAGACAAAGATTGCTCTATTTGGGCCTCCGATCTCGTTGTTTTTCTTTTGGGCTTAGTACTTTTCGTTCCTTTCCTTTTCTAGATAGATGCACGGTGAATCTGGGTAGAGAGCATCTAGAGATTATATATAAGCTTCACAGGCCATATCAATGTTTTGTTTCTTCATTTTTTATTGCGAAATGTTTCTTTATTTTTTTAAAATTATAAAATTTATTTATGCAAAGTTTATATATCGAAAATTTATACATTTAAAGTTTATACAATAACAACTTGTGTATATATTTTTTCGCAAAATCTGTTTTTGCTTCTTCGGAGAACCAATTTTGTAATAAAACTATACAAACATAATAGTGGTGATAGTGATTTAAACTATAAAATCTGTAGCTCTGTGATAAATTCAATATTAAATACATAGGTTTGTGATAGTTTGGTCAGCGTATCTCATATGTAGTAGTTTTGTGAAATTCACCTTTTCTTTTCTCAAATTTATGTTTTATAAATAAATTCATTCCTAGAAACCCACGGAGATGGTTTGGGCCCACGTGCGCTGGGGCCTAGCCTGGCCTAGCTAGCTGGGAGTGAGAGTGATCCGGGAGGCGGGAGTGACGGGGGAGCGGCGCGCGCGCGTGAACGCCGGTCGATTGTCACCGCCGTTGCCGCAAGCGCGCACCACGCAGCTGCTAGCTTCGTCCTTGCACGCTGACGCACGCGCGATCGAGCTGCCGCCACCGCAGCAGCAAACCCCCACACCTGAGATCGAGCTCGCGCGCGCGCTCAACCAAGCTTGTTGCCAGCTGCCACCGCCGCGGATCGATCACTCCTGCTCGACCCTGATCGACCTCCATATCTTCATCGTCTTCGAGCTCGAGCAGCCTCGTCGACTGCAGCTAGCCAAAAAGGTAACTAATGAGACCGCCTTAACCCTCCTCTTCCTCCTCGGTTTCTCTCGCCGTCGCCGGCCGGACATGAAACGTTAATTAGCTCGGCCGCCGGAGAGAAATCGCCAAGTTCACCGGCCGCCGTACGTAGCGTAGCTTCTCCTCATTCAAAACTGAAGTTAATTATACCTTCGAGTTCACCATGCCACGTTCTACAAAACCCACACAACTTCCTCGATCGCCATGATCGATTGCCGCTGGAACCTCGCCGTGCGAGTGCGACGCGACCCCCCCCCCCCCCCCCCCCCCCCCCACCGCCGCCGCATCCCTGGTTTGGCAGCGCTGCCTCGCGCATCCCTTGCCCGAGCCCGCCGCCACGCAAGATTACTACCGGAGTCGCCGCACGCCACTGTGCTGCCGGAACTGGCCTCTCTCTCCATTCCATGGCCTGCTCCGCCACCGGCGCCGATGAACCGCCGCCATGCCCTGTTCGACCAGAAGAAAAAAACAGCAGTTATGTGATAAAATAAGTAAGGAGCTGTGGTTACGTGTTACACTGGCCGCAAAATATATGAGTTTTCTAAAATTCACTAATTTATTATTATTTCAAAATTTACTCATTTATTATTATCATCAGTTCTACTTCGTTTCTGCTCAACAGTTGTGCAAAATAAAATTTAATATATACTTTAAAAATCATTGTTGCAGGATATGAGTCGCTTTTACCATTCGGACTTCTTCAGCGGCCTGCATGGATTGTGTTCGTTTGCATTATGGGTATCGTAGTGGGTTCTGTACTGATCTTTGCAGCCTTCTTCTTTCTTCGGTGCCTTTCACGCTATATCCGTGTACTGTGTCTGCGGTTTGCTGTTGTTTCTTATCCACCGGAGGGGGCAACGTACGAGGACGGCGACGTG
Source organism: Oryza sativa Japonica Group (assembly GCF_034140825.1). Lineage (NCBI taxonomy): Eukaryota > Viridiplantae > Streptophyta > Magnoliopsida > Poales > Poaceae > Oryza > Oryza sativa. The sequence goes on from NC_089046.1 coordinate 18,882,326, forward strand.
CATACCTTGTGCACAGTTCCAGGTGAAGCCGCGTCATCAAACAAAATTCGATTAATTGACACCTCCATCCAACAGCGATCTGGTTTTCTAAGCTATCTGAAGTTCTGAACACTGACAGATCAAGCCCAAGAACAGTGCAGCTCTCATATATAGAATAGAAGCCCAGCCATCACCTATCGACGTACTCCGTAATTTCTACTCTCACCTTTCTCCTAGGCCGTAGCGTCCATTTGCGTCCGTTCCAACGAGCACAAAAGGCACCGGCGGCAGAAATTATTTGCCTCGCTTGCAGGTGAGCGGCATCGATCTTCGTCAATACTCCATTAGGAATTTTCCCATATTTTGTGAAGATCATCTCATCCATAATCACAGGTAGTGAACGATGCGACCACTGTCTCCATCTACATCTGACAAGGTCGATCCATGCAAGCAGGCACCGAACAGGGGCGGAGTCAGAAAGTAGCATGAGTAGGGGCCAAGGATCTACCGCTCAGGTAGACTAATTAAGGAAGTAAAAAGTGTCAAGGGATATTTGTCCCCACTCACTGCAAATTTAAGTGGGGGCCAAGGCCCTCACTTGTTACACTCTAAATCCACCCTTGGCACCGAATAGAGCCTCACCTACCGAGCTGCCATGTGATTTAAGAACAGCGCGGCAATATATCTAGCCTCTTTTCCCAGTCTCTCTATACATATATATCTCTCCAAGTCCCCAAGTGCTTCTTTCTTTACCATCTCTGATCAATCCAAATAATTCACTATACTAACGTAAAATAACTTTGCAAGATTTCTTTGGTGTGTTATTCGATTTCTTTTTCTTTTTAACCAACAACCTGCAATTGCCTCCATATATATATCAGACAAAAATGTTTCATGAACTTCCAACTACGCTTCTCTGCACTTTTTGCTTCCTGGATTCATTCCATAGAGTTGGTATAGTTTCATGCAAGCATTTATTACAAAATCACACATGGAATATGCTAAGGTTTGTGCTCACTTTATTTTTCCACCTGCATATATAGGATTAGATGTAAGTAACCAAGCTATATGTTTTTATTTGTGAAGTTGCCTAGAATTGGCTTTTATTTTTGCAATTGTCTGGAATTGCTGAAATTAATATTTATGGCTCATCAGTTCACCTATGTAATGTACATGCTACTACCTCCATATTTTAATGTATGACGCGGTTGACTTTTTATCCAACGTTTGACCATTCGTCTTATTCAAAAAATTTATACAATTAACATTTATTTTATTGTGACTCGATTCATCATCAAATGTTCTTTAAGCATGACACTGGTGGAGAAACCATCTTTCGTCGGTCGGCCGATTTCCACAGTAGTCCCGGATGCAATAAAAACCGGGGCTAAAGATGTTCTTTAGTCCCGGTTCAAAAGGGTAACGGGCATATTTGATCTTTAGTCCCGGGTTGTGTTACCAACCGGGACTAAAGATGATCTTTAGTCCCGGTTCGAATGCTGTCAGGGTCTGTCAGGCCCTCCCGGTATCTTTAGTCCCGGTTGATAACACCAACCGGGACTAAAGATGTTAACTTTAGTCCCGGTTGGTAATACCAACCGGGACTAAAGATCCCGGTGATCTTTAGCCCCGGTTGGTGCTACCAACCGGGACTAAAGTCCCACCCCTATATATATGTCTTCTTCCTCCTCCAGCTGCCCGAGCAAGCTTCAAAATTTCTTCAAAAAAGAGGGGAGGTCATGCCAAAATTTCTATTGAATTTATTTTGGTGATTACATACAAATCGGAGGTGCCTAAAAGGTTTGCAACTTCATCCTCCAATGTTTTTTTTGTCATACTACATTTGCACCTATGTTTTGCACACTTTTTTTGTCTCCAAAATGTAGTTGTAAGTTGATGAGAGAGAAAATGTGTGTGGGGAAGAAAGAATATATAGAAATTTAGTTCATTTGCTAAATAAGGTTTTATAAAATAGTTGAGAAGGAAAACTCTAGTGAAAGTTAATCTTAAATAATAGAAAACAAACTAAAATGAAAATTAAAAGAAGTAAAACACATTAAAATTAGTTTATTACTTAACAAATAGTTTTTAAGAATTATTTGGTGTAATATTTTATGATTTTTGTATGAATAAAGATATCTTATAATTATTGTATGACTGTCATTATTGTAAGAATAATTATTTGTGTACGGTTTTTTTGACTCATGTAGATGGATCGGCAATGGATGTACGCTGACCGGCGGTCCAAAGAGTTTATTGACGGCGTGCACTATTTTTTGAGAGTGGCCGAAGCTAACAGGAAAAGGGGTTTTATTTGTTGTCCATGCAATAAGTGTAAGAATCAGAAGGAGTATTCTGCATCCAGGACTATTCATTTCCACTTGTTTGAGTCGGGGTTCATGCCAAGCTATAATTGTTGGACATCCCACGGAGAGCAAGGTGTTGAAATGGAAGAAGATGAAGTGGAAGACGACAATATTCCGGACTTTGCTCAATTTGTTGGATTTGAAGGAAATCAAACGGGCGAGGAGGAAATAGCTGCTGATGGTAACGACGTTGCGGATGATCTTGGTCAAATGTTGCAGGACGCCAGGGAGGACTGCGAAAGTGAAAAGGAGGCCCATAAATTGGACAAGATGTTGGAGGACCACAGAACTTCGTTGTACCCAGGTTGCGAGCAGGGGCACAAAAAGTTGGATACCACTCTGGAGTTGTTGCAATGGAAGGCAAAAAATGGGGTTAGTGACAAGGCATTTGGCGATTTATTGAAACTCGTCAAGAACATTCTTCCGGGGGGAAACAAATTGCCCGAGACAACGTACGAGGCTAAGAAGATAGTCTGCCCGTTAGGACTGGAAGTTCATAAGATTCACGCATGTCCGAACGATTGTATCCTATATCGCGGTGAGGAGTACGAGAACCTAGAAGCATGCCCTGTTTGCAAAGCACTACGATACAAGATTAGACGGGACGATCCAGGAGAAGTTGACGGGCAGCTAACAAAGAAGAGAATTCCTGCTAAGGTGATGTGGTATTTCCCTATAATACCACGGCTAAGGCGTTTGTTCAGGAACAAGGGGAATGCTAGAATGTTGCGATGGCACGCTGAAGAGCGTCAACAGGACGGGATGCTGAGACACCCCGCCGATGGTTCGCAGTGGCGAAACATCGACAGAAAATTTAAAGAATTTGGAAAGGACGCACGAAACATACGGTTTGGTTTGAGTACGGATGGCATGAATCCTTTTGGAGAGATGAGCAGCGGCCATAGCACTTGGCCCGTTACGATGTGTATCTACAACCTCCCCCCCTGGCTATGCATGAAGAGGAAGTACATAATGATGCCGATTATTATTCAAGGCCCCAAGCAACCTGGTAACGACATCGACGTGTACCTAAGACCACTGGTCGAGGATCTTAAACAGTTGTGGAAGAAGGAAGGTGTCCCCGTGTGGGACGAGGACAAACAGGAGGAGTTTAACCTACGAGCGCTGCTGTTCGTAACCATCAACGATTGGCCTGCACTTAGCAACCTATCCGGACAGTCCAACAAGGGGTACAAGGCTTGCACTCACTGTATGGATGAAACAGAAAGTACGTATCTTAAGCACTGTAGGAAGGTTGTATACATGGGTCATCGTCGATTCCTTGCAGCAAACCACCCGGTACGGAAGAAAGGCAAGCACTTCGAACATAAGGCCGACCACCGTACGAAGCCTAAACATCGCAGCGGGAAAACAGTGTTTGCTATGGTTAAAGATCTTAAAGTAGTGTTCGGAAAGGGCCCTGGAAGCCAGCATATAGAGAGCGAAGATGGTCACGCGGCGATGTGGAAAAAGAACTCTATATTTTGGGAGTTACCATATTGGGAATTCTTGGACGTACGCCACGCAATCGACGTGATGCACCTCACTAAGAACCTTTGCGTAAACCTTCTTGGCTTCCTAGGTGTATACGGAAAGTCGAAAGATACACTGGAAGCACGTAATGATCTGAAGCATATGGAACAACGCGGCGACCTTCACCCGGAACCAAAGGAGAAAGGAAGCCATTACTTGAGTCCAGCCAGCTACACTCTTAGCAAGGCAGAGAAGGAAAGTATGTTTGAATGCTTGGAGAGCATAAAGGTACCGTCTGGATACTCCACGAATATCAAGCGAATAATAAGCACGAAGGAGAAGAAGTTCACAAACCTAAAGTCTCATGACTGTCACGTGTTGATGACACAACTGCTACCAGTTGTAATAAGGGGTATCCTTCCAGACAATGTCCGGGCAACAATAACAAAGCTATGTGCATTCATGAACGCAATTTCGCAGAAGGTCATCGATCCGGATAGATTAGATGCCCTTCAGAATGAAGTGGTGCAATGTCTCGTCAGTTTTGAGTTGATATTTCCACCTTCATTTTTCAATATAATGACACATCTGCTTTGTCACCTTGTGAAAGAGATCCGTATTCTCGGGCCTATGTACCTACACAACATGTTTCCTTTCGAGAGGTACATGGGCGTTCTGAAGAAGTATGTTCGTAACCGTGCTCGTCCAGAGGCAAGCATCGCCAAGGGTTATGGAACAGAGGAGGTCATCGAATTTTGCGTAGAATTTATCGAAGACCTTCGCCCAATCGGGGTACCGGAATCACGCCATGAAGGGAGACTACGGGGAAAGGGAACTCTCGGAAGGAAAGCAATTATGACGGTAGACAACAATTTATTCCGTAAAGCCCATTTCACTGTTCTGCAACACTCTTCATTGGTAGCTCCTTACATCGAGGAGCACTTGGCTCTAGTTCGCGCCAGGAACATCGGTAAGTCCGATGTATGGATTACACGGCATCACATTGATACTTTCCCCGCGTGGCTACGACAACATCTCATGGGTAACGAGTCGATCAACCAACAACTTGCCTTCCTGGCGAGGGGACCGTCTGGGTCGATCGCGACATTCCAGGGATATGAGATCAATGGGTACACATTCTACACGAGAGCCCAAGACATGAAGAGCACGAACCAAAACAGCGCTGTTCGTGTCGATGCCATGGGACACGATGGAACAACTGCCACGTATTACGGTGCCATCGAGGACATATGGGAACTTGACTATGGTCCTCTCAAGGTTCCTCTGTTCCGGTGCCAATGGGTTAGGTTGACTGGTGGAGGCGTAATGATTGATGACAGTGGGATGACAACTGTTGACCTTAACAAGGTTGGATACTCGGACGAACCTTTTGTCCTTGCCAATGATGTAACGCAAGTCTTTTTCGTGAAGGACATGTCTAGCAAAGGAAAGAAGGGCAGAGGGCCTGATGAGCCTAAGCGTCAAGTGGTTCTCCCAGGCAAAAGAAAAATCGTCGGAGTTGAGGACAAGACTGACGAGGATTACGATCAGTTGGATGGGCAACCCCCTTTCACGGTGACGATTGACCCTAGCATCCTCCTATCAAATGAAGACACCCCTTACTCACGCAGCGATCACAAGGAGGGAACAATAGTGAGGAGAAAGTACGTGCGGTCAACCGTCACCGCCGATGTAATGCCGTAATTATTGTGTACACGATGTAAACTATTTTGGATGTATTGATTATCCATATAAATCAATTGATGTATGGCATATGTTAATTACGCACGATTATTAGAGGTTTCAACAAGTTCAAATCATGTATATGCTAGTTATATGTGATACTTACAATTTTTAAAAGTTTTAAATCACACAGGTGGCAATTTCATATGTACGTTAATTAGAGTTTTTAACATTTAATTTACTAGCATTCATATGCTAATTATAATTGACTATTGTATTTTTAAAAGTTTTAAATCACGCAAGTGGCAATTTTATATGTTAATTAGAGTTTTTAACATTTAATTTACTATCATTCATATGCTAATTATAATTGACTGGAGAATTTTTAAAAGTATTAAATTTAATATATTTTTAAAACTATCATTCATATATTAGAGTTTTTCACAATTTAATTTACTATCTTTCATATGCTACTTATATATGACTATTCGAATTTTTAAAAGGTTTAAATCATGCATGTGGCATTTACATATGTTAATTAGAGTTTTTAGCATTTAATTTAATATAATTCCTACGCTAAGTATATATGATGATTACAATTTTTATTAATTTTAAATCATGCAGTATGTACATACATATCTTAATTAGAGTTTTTACCAATATAATAATATCATTCATATATATGCTAAGTATATATATATATATTGGAATTTTTATTAATTATAAGTCATATATTTGCTTATTACGATTTATCCACTTAATTTATTACAGACAAAAATAATTTTTCGAAGTAATTGTCATTAATCTTTAGTACTTTAAATAATGTTAATGCATTAACTTCTATTTTATAAACACATATGTAAGCGAAAATCATATGCAGTGCTATAATCTTTAGTCCCGGTTCTTAACCCTAACCGGGTTTAAAAAGAATTTCGAAATAGCGGGAAAAGATATTTACTCCCGGTTGTTGAGAACAACCGGGACTAAAGATATCTTTAGTCCCGGTTGTTCTCAACAACCGGGAGTAAATATCTTTTCTTTACTCCCGGTTGTTCTCAACAACCGGGACTAAAGATATCTTTAGTCCCGGTTGTTGAGAACAACCGGGAGTAAAGATCCGGGGGTATATATATTCCCGGTGCGCCCTCGTCTTCTTCACCAACACTTAGACGTTTTCGGCCGATCGATCTCTCTCGGCCTCTCTCCTTCGCCGCCACTGCCTAGGGCAAATCCCCGCGCCGACGCCGCCGTATCTCGCCGTCGTCTCGAGCTCGTCGTCCTCGCCGCCGCCTCCGCCTCCTCCGCTGCCGCCGCATCTCTGGGGTGAGAGCCGCCGCCGCCAGATCTCCCTTATCTCTCGATCTCTCCGATCTCAGCTCGATCTCTCTCCGTCTCTCTCCGTCGCCGCCGCCACGCCACGCCGCCGCCGCCACGGCCCCGCAACGCCACGCCGCCGACGCCGCCGTCGCCACGCCACCGTCGCCACGCCGTCACCACGCCGCCGCCGTCGCCACGCCGCCGTCGCCACGCCGTCGCCACGCCGCCGCCGGCGCCACGCCGCCGCCGTCGCCACGGCGCCAACCGCCGCCCCGATGCCGCCACGGCCCCGCAACGCCACGCCGCCGCCGCCGCCGTCGCCACGCCACCGTCGCCACGCCGTCACCACGCCGCCGCCGTCGCCACGCCGCCGTCGCCACGCCGTCGCCACGCCGCCGCCGTCGCCACGCCGTCGCCACGCCGCCGCCGTCGCCACGGCGCCAACCGCCGCCCCGATGCCGCCACACCGCCATTAACGAACGAGAACGAGAACGATCGAACGAACGAGAAGCGAGAACGAACACGTCAACGTACGTTGCCGTGAGAACGTGAACGAGAACGAGAACGATCGAACGAACGAGAGCGAGAACGAACACGTCAATGTATGTTGCCGCGAGAACGTGAACGAGAACGAGAACGATCGAACGAACGTTAACGTGAAATGCAATATATATATATATATATATGTATATATATATATATGTATATATATATATATATGTATATATATATATATGTATATATATATATATATGTATATGTTACTTCGCATTTGACTATATACATCTTTTTGTATCTTGCAGAAAAGACGTGTTGTCGGAGTCGTCCGTCAAGCCTGAGTGGAAGAGCTAGCCCTAGAAGGAATTGGAGCAGGCAAGTGACGTAATAATATAAATGATTGTTATATTTGTAATGCAATTAATTAAGATTATTAGCCCTGTAATTAGACTTATCATATAAGATTGTGTAGTGTTCTAATATTATTTGAGTTTTAATATAAGATTACTTTATTTGTAATTAGACTTAGTATGTAATTATTGACTACGGAAGTGGTGCGACAAGTAGCAATTGACTATTGTAGTCTTAATTAGACTTAGCATATACGCACGAAACACTTAGCATACATGACTATTTTAGTCTTAGCATGTAATATTATTTGAATATATATATAAGATTACTTTATTTGTAATTAGACTTAGTATATAATTATTGACTACGGAAGTGGTGCGACAAGTAGCAATTGACTATTGTAGTCTTAATTACACTTAGCATATACGCACGAAACACTTAGCAGACATGACTATTTTAGTCTTAGCATGTAATATTATTTGAGTTTTAATATAAGATTACTTTATTTGAGATTAGACTTAGTATATAATTATTTACTACGGAAGTGGTGCGACAAGTAGCAATTGACTATTGTAGTCTTAATTACACTTAGCATATACGCACGAAACACTTAGCAGACATGACTATTTTAGTCTTAGCATGTAATATTATTTGAGTTTTAATATAAGATTACTTTATTTGAGATTAGACTTAGTATATAATTATTTACTACGGAAATGGTGCGACAAGTAGCAATTGACTATTGTAGTCTTAATTACACTTAGCATATACGCACGAAACACTTAGCAGACATGACTATTTTAGTCTTAGCATGTAATATTATTTGAGTTTTAATATAAGATTACTTTATTTGAGATTAGACTTAGTATATAATTATTTACTACGGAAATGGTGCGACAAGTAGCAATTGACTATTGTTGTCTTAATTAGACTTAGCATATATGCACGAAACACTTAGCATACATGACTATTTTAGTCTTAGCATGTAATATTATTTGAGTTTTAATATAAGATTACTTTATTTGTAATTAGACTTAGTATATAATTATTTACTAGCTAGGGTTGTATAATATACGTCACCTAGACTTAGCTTATATCACGATTTGTAATTAGACTTAGCACGTAAGTTTGTGTAGGGTTCTAATGTACGACATTTACACTTAGCATACATGACTTAGATTGTTAAAACATAAATGTGTCGTGACTTAGCAGATGTTTCTTGTATCAACAGATGGCTGACCGCGATGAGGAACAGATATTGTACGATACAATCGCGGAGGGAAGCAGCCAGTACTGGAATGAAGAAGAGGGGAACGAGGATCCAAACCAGTACTTGAACGAGGAAGGGAACGTGGAGAGGGATGCGGAGGGGAACCAGCAGGGGCACGTGGAAAGGGATGTGGAGGGGAACCAGGAGGAGGAGGCTAGTGGTAGTCAACCCTCCGTTGGACAGAAGAGGGCACGCGGGCAACGAGGTGCAGCGAAGAAGCTTGAGGGTCGGCACATCATAACGGAAGTGGAAGAAGATGGACGTCCTAGTGCCCCGGCCGAAGCCGCCAAGAACTATGTACGTCACAGCGGTTGGGTTGTGCGGGATAACGTGCCTGTCAGTACGGTGTACTGGCGAAGAACAAGGGCACGAGGAGATCATGAGAGCTTTGTCCCAGATTCGGAGAAAGAGATGCTGTGGACCACAATGCTCGAGACATTCACCCTTCCTGCGGGTACAGAGGACAAAGTGAAAAGGTGGACTCTGAAGAAAATGGCAGAACAGTTTCAGAGCTTCAAGGGAGATCTGTACAAGAAGTATATACTGAAGGGGCAGACACCGAACTTCGACACATTCCCAAAGCTAAGGGATCACTGGGACGAGTTCGTTGCATATAAGACAGGTGAACAAGGGCAGGCGATGATGGAAAGAAACAAAGAAAATGCCGCCAAGAAGAAGTACCATCACCACTTGGGGTCAGGAGGCTATAGCGTCGCGATGCCGAAGTGGGAGGAGATGGAGGCTAGCTTGATTGAGAGGGGTATCGAACCGGCAACAGCCAATTGGCCGGAACGATCGAAGTTCTGGTACTATGCTCACGGTGGAACGCTCAACCCAGCTGATGGCTCACTGGTATTCGGCGTTCAGATACGAGAGGCTGCGCAACGACTAACAGATGCAGTGGAAGCCTCCTCTCAGGGCACGTTCCGACCCGACAGAGATAGGGACGAGCTGACACTCGCCCTGCAGACTCCAGAGCATCCAGGACGAACACGAGGGAAAGGGGTGATTCCTTGGAAGATTGGTTTCAAGGAGGACATCCACACGTACAGGAGTCGGATGAGGAGCAAGAGAGATACCGAGGCGAAGATTGCAGACCTAGAGTTCCGGGTATCGAGCTACGAACTCAACATGCAAGAGGAGGTGGCAAGGAAGGTTGATGAACGCATGGCCGCACATCGGTCCCATGATCCCCAGCCGACCATTCCTCCTGCAATGGTGAGCCCGTCAGGAAACCGTAGCAGCTGCGCCTCAACGGGGCAGGTAGGATCGCAGAGCATGGACGCCATGCAAACACAGGACGAATCGACCTGTCCCGTTGATGACATCACTCAGCGGACACCATGTGAGCTGCATATTCCTTTCAAGAACTTATCAATAAAGGTAAGATTTAGCCATTCCGCTAGTTCCTGCTTATATATGTTGATTACTAATAAATAATCTCTCACAACATGAAGGTGGCGTCGGGCATGGCCATCCCAACGGACCCTTCAGGTACTTACCACTGCAGGCCGATTCCAGCAGGATACTCGAAGGTCGAAGTTGAGTTGGTCGAAGGCGCGTACGAGGACCTCGAGCTGGATTACCCTGGAGGAGACGGTGAGACGCATCTACGAGACACAAGCCATGCCATTATTCTATGGCGCAGGCGGTACATCATCCTCCCTGGGCGACAAGCGGCGTCTCGTGCACCATCTCCTCCGGCTCCGCCATCTCCTCCTCATGATCCTGCACCGTCTCCTCCTCATGCTCCGCCAGCACCGTCTCCACCTCAGGCTCCAGCATCGACTCCTCCTCAGGATCCTGCACCGACTCCTCCTCGTGCTCCTACACCTACTCCCCCGCAAGCTCCTCTTCCGGCACCTTCAAAGTCAAGGGCCCCCCCAGCTGCACCGCCTGCCCACACAAGGGCAACGAAGAAGGCGAAAGTTGACGCCGACAAGAACAAGGACCCGGGGTACGATTGCACGCAAGAGGAGCTTGACGCTTACGTTGCATCAGAAGTCAAGAGACAATTCAAGCCTCGAAGTCCAGAAAAGAAGATTCCTATAGACCCCAGTGTCAGGAACTTCTTCAGGGGTATGTCTGCATCTGTCAAGGAGGCCATCAAGCTATCGGACTATGAGCGAACGCTGAAGAAAGCATCTTCTGGAAAGTCCAAACCAGTCCCTCAGCTTGGAGAGCAACCAAAACAGGAGATCGAGCCGTTGGTTACCGGTAAAGAAATGACGATAGAACAATTTATTACTGACACCGGTCTAACTACGGATCAATTGCTAGGAGTCGCACCAATCGAAAAGGCGGAAGTGAAATACATGTACGAACTCGGTAAACCGCTTGTCAAGCCTGAGCTGCTGCAGTCCCTACCCACACAAATGTACAAGTTCCATCAGCTGTACATGGAGATGAGCGCCACCGGTAGAGAGATGATCGGAGCGAGGATTAGGGATACGGACTTCTTGCAAGGAGATGACATTCTCTGGATCAATTTCACACATATCTACGAACTATACCAGCTGGACGCCGTCGACGTCTCTATTATGAGTTGCTGGATTTTGTAAGTATATCGTTCAGTTAGATTTCTTACTATACGTCTCCTTTAATTAATTAGGTCCTTGTATATAAGTAGACTATAGAAAATAATATACTCCCTTTTATCGTTGTAGAATGGAGATTCAAAGGGCCCGACGGCGGAGGGTTTTCGATACTGGATTCATCGACCCTCGGAGAGTAAACGTCGCAATGCTCGACCAATATCCACAAGAAACAGAGGACAATCTCGTCCATCTCCTGAAGGCGCAGCATTACAAGACGTTCATACTGTTGCCATACAACACAGAGTTAGTTTAATTTTACTGTCTTCCTACATACCAAATTTCATTCCCGTACGAACTTGCTAAGTGTTTCATATGTAATGCATCCCACGCACATTGCAGATTCCACTGGGTGCTTTTACTCTTCGACCTGGAGGCCTGCACCGTCAACGTATATGACTCAATGGATAAAAAAGAGTCTACGTTCGACAAGGTTTTCGAACTTATAGACAGGTACCGTCATAAGTTCCTTTGTTAATTAAGAAAATCTTGTTATGTTAATTGCTACTACGAATCATAGCTTTAAACTCCATGTAGGGCTTGGTATCGGTTCCGTCATTTGGTCCGCGGCAAATGGAGAGAAAGACTTAGGCGGAAGTTCAAATTTCCTGTGAGTACACATGCTCTATATTTATATTTCTCCGATTCAAATACATACAAGTGTATATTAATTAGATCTCTCGTTGTTTGTCATTTATTTGTAGTGCGCAAAGCAAAAGCAGGGAAATAACTTGTGCGGCTATTACGTGTGCGAGTATTGCCACTGCCTTGCAAACCAAATCATCACCACAAGAGAGCTCGATGTACGTACAAATAAATTCAAAATTTCATTACGTAGCGATTTCTTGTTTAATTACTAATCAATTTCATACATTCATATAGTTTATTCGCATGAGGGATAACCTGACCACACACAAGGAATTTATCACGGCGGTTCAAGAACAACTCATGGGATTCATCAACGAAGAAATCCTTAATCCCAAGGGTGAATTCTACTACGACGGAAACACAATTCACCGGTCCTTAGCTTCTGAGCTAGCAGCGAGTACTACTACGTCGAAATGATAGCTAGCTAGCTAGGACATATAATGGATTGTAATTAATACATGACTACATATGTTTCTATATGCATGTGTACACATTTTCTATAATGTAAATATATTTTGGTCATATATATATATCTATATACATATGCATTAATTTGCATAACATATATATGTGTATAAATACATATATATTATGCATGTATATACATATAATATAATATAATATATATATATATATACATATATATATATATGTATGCATATATATGTATTGAAACATATATATGCATGGTTTATATATATATATATATATAAACTATATATATATATAAACCATGCAGCAACAGGGCCATGCAAAAAAAAAAATGGTCAGCTCGATCTTTAGTCCCGGTTGGTAACACCAACCGGGACTAAAGATGGCTCAGCCGGCCACGTGGCTGAGCCATCTTTAGTCCCGGTTGGTGTTACCAACCGGGACTAAAGATCGATCTTTACTCCCGGTTATTTCACCCGGGACTAAAGATAGCGATCTTTAGTCCCGGATTGGTACTCCCGGTTTGGAAACCGGGACTAAAGGGGGGTTACGAACCGGGACTACAAAGGGTTTCTCCACCAGTGTGATATAAATACTTTCATATTTGCACGAAAATTTTAAATAAAACGAATGGTCAAACGTTGGTCGAAAAGTCAACGGCGTCATACATTAAAATACGGAGGGAGTATTTTGCAATACTTTGGTCTTGGTCTTTTGAACTGGTGTATGCTATCCGGCTAATCTCATAGACTGTTTATATACTTAGATGGAACCGTAAGTCTCATGGCGTTACTAAATATTGTTACTGTTGTTTTTTATTGTTAAATTGACGTCCAAAGATTCAATGATCGGACGTTTTAATATACTGAACAATGATTGCAAAAATATATTCATTTGTTGACTATTTCTTATGCCTTAACCATTATCAAATATAAGATATGATCTCTAACGTACTATATATATGCGCAAGTATGTTTTGTGGTTCTAAAATGACAAAATGACCTGCTATGCAACGCGCGGGGCAATGAACTAGTTTTACAGAAGTTCATCCCCAGAGAGGATCCCAGTTCTAGAAGGGTTTACATGAGTCACAAAATGGGTGCAATTGTTCTCTGAAAAGAAAGCTAAAAGAGGCAATTATGTTCAAATTAAATTTAGGGAATGAGTGGTATGACAAAATCCGTTTATAAATCCTGTTTCTCAACTATACTACATTAATCAGCACCAAGAATGGAGGATAGTGGGTTTTAGAGTTAAGAAGGAATCTAAATTAAAGTGACCAGAGAGATTTAGTTGAGTCGACAGATAAGCTGAGGAATGTCTTATTAATAGATGAACCAGATCAGCTAATTTGTCCACATTAGAAGAAGGGGCTTATAAAACAAACACTATAAATGTACAAATCGCTAAAGTTTCGATGGGTGAGAGACGGGCGTGATGGAGGTCTAGAAGAGTAAAATTCCTCCAAAAATAAACACTTTATATACATGGCTGGGAGAGAGAGGCTGGCCAAGTGATGTTCAGCTAGTAAAAAGAAAATGAAAAAGAATTTTGTAAAATGTGTTAGGAAAAAGAGTCTACTAATCATGTTCTCCTCAAATGTCCCATTGCTACATTTGTGTGGTGTATCATCAGAGATGCTTTAGAACTATCATGTTTATCTGAACGTTTTGAATATTTTAAATTTCATTTGCAATAGTTTTTTTTTTTTTTTTGGGGGGGGGGGGGGGCTTGTGTTTGTTGGGGTTCTGTGGTTGACAAGAAATAATTGGGTCTTTGAAAATGTCTTGATTAAATCTCCAATGTAGGTGGTCTACTAGTAGTATCTTTTTGTTTTAGATCTCGTGTGCTACCCTTGTAAACCTAAGTTTAGAAGACTTAAAGCAAAGGGATTTTGCTTTCAAGCATCCCTGAAATAGCTTATGGTCTTCTTTCATTCCTTCAGTAGCCCTTTTCTCTTTTTTAGCCTTTGTAATAACTTTAACTTTTATTTGTCCTCTATTTTACTCGTTGTAATATAAACGGCAGTTCTCCTGCCGTCTACCAGTTAAAAAAAAAGGAAAGTTGAAAGATACATATCCAACATAATTAATTCTAGGAAATTGTTTTGATTTTTCTCAATCTGACATTTATTATTTCCAGTGTATGCATATCTAGAACAATAAATTGCCACCTACCTTTATAGATGTATAAACTCTTACTGAGAGAACAACCTCTGCCCATCTATATAAAGCCGTGTTCATTGTAGGAAATAAAAGCACACAAAAACCTTTTATCTAGAAAAAAAATTTCCGCAACTTATTTGAGTAGTTCTTATCTTACTCATAGAGGAGTGAGAAATTCTAGTTGTAGAATGAGTCAAGTAATGCGTGTTTTACTACTACTGTGTCTTCTGATCATTTGTTCGGAGCAAGCAAGTTTGATATCATCATGGGAATATGATCAAGATCCTAGGGAGTTACACATGGGGAATCGTTTATCCTCTGCAAGCAGCTCGCTACTCAAAAAGGATTTAGTGAAGCCTCCCGGTCAAGAAACATCCTATGTGAGTTAAAACTACTCCGCGTAGAATTTTCATTGGGGCATTAGATATCTTCATATTTTGTTGCAATCCTTGATTTTCTCCTTGATTGCCCCCAAAGATCTAAAAATTGCTAATGGACTAGTTTTTCCTTCCTTCTTCAGTTAAGTGTTTTGACCCCTCTAGAATAATATCGCTTAATTTTGTCCCTACTTCCTTGCTCGTGGAATTCCCATACTCCTTTCATGTTCTCACATGCCCATTCCGTGACCGTTGCGGAGTGGAAAGATCAATGAGTAGGACATCAACATGGCTGCGGTAGGACTAACCCATACTTTGGATATGGAAAGAAAATATAGTATATAGAAAAAGGGGCAATTTCGTTTCTACCCCTACTTTGATGTCTAATATTGATTTTACCCCTATTTTTTATTGTTTTCGTTTTTACCCTTACTTTTTTGAACTGAATGCTTGTTTTGCCTCTACTTTGGATGGTGAAGTTAACGGTGTTAAGTAATTGATAAAATGACGTTTATACCCTCTCATGTATGTTCATTAATTGTGTTTTTGTCCCCATTTTATACATGTAGCTTTGGAACTTTATTTTTGGGAGTATATTTAAAATTAGATGACGCACATTGACTAATATAACAATTTGGACAAATTCTGAATTTGATGGAATTTTGATAAAATTTCAGCATTTTGATAGAACTTAAACAAAATTTTGACAACATTTTGTAAAATGTAATTATCTGTTCCTTTAGATATTAGTCAATGTGCTTCATGTAATTTTAAATATACTCACAAAAATAAAGTTCTAAAGCTACATGCATAAAATGGGGACAAAAACACAATTAATGAGCATATATGAGAGGGTATAAATGTCATTTTGTCAATTACTTAATACCGTTAACTTCACCATCCAAAGTAGGGGCAAAACAAGCGTTCAGTTTAAAAAAGTGAGGGTAAAAACGAAAACCCTAAAAAGTAGGGGTAAAATCAATATTAGACATCAGAGTAGGGGCAGAAACGAAATTGTCCCATAGAAAAAAGGGTGGAGGGGCAAAAGGGTAATTACAGAGAGATAAAGGAATAGAATGAATGAAAAGGGTGAAAACAGCAAAATATTGTTTTCCAAAGAGGGTAGAACCTAGTAATGATCTGATAATGCGAGGAAATCTTAATATTACAAAAACTATGTTAATATTTTATAAAGATAGTTACATACTTCAAATGAAATTTATAAGATTTGTTTCTTTACTTGTTAGACATAATTGTTTTTTGGGAAATTAGACATGATTTTTAATGGTATCAGCCTTAATTGCTGCAACTGCAAATCCCTAATACATATTTACCTCAATGAGATGTTGGGTATATGATTTTGGTCAATCCCCTATCAATATCTTCTATGGATAGATATTTGTATATATACATTTTTTTGCAAAAAAAAAGGCTGTTTGCAATGATCTTATAAAAACATGGTAGTATAATTTTGTAGAGTCAAATATTTTATTACATTTCTTACTGTAGATCTTAAAGCATATTTACTTGGCATCTGTCGCAATGCGTTGGCACATTTCCCAGAAAGATATAAATTGTCTCAGATTGTTATTTATGTGTGAGTTTTTCCACAGCAAGCTCAATGTTATTCGAACACATCACCCTCAGATGAGCTTCTTGGTGCCATGGCAACATTTGATGTATATGGGTTCCCAAATTTGAACAAGGACCAAGTAAGCTCAGCAGATTTAGCGGTACTAAATGAGCAACGCCATGATCTTACTGACGGAAATGCTTTATTTGCCGGATGGATGGTATGTTAGTTTTCTCAACATTTTCACAAGTATAACATATTTATAAGTATAAATACCATTTATGTGATTGTTTTATTTCATATGTAGGTCAACCCGGTCATCTCTTCATGGTGACAGCAAAACACATTTTTATACAGCGTGGACGGTATGTAGTTTGTTGCCTCTTCGTATTATTTAATTACCGCATGCTTATACTATCGTGTATAACTTAGGATCTTTTGTTTATTTTTTTACATATATAGGTTGATAATGGTGTCTCGACAGGATGCTATAATCTGGACCGTGATGGTTTTGTACCTGTAAACAATTCCCCTATAACTCCTGGAGATATTTTAGAGCCAACTAATGGCACTCTGAGTATCACAATCAAGATATTTAAGGTTTGTAGTTGAATGTATTGATGCTTTTTTGTCTTAATCTTTTTTTGAAACATCATAAATCTAAAAGCGAATTAGTGGATACTGAATTGGGTGTCAAATTAATAAGGTGTATGAAATGTAAATACATGGTTTAGTGACACTAGGTTTTCATTTTGTTCACAGTGTTTATTAGTTTACATTTTTTTTATATCAACTGACATCATTGGTGGATATTTCAATTAACTTTATTTGCTTTTATTGACATGCAGAAAAAAGATGATGGTGACTGGTGGTTGTACTTTGGACATGATAATAACAATCTTAGCCCTGTAGGATTTTGGTTGAGCAGTGTTTTAACCAATTTGGCTGACCATGCAAACGTCATAGCATGGGGTGGCTACACCTACACACAATCTACTACTCCCTCCTTCCCTAAATGTTTGACACCGTTGACTTTTTTAAACATGTTCGACCATTCGTTTTATTCAAAAACTTTTATGAAATATTGTTGACAGAAAACACGAGGCCTGAAAGATCTGCTTAACTCCAGTGCAGGTCCAAAGCTCGCCTTAGAATGTATGAGCGTGTCAGTTGATTTGATCCTATAATCAACAAGAAATAGAAGCAAAGAAACCGCGGTTAAATCTATAAATGATAGTCGATCGGCTAGAGGCCGATGACATATCATTTATCTTTGAGCCGATGTCATATATGTATCGATCGGCAGTCATGAATAAATAAGAAGGAACTAAATCTACTCGATCGGCTATAGATATTAACAATATATACTCCTTATATCGATATATACTTAAATCAAGTGATTGGGATAGATCAAAATATATATTAATAATGGGACTATATATGTTCATAGCATAGCCGATCATATAGATCTAGCATGTATCGGCTAATACTTCGATACCACTCTATACTAAGATGTTAAAGCAGGTAGAATATATTAAACAAAGGCCTAATATACTTAAATGCAATAAGATCTTAAAATAAAGGGTAGATTTAACATGTCAATAAAGTATATAGGGTAAATATAGTTAAATCAGATAAGATCGGCTGAAACTCTGATGCTACCCTAATCGGCAACCAGAAGGCAGGCTAGAGATTGATTTTCTAAGCACGACTTAATAGATCAAACTCAACTGATACAACATTAAGTATGAAAAGAACAACAATATCTAGACAATCAAGCTGCTGGAAGCTTCATAGAGTGGTAGATATCTTATATAATCTAAATCAACATCGAAATCTAACCTAATTGGCTGCCCTCTACCGACAGATGTTAGCCGATTGTAGATTAGATAGCGGCATTGCCGGAGATTATGTAAGATATATGATAGCTCGACGAATTACATAAACGAGATCAGAGTATCATAAAGATGGAAGCACTAATCCCGAGAACACAAGTTGTCATAACAAGTTTTACCTCTTGTTGAAGATCGAAACCGATGCAGCTCAACCCGAAAGTAAGAACTCGTCGAAATAAAACTAAAGCAAAAAGGGTGGCGATGCGCCGAAATTGTATTGAACGTGTGTGTTCAAAGTTACATAGGGCTCGGGTCTATTTATACCCGAGAATTACAAGATATGTCCATAACGGACACGACTAATATCTCTAACAAACTCTAAGATACCATAAGTCTTTATGGCAGACTTTTGCCCAAGCGTATCTCTAAAGAAATTACATAAAACATCCTAATTAATAGATAAAATTGCCTTCTTAGGACTCTATCCATGTGCGGCAATCACCTTGAGGTGCCTCAACTCAACCCGATATCATACATCAAGTCGCATTGCCGGAATCGGCTGCATCGGCTTACCTAGTCCGACTCAGACCCAGCCGATCCTAATCGTAGCCGATATGGACTCCAGCCGATTCCTGCTCTGTTTCCGAACCCGATCTCCGCCTCCGACTTCGTTTCGATCTAATCTTCTTTCTCGATGCTGATATTACCAAATTTGGTTGTTAACACATGCCCCCCAAGTCCGGAATATTTGGTAATGTTTCGGATTTGCTGTAAATCGACCCCGAGCAAGTTTCGCACTTTGCCGTTTTCCGACCGTTACTGCCGTGCTTTAAATACTAACCGTCACCCTCGAGAAATCTCACACCGTGACTTCCGTTTTCACCGCTCAAGCGAAACTTTGTTCTCTCTCTCTCCGACGATTCCTCCGATGCAAAAGCGACTCCCAGGCGACTTCATCTTCGGCGAGATTTCCGCCCGCAGCGATGTCATCCTCCACCAACCTATCTGATGTGCCATCAGCCGAGTACGCTGAGGTAAGTCCTCGTCGGCTAGATCCCCTTTCTTAGCAGCAGATCGATTTTCTCTTATCTTATATCGCTCTCTTTTTCTCGGTTGTTTCGGATTTGCAGCATCTCTCCAACCTAGTTGCGATTCCAAGCCTATCACACGAAAACCACTATTTTCTTGGCCCAATCGGCAATCTCGACCCCACTGATTTCATCATCGGTGAAACCAACCAAATCCCCTTTAGACTAGCCAACCCTAACCTGGGTCACTGGAAGAATACCTTCAAGTCTTGGCCATCTCTCGAAAAACCTACTCCTGATAAGAGCTGGACCACCTGGTACCAACGCGTATTGGCTAGTAAGAAAGTTCACTGGGATGAGATTGGAATCGGCCAAGCGCTTGCTCTCACCATAGCCAATTCTGCTAAGGATGAGCCTCTGATGGCTGCCGCCACCTACTTCTGGTCCAACACCATCAATGCTTTCTTATTCAACCAAGGGCCGATGACTCCAACTTTAATCGACATCACCATGATTACTGGATTTGATGTAACTTCATCGGCTAACCCTATGAGTATGAACACCAAGAACCAATTTGACTTCAAGACCAAAAGCATAGGTGGCTGGTCTGGCTATGTGGCGGCATATATGGGCCAAGGGTCTGTTACTCCTCGAGAGCATGTAGCTTTCTTGCTCATGTGGCTGGAAAAGTTCCTCTTCTGTGGATCTAGTTGTGGCCATACAACCAACTGGCAATTTGTAGTCGAAGCCTGTTGGCAGATGGCATGAGGCCCTTCGACTAAATCTGCCGAAACCCGTGGCGAAGGCTATGGAGCAAGAACGGCATGAGGCGAAGAGTCGTACGAGTGCCCTGCCAGGCCAGAGGCGTCTCAGGCGAAGGGTGTAAGGCGAAGACTATCTCAGGCGAAGGGTGCAAGGCGAGGGCCGAGGAAGCCTTTCCGGCCTATCAAGCCTAAGGGCTACAGGGCCGGCGATCGCCAGACGGCCCATCAGGGGCCCATGAGCCCCTATAACATTATGTACCCCTGTAAATGTCCCTTTCGTAAAGGTAATCATGTAAATTCCCCTGTACAACCTAAACCCTAGTAGTAAGAACCTGTAATGGGGCTATAAATAGTCCCCTAGGGCCATGTAATGAGGGGGATCCCAAAAAAAGAAATTCAAAATTCAATACACTTCGTTTCCTTCCAACCACTGTTGAGTTACCACGTCCTTCGACGTATGCAGTTGTCATTTCGACAACAGCTGGCGCCGACCGTGGGGACCTCCGAGCGAAACCACTGAGAGCGAATGCCACCGAAGAGGGTCGTGAAGGAGAAGGTTGCCAGGTGGAAGGAAAGCGACGCCGGACTAGACATGGCCGCCGAGGAAGGAGCAGAGCCTTCGGCGCCCACTGCCGAAGATGGAGGAGGACAAGCGACATCACAACTGCCTTCGGCCCCTGCAACCTCCGTGCAAGTGCCGAACGCGGCCGACGTGGCGAAGGCGGCTGCGGCGGCAAGGGCACTCCAGACCAGGGCGGAGATCCTTTCAACAATCCAACTGGTGGTGCCCCAAGCCGCTCCATCGCAGCCGGCAGCGGCCCCAACCGCGCCTGCCGTTGTGCAGGCCCAAGTCAGCCCTGACCCCGAAGCACAAGCCGAAGCCGACATGGAAACCATGCGGCAGAACATGACACGGCTCCAAGACATGCTTCGCCAAATGCAAGAACAACAACAAGCATACGAGGTGGCAAGGCGGACCAAGGCCACGTCGGCTCCAATCCTTCAGTATTCGGCAGGTTATGTCCCATCTCAAGTCCATCCGCATGTGACGACCCAGCCCATTCCGCCACAAGCCGCACAGGCGCCGGTGTACTTTGCCGGGCAGCAATCGGCCGCAGCAGTGCATTCAGCCCCTCACGTGCAACTGGAAGCTCAACCAGTCGCTGCCCAAGCACACCATCAACCACCTGGCCAAGCGCCACAAACAGTGGCGGAAGGGGCTTCGGCTCTGCAGGCGCAACTCCAAGCTTTCCTTCAGCAACTCAACCAACCTCACTGCATTTCAAGTACAACCCCATCGGCCCACCCGGAGGGGAATACAAGTCAAGGTGTGCCTAATTGGTTGCCACCGATTCAGCCGGGCCTAGGAGTTTTTGTAACGCCCCGATTTTCGTTCGGGAATAAAAATCAATTAATAATACATCTTCTAGAAATTAAATAAAAGTTAAATCAATTTAATCAAGTGAAATTATAGAGGAAATTAAAATTTCCTTTAAAAATCATTGGCCGGGAATATTTTGTAATATTCTTGGTGCCCTAATGTACTCTCCGGAATTTTCCGTGAATTTTCGGAGCTCGAGAAATAGTTTTAAAGTCACAAAGATCATTTAACCAATTAAAATAAAAAGAAAACAAATAAAATCCTCCCTCCTCTCTTTGGGCCCCTTTCGGCCCAATTCCCCCCCCTTCTCTCCCTCTCGGGCTGGCCTTCTCCCACGGCCCGCTCGGCTCTCTCTCTCCCTCAAGTCTGCTTTACCTCCCTCGCCCGTTTTCCCCACTCTCTCTCCCCGACAGGTGGGACCCGAGGCCCCACCTGTCAGCTCCTCCTCCTACCTCTGGCTGGCCGGCTGCAACCGCCAGGGCCGCCCGAGCCACCCCACGACGCCGCCGTTTCCGACCTCCTCCACCCCGCGCGCGAGCCCGCCGGTCGTGGGACCCCGTCGCCCCACGTCCTCCACCCTTTTCCCCACTCTCCCCACGAAAATCGCCGCCGGTTAACCTCTCCACCACCCCCAAGATGCCCCGCCTATCTCGTCGGCCGGTTGCCACCTCTCTCGAGCACGATCCCATCGCTCCAAGCCCATAAAAAGCATCCCCGGCCTCCCCTTTCCATTTCCCCCAATTTTCCCGAGCTTCTCGCGCCCTGTACTGCTCTCCCCTCGCTGCTCCCATCGCCGCCGCTCACCGGCGACTCTCCATCCGCTCGCCACCGCTGCTACAGCCGTCGCCGTACTGTTCCGCCGCCACCTGCGGCTTCGCCGTGCCTTGCCGCACCTCGGCCCCGCTCCGTTTTCCCCATTCCATCGTTGGAACCCCCTCCCCACCGCGCTCCCTCTCTCCACCACTCAACGACGAGCTCCAGCCGCCGCTCCTCGCCGCTGCAGCCACCACCGCGCCGTGCCGCCGCCACCGCCGGCATCGCCCCGTCGAGCTCCACCCTGGTCCCTACTCCATTTTCCCATTTCGCCTCCGGAACGCCGCCGCCACACGCACCACCTCTCTCCCTCACCATGGCCACCTCCAGCCGCGTCGCAACGCCGCTTCGGTCCTCGCCGACCCGCGTCGTCGCCTTCCTCGGCTCCGCAGGGACGGGGAGATCCTCGGCCACTGGCCCTCTTCGCCGGAAATCCACCCGAGCTCCACCTCCCTCGTCGCCGGTGAGCTCCTCCTCGTATTGTCGTGGTCGGCAGTCGTTTCCATTTACCTCGCACCAGTTCTCACCTCCATAGGAGGCTTTGAGCCGTGACCGTGCCCCAGCCGCGCGCCCCGTGGCCGTCCGATCGGCTTGGGCCAATCCGGGCCGTCGGTTCCCGTGGACCGGCGGTGGACCGCCTCGGTGGTCCCGGTCCACGGTGGACCGGTGCCCTTGTGCCACTGACCGGTGGGGCCCGCTTGCCGGCGCCACCCCTCCCCTTTGATGACGTCAGCAACCCTCTTTTCCTTTGGAAAAATAAATAATAATTGCGTCATAATTCGTTAATAATTCTAGAAATTCATTTAAATGGCTCAAAACTTCTAAAATTCATATCTAATTCATTCGAACTCCGAATTGAGCCGTTCAACTTGCAAAATTCATCTAAAATTGAGATCTACATGTTTGTTTAGTTTTTATGTACTGTTTCTTTGGTTTTTATTAGAGTTTTTCCTCGTTTTGCGTGCCAGCGTGTAGAATCCGTCGTTTCGGAAGTCCGCGGTCGCGAGGAAAAGAGTTCGGAAGATCAAAGTGAAGAAGCAAGGCAAGTCACACATTCCCCTTGAGCATGTTGATCCCAATTTACAAATGTTTTACTGTTTGCAAATAAATATGCATGTTTTGCTAATTACATGGGGTCAGGGTTTTACCTATCTGCTCGCTTGTGCCATGTTTACTTGATATCTGTTCTTTGTCAACCTTGGGTAATAAATCGCCTAGCTTGTGTTACTTTGATGACCTAGCTAGAACTATATGCTTAACCATGCTTCATTACCACTAGCTCAGTTGATGGGGTAATTACAGTTTTAGACCTTTTAGTATCAGTATGAGCTGCGTGCTCGAGACATCTGGCCATGCTTCATGGTCGTAATTATCCAACTAAAATGCGACTGAATGGTGGGCTGTGGGTGCATGGTTTTGCTAGTCGCACCCATGGCAATTAAGGACCGGTTCGCGGGATGCCCTGGAAGAACTTATCGTACTTACCACAAGCCAGCGTGGGCAACGGCTGGGCTTGTAGTGTAGCTTTCCTCTAGCCGACGCATCCAGGCAAGGGTGGGCGTGATGGAGTTTGGATGGGCCCTGCGACGGCCTATGCGGCTTCCGGATTCACCTAGGCACGAGAGGGGACTGCCCGCTGCCTTGCGAGGAGTGGGGGTGAAACCTGAGGTGTGGTGTGCTTGGTTAGAGGGGGTTATGCGAAGGGTCCTGTCACGGCCTCTTTCCGGTATGTCGTGGTGGCATGTCGGCGCACGGAAACGTGTCGTGGGGCTGTGTCTTGTGGGTACAGTTGTACACCTCTGATCAGAGTAAAACTATTCGAATAGCCGTGCCCGCGGTTATGGGCGGTCGACCAGATTCACCGTGATTAGTCCCATCTTAATAAATCGACTCAATACACTGTAGTTCAGGTGGGTTGGTTGGGCCTGTTCAACGTGGTGTAGCGTTGATCAGTGGAGATTCAATATTACTTTAATTACTCAACAGTTTTACTGTTTTGCTCAATAAAATGTTTTACAACTGCCTTTATGCAAATAGCCACAAACCCCTGCTTGTATCCCCTTGCACGTCTGCATCGTTGGTGTGGCTTGCTGAGTACGGTGGTTGTACTCAGTCTTGCTATTATTCCCCCTTTTCAGAAGTGTAGTGCTTCTGAGCTGAAGACGAAGTTAGAAGACCAAGGCTCAGACCCCAGTTGAGTTTTGCCTGTGGAATGGAGCTGAAGCCCCGCTAGGATCGCCTTTTTCCGCTGCTGCTGCTTTTGTTTCGGTGTGAGGACTAAGTGCCTCTTCCGTAAGTATTTTACGCTTTATTTACGTTTGGAACTGTATATTACTTGTCGTTTTGTGTACCCTGGCTGGTCCTGGACAGGGATTTAATACGCAAAATAGTCTGGAAATTTGGGTTAAATTTCTGGGCGTGACAGTTTTGCCATGGAATCAAGGACTGCAGTTCGACTTCGTCAACATGCTCAGGCACCAACCGTTCGGCAGCAAGCTCCAACTCCAGGCTTCGGAACAAACCAAGCACCAATCCAAGCTGCCACGACGTGGTCGCAGCCAATTTTTGACCCATCCATGGCGACTCAGCAAGTACCTCCAATTGGAGCCAGACAGTCGAATGCCATGGCGCAACCTCACGCACAAGCTGCGATTTTGCCCTTCGCCACACCGTACCCGCAGCAAAGTGCAGTAAACAGGGCGGGAGGCGAAAAGGGGCTACCGCTGAGTGGGGGAATCAGGACTCGTCCAATCCCACCGCAGTTCAAGTTCCCACCCGTCCCGCGCTATTCAGGCGAAACTGACCCGAAGGAGTTTCTCTCTATCTACGAGTCAGCGATCGAAGCGGCTCATGGTGACGAAAATACCAAAGCGAAGGTAATACATCTCGCTCTAGACGGCATCGCCCGTTTTTGGTATTTCAATTTACCAGCCAATAGCATTTACTCATGGGAGCAATTGCGCGATGTTTTTGTCCTTAACTTTCGAGGCACCTATGAGGAGCCGAAGACGCAGCAACACCTCCTCGGCATTCGCCAAAGGCCGGGGGAGTCGATAAGGGAGTACATGCGTTGCTTCTCGCAAGCCCGGTGCCAAGTTCAAGACATAACCGAGGCATCGGTTATAAACGCCGCTTCGGCCGGTCTGCTCGAGGGCGAACTCACAAGAAAAATCGCCAACAAGGAGCCACAGACGCTCGAGCACCTACTTCGCATCATTGACGGGTTCGCAAGGGGCGAGGAGGATTCCAAGCGACGACAAGCTATACAAGCTGAGTACGACAAAGCCTCCGTCGCCACCGCTCAAGCTCAAGCACAAGTTCAAGTTGCCGAACCACCTCCCCTCTCTGTTCGCCAGTCTCAGTCGGCGATCCAAGGACAGCCGCCAAGGCAAGGCCAGGCCCCCATAACTTGGAGAAAGTTCAGAACAGACCGTGCGGGCAAAGCTGTGATGGCGGTCGAAGAAGTGCAAGCCCTCCGCAAGGAGTTCGATGCCCAGCAAGCGAGCAACCATCAGCAGCCAGCCCACAAGAAGGTCCGAAAAGACCTCTGCTGCGCCTTTCACGGACGCTCTTCGCACACCACGGAGCAATGCCGAAAAATTAGGCAACATGGCAACGTGCAAGACCCAAGGCCGCAGCAGGGAACAACTGTCGAAGCATCCTGCGAAGCAATTCAGGAGCAAACACCCCCAGCCGAACAACGCCAAGATGTACAGCGAAGGGTAATCCAAGTGATTACAAGGGCTGATCCGCCAAGCCAGTTGTCCAAACGGCAGAAGAAGATGCAGATCCGTATGGTCCACAGCATCACTTTGGCGGGTGAAGGGGCGCCGCAGTATCGGAACCAGCTAATTTCTTTTGGGCCGGAAGACGCAGAAGGAGTTATGTTCCCGCATCAAGATCCCCTGGTAATCTCAGCTGAGATAGCTGGTTTCGAAGTCCGATGAATCCTGGTCGACGGAGGGAGTTCAACCGATGTTATCTTCGCCGAAGCATATGCCAAGATGGGGTTGCCTACCCAAGCCCTTACCCCAGCACCAGCATCACTCCGTGGTTTCGGCGGAGAAGCAGTTCAAGTTCTCGGCCAAGCACTTTTGCTGATAGCCTTTGGCTCGGGAGAGAACAGACGCGAAGAGCAAATACTGTTCGACGTCGTCGACATCCCGTACAACTACAACGCCATCTTCGGCCGTGCAACCCTGAACAAGTTCGAAGCCATTTCCCACCACAATTATCTCAAGCTCAAGATGCCCGGCCCGACAGGGGTGATAGTAGTCAAGGGGCTTCAGCCTTTGGCCGCTTCAAAAGGCGATCTAGCCATGATCAACAGAGCAGTGCACAGTGTTGAGACCAGACCGTATGAACGGCCGAAGCACACGCCAAAGCCCACCCCTCACGGCAAGATAACAAAAGTGCAAATTTGTCACGCCCTGAAGTTCCCCTCCCTTGCTCTAAATTCATAAAATAAATCGTCCGAAGAAATTGTTTAATTTAACCTAGAGATGAATCCCTAATTAATAAATGCAAATAATAATCGGAATCGACATGTGGAATTTTTCTTGGATTCTACATGTCAAAATATGCTAACAGGATTTTTAGTGGAATTTTCAGAGCCTTGGAAATAATTTTAATCAATTAAAATAAGCAAAGTGCAATATTAAATCCCTGGAAAAATCCTTTTTCCTTTTTATCTTTTCTTTTCCCTCCTTTTTTCTTTTTCTTGGGCCCGGCCCATTTCCTCCCGCGCCGGCCCGCTCCTCCCTCCCACTCCCGAAGTCCACCCGGCCTCCCTCTCCCTCTCGGGCGCTGACAGGTGGGGCCCACCTGTCAGCCCTTTCCCTAACCTCCGGCCGCCCACGCCCGCGCCAACCGCCGTCGAAACCACCGCCCACGCCGCCGGTTTCCCCGTTTCCCGCGCCCACTCCGCCCGTACCGCACGCCCACGTCGCCGCCCACCTTCCCCGCACCTCCCGCCAGCTCGCGCGCCCGCAAACGGCGGGGGATTTGAAATTTCCCCCACTCTCTCTTTCCTCCTCCACCCCCTCCACTACTCCGGCGAAATTGCGCCGTTCCCGGCCACGACTCGCCGCCCCCCCTCCTATTTAAGCACGCCCGCACCTTCCCCTCTCTTTTTCCTTTCTCGGCCGAGCCCTCCCGAGCTCTCCATCGCTCCCGCGCCTCTCATCCCGCCATCCGCCGCTCGCCGCCAAGCTCCGGCCGCACTCCGCCACCGCTAGAGCCGTCGCCGCACCGCGCCGTCGACGCCGCCGGGTTCACAAGCTTGTGCGCCACCCCGTCCGCCGTTTCCCCGGTCAATCCCGCCGCCGGAGCTTGCTTCTCCTCGCGCGCCGGTGAGTACCCCCATGGCCGCCGCCTTCGACCGGCGAATCCGCTCGCTGTTAACCACCCCTCTCCCTCTAATCCCTCCCATCTTGTTCCCTAGGAGGTCTCGGAGCTCGTCCGCCTATCATCGCCGTTCCCCGGTCGCTCGCCGTCGCCGTTCGCCGTCGTCTTCCCCCCCCCCCACGCCGGCCAACTCGCGGTGAGGCGCCCCTCCCCCTCTTTTCCCCTTCCTCTCCCTCCTAGCGCCGTGCCGGGCCGAGCCGCCGCTTCGGCTGTGTGCCGCCGCCTGTGCGCCGCCGTCATCCGCCGCCGCTTCCCGCGCCTCCGGTTGCCGTCGCCGGCGACCGTGCGCGCGCGCCGCCGCCCTCGCCATAACCGGCCGGCCGGCTTGAAGCCGAGCTGAGCCAGGCCGCCTTCCTCCTTTCCCCGTGAGCCGCGCCCCTCCCGCCTTGTGCCACTGCCAGTGGGGCCCACGTGCCGGCGCCCCTCCCTCTCTCTCTTGAGCCGCTGACTCATGGGGCCCGCATGCCGGCGCCGCCCCACCCCTTGCTGACGTCAGCCCTGGGGCAATATTGCGCAATAAATTGATTAAGGCTTTTCTTTAATAGTAAAAATACAGAGAATCTTCTAAAAATCATAACTAATTCATCCGAGCTCCGATTAAGTCCATTCAAGTCTCAGTAAATTCATAAAAATGTATAGAATCCATTAAAAATGGTTTTGTTTCCTGTTTCAGTAGTCTTATAGCATGTCTTGCTTGTGTGCTTTGTTTGTCGCGTAGATTTCGCCCGTTTCGTCGATTCGTGGTTTCTCGAAGACGTTGCTGTGGTTCCATCAGTGCGAGAGCAAGGCAAGTCATACATTGCAATTGATCATATTGTACCCAATTTACAAATGTCCCGCATTTCTATTAAATATTGCATTGTTTTACAATATCATGTGGGATGGGTCCTATTACTCAGCTATATGTTGTTTCCCTTACGCCATTGATAACTTGGGTATTAAAATGACTAGATGTTGGTTTAGGAGATGCTTAGCCATGCTTAGTTCAACTAGTGCACAAAAGGGGATCACATTAAAGCATAGACTTTGATTATTGGCAATAGTTTTGGATTAGTGCCACCGCAATGGTGTTGGTTAATTAAAATACACTTCATGGTGGGCTGTGGGTGCATGGTTTTGCTAGACGTGCCCATGGCGATTAAGGACCGGTTCGCGGGATGCCCTGGAAGAACTTATCGTACTTACCACAAGCCAGCGTGGGCAACGGCTGGGCTTGTAGTGTAGCTTTTCTCTAGCCGACGTACCCAGGCGAGGGTGGGCATGATGGAGTTGGGTCGGCCGGGGTGTCCGGTTGATCGGCTTCCGGATTCACCGCGGCACGAAAGGGGGGCTGCCCGTTGCCTGCTGGGGACGGGGGCGAACCCTAAGGTGTGGTGCGATCGGTTAGAGAGGGTTATGCGAAGGGTCCTGTCACGGCCTCTTTCTGGTATGTCGTGGTGGCATGTCGGCGCACGGGAACGTGTCGTGGGGCTGTGTCTTGTGGGTACAGTTGTACACCTCTGATCAGAGTAAAACTATTCGAATAGCCGTGCCCGCGGTTATGGGCGGTCGACCAGATTCACCGTGATTAGTTTCACCCCTAGTTTAGCTTAATGAACTGGTGTAGTTCAGGTGGTTGGTTGGGCCTGTTGCAACGTGGCGTAGCGTTGGACAGTGACTGGTTAATATTGCTTAATTACTACAACTGTTTTACTGTTTTCAACTACTAGTTTTAAATGCCTGCTTTATGCAAATGAACCCCGTAGCCTCCTTTGGTTATATCCTGCATCATACCTCCTCTACCGGTATGACTTGCTGAGTACAGTGGGTAGTACTCAGTCTTGCTCTTTTCCCCCACACCAGAGTTGAAGTTCTTCTCATTTGGAGAGGTCTTGAAGAGGTTGGTTTCGTCGCTGCCGTCAAGGGTTGCCTGTGGAATGGAATCGCCCGCTGCAGGAGTCAAGGCTTCAGGCTTAGCTCGCTTTACCTTTTCCGCTGCATTTGTAATCTTTTATATTTTTGTAAGACGTGGATCTGTATGTCAACAATTGTCGTTTGTGTACCCTGGCTGGTCCTGGACAGGGGTTTAATACACATTCAGCTTAGAAATTCTGGTTCGTGAATTTCTAGGCGTGACAAAATTGATGACGCCGACCCCACAAAGCCCGTATCACTGGGGGGCGACATAGGCGAAGAAGAAGTTGAGAGTATACTAGAGGTGCTTAAAAAGAACATCGATATCTTCGCCTGGAGCCCTGACGAGGTGGGGGGTGTCCCGGCGGATCTCATCATGCATCACCTAGCAGTCAAGCCGGACATTAAGCCAAGAAAACAAAAGTTGCGCAAGATGTCTGCCGATCGCCAAGAAGCGGCGAAAGCCGAAGTACAAAAATTGCTCAGGGCAGGGGTTATCCAAGAGATTGACCATCCGGATTGGTTGGCGAATCCAGTGCTGGTGCGGAAGTCAAACGGCAAATGGCGCATGTGTGTCGATTTCACAGACCTGAACAAAGCATGTCCAAAAGACGACTTCCCCTTGCCACGAATCGACCAGCTCATGGATTCAACAGCTGGATGCGAGCTCATGAGTTTCCTAGATGCATATTCCGGTTACCACCAGATCCACATGAACCCGCTCGACATCCCCAAAACATCCTTCATCACTCTATTCGGCACATTTTGTCACCTCAGAATGCCTTTCGGCTTAAGGAACGCAGGAGCAACTTTCGCCAGGTTGGTGTACAAGGTCCTTGGCAAGCAGTTGGGGCAGAATGTGGAAGCTTACGTCGACGACATCGTCGTAAAAAGCTGCAAGGCTTTCGACCATGCGATCGACCTGCAGGAGACATTCAACAGCTTGCGCATAGCAGGCATAAGGCTGAATCCGGAGAAGTGCTTTTTCGGTGTCCGCGCGGGCAAGTTGTTGGGTTTCCTTGTTTCCGAAAGAGGCATCGAGGAGAATCTCAAGAAAATCGATGCCATCCAGCAAATGAAGCCTCCGTCAAGCGTACATGAAGTACGAAAGCTTGCAGGCCAAATTGCGGCACTCAGTCGATTCCTCTCAAAGGCAGCCAAAAGAGGTTTGCCCTTCTTCAAGACCTTCCGGGGCGTAGGAAAGTTTAATTGGACACCAGAGTGCCAAGCAGCATTCGACGAGCTAAAGCAATACTTGCAAAGCCCGCCAGCTCTGATAAGCCCACCCCCCAGGAAGCGAACTGCTATTATACTTCGCCGGTGGCTTCGCGCAAGCTTAAGCACTACTTCCAGGCCCACAAAGTCATAGTGCCATCACAGTACCCCTTGGGCGAAATACTCCGAGGCAAGGAAGTTACTGGCCGGCTCAGCAAGTGGGCGGCAGAGCTATCCCCGTTCGACTTACATTTTGTTGCATGCTCTGGTATCAAGTCTCAAGTGCTAGCCGACTTCGTAGCTGAATGGACACCGGTACTTGCCCCCGACCCCGAGCCCGCCGAACAATTCTGGGTGATGTGCTCTGACGGCTCGTGGTCGCACAAGGGAGTAGGCATTGCGGCAGTCCTATTTTCGCCGAATGGTGTGCCGATTCGGTACGCAGCAAGACTGCAGTTCGACACAACCAACAATGCAGCAGAATACGAAGCCGTTCTCCTGGGCCTAAGAAAGGCGAAAGCACTAGGAGTCCGGCGCCTGCTAATTCGAATTAACTCCAAGTTGGTAGCAGGCCATGTTGACAAATCCTTCGAGGCAAAAGAAGAGGGAATGAAGAGGTATCTGGAGGCTGTTCGGTCCATGGAAAAATGCTTCACCGGCATAACGGTCGAACACTTGCCTAGAGGCCAAAACGAGGAAGCAGACACCTTGGCGAAATCCACTGTTTGTGGTGGCCCACATTCGCCTAGCATCTTTTTCGAAGTCCTACATGCTCCAAGTGTGCCCATGGACAGCTCGGAAGTCATGGCAATCGACCAGGAGAAATTGGGCGAAGACACATATGACTGGCGAACCCCATTTGTGAAACACCTTGAAACTGGCTGGCTTCCGGTAGACGAAGCAGGAGCGAAGCGTTTGCAACTCAGAGCCACGAAGTATAAGATGGTCTCGGGTCAACTTTACCGCTCCGGGGTACTTCAACCCTTACTTCGTTGCATCTCTTTTGCCGAAGGCAAAGAAATGGCAAAGGAGATACACCAGGGGCTATGTGGCGCGCACCAGGCTGCAAGAAAAGTGGCCTCCAAAGTATTTAGACAAGGAGTCTATTGGCCCACTGTGTTGAAAGTCTGTGTTGAGTAAATCAAGAAGTGCGAAAGTTGCCAGCGCCATGGCCGAAGCCAAGCCACGCCCCAGTATGATCTGCAGCCCATTGCGCCAATATGGCCCTTCGCCAGATGGGGACTGGACATCATCGGGCCGTTCCCGGTGGCACGAAACGGGTATAAATTCGCAATTGTAGCTGTGGAATATTTCTCTCGATGGATCGAAGCCGAACCCCTTGGGGCAATCACTTCGGCAGCAGTACAGAAGTTTGTATGGAAAAACATCGTTTGCCGTTTCGGAGTGCCAAAAGAGTTCATTAGTGACAACGGCAAGCAGTTTGACTCTGATAAGTTCAGAGAAATGTTCAAAGGGCTTAACCTGGAAATCAGGTTCGTGTCGGTCGCCCACCCGCAGTCAAATGGGGCGGCCGAACGTACAAATGGCAAGATCCTAGAAGCACTAAAGAAAGGCAAATGGCCAGAAGAATTGCTATCGGTTCTCTGGGCCCTTCGGACGACCCCCACAAGACCAACCAAGTTTAGCCCGTTTATGCTTCTTTATGGCGATGAGGCAATGACCCCAGCAGAGCTAGGGGCTAACTCACCAAGGGTGATGTTCTCTGGGGGCGAAGAGGGGCGCGAAGTATCGCTCGAACTCTTGGAAGGGGTAAGAGTCGAAGCGCTCGAGCACATGCACAAGTACGCCACAAGCACTTCGGCAACTTACAACAAAAAAGTTCGACCCACAGAGCTGATGCCTGGTCATCTTGTCTTAAGGAAGAAGGCGAATCCAGTAGCTGTTGGCAAGCTTGAATCAAAGTGGGAAGGACCGTACCTCATCAAACACAAGTCCAGGACGGGATCTTTTCGCCTAGCGACACTAGAAGGTGAGGAGTTCGACCATTCCTGGAACGCCGCCTCTTTCAAGCGCTTCTATGCCTAGAATGGGTGGCACCCAAATCGCTAGCTTGTAAAAATGTACATACAGTCATGTAAGCCCTTCGGCACCATGTAAGCCCTTCGGCACTATGTAAGCCTTTTGGCAAAGAAAAAAAAAGGGGAAAAAGAGAAAAAAGAAAAAAAAACTAGATGTAGGGCTATTATCCACCATGGAGGCCCGAACCAGTATAAAATCTCTATGTCCTCCGCCTTCTTTTCATTTTTCGTGTGATTGATAATTTGTGGAAAAACCCCAAGGCAAACGCCTGATCAGCGAAAAAGGCCAGGGGGAGAAACGAATCGGTCGAAGCATCGCTCGCCGAACGTTGAAACCGCAACAGCTTGTCTCGGAAAATAACTAGCCAAACGACGTTACGATTCGATCAACATAAAAGCAAAAGTGTCTCTTTCGACACAGAATGCTACAGGTCGAAAACGAACGACGAAAAGCTAAAAAGTCAGTACACCTATTTTGCTAATATGCGCAAAGGGGCCGGCATGTTCCGACCTAACAAAAAGCACAAAATGTGACGATGCGAAAAATAGCGAAAAGGAAATAAAGCACGTTTCTTTATTAACTTCGAAAAAAATAATTGAAGAATAGAAGGTTCACAACACGATACAACTCACTTTACAAGTAAATTACATCTTCGCCCCTGTAATCATTATCCCTCCCTAAGGAATGGTCAGACGAACTAGGTTCGTCATCACTACTAATATCATACACAACCTTAAGAGGAGTAGGGGGCGAAACACAGACCAAACTGTTGCGACGCTGAAAGATCATTTCCTGACGTTTCGTCTTCTGATGATTTCGCCAAAAGCGAGCCATATCCTCCAAACGTCTTGAATGAACAAGGTCGTAATCTTCTAAGATTCGCCCGGGGTGCGCCCGCAGCCAGTCGGCAACCTTGAAAACCTTATAGCTATGACCGTTTATCTCCATTTCGCGATAAACAGGACGAAATGGACATCGCACCTTCGGCAGGTCCTTCAATGCCACAAATTTCTCGTTTTGACTTCGCCAGCTCCCGGAAGGGGACCGAATGCACAACTTCCGGTGAACGCCCTGATAGACAGCGCAGAGAAAGCAAAACACAGCTTACATAGTAAGAATAGGCGGAAGGAGGGGGAGGTATGGCATAATGCGAGATGAGCGAAATAATAATATGCCAAAGACCTCGACCATCAAAAAGCAATTAAGATTGTGTCATATATTCCAAATGTACAAAAAGGCGTTTTTTAAGGTTCGGCGGCAGCCTGCCGAACGTACATCATTCGCCTCTCCAGGCAAATGCAAAAGTGGGAGGAAAACTACAAAAATCTAAGGAAAGGGCGGAGGGCCTCACACCTCTGGGTGATCCTGGGCATCGCCTCCAACCTCTTCGCCTGCGGCACCCTCTCCTTCGCCCCGATCTGCCGCCTCCGCCTTCGCCAGTTGCTCCAGAAGGCGCGCTTTGGCAGCGGACCGGCCATCATTCTGCCAGAACTGTTTTCGCCACGCGCGAAGAGCGGGCGAAATGTTCTGCGCACTAATCTCCTAGTCCCCCTTCGCATAGGTAGGGAATTCGGCAACGTGCTCGCAGCCAAACTATTGCAAAAGGTCTAAGGTAAAGGCCGCCGATACGCGCGCACAGCAATTGCCGTACGCGGTGGCACAGTCCGAAACCGATCCGCCAGCTTGCTGGGTCCACTCGGAGAAGTCAAAGGCTGAGGCATCCTCGGCAAGGACCCCCCGCACCTTCGCGCCCATGTCGGTAAGGGCGAGGCGGAGCGTTTGGCAAGCCGTTCTCGCGGATTCGGTGGTCTTCGCCATCTCCCGCAAAAACCGCTGCGACTCCTCCGCGGCGCCCGCTTCGACCCTGCTAGCCTTCTGGCGAAGAGCCTCCATCTTCGGCTCAGTAAGGTTGTAGTAATCGATGAGCACCGCCGAATGGGCCTTCTCCTTCTCCAGTTCGGCCTTGAGGCGATCAACCTCGGCCCAGGCATCTTTCCCCTTGTCCAGTTCGGACTGAAGGCGTTTGACTTCAGTTTTCGGCTCCTTGAGGGTGTGGGCCAGGGACTCCACCTCCAAGTTCTTGCGGCTTATTTCATCATCCTTGGCCCGAAGACGGCTCTTAAAACCGTCAAAACGGGCCCGCACGGTTCGCTCCGTCGAGCAGTGAGTCGCAAGAATCTAGATGAAAGATAGGAGCGGGCGAAAAGAATAAAAGGTTAATTGCCAAACGTAAAAAAAAAGAGGGAAGAGGAAAACAAAGAAGGAAAAAAAGGCATACCCGAACCGCCAAACTTTTAATGGTGGAACACCCCTCGTCGAACTCGTTAAGTTCGGTGAACAGGCTCGGGGTGCCGGCGGGCAAGACAAGATTGCTTACTCCCTCCACAAAGGGAATAAGGTCCGCCTGGGTCACGAAGTCACCAGGGACGAAGTGGGGCGCCGCAAGGGAATACTCCGAGGCAGATGCTTCGGCGGCCACACACTTCCCCTTCGCCTTGACCAGCGGTGAAATAGCTGGCTCGCGCACAGGGCTCCCGAAAACTCTCGCCGCAGCCGACACGATCCGTTCGGCGGAGGCGGAAGCCCCGGCGGCGGCGCTACCGCCTGCCCTAGCAACGCCGAGCGGAGCAAGGTGAGCAGTTGAAAGGTCCAAACTGCGGCCAGCAGGTGAAGTCGGAGTCTCGTCAGAAGATTCATCGTCGCTAAAAACGCGAGCGATGTCGACGAGTCCCTTCTTTTTTGAGATCTTCTTGACCAGACCTCCTTTTGCCGCCTTGCCCGACGAGAACGCAACTAGGGCCTTCGCCCCTTCCAAATCCTTTCGTTGAAGGGGGGAGCTGTTCGACTCCACCCTGGTCTCGTTGTGACCTGGACTTGGGGTAGGAGTGTAGCCGGGGGTGTCGACGCGGTCTTCGATCGCTTCGTTCGCGGCCTTATCAGCCACAGCTTCCACCTCCTCTTCTTCCTCTCCTTCCCCCTCGCCGTCACATTCTTCGGCATCATCCTCGTCGTCGGCGTCGGAGTCCGACGAAGCAGGAACCCTTCGCTTCCTGGGGGCAAGCTTCACTTGTCCACGCATCCGCTTTCGCGAAGGCCCTGCATCGTCGTCAGCTTTTTGGGGATTCGCCGGGGAGGCAGTTCGCCGTTGTAAACCCGGTTCGTCCGCCCAGCCGCTTGTCGTGTTAGCAGCTGGCTATACTCGACGACCGAAACATCGCCGATCATCCTGCGGGCTTCGGCTTCAGCCTGGTCGAGGGTTGACATTGCAAAAGTAAAGGGTGTAGCTGCGTTAAAGGTCAGACAAGGCAAAATAACAAAGCACAGGAGTGTATAGCAAAAGAACGGCCTTACTGTTCGTCCCCTCAGGAAGAACCAAGTTCGGCAAACCGTTAGCCTCTTCGCATTGCTCGACCGTGACTTGCCATGACTGGGAGAGGGGAAAGATGCAAAGCATACAGAACTCCTCCACCAAGTCACGGCAGCTAAGGCGGGAGCAAACCTTGCGCAGTAGGATGAACCGCGCCTCCATAGCGCCGTCCATGGCGATCTTGGGTTTCCGGTTCGGTGCAATCGCCCTATGCCGGCACCGGAGGGCTTTTGCCGAGTCAGAACCAGCTGCGAAGGGGATGGTGTGATAGAACCACCTCGCCATCCAATGGCGGTCCCACTTCGACATGGCAGCGTTCACCGGCCAGAGATTGGACCGCTCGGGGCGAACGTTAAAGTTCACGCTCCCGAACACTGTCTTCTTCGTTCCAGCCGGGGTAATCACCGTCTTCGAGTTCAAGGTGGCGAAAAATATGGCGCCGAAGAGCTCGGCGCTGGGCTCAAACCCGGAAGTCCGACACGCCCAGTCAAAGATGGAGATCCGAACTAGTGCCGACGGGCTCAGCTGCGGAAGCTCCACCTGGAAAAGGCGAAAGATCTCCGGCAACAACACGTTGCACGGAAACCGTAGCCCCGCCTCAACAAAGACGGCGAACACCACCGTCCGATTGTCGACAGGCTTCGGCACCACGGCTTTCCCCGGGGCGAAAGCCTGCCCCTCAACCAACGCCCCAGAGCTAACCAACTTTGCCAGTTCAACGTCGTCCACGAGAGAAACCCCCAAAAAGGCGGTGCTGTCATCATCGACCCGGCCGGGATCCGGTCCTTTTGCCGAAGCTGGGTTTGGCTTGCGAGGGGCCATGGCGAACGGCGTGTATGCGGTGGCGAAGGAAGAGAATGGGCGAAACACCTGAGGGGTCAAGAAATGTTGTGGAAGAGAGGAATGGAAGAAGAGAGCGCAAGCGGTAAAAATGGCAAGTGTACCGGTGAAAAGGAAAGAGGGGTGGGAATATATAGCTCACTCGGGCGACCGTGCCTACTCACCAGTAATAAAGCGCCACGTGTCGCAAGGGTAGGCGAAACGGTAAATTCCCACCGTCTGAGCGGCACAGTAAAAAGCCCACGATGGGAAGGCCCAATACTGTTCCGTTCGGCCCGGGAAAAGAAAATATATAACCACCAATCGCACGAGGCGAAGCGCGGCAAAATAATACCAGCCGCACAAGTAACAAACTTCATTCGCAGGAATAATGTAGGTTTCGGCAGGAGCATCAGTCGAAAGGGGGCGCCGCATACCATACCACATGGTTTGCACGGTCTCGGCCGAAGCTCCAATCTCACCCTTGCCCGTGAGGGGCTTGTTGGCAGATGGCATGATGCCCTTCGACTAAATCTGCCGAAACCTGTGGCGAAGGCTATGGAGCAAGAACGGCGTGAGGCGAAGAGTCGTACGAGTGCCCTGCCAGGCCAGAGGCGTCTCAGGCGAAGGGTGCAAGGCGAAGACTATTTGCCGAAGGAAGACGACTTCGCCATGGCAAGTTCGCCCCCGCGAGGGTCGAGGAAGCCTTTCCGGCCCATCAAGCCTAAGGGCTACAGGGCCGGCAATCGCCAGACGGCCCATCAGGGGCCCATGAGCCCCTATAACATTATGTACCCCTGTAAATGTCCCTTTCGTAAGGGTAATCATGTAAATTCCCCTGTACAACATAAACCCTAGTAGTAAGAACCTGTAATGGGGCTATAAATAGTCCCCTAGGGCCATGTAGTGAGGGGGATCCCGAAAAAAGAAATTCAAAATTCAATACACTTCGTTTCCTTCCAACCTCTGTTGAGTAACCACGTCCTTCGACGTATGCAGTTGTCATTTCGACAACAAAGCCTTAGAATCAAAGAAAGAATTTCCTTTGGGCAAAATCCTTCTCGGCTATCTGTACCAAATGTTGAACAATGCATCGGCTAAAATAGCCGTCGGCTCAATAGTTGGAGCAGGTGGACCATGGTGGCTGCTGCAAACTTGGTTAAACCTGATAGTCATGAAGGTTGTCCATCGGCCCTCTGTGACAGAAGCTGAATTCCCACTGCCAGAGCTGTCGCGTCCCAAAACGACTCTAAAATACACCCTCTAAATTATGCCTAGAATAATTAAAAACCATGTGAAAGCCTTCAACAATTAAAATGTGCAAAGTTAAAAGTCAAATAAGGCTTAGAGGATTTTTGTAAATTTCCTAAAAAGCCTAAAATGTGTAAATAAATTTTAGTGGAATTTTCAGAGCACAAATAATAATTATTAAGAAATGAACAAAGTTAAAATGATTTTATAAAAAGAAAAACCCTAAAAGTCCCCCTTCCCTCCAAGATCCCTTGGGCTGGCCCGGCCCATCTCCCTCCCCCTCTCTCTCTCCTCTCCCCGCGGCCCACTCGGCCTCTCCTCGCGCGCGCGCCGCTGACGGGCGGGCCCGCCCGCCACCCTCGCTGACGGGTGGGGCCCACCCGTCATCCCCTTTCTCCCGCCGCTCCCGCTGCCTCCTCCACGCCCTAGCGCCGCCGCCGCCGTGAATCCCGCCGCCTCCCGCCGTCCCCGCGTGCAATAAAGTGGGGGAAATCACTCCCCGTGATCCCCTCTCCCTTTCCCCCCATTTTTCCCTCTCTCTCTCGTATTCAAACGGGCGGATTTGCCCCCGCAAATCTCGTCGGCGCCATTGATGGCGGCCGGACCTCCTGCGCCGGTCTCCTTCCCCTCCGGCCGCTCTCTCCCCCTTCCAACCCTATTTAAACCCTCCCCGCACCTCCTCCGTCCGTTTCCGCCTCTCGCCGCCCTTCCTCCTCACCGGATTCGAGCTCGCGACGTCGCTCTCTCTCTCTCCGCCGTCGCCGCCAAGCTCCGGTCCGCCGCCGTCGTCGCCCCGGACCGCCTCCCACCTTGGTGCCGCCTCCTTCGGGTTCGCTGCATCCTCGCCGACCTCGTCCACCTCTCTGTTTCGATCGCCGACCGCCGGAACGCCGTCGACCCCGTTGACCCGAGCCGCGCCGCCGCCTCCCTCCGCTCCGGCCGCCTCCTCCGTCGCCGCCGTCGCCCCGGGGTGAGCCGTGGACCGTCGCCTCCTTTCCCCCTTCCCTCCCCTCTCTCGGCCGCCGCTCCGCCGCGCCGGCGGTCGCCGGCGGCAACCATCGGGGCGCGGGCGCGCTGCCTCCCGCCGACCGCGCCGGCGTGGCCGCCCTCGGGCGCGCCGAGTGGCTGCCGCGTGGGGCCCGGCCGTCAGCTGCCCGCGCCCTCGGGTGCGGCTGACGTGTGGGGCCCACGGCGCCGGCCGGTGTGAGCCCGGGTGCACCCGGTCCACCGTGGACCGTGAGGCTGCCGCGTGGGCCCCACTCCCGTGGACCCGGTCCGCGCGCCCCTCCCCCTCGGCTGACGCAATAAACCCTTTTAAAATTAAAATTTAAATAAAGAAATTCGTAAATATTCATTTAAAGAGCATATAAACTTCAAATGGCCATAACTTGGCCATTTGAACTCAGAATTGGACCATTCAAGTCTCTAATTTTTCCTTAAGAAGTCAAGAACCCATTTTTGTGCTTTGTTCTTGCTGGTTATATGGAGTTTATTAGAGTAAAAGCCTTTTCTTTTCCATTGGTCGTGTAGACGCTGCAGCTTCGGAAGATCCGCTCTTCGTGGAGGTTGAAGCCGACGTTTGGGAAAGCGAGCAAGGCAAGTCACATCATCCTTGAACATATTGAATCCCAGTTTATAAAATTATTTTGATTTAAATTATTGCATTATCGCTTTATTTAAATTCCCGCGTTATCACTGTTTTATCTAGCCATGCCTATTTACCTTTGTTATGACCTTATTATTGCTATTGTTATTATTTCCTTGTTCACCCTAGAATAAACAAAACCCCAACTAGTGGACACTCTACTCATGGTACCACTAGTATGATTTTAGGCAGATGCTTCGCTGGTTAATTAGGCAACATTATGTGGTTTTACAACTCTAGACTTTGGGATATTCATATCACCTGGACACTACGGAATGGTTGGATTATTGTGGAATTGGATTCACACCTCCCCCTCTATTCAAAATCCTCAAAATGGTTTTAGGCTGGGCTCGGGGTGCATGGTTTTGATAGTAGCACATCGGCCATATAAGGACCGGTCTTCGGGCCTCTGTTGCAAAGCACTACCGTACTTCCACATGTCTAGTGGATAAGGCTTAGTTTGTGGCTCAGTCTGGTTATAAAAAAAGTACACGGATGGAGATGGACGAAGTCGGGGGTCGATGGACATCTCTAGGACAAATGAAGGCTACACGAGCTGCGGCCTGGTAGTCGAGATGTCATGGCACAGGGCCGGTGTCCTGCTGCTAGGGGCTCAGTCCTGCCTACCTGATCCGGGGGTTCCGGCCGTAGGTGGGGTTGGGTCGGTACTCTTGTCTATGGCTAGGATGGGTCGGAAACTATGTCACGTCTTCCGTCCGTATACCGTGGTGGTATGTGGCACGTGGTTACACGTGAGGAAGATGTGTCTTGTGGGTAAAGATGTACACCTCTGATCAGAGTATAACCTATTCGAATAGCCGCACCCTCGGTTATGGGCAAGCCGAGCAATGTACCCAAGTTAGTGTTTTTAATTCTTAAAACCTGCTTAACAACTAAAATGTGGAATGGTTGGCCTGGGTTGGCTTGGGACGAGCTGGGACCCGGGGTCGGGTTGCCAGTTCGGTCTGAATCATCGTAGGCCTTGGGTTAAGGCAGGCTCGTGTGGGTTCACGGCCTTGATTAATAATATTATATAGCTCTAGAATCGTGTTTACAAAATAGCTTTGAGCAACTAAGTGTCTTTTAATGCTGTTTACTGCAAACTCTAACCCTTTATACTATAACCCCCTTGTACTCCCTTGCATTTATTCTGCACTTGTGGGTGTGTCTTGTTGAGTACGATGGTTGTACTCAGCCTTACTCAATTTTTCCCAAACTCAGAAGAGGAGTTCCTGGAAGATGAAGGCTTTGGTGTCTAGCTCGTGCCTGCCGTCAAGCGCCTATGGTCGTCGCCCTAGTCTTCCGCTGTTTTTCGTTTGTCTTCTTGTGTGCTGGGCCTTCGCCGCCCATGTAATAGATTAATTAATTACGCTTCCGCTTGTTAAACTCTGAATTGTATCAACTTTTGGTGTACCTTGCCTCCTGGGACAAGGAATAATGCACGCACGTAAGGAACGCCCGTTGGGTTATTTCCGGTCGTGACAATCCCCCTTTCATGAACAAGAAATCCCAAAAACTGGCCAGCCGATACACCAAAAGCACATTTTGTCGGGTTCATCTTCAGGCCATATTTTTTGGTTCTCTTGAAAACCTTCCTCAAATCGGCTATATGGTCCTCTATTTCTTTAGACTTAACAACCACATCATCGATGTAGACTTCAACCAACCAGCCGATTAAATCATGATATATGTAATTCATGGCTCTTTGATATGTAGCTCCAGCACTCTTCAAGCCGAAAGTCATGACAACCCATTCAAATAAGCCGATTGCACCAGGGCATCTAAAAGCTGTCTTATGGATATCTTCTTCAGCCATAAAGATTTGATTATATCCAGCGTTTCCATCCATAAAACTCAAAATTTTGTTCCCTGATGTAGCATCAACCAGCTGATCAGCTATTGGCATTGGGTATTCATCCTTCGTTGTAGCCTTATTCAGATCTCGGAAATCAATGCACACCCTGACCTTGCCATTCTTCTTAATAACTGGAACTATACTAGAAACCCATTCAGCATATCGGCAAGGACGAATAAAACCAGCATCATACAATCGTTTAATCTCAGCTTTGACAGGTTCAAGCATATCGGCTTTACATCTCCTCGGAGGTTGCTGGCGTGGTCTAACCCCTAGTTTGATAGGTAGCCGATGTTCAACAATCAATCGGCTGAGTCCAGGCATCTCATAATACTCCCAAGCGAAGCAATCTCTAAACTCTCTTAACAGCTCTATTAGCTTGGTTCTAAACTCTGGAGATAAGTTCTTACTAATAAATGTCGGCCTTGGCCGATCGTCTGGACCTATGTCTATTTCTTCCAAATCATCGGCCGACATGAAACCTTGACCTTGCTTGTCATCGAGATCATCTACTGTATCCTTAGTGTAGACATTTGAACCCTCCACGATGTCCTCAAAATAATAGCTTGGGTTCTCCATCTTCAATTGGCTGTATATTAGAATCGGACACTTTCAGAAAATCTCCATCCCAGACTTTTCCAGATAAACAATCAAGGCCATCCATCTCCCAAAGAGCTAAATCGGCACTGGCAACATTAACTGACCTGTCAGCTGGCACGATCTCTATCTTGTCGCCTTGCCATTGAATCAAACATTGATGCATAGTTGAAGGGATGCAACAACTAGCATGAATCCAATCCCTTCCAAGCAATAAGCTGTAAGAACCCTTCCCATCGATGACAAAAAAAGTAGTAGGAATAGTTTTACTGCCGACTGTCAGCTCCACATTCAGAACACCTTTGGTTTCCGATGGATTACCACCAAAGTCTTTGAGCACCATATTTGTCTTGATGAGATCCTCGGCATTTCTACCCAACTTTCTGAACGTAGCATAGGGCA
Source organism: Oryza sativa Japonica Group (assembly GCF_034140825.1). Taxonomy (NCBI): domain Eukaryota; kingdom Viridiplantae; phylum Streptophyta; class Magnoliopsida; order Poales; family Poaceae; genus Oryza; species Oryza sativa. The sequence goes on from NC_089046.1 coordinate 18,925,363, forward strand.
TCAAATTTACCGCGGCCCCACCATCAACCATCATTTTAGACATCGGCTTCCCATTGACATAGCCGTTTATATACAATGGTTTAAGATGCCGATTCTCTGTCCCCTCAGGTTTCTCGAACACTGCCTGTTCTGGTGACAGAACCAACTTAGCTGATTCCTCTTCCACCTCGTCGACATCGGCTTGATCGATCCCGAATTCGGCTGGCAGGGTAAAGACCATGTTAACCGGTGCCATCACAACACTCTTCCCTTTTGCCAACCTCTTTGCCTCATCGGCTGCAACATCATCGGCTAGAGTAACCTGATTCTTAACACGCCACTCCTGCCTTGGCTTTGCTTTCTTCAGCCGATGATTAATTTCTTGTTCAACCTCCTGAAGGCGCTCCCTGTTTCTCAATCTTTGAACCCTTCTCTTCTGATTCTTCATGAAAATACCAGAATGACACCATTGATTCTTCCTGATTACATTGTCCTCTTGGCCATGATCTTGATTCACTGGACCAAATCTTTGATGAACAGAAATTCTTGTCTGCCTTAGCCGATTACTCCTATTATATGATCGGCTTGATCTCTCAATGATATCACTGCACCCAGGGCAGTTTTCAATAGATGGCAACCTCATGCTCTCATTCCAGCAGAATCTAAAGAATTCACAATCCCAATGAGTATCAAAACCATCATCGTATTCTTCATGATGCTTCTCCTGCTGCTTGTCATACTTCCTCTGATATTTATCGATAATCATAGCCGAATTCGCCTGAAAACCCGTTGCACGGACCCTATTGGCTGTTTGGCCAGCTGTATGCACCATATTAACAGGAAAAGGGTTACCATCGACCTTCATCGGCTTTTTGGAATCATCAAACCTAATCTTGCCTCCCTCAATGGCCACCTGAATTTGCTGTCTAAAAACCTTGCAATCGTTAATAGAATGAGACCCAGAATTATGCCACTTGCAATACCTCTTTTTGCCTAATTCCTCAGCCGATGGGATTGTATGACCAGCAGGAAGTTGAATTTGCTTCTCTCGGAGTAGCAGATCAAAGATCTTGTCAGCTTTAGTAATATCAAAGTCATACTTCTCCTCTTTTCCAGAACTTTTTACCCATTGGCATGGTATGACCTTTTTACTCCTCACCCATTCGGCTGCAGCTATTTCAGAATCATCGTCATCATCATCCGACCCATACATGTACGGACAAACATGATTAACATTCTTAGAGCTTTTCCTAACTTCCGCAGACCTATGCTCATGCAAGGTTACTTTCTGTATCATATGTGACAAGCTATCAAAGTCTTCAGACGAGAACTTCTCCCTAATCGGAGCAATCATACCCTGAAAGGCCAGATCGGCTAACTGGGCATCGGTTAAACTCAAGCTGAAGCATTTGTTCCTCATCTCCCTGAATCTCTGAATATACTAGTGCACAGGTTCATCATGCCGCTGCTTAATCGCTGTCAAGTCAGATAATTTCATCTCATGAACCCCACTGTAGAAATAACTGTGATATTGCTTCTCCAAATCGGCCCAACTATTGATCGACCCATATGGCAAAGAAGAAAACCAAGTAAAAGCTGATCCAGACAAAGATAACCGGAATAACCTAACCTTCAGAGCGTCTACAGCCGATGCTTCACCACACTGAGCTAAGAATCGGCCAATGTGCTCATAAGTCGATACACCATCTTGTCCCAAAAATTTAGAGAAGTCCGGAACTTTGAACCGATTGGGAAGAGGAACTCTCTCTCAAACCACTCAGGGTAAGGCTGCCGATACAAGCTCCCAGTCTCTTTTGGTTTAAGCCCAAACTGTTCCCTCATTACGTCAGCAATCACATCGGCCCATGGTCGTTGCTGAGCTGCCCCTTGTGACTGTTGTTGCATGGGTCCGAACTGACCGTATTGAGATGCAAACTGAGGTTGAGCCAATCCCCCTGGGTGATATTGGGCTTGCGGGGAAGGAGGCTGATATTGATAATTCAAGTTACCCCCTTGGTAATTATGAAGGTTCGGCTGGATATTACGTACCAAGTGCTCAGGAACAACTTGAGGCATTACTGTGCCATCTGGCTGTACGTGGTGAACCAAGTGTTCTGGGACAACTTGATTTAAAAATTGTTGTACAGGCTGACCACCAGGCGTTGCAAACCCGGCCGATGTGCTTACTGAACCCTGGTGCTGGATCGGCTGAACGATTTGCTGTCTTAATGGCGTTCGCTGAATCGGCTGCAGAGGCTGTTGCCTTGGTGGTGTTTGCGGAACTGGTTGCATGACCTGTTGCTGGATTGGTTGTACAACCTGCTGAATTGGGGGTGTCTGCTGAATCGGCTGCTACTGAATCGGTTGCTGCTGTATTGGATCAACAACAGGTTGAGGTGGCAGAAACATGGCAGCAACCTGATCTTGGGTTAGCCGATTCGCAACCTGCCCACTATGCTATGGATGCTCTCTCATTAACAACCGAGGGTTCGCCGGCTGGCCTGGCGCCATCACTGATAGAGCAGGTAGGGCAGTTGATGCCGGCGCCGTTGGCTGAGTTGTTGGTGCAACGGAGGGAACCGGCTGAATAGATGGCTGAACATCGGTAATCAAATACCGATAATTTGGGAAGACACCTTGCAAATAAACCGGGCCTGCAGCCTGATGCTCAGCTATTGAACCATCGGCTATTGACTTCATCATGTTTGATAAGGTATTGACTAACACCCCAGACTAATTGATCAAAGCATGATGCACCGCGTAATCAACCCGATCTTGGAAGTTATTGAAAAAATCCTGTGCCACATCACTATTCTGATTAAGATTTCCTCCCTGCAGCCCCTGAGCACCATCACCTTGAACTCCATGCACCCCGTCACCTTGTACTCCATGGACTCCTTGAGAATTGTCGCCTTGATTTCCTAGAGAGCCGTCGGTAGCACCTTTGATACTCGGCTGAGCCGAGCCGTCTGGAGCTTGTTTCCCATCTCCATCCTTAGAAGAACTGGTCCCAGGATCATCAGCAACCACTTTTATTTTGTACTTCTGAACAAGTGTCCCCTTGCGGGTCTGCATGAATGAGTTCAAGAACTGATCCCGTGCTTGCTGCAACATTGCTTCAAACTCTTTCTTCTGTTCAGGTGTGAATTTTTCTGGATCGATCGGCACGACGTTTCCTTCATTGACATCAGTCAATCCCAATTTCAGCATCTTTTCCTTAACAGAGCCTGGGCTAGATGGTGGTGGTGGTTGTTTCTCGGCCATGAGGAAGAATTGTTAGCTGACTACTTAAAGGTCCCATCGGGCGTGCCAAAAGCGTGTTGACAGAAAACACGAGGCCTGGGAGATCTGCTTAACTCCAGTGCAGGTCCAAAGCTCGCCTTCGAATGTATAAGCGTGCCAGTTGATTTGATCCTGTAATCAACAAGAAATAGAAGCAAAGAACCCGCGGTTAAATCTATAAATGATAGTCGATCGGCTAGAGGCCGATGACATATCATTTATCTTTGAGCCGATGTCATATATGTATCGATCGGCAGACATGAATAAATAAGAAGGAACTAAATCTATTCGATCGGCTGTAGATATTAACAATATATACTCCTTATATCGATATATACTTAAATCAAGTGATTGGGATAGATCGGTCGCCATGCCGAGACAGTATAAATCACTTAAATCGAAATATATATTAATAATGGGACTATATATGTTCATAGCATAGCCGATCATATAGATCTAGGATGTATCGGCTAATACTCCGATACCACTCTATACTAAGATGTTAAAGTAGGTAGAATATATCAAACAAAGGCCTAATATACTTAAATGCAATAAGATCTTAAAATAAAGGGCAGATTTAACATGTCAATAAAGTATATAGGGTAAATATAGTTAAATTAGATAAGATCAGCTGAAACTCCGATGCTACCCTAATCGGCAACCAGAAGGCAGGCTAGAGATTGATTTTCTAAGCACGACTTAATATATCAAACTTAACTGATACGGCATTAAGTATGAAAAGAAGAACAATATCTAGACAATCAAGCTGCTGGAAGTTTTATAGAGTGGTAGATATCTTATATAATCTAAATCAACGTTGAAATCTAACCTAATCGGCTGCTCTCTACCGACAGATGTTAGCCGATTGTAGATTAGATAGCTGCATTGCCGGAGATTATGTAAGATATATGATAGCTCGACGAATTACATAAACGAGATCAGAGTATCATAAAGATGGAAGCACTAATCCCGAGAACACAAGTTGTCATAACAAGTTTTACCTCTTGTTGAAGATCGAAACCGATGCAGCTCAACCCGAAAGTAAGAACTCGTCGAAATAAAACTAAAGCAAAAAGGGTGGTGATGAGCCGAAATTGTATTGAACGTGTGTGTTCAAAGTTACATAGGGCTCGGGTCTATTTATACCCGAGAATTACAAGATATGTCTATAACGGACACGACTAATATCTTTAACAAACTCTAAGATACAATAAGTCTTTACGGCAGACTTTTGCCCAAGCGTATCTCTAAAGAAATTATATAAAACATCCTAATTAATAGATAAAATTGCCTTCTCAGGACTCTATCCTTGTGCAGTAATCACCTTGAAGTGCCTCAACTCAACCCGATATCATACATGAAGTCGCATTGCCGGAATCGGCTGCATCGGCTTACCTAGCCCGACTCAGACCTAGCCGATCCTAATCGTAGCCGATCTAGACTCCAGCCGATTCCTGCTCTGTTTCCGAACCCGATCTCCGCCTCCGACTTCGCTTCGATCTAATCTTCTTTCCCGATGCCGATATTACCAAATTTGGTTGTTAACAAATATGTAAAACTATATGCATACATAAAAATATATTTAACAATGAATCAAATGATAGAAAAAGAATTAATAATTACTTAAATTTTTTGAATAAGACAAACGGTCAAATATGTTTAAAAAAGTCAACGGCGTCAAACATTTAGGGATGGAGGGAGTATTAGGAATCCTAGTCCTGCAATGGGCAATGGGCAATGGCCTGGAGAAAATTCAGCATCATTCAGAGATCTCAAGTTTGTTGATGCTAATGTTCAGGGCTATGATCCTGCACCATGGCCTGTCGGCATCCATTGCTTGTCAACTAATAAGAACTGCTACCAATTAAGTTAGTCCATATTTAGATGGTGTATTCCATTTTGGACGTCCTGGTGGTTGTACAAGGTTGTAAAATTTTTCCAAGTCTTAATGGCAGAATAAGTTGTTCTCATGGAAATATTTTGGGCTTATTATTTGCATATCCCAACTGCTTTAGCAAGAACAGAGGAGGTCATGTTAAGCACTCCCTAGGCTTGTTTCATTCATGATTAACCTTACCATAACTTAGTGGAGAAGTATTACAATCTCTGCATTAAATGCGTGTCTTGGAGAACAACACGAATATTGCCCCGTGATGGGGCCCGTCAAATCATGCCGCCTGACACGGGGGACATCCCTGTCAGCGGCCGTCAAGGGGCAAAGACTTCTGGGTCCATGTTCACACTGCTCGTCGTCGTTGCGCTTGGAGGCCACAAACGTGAAACAGTGAAGGACCCACCGGTCAGAGACCCCCCACTTGCACCGGGAGGCGGCGATATCCGCCTTAATTATATTAAGGCAGACGTGCCACCCTCGATTGTGACGGGAGGCTAAAATCTCTCATCATGATCGATGGGACGGGGCCAGGCGCACGCCGCCTGGCACGCGTGGTAGTGCGCCTGACGCCTCGGTCCCATCAGTCAATCAACCGGTCATGCCTGCTCAGGTCACCATAAATGCGGGTAGGTGGGCGCTCGAAGGCAACCACCTAACCCGTTGCACATGGTTCCCGGTGGAGGGGTTCGGGGGAGCCCGACCCCTTGGTCACACGAGAGGGCGGCCGCCACCTAGTCTCGGGCCTAACCCCCCTCGTGGGTAAGGCCACGTGGTGCTGGGGGCAGTCTCCTCTCTCTAGTCTTGATACCCCCGGACCCGTATCACCGACACCGGCATCTATATTCAATCGGATATATGCACCCTTTTTTTTTAGAAATTATAAACTTAGCCTATCAAATAAGGAACTTAGCGCTCAAATAATCCAATCTGAAATTCACTCCTATTTAGATTTGAACTCAGGACCTTGAGATGCTACTTAGGTCACTGCAACCATTAGGCTACATGCCCATTTACATATGACAATGCCAATGGCATTGGTGCTATCATGTTAAACCACGGTGTGCCAATGATGTTAGTACCGTGAAAAGGGTTTATTCTCGGAATAAAATTTCTGGGTTTATTTGTAAAATAAGTTTTCAAATAGGCTACAGTCACTTCGTTGAAGACAACCGCAATGGTTACATGTGTAACACGTAATTGCCAACGATTTTTTTTAATATTCTGGGTTTGAATAGATGATGGGAGAGCTTTAGCAAGAACAAAGAAGGGATCATATGTTACTACATTGAGCCTGAAGAAAAATATGGTCATTTTAAGTTTAAGAACTCCCTAGGCTTGTTTGGTTCATGATTATTAACTTTACGTGGCATATCTCTTTTCTAAACAACAAAGTCTGGCTAACAAAATGGTAACCTAAACATAGGCAATGTTAGCATGAACCAAGCTGTCACAGCACTCTTCGTCATGCCAGATAGAAATGGCATACTTAATTACACACCTGCACAATTCTTTTTTTTAAAAAAAGTAAATTTTGTTTTGGACTTCTTTCTACCAAAGTTTCACCTTGGACCTCCTGTTGACATTTTATGTTGCCGATGAAAGCCTGCACCTTGGTGCTTGTTAACATGTATTTTGATTATTTGAACTAATACAACAACAATAAACTCAAAACTAATGTATATAGAACAGAAGATGTACACATTGAATTTTTGCCACAAGTTCAAAAGAAACTTTTGGAATTTAAGTTTGGTTATCTCACATTTTTCTTTTGGAATATTCTCATGATTTTGCAACAAAGTTTATGAAACCACATGCATGTTCCAATATGTTTTTACATACATGAGTTTTCAAGAATGTTTTCAAATGCACAATTTGCATAATCAGGAAAAGTGTGCCTAAGAGAATGTGATTAACAACAGCTTCTGAGTTATGTTACCATCTGTAGAAACAGAGCATGTCAATAGCACCCACCAAGCGAATTCTTTACAAAAATATATGAACGATATTCGGATGAGTTTACTAAAGCCCTCGACTCTGTATACTACATAATCAAGCACTAATAAAAGGAAAATGCCGTTTGTATTCGTACAGACCAAGCACACCAGTAAATCGAACCACATAGTTTTGACGCTACGGTATTCGGGCAGATACAACACATATTGGAATAGTACAGTGAAAGCTTAAAACATGGAGACCGAAATTCAAGATGGTAAGCGAGTCGACATTATCAATATATTGTGTTATGGCCTATATCAACTATCAAGCCCTCGATCTTTGTTCCATCGAGCTTTAATTTCTTCCAGTTCGTCATCCTGTCATTGAAGAAATCATGTTATTTAGTCAATCCTATGCTTTCATTCCAGAACAAGTGATTTCTCTATCCTGAGTTAAAAGGACGTTTTAGAATCAAGTGAACAAATACAATTACAATTTAGAAAGCATATTTATTTACGTTTGCAAAATATATATAGTTCATGTGCTCAGTGGAATTTCTTTAGTGTGTCACTGATGCATAAAGAAAGAACATGAAATCACTTTGAAAGCCATTATGAATAGAATCGCAACTGGTATGTCAACGCACCTCAAACCGATGGTAGATCCACTCAGCGTATAAGCCATCAAGGAAGTTCTGTGGTGCAGAATTGTTGTTCATGGAAATCACTTTGAAGAAAGGCTGGAAGGAGTGCTTGATATTAGCATTGTCCCACTGCAAGTGCTCCAACAATTCTTCCTCACAATGAATAACCTTCATATTACATGGGACGGTTGTGAAAGGCAGTGTTGTCAGCTGGGGACAACCCAAGATTTGCAAGCACTCCAATGAAGGAAAGTGAAAGGATGAGTCGCAGATAGTAGTCAAACTCTTTAAATAAATTAAAGTAAACCTTTTTAGGCAAGGCTGCGAAAGAGATATTCTTTCTTTTTCATCTGTATTTGGCAGATTATCATTGTTAGAAGTGCTTCCAATTATTTGCTGTAGTTTTTCGCAATTATATACTATCAGGTCTTCCAGATAAGGAAAATGTTGAACCCACGATATGTTTGTCAAGCTAATGCATGATATAAGGTCCAATCGTCTCAGGTTCTGAAAGAGATCCTGGCTTTCAACTCCTTCCCATAATACATCTGTGAAGTAATGGCCACATATGTAGAGCTTCTCAAGATTAGAACTTCGATGTGGCCTGTTGCTTTCAAATACAATTTGTTCCTCATGTGTGTAGATGTATAACTCCAACAGATTCCTCTGTATCAGATCATTTCCGAACAAACTGTCTGAAAATGCAAACCTTTTCCATTCGTCTAGAGACTTTGATTTAATGATTACACAGAGGGATCTGACAGGTAAGCTGGTTTTGCAGAGCATATTCAAGTATTTTATCTTGCCTACAGTAATTCCAAGAGCTTTCAAGTCTGTCATGCATTCAAGAGCACCAAATGGTGGTTCAAAAGAAGCAGGTTGTTCCAACTGCAACGAGCAAAAATCTGCAACCTGCAGTCTGGAGAGCTTTGACAGAATAACTTCGGGAATCTCTCTGATAGGATTTGACCTGAGAAGCAAGTACTGCAACTTAAAAAGGAGTCCAAGCTCTTGAGGCAAGTCTTTGATTTTATTATCTGATAAATTCAGGTAATATAAGTTCACAAGTTTGCACACTTCACTGGGAATGGTTTTGAGCCAGTTCCTTGAGAGGTCTAGATATTGAAGAGATATAAAAAAACATAAGCTACTCACTGAACTTCCATGTAAATCATTATTCTGGAGTATCAGCACAGTAAGCTTGGTCTGGTCCTCAGAAATGGCAGGCAGTTGTGCCATTTCAGTGCCCACTGATAATATCCGCTCCGCATTACACCAATGTGATACTGTTTGTACAACCCATTTATTCTTCTCTCTTCCTTCGTCACCAACAATCCAAAGTGCCATGTCACGTATCACATCGTGCATTTTTACAAGCCTGTCATCATCAGTTTCCTCCAAAAGGCACTTGTCTACCAACTCACGAATTCGTGCATATCCTGCGTTGTAACATCTATGAATATCCTCCTCCTCTACTAGACCCAGTCCCATCCAGTACTCAGATAGTTTGTTTCTATCTAACAGATAATCATCAGGCCATAAGGCGCATGATGTGAAACAATCTTTCAAATTAGTATCACTTAGATATTCATAACTGAGTTTCAGTCGAGCAAACACACTTTCTTCATTGCAAACTGGCCCTTCAATCTCATTAAGGCGTGATTGCTGAAGAAAGTCGATGCAATTCTGCCATTCTCTTGGATGCCTCTTGGTAGACATGGCCCTGCCAACTACAATAAGAGCTAACGGCAGTCCAGCGAGTTCATTTGCAACATCTTTTGCCAGTTTAAGTACAAGGGGGTGATTTTCAATAATTTCAGTACCAACATTTTCCTTGAAAAGATGCCATGCATCTGTTTCATCCAGGCAATCTATTTTAATCCTTTGCCCATTCTTGACACCCATTTGGCCACAAACACTTTCAGAGCGTGTTGTTAGCAACAATTTTTGTTTGTAATTGCCAATTGAGATAACTTCGTTTGGAATCCCAACCTTATCAAGATCAACATGTTCCCACAAATCATCCAATAATATAAGAAAATTTTTACTTTTGAGAAATTCATATATGATAACTGCCTGAGATTCTGTGTCATCCTTCTTCACCAGCATCTGTTCCCCAACAATTGCGTCTTGAACCTTCAAGTAAAAAAGTACTTTTGTCATTTGGAGCAAATTGACAGAGAGCTTAATTAAATAATGTTGTAAAGTATTTAAAATTAGAAGTATATGCAGTTTTTTGAAATATCAAAATGTTAGCTGGCTGCCAGGAGCCCTTATTTAACGCTAGTTATTACTCCCTCCGGTCAGTTTTATATGCTGTTTCCGACAGCCAAAATATGTTATGTGTAAGTCATTTCGTTGGTCTGAAACAACAAATATTTCCGTCCGGAGGGAGTATTACATGATAGTAGTACCTGATGGCAGTCAATATGAAGACTGTTAGTATCCTAGAAATCGTTGCTCCTATAAAACAAACTATAATTTTAGCTGGAGCTTTGAGGCTCCATGAATTGCTCATTAGGTCGCTTACCCTAGATGGTTTGTAATTTTTGTCTTTTGGGCAAGCTGGATGCATTCATCTTTGCAACAAATATACTTTAGCAAGATACAGAAACATGTACATCAAGGGTCAACAGTTAGCTTCATCTAATTAGTTAAAGACAAACTTTGATCACTCCCTCGTTAAAGGGAGCACAACATACCTTTGCAACAGAGCAACCTTTGGAAGCAGTAACTCGAATAACAACATCAAAAGCAGGGTTTTTGTGAAACAAGTTGTTGATCTGATGGAGCAGATGTGTCTTTCCCACACCTCCAGGGCCCCATAACCCAACCTTGCTTACAGCCTCATCCCTGATGAACTTGACAGCGAGGCTGCGATACCGATCTGTACCAGTTAGGCTTACGTCAGTTATGGGCACTTCAGAGGAAGCCTGTGGCACCATGACACCATATTCTTCAAACATGCCCTCACTGTATATCTTCTCTGCAGCCTGACAGTTTGCTGCTGCACTCTTGGCTATCATGTAGTAGTTTACACAGATACAAGGGGACAGGCTCCCCATGCACTTGGTCCTCTTACCATACTTTGCCTGGATTTTTTCAGTCTCCACACATACATGCTCAGCGCGCTTCAGCCATCCTTCAACTTCATTCCTCCGCTGCATACCTTTTCGCATAGGGCTGTCCAACTTGGTCTCAACTAGGGATGAAAACGGTCGGGAATGGTCGGAAACAGTACATTATTTTATTACTTTTTTCGAAAACGAGCGCAAACGGTCAGGAAATTTCTATATTTATGAATTCATCTATTTAGTGTCAACTTCAATGCTACGCTGACAGAAATTAAAAAAACTAAAATTTGAAAACGGTAACATCGGTAAAAATATTATTATTATATTAGTTTTGCGGAAACGGTATCGGTACGGTCGGGAAATTTCCATACCGTTTACACCCCTAGTCTCAACATCGCTGAGCCTCTCTCTTAAACGCTCGGTGGCAGCTTCGAGAGCGCGCACACGCTTGCGGGCTTTGAAGAAGTAGGCGGCGTACTGTTTCGAGAGGCGTATCAAGGAGATCAGGATAGCACCAGAGCACTTGATGCCGATGATCTCCATGGAGTTTGTGGTATTCCTTCAACCAGGAGAATTTTGTCTGTGTTTATTAAGAGTGCAAGAACCAAGAAGACCAAAAAGTTGTCCTGTGTTCAATAATAAGGATTGGGTTCCTATCTAACTGACATCTTAAGAGAAAAATTAATGCAATAGCGATGGCAAATATTATTACATGAATAGAAGATTCACATAGGTCCAAAATTAGATGGTTCATTCGATCATTTAACACCTAACAGATGTATTCTATGGAATCAATCTGAATTGATGAGTTCCTTTCTGGTGTTAACTAAGAAGAAAACTGAATAGTTATCAAAAGCGATAGGCCGCACATAGCTTCAAACTTTTCGACATATGTGAAGCCTATTGTTTTGTTGATAGTTCATGGTATTGATGACTAATTAACGTGCTTTCAGATGTTATTAGTTTAACATCTGATGGATGATGATGCATGCATTCAGTGCAATTTATGCAGGAATTCCTTTCTTACTGACTGAGTCTACAAGAAAAAATTAATATAAATGACAAACGATGATTGAACTCACACGTTGGTTAATTCTAAACTAGACAGCTAACTATAATACATCTGGCTGCAGGCATCGTATAGCTGGATAGCAGTGCGTATAAATTAAATACTTAATTTTAGACTTGGGTGCAGTGTGCATACTCAATATTACCATTACAATAATCCATAAGAATCAGTTTTTTTTAAAAAAAAGAACATGCCAACTGAAATAAAGGATAATGGAAGTTGCTGGTTCCGTCCGTCGTCAATTCCTGCATGACTTAAGATAAGGATAGACAACAAATCGAGCTCATGCTTGAAGGCCTCGTTGTTTTGGCTTATGCTTATTCCTATAAGTCAAATTTTAAATTTTAAAACTTAATTTTGAATTCTACTCTTTGTTTTTTTATCGTACTTTATTTTACAACATGCTTATCAGTCGCTAAGAACATTATATTAAAGATTTGTACATGGTTAGTCTTTTATTTGGTAATAAGTTATTCATATAAGCACATGAATAAGTGATTATTTATCCACCGACACATATATACAAATTAAATTGGCTCAACCCGTTGCAACGCACGGGCATATTTTCTAGTACCTAATTAAAAATAAGCAAGGTTTCCCTAAAAAAAAATTTCGTCCGTCTTTTTTTATTTTTCGCCCTTTTTTCTTTTTTTTTCTGTCCGTTTTCCTTTTTTTTTTCTCAGTCTGTTTCTTTTCCTTCTTTCTCTCCGATTCTTTTTCTTTTTTTATCCGTCTGTTTTTTTCCTTCTTTCCGTCCTTTTCACTCTTTTTCTTTTTTCTTTTTTCCCAGTTTTTCCGTCTGTATTTTTCGCCTTTTTTTCCATCTGCTTTTTTCTCTTCGCCTTTTTTCATTTTTTCCCTCTGCTGTTTTTTCTTAATTTTTTTCTATGCCTTTTTACCGGGTTTTTTCATATGTTTGTTGCTGTTTTTTTAGTTGTATTTTCTCGCACGTGGTAAGCATTTGTTTTTTTATGTGCCATATTTTCTACGCCCGGCTGAACACTAGCGTCGCCGGTCGATCTGCCTTCCCATGCGTTCCCTCTTCCAATCGATTGCCAAAAATCAATTCCCCGCTACTCCCTTATCATTTTCCTATGATTTTCCTTTTAACGCTGCTTTAATTCACTGAATTTAATCTTTATTTAAAAATCACTGTTTTTATCCCGATGTTTGTCGCTCTGATTTTAATAAAAACGGAAAGAGAAGATCGAGTGTATCAAAAACCCTCGACCAATTTTGAAAGATCGAGAAAGATTCGACCAAATTTGATGGGAGGATCGATTTTGGCATGTACAGACACGACATTGTCTTTCGGAGGTTGAAGACTACAGTCGGATATGCGAGCCGGACCTACACAGCTCCACTTGACAAGGAAGGAACGAAATGAGCTTTTGGTCTAAAACCAAAGAGTAAAATATATAACGATCCAAAAATATTTTTACCCGTTGCAACACACGGGTATTTTTTCTAGTAATAATAATAATAGTAAGAAAACAAAAAAGAGCTCTGACGACGTGTACGTTTTCGTGTGTCGTTTAATTATTTTTATGCCGAGTCTGCCGATGTTTGTCTTGATAATTTGCTTATTTTTTTCTATGTAAGAATTATCGATGATTTATGGGTGAATAGGTAATCTAGTCTCTCAAAGTTCACTAAAGGCACAATTTAAACCCTGAGATTTAATTTTATGCACATAAGTCCACATAAGTCCTCTTAAGTATTCATTTTAACTTAAAATCATCTTTGGACCAACTTAATATGCCTCATGGATAATCCTAATCAACATTTGAATTAGGAAATGTCCCTTTTGCTCCTAATCTGCATAGATTAGAAAATTACACAAGAAAAGAATAAATAGGACAGAAGAAAAGAATAAATAGGATTGTGCAGGTACTTTCCATTATTTAATGGCTACGGTATACATAAATTTTTTTATTGTACTTAAATTGCTATGCATTACGTCTAAGAAAATTCGTTGTGCGTAATTTTTTTTAAAAAAATATCATATAATTGTTGGATATATGTCCAAATTAAAGTTAGGTATACAGAAGTCCCATCTTACAATTTATTTTTCTTGTATATGTGGATGAGAGGTATTAGAGTCATTATTAATAGAGATGCGCATGACTTTTTATAAAGAGAGAATCTCTTATATGCCACTGAAAATTTGTTTGATCCCTTGGATGCCATTGAAAATTGGCACTTCCCTTATATGACATTGGTTCAAATTTTCGCTCCCTCTCATGCCATTGCCGTCCGTTGACTGGTAGTTGACTGTTGATAGGATGTAATCACTTGTCATTTTTTTACAGAAATGACAAAAATACCCTTTGGCCCAAACATGAGAATATGGCCCAATCGTCCAAGTGGGCCAAGCCCAACATCCCTCTGATGCACCATGTCAGTAAGCCTGAACATGTATTTTGGTACTGTGTTAGTATGCATTTTGGTACTATGTGGTCATTTAAACAGCTCCCTATAATATTTGTTGCATATTCTGTGCTACTGTGTATATCTCCATGCTCTAGCAAACAATCTGTTGGTTATTTTAGCTATTTAGCCGTGCATTACAAACAATGTGCAATTACACATTATCTTAAATGTCTGTCAGAAGCAATCTATTATATTGCTTGAATGTTTTGTCATACTGTGAAAAACAGAGAAATGTTGTGCTCCCTAGTAAATATTGTTGAAGCTTTTGTTCGAGAAGCACATGGTCAATGTATGTGGAAAATACATTAATGCCATAACAGATTGCTTTGTTCTACTATGAAAAACAGAGAAATATGTGCCTCAAAATTATGTGACTGAAAAATATTCATATATTCAATATATAGATTAATGCTATACATTCATATATTCATTTATTCCAAATATATGTGATGCCTAGCTAAAAGGTAGTATATAACTGATATACTAACACCTACTGCATGCCTATCAACTCAAGAAGGGCAAATACGTCATTTCACTCTACAGTTAACAGTCAACTACCAGTCAACGGACGGCAGTGGCATGAGAGGGAGCGAAAATTTGAATCAATGGCATATAAGGGAAGAGCCAATTTTCAGTGGCATCCAAGGGATCAGACAAATTTTCAGTGGCATATAAGGGATTCTCTCTTTTATGAATGGGTTGGACCAGATGCATTGTTTAATAATTAATTAATACATGTGGGTTGGACCACATGCATGCACCGTTTTATTTATAAATATATAGCTCTGCAACGCAGCACGTATACAGGGGAGAGCTTTTACAAGAAGGCGGAAGGCCACCACGCGGAGCTCTCTTGCTCTTCCATTGCTAGTTTTGCTTCATCTCCCTGCCTGTAAGAGGTGCAAGGTACATTTTTATATTGTAGTGTATACTCCCTCCTTCCTAAAAAGGTTAATTCTTAAATTTCTACTCCCCGATCTACCATCAGTCAAAAAATACAGAAGTTTAATCTCTGGAGTATATATGACCAATATCCTAATAAAAGTTTTATTTAACGTTTCATTCTCAAGTTATCGTATTCGGACGTTCAATTCTTAAGTTCTTGCACTGTATCCCACCCACCTACTAAGTTGTTGTACCGTAGGTACAATTTACTCATAAAATAATTATGAAGAGGAAGAGGGAAAAAATTCATCTAAATCAAACTAGGCTTAGGCTATTTCCAAGACTATGAAACTAGTTAAACCAAGGATTGTTTTCTAATTTGTACTACCAGATTTTAGAAATTTCATATTTTTTATAAAAAATATGTTGTATAAATTAAAGCATATAAATTGACGGTAGCGCTATTCTATGCTCTACAACGCGGAATATTAGTTCAAGCGCCGCATAACGCCCTCTCCTTTCAGTTTTCCCCTTTTTTACTCCCTCACCTTTCCTCCGCATCCCACCTTTTCTCAGTTCATTTTTTTGTTTTTTACCACTCCACCTTCCGTGTTTCTTTTTTCTCTTTTCATCTCATCCGTGATTTTTCTGTTTTTCTTTCCTTCTCTGTAGTTTTTTCTGTTTTCTGTTTTTCTTTCCTTCTTGTAAAAATATTAACCAGATTTTTTTGTTTTTCTTTCCTTCTCTGTAGTTTTTTCTGTTTTTCTTTCCTTCTCTGTAGTTTTTCTGTTATCACGTCCGTTTAGTTTTTCTTTCCAAGTTTTCCTTTTTCTAGTATCTCCGCACGTTTCAAAAGTAACGAATTTACTCCCAGCCTCCCACATCTGCTCATTCAAAAGTAACAAATTTACTCACATGAATGCCTCCACATCGTATGCTGCCATACCTAGATGGTCGTAAAAGAATTATTACCAGCTTACAACGCTGGTAATTCTTTTACCAATATAAATATTGTTTAGATTTTGTGGTCCATGAGTAAAACAATTACTATCTTCCTCTTGATATAGCCCATGATCTTGTAACCACCGTGTTGTAATATGTTTACATGATCTTGTAGCCACCGTGTTGTAATATGTTTACTGATGTGTTCAATACACAGTATAAGAGTAAAAACTGAAATTTCATGGTCTACGAGTAAAACAATTATCACCTTCCTCTCGATATAGCCATGATTTCATAGCCACCGTGTAGTAATATGTTTACTGATATGTTCAATACACAATATAAGAGTAAAAACTGATACTAAGAGTATTGTTGATCTGTATCACAAAATAGTCGTATGAATGAAAAAATTACAGGCTCAATCACACACAAGCGATAAAATTACGCCAAAAAATGATTCAGCCAAAAAATCCATCCGATGGCTTTGCTGGATCTTGCTATGAGGATGAAGAGCACGGTCTGTGCCTTGTGACTGGTAGTGGAGAGGGCAACCGGGTGGCGAGCAGTAGTCGATGATGGAATCATGGAAGGATGCGAGCAGTAGTCGACGATGGAATCATGGAAGGATATAGTAGTGTGGTATAGAGATGAGCTCGACGTAGCTCAGTAGCAGCCATCCATCATCTAGCAAGCACGAAAAAAAATGCAAAAACATTCTCTTTCACGTCAATACGAATGACAAGCAAATGAAAAAAAGCGAACAACCTCCATCACCGGTGGACTCCACCCTATCCTCTGCGGCCAGCCACATGGAGCACGATGTGCAAATGTAGGACCTGTGCAGCCCATCAATTGAGATCAGGTAATACTGGAGATTGCACGTTAATTTGATTTGAAAAAAAAATTAGAGCTTCATGCGTGAAGTTGAAGGAGAGTATGCAGATGCAAATCAGAGTGTTATTTCCTTACTTGTTTGTTATATCAATATCGCCGATGTGGAGCAGCCGCTGGTTGCTGCTATTGGCCCAGGTGAACACCTCCTTGCTGGTTAAGGTGATGCCTAGCGTTTGGCAGTGAGGTCCGAAGTAGTGCCTTCGCCTCAACCGCTGCCAGCCACCGCTCGCTGGCCACCACCATCAATTGCCACGGTGTCGTCGTCCTCCTGCATGGTGTGTCGCCGATCTGTGGGCTGGGCTGGGATCGATTCAGATCCCAAAAAAAGGAAAAAAACATAGTGGGGCGAGAGTGGTTGGTTGGGTACGGGATAAATAGAATATATACCGGAAGCAGAGAAGTTGTTTTTTATCAAAGTAAATCATTTACTCCGATAATGGTGGGAGCACGATGCGGGACGTGGGGTGGGATCGGAAGCAGGGGAGTTTTTTTTATTATCAAAGTAAATCGTTTACTCGAATAAAGGTGGGTGGTTGAGGCGCGCGATAGGAGTAAATCGTTTACTCCGACAACGGTAGAAGTGGGATGACGAAACGTGGGGTGGGGTGGGCCTGGGCTGATGCATGTTTGGCGCTGCGCTCCTAACAGTAGTTCTAATAAATTGATTTCAATAAATTTAATTGGTTTTTATGTAAACTTAAGCATATTTTTTCATATTATTTTCAATCCACCTTATTTTAAATAATATTTTATAGGATCGTAGGGATCGTAGAATCAGGATACAAACTAAGATTTCATATGATCGTGTGTAAATGAATACTAAGATTAGAATACCATAAAAATTAGGATACTAGGTAGGATCAATATCATTTCAGCTTGGTACGATTATAGTATCGTAAAATAATATAATACGGATCGGGATACTGACAACCTTGGTTGATAGTAACATTAGGGGCTAGATTGATCTCATTTCATCCAACTACATCTAATTAATCCCATATATCGCTATTAAATGCCATGACTAACCTATAAAGTCACGCAATAAAATTGTGTACTGGAGGGCTTAATTCAGGGTGGTTGGAGCAAGGGTGAGTGAAGGTAGGTAGTGTGAAAATTAAATCAGAGGTGATTAGTAAGAATACAGTACTAGTATATTTCGGATACAGGGCCTGTTTAGTTAAAAAAAAACTTTTCCAAAAATATCACATCGAATCTTTGAACATATAACATATATGGAGCATTAAATATAGATAAAAAGAAAAACTAATTGTACAATTTGCATGTAAATCGCAAGACGAATCTTTTGAGCCTAATTAGGCCATTATTAGCCATAGGTGCTACATAGTAACCCACATGTGCTAATGACGGATTAATTAGGCTCAAAAGATTTGTCTCGCGGTTTCCATGCGAGTTATAAAATTAGTTTTTTCATTCGTGTCAAAAACCCCTTCCGACATCTGATCAAACGTCCAATGTGACACCAAAAAATTTTTATTTCACCAACTAAACAGGCCCACAATTTAAACGCTATAAAAACCAATATTTTGATATGGAGGGCTACATAGATAAACGAATAGAGATGTAACTATAATAGACATGCAATGTTGTCATTTAATTTTCAACGAATAAACGAGTAGATACCGGTTAGATGATGATCAATTTGAAAAGATCTAAAAGAATATTCTTAGGAGATGATTAAATTGGGATGTGGATGGATCGAGTACGTATGTACAGGTAGATAGACTCGCATCCATATACTTCCTCCGTCCATAAATGTTTAACGCCGTTAACTTTTTTAAATATGTTTGACCGTTCGTCTTATTAAAAAATTAAATAATTATTAATTATTTTCCTATCATTTGGTTTATTGTTAAATATATTTTTATGTATATATATAGTTTAAATATTTCGTAAAAGTTTTTAATAAGACGAACAGTCAAATATATTTAAAAAAGTCAAAGGCGTCAAACGTTTAGGGACGGAGGGAGTACCATATTTCCATCTGACCTTGTTTACTTTGTTAATTAATTTGCTCACACATATTGTATTGTGCAGGCAACAACGATGCTACCGAGTTCCATATGCTCCATGGGCCAAATCCCAAGAACTTCACCCCATTCCTATGGGATGCTGCCAAAGCAGATGAGCAAAGGACATCCTCCTACGGTCACTAGAGGTACAATAGTTTTTATTGGGATTGATGTTACTTGACATGACCAAGTCCCTCTCTCCTATACTAATCGTTCTAACGTGGAGTAGTAAAGGCAGGAGACAAATTAGCTTTAGGTAAAAATAACCAAACTACCCTTAATTATTAGTTGCAGATAGTTATTTCAATGCTTACGAAATTGTCACAAAATAATTGCACCAGCCATGCCTGCTACCCAAGGAATATTTCTAGCATGGAGTACAATTATTTAAACAAAAAGTTCGAATACCCCCTAAAATATGGCGCTAGTTCGAATTATCCCCTTTGAATTCAAATACTAGGCATTTTACACCCGAGTTCTTAAATCTAGACAAATTACCCCTAATTTAATCATGTGTAGTTTTCAGCTTACGTGGCACACACATGGCATCTGTCAGAAAAACAAATACTCCGTAAAAATCTGGCGGGGCCTATTGTCGGTGATGCTTTTTTTCCTCACCCTCAATGCCTCGCTCTCCACCAACAACTCGGAATCGACCAGCTATCCGCCGCCCGTGCTCCACCGACAAATATCTCCTTCTCCTCTATACGATGAACACCTAGAGGAGGAACCCACCGATAGAGGGTGGTGGGACACCATAACCTACTTGCCTTCCTCTTCATTTCTTCCCCTCTTCCGAGCATGCTTGGGCTTTAGATGCTCACCGCTGCATGCCATCCACCCGACTCCCTCAGCGAAGAGGTCGACGCAGATCCACCAGCTCCGTGCAGGAATGAGCTCCTCGGCAGCGACAACGATGAGCTTGATGCCTACTGGCCTCTCCTCAATTCGGCACTGCCGGCTATCAATTTGATGGGGCGGCGCCTCGAACAGAAGGCTAAGGAGGGAGCAGAAGGAGGTCCAGGAGAGGCACATTCGATGGCCAGAGGAGGAGGTGGAGCCGGTGGTCTCGATCAGAGTGGCTCCGTCGATCTAGACCGCACCAGTGCTTAAGCCCACTCACTGAGGTCCGTGGAGGCGAATTGCCTCCGAAGCCCAAGCCAACCAAGAGGAGGTGGTGTGGATCCGAACTTGGTTCATTGTCGAGAGATCGAGTTTGCTCTGCGATGGGTGGATCCATCGCTGTGATGTTGCCACCACCAACCACCGCCATTGTTCCACCTCTAACATCATTCGCCGCCCCGTGCACACTTGGCCCACAGCCGTCACTCTAAGTCCCATCTCGGCACCGTAACTTGGGAATAAGGGGAGTCGAGAGGTACAAGCCCCTCCTAGGCACTGCCCTCCTCATCGGCAAGCGCATGCAATGGAAAAGCTGTGATGCGATGCATGCGCTAGCATGCTTGTGATGCTGAGGAGGAGGCGGCGTGACTCTTTGTGCTAAGGTGATCTTTGTGTTGATTTGTCACGCCCAGAAATTCACTGATATTTTCCGAACTTATTTGTGCATAAAATCCTCGTCCAGGAATTAGCTGAGG
The DNA here is from genome assembly GCF_034140825.1 of Oryza sativa Japonica Group. Taxonomy (NCBI): domain Eukaryota; kingdom Viridiplantae; phylum Streptophyta; class Magnoliopsida; order Poales; family Poaceae; genus Oryza; species Oryza sativa. The sequence continues at coordinate 18,946,021 of NC_089046.1, forward strand.
TACACAAACTGACAATTTAATATACATATTCATCAAAATAACTAAAGAGATTAACACTTACTGAAGAGGCACTTAGTCCACACAACAAAGAAAACTGCAGCGGAAAATAAAATCTAGCGAAGCTCCGGCTCCACTCCCACAGGCAGCTCAACTGGGGTATAAGCTAAACGTCTTTTCCCTCTGGATCCTTTTTCTTCAACTGAGGTTTAATTGATTATTGCAAGGTGAGCATATGACATACTCCGCAAGCCACACAGCAAATATGCAAGTGCACAAGGATATCAAATGATGGCATAATATAGGCTCATTTGCAAAAGCAGCATTTAGCAAACATTTAAGAGTAATAAAACAGTGGAGTAATTAATCATCAATTTTAATCAACACTGAACAGCACACCCATGCTGGTCAGGCCCAACCCTCCTGAACAACCATACCCGGCTGTACAGATCTAACTCCAAACCAGGAGCTAAGCAAACTATTACCAGTTATAGCATCAATAATTATTGTGAGAGGTGTGACTCTAATCATGAAAAACATTGCTCAACCCGCCCATGACCGCGGGCACGGCTATTCGAATAGTTTTACTCTGGCCAGAGGTGTACCACTGTACCCACAAGACACAGCCCCAAAACATGTCACCATGCTCTCAGTACCACCACGGTACCTCGGAACGGGACTGTGACAGTACCCTTCGCACAACACAACCCACCACAGCGCATCATTCCTGGATCATAATCACTCCCTCTACAACCAGAGGCATGGACTCCCTAGCGACCCCCACGGACTTCTCGCCGCTTCTCAGTCTGGTGCCCCGCAATGAACCATGCTATATAAAAAGGTAAAGCCGTTGCCCACGCTGGCTTGTGGTTGGTACGGTTAATGTCTCACATCAGTAGCTCGCGAACCGGTCCTTAATTGTCATGAGCACGGCCTTCAAAACCATGTGCTCACAACCCACCATTATCAAGTTTTAGTTGGCAAGTAATTAATTAATCAATCACGATTGACCATCGTGAGCTACCATTAAATATAACAATAAGTGATAGTGTAACATTAGTTATCCCAATCATGTGCTAATATTTCTAAGCATGGCTAAGTAATTATGTCTAACATCTAGCGGAACCAATATATAAAGCTCAACTAGTCAAATTATAATAACCCAAGGTATCAAGGAAAAGGGTAATCAATGCAAATTGGCCATAACAAAGGAATAGATTCACACCACCCGGTGACATTCGAGAATAAATGTACAGTTGAAATAAATAGAGAATTTAAATATAGGATCAACATGCTCAAAGGAATTGTGTTTGGGATCTGTATGACTTGCCTTGCAATAATCGGTCTTCAATTAGTCTTCTGAACAACTTCCGACGCACTCACGAACCTTCGCAACGACGGAAACAAGCTAACACGCAAAACGAGAAAAAAGACTAATAAAAACCAAATAAACAGTACATAAAAGTAAACAAACATGTAGATCATAATTTTAAATGAATTATGAGACTTGAACGGCCTCATTCTGACTTCATATGAATTAGTTATGAATTTTACAAGATTAATTCCAATTAAACCTATTAAAGAAAAGACTATTCCAAATTAATTAAACAATTTACAAATAATTTATAACTGAAATATAAGACTAAAGCATCCTCCGGAAATTATTGGAATGAACTTAGTAGACGACATATAGTAAAAACAACTAATATGCCATTGAAAAGGAATAACATGATTTATATTGATTTTGGACAGCTGAGATCAACTTTGACCTAGTTGACCAAAATTGGATGGCTCGGATTGATCTGATCTAAGGTTTTAGATGGCTGCCACGTGGGATCTGAGAGACGGCGTGGCACTTAGGTGGCAGCGACGGCAGCTGACAAGGCAATGACATGGTAACCACGCGGGATCAACGCCGGCGGCTCTATTCGGCGGTGAGGACGGCAAATGGCGGTACAACGGTGAAAACCGAGAGCACGGAGAGGAAGAGGAGGACGCGACGATCCTTACCAACACTTACGCAGCGATGAACAGCGAAGGAGATGGCCGACGACAAGCTCCGAAGGGCGGCGAGATACTGGTCAACGATGACAGCGGCGTTCCAGCGATCTTTGGCGAAGACGAGATGGTGGACGGTGTTCTCCTTGCAGCTGCGAATCTAATGGAGGCGGCGGCGACCGAAGGCGACGACGGGAGTGCAAACATGTTCATGGAGTATTGCATTGGTAAGTAGAAAGTTGAGCACTATTAGCGATGGTGGCCTCCACTGGGACTGTCCTAACTTAGCCATATATTCCATGCTATACTTACGACACCATAATAAACTTTGTTGTTCAAGTTTGGTGTCCTTCAGGGAAGAACAAAGAGATGGAGGTGACCAAAGTAGTTTTTTAAAGTGTTTTGAGTAGATTTGTGGTGCAGTAGTGTAGATACAATTTGTTTATGGTGTTGATCATTACTACTAAATTTTTTATGATATAGATAGAATACTCTCTTTTGAAAATGACCGAGGGTAATCGTTCGATGATATTTTAAAAAATTATAGCTCATGAGACATACCACCACGATAATATCCATATCATCATTTTATTATTTATATTTTGGCAAATATGTATAGTGAAATAGTTCTAAAAATATAAAAACATTTTGAGAATCTTAATCTCAAACAAATTATAATTTAATCAGAACTACTTGAAAAACACAAGTGTTGAAGTTATTATTTTCTAATAATAGATCCAATCTAATAGTGTAAAATAATGAGTCCACCAATTTAAGTGAAAATCAACGGTGAGATTATATAGTGCCCATGTGGTGGCTTAGAAGTGAGTGCCACGTAGCGACTTAAGAGCATCCATAGGAGGTTTAATGGACTTTTAGTATATAATAGAATTTTTACATATGTTGATTTAAATTGTGAAGTGATATTGCCCTCCCTAAAATATGTTGTGATTTTTTTGAAAAGTTATCATACATATGTTGGCCTCATGTGCCGTGGTGTATTTAGGACCATAATATAACTTTTATAATTTAATTAAAGAAATACAACATGATCGCAAATTGGATATATATAATTTCAAAATAATTTAGAAGATGGTTTAAAGAATATTTATTGGGTATTTTATATTTTATTATAGATATTAGTTTAACTATATATATTTATATTATATTTCTGAAGTAATATATTTCATATTTATATTGTAGAAAAAACCGTCCATTTTTATATATCTATGTTTATTGGTTGTCTTTTCTATCTATGTTCGTACGTATGGTTTTTTCCCGTTAAAATCGCATGTACTACTCGTACGTCGTAAGTACTGGAGAACGGTAGTACCATAGTAGCGTTTGTATCTAAACAGAATGAAGTTATTACTTTCAATAATAGATGCAATCTAATGGTGTAAAATAATAGATCAACAAATTTTAATGAAAATCAACGGTGAGATTATATAGTGCCTATGTGGCGACTTAGGAGTGTTTATAGGAATGCCACGTGGCGGCTTATACTACAAGAATATATTTAATCTGTCACAAAATTTCCGTGATATTTTCAGAAATCGTCATGGATATGCAACTATTGATACAAGGCCCATAATACCGTGACAGTTTATCGATTTCATCGTAAACCGGCCCAAAAACTGTGACGTTATATCAATTTCGTCGCGATTTACAAATATAATATTAAATACTTCAAAATTATGAATATCAAGATCTACAACTTTTGTTTTGGTCATTTTGCTATATGACTCTGTTTCAATAATTTCAATTTGAATTTCAAATTATGACAACTTCAAACAACATTTTCAAATACTAAATGATTTCAAGTGAAAAAGTCATCAACAACAAAATATCTGTAACTTTTATTTTGATCATTTCTTCATCCAATAGTAATATTGTTTATAAAATTTTCACCTCAGCCCTAGTGGCCGTGTTTTGCCCTAGCCGACGGCGTACGGTACGTCGGTACATACCGTGGATTAATCGATCTCCGGCTCAAATTAATCGAGCCAAATCAGTGCATGCATCAATGCATGGGTTGCTGATGTGCACAATGAGACTCACCGATGGTTAACCGGGGATTGACGAAGCTTGGACAGTGAAGTCTACTCCGGGAACGGCTCAACGTACGGCGGCGGTGGTTTCGCACGGACGGCGTTGGCGAGTTAGGGCCATCGGCTAGGAAGAAGGTTAGAAAAACATGCGCAAGTGATCGATCTATTGCTCACCGGTTGCGGAGAAATCCACGGCTAAGCTTGACGGCCGAGCGGAGGAAGACGTACAATGGGCGTTCTCCTCGCTTGGGACTCATCTTGGGGTTTTCTACTCCTGGGAGGGATGCAAGCTTGGTGGTGTTGCAGTTTGGCTAGCTGGAGGTGGCTCGAGTTAGCGGGAACGGCGATGTCGATATATCGGTGGCTGCAGCTGAGGACGAGGACGGCGTTCCCGTTGTTCACGGTGTCTTCTTCACGCAGACGAGGATTGGCATTGTTTTCTATTTATTCCAGATGGTAAAAGACTTCTTGTGAAGGAAACAGAACTACCATTTTCCTTATAAGACTACAATGCACCAGATACTGAATTTCTCCAATAATGTAGCCAGACCAACCAAGTTGTATAGATTAAACGCATATTTATCAGATGGTTGCCAGTCGGCAGTAAAGAAAATTAAGTGATAATATTATTTCTGATATGATAATTTCATTTTTAAACCTAACTAGGAAGATAGCCCGCGCATGTGCGCGGGCTTTTAATATAATGTTGTTTGAATTTTTTTTACGAATATTTGCACGCAGGTAATTTTTTTCTTGAAATATTCTTTGATTCTATACTAAACCTGTTTTTGTCAATAATTTATTTAGGATTTTTTTGACAGTGGTTATGATTTTCTTCTAATTACCCTTGTAACATATAAATTGTAAAGTAGAAATACTTCAAACCATACAGTCTTGAATTTATGAGAATATATTGTATGGCAACAATGGAGTTTCTAAACTTTAAATACCTTTTCTTTTTTTGTATAGTGCTCCCTCTGTTTTTTAATATATAACACCATGGACATTTTAGATATCTTTGACTATTCGTGTTATGAACCACAAATTAATGTTATGAGAGAGTATATTTATGAAGAGTGCCATTTATATATTGATTTATTCGGTTTTTATGATTTGTTTGCATATATGTGGAATAATTTAGCTTTGAATATTTGTAAAATAGTATATTTGATTTCATAATATATACTAAGATTTTTAGAAATTTCTAAGGTTGTTTGGATAGCATGTAAATGTTGTGGATATTTGAACTATTGAGATAAATGTTAGTGCTTATTATTTTACATGTAAGAACATATAGTTGGATCCATGCAACTACAAATATAATATTTTAGATAAATACCACTACTATTTACAATATCGGCTATGTGCTACTGGAATTTGGGGAAATTAGACCAGTGCCACTCCATCACGTTTTCCGTAAAAAATCTCTGTTACCCTCAACTGCACGTGGGACCTAACTGTCAGTTCCAACTTCACCTCCCTCCCCTCTCTTCTCTTTCCCCTTCCTCTCTCTCCACCACCGTCGTTGACAACCACCGTTGCAGCCGCCATCATCGACCACCTCCGTGGTGGGAGGCCTCGAGAGCCACTACCGTTGCCACTGTTGTCTTCGACCCCATCCATGGTGGGAGGGCTCGGGAGCCGCCGCCACCATCCTCGACGCCAACCGCGGCGGGAGGCAAGGGAGCCGCCATCCTCAACCCCATCTGCGCGGGAGGGCTCGGAAGCTGTTGCCACCGCCATCATCGTCGTTATCCTCATAGCAGTAGCGGGGATGGAGGAAGAGATGGGGAAGAAAGAAGAGGGAGGATAGGGGAAGATGGAACTCATATATGGGTCCCACGTCTGGGGGTCTGACGGAAAACATGATGGAATTGCACAGTCTCAGTTTCTTCAAATTTTAGTGGCACGTAGCCAATATCATAAATAGTAGTGACATTTATCTAGCCACATTTATAGTGACATGATCCATTTAACCCTAATAAATATATGGGTTTAAACTATTGATTTAATTGTAAAGCTAGACTACAACCATTCAAATTAAGTCTAGCAAAGGAAAAATAGAGCCAAGTGCCCTAGCTAGATTACTAAACATTTTCTATCATCAATCAGACCATCAACCTGCTTAGGGCCTCTAAATATAGGCTTATGCTTATCGGTTTCGATTTTTAAGTTAGATTTTTAGCTTATATGCCGGTGGAGTCATACATCTGTCTTACATAAGCCAATTTTTTTTCCAACCTAGTTTTTTTATTTAATAGTAGTATATAAAGAGTGGCTTATGGCTTTAAAAAAACCAAAAAATTGCTTGTTTGTTTATGAGTGGCTTATTTTTCTCTTCTAATTCGAAGATCTTTTATAGATTTTTGGTGTGCATATGTATGCATATAGATCATCCATAACTGTGTGGCTATCTAGCTAGCATAAAAATCTATGCGTGATTGCTTGGACAGAGTTGGGTACGTACGGGACGCAGGCAGCGGTATGTACTGACATACGTACAGGGATGAAAATGACCGAGGGTAATCGTTCGATGATATTTTAAAAAATTATAACTCATGAGACATACCACCACGATAATATCCATAGCATCATTTTATTATTTATATTTTGACAAATATGTATATCCATAGCATCATTTTATTATTTATATTTTGACAAATATGTATAGTCAAATAATTCTAAAAATATAAAAATACTTTGAGAATTTTAATCTCAAACAAATTATAATTTAATCATAACTACTTGAAAAACACAACTAAATTGTGTTGAAATTATTATTTTCCAATAATAGATCCAATCTAATGGTGTAAAATAATGGGTTTTAAAGATTGATCAGATGGTTGATAATAGTGGGCCTACCGATTTAAATGAAAATCAATGGTTAGATTTTTTAATTGCCACGTGGCAATTTGAGAGCGTTTTAAGGAGTGCCATGTGGTGGCTTGAGAATGTTTCTAAAAAGTTTAATAGATTTTTAGTATATAATAGATAGATAGATAGATACCCTTGTGCAACATGTCCTTCAAATGATGCTACATCCCTCAAGATCCTGCATTTATAGTAGGTTGAATCAATAGCATATGGAAAAAAGAAAAAGGGCACTGCTGGCATACATGTAGGATTGCACAATTCTGTATGTTTCAGTTATCAGAGAAGTTGATCCTTAAGCTTGTTCGATTTGGAGGGAACTGAAGGGAGATTGAGGAAGATAATTCCACACCACAATAGTTATGGAATAAAATCCTCTCTAATCCCTCTCCTTGGGGATTAACTGAACATGGCTTAAATAGAAAAGATAATGACATACAAAGCAATGGGATTGAAGAATGGCACCCACAACTGAGTTTGAGATATCCAATTATTTATCCACCATTAGTTCCTACAGTAGCATTTTGATGGCGCCTACTAGCAGGGGGAAAATCTGGCCTATTCCAGCCAAAATCAACTGGAATATTGCTTATCAAGTACTCCAAGCTTTTAGCAGAGGGAAGTCCACCTTGGTATATTTTAACATATATTTGGTTATTGAACATTTAGAACATGCACAATATTTGTGCAAAAAGATTATAAGAAACTTTTGGACTTTCAGTTTGGTTCATCTCACATTTTTCTTTTGCAAGTACACATTCTCATGTTCCTTTTTGGCAGTAATGTTTGTAAATCCACATATTATACATATGGGAGTTTTTCAAGAACTAGGAAGGTAGCCCGCGCGTTCGCGCGGGCATGAGTCGTACGCCAAGTTTGAGGTATTTATAAAAGCGACATATTAACAGGAGAACATCTGCCACGATTTCTCCATAAATTATTTTTGTCAGCATTAATTTATTCTTTAATAATATTTTAACCTATTAGATTTATATTATATCAAATATAAGTAGTATCTATAAGTAATTATTTATAATATTCTTCATCATTTTAAAAAAAAGGTAGATTTATTTTCTTTAGAAAACATGTCAACGAAAGTAAAAGTAAGTGTAAAATAAAAATTAAGGTGTTTTTATTTTTTTAATTGTATAATATATTATCATAATATGTTAAAGGATGAATTGGGTGGGACATTAAGCTACACGAAAAATGTACGGGTTTATATAGTCTAATATGATTGATATATTTTGAGAGGCGATCTACCTATGAACATTTCATGTAGAGTGAATGAGAGGCTCCACGCAACCTAGCAGGAATACAATAACGTCGAAATATCATTGCACTGTAATATTTTTGGAATTTCATGTACCATAAATAAATACTTGTTAAAAGGTATAGGAGCGCACACATGCATGTTATGCAGTGAGCCAGACAGAGATTCTGATAGACTTTGTTTTTTTCCCAAAAGATAGATATGATGTTATAAAAATTGGATCCATCGGTTTAAAGTGGAAACCGATGGTCGATTATATGAGTGTTTTTTAATTAATAGAATGCCACATAGCGACTTAGAAGTGTTTATAGGAGTGCTAGGAGCAATCATATGTATGATTTAGATGCTATGATCATTTTAAGATCATTTATTTATCTTTTAAATTTAAAATATCATTTATTTACAAAAGCATCAAGATCAATTCGTTTATGTAAATAGCCCCCACGTGTATGTTGTGAGAAATTAATAAAGTTTTTTTATGAAGAAATTAATTAAGTTGGTAGAAAGTCATTAGATGTCTAACAATGTACTTTTAATGGGTTAGTTTCATTAAAAAATAAGCTAGCATATTTTGATTTTCAATGACAAATTTTAATATTTTCTTTTATTTAGTGGAGCACTCAAGATGGATGTAGGTCTAGAATGCAATAAATTCAATATAGATATTAAAATTATATATTTATTTGAAAAATAAAAATAGATATATAATTTATGGTACAAATAATTGTAAAGACTCGTAAAATTAATCCGGCCTTTATTAAAAAGTCTAAAATAGCACGTTTAAGTATAAATTAGTTAATATATTTCTTTGTTAGTTTAATGCGTACAGAATGTAACGGTATAAACTTTATAAACTTTATTTAAATAGTGTATGATTTGAAAATAATGCTCCACATAAAGGGTTCACGTATACCTTTATTTAATGGGTAAAAATATAGTGGTGTAAACTTTATTTTGGAAAGAAATATATCATAATATAATCATATAAGTTATGATTATATAAAATTTAACTATATTAACTGTTATCTCGATTATATATATATGAAAAGAAAAAGGAGGGAAGGAGATGGAACCGTACGTACGTACGTACGGATGGTGTGGAATTGTACGTTTTAAGATCAATCTAGTTAATCTGACGGTATGTACTAGTGGACCCACTATTTTAAGTAAAAATCAATGGATAGATGCTTTTCTTTTTTCTCAGAATTTCTTTGATTTCTCTAATTTATTAGAGCACCAAGTGGCGGCTTAGGAGCGTTTGTAGGAAGATTAATGGACTTTTAGTATATAATAGAAATAGATATTTTGAAATGAACAATTGAATAATCAGGAAAAAGCCGAGAATGAAAACCACTTCCTTCTACATCATCACCAACAATTTCTGAATCATGTTAACATTCATAGCTACAGATTATGTGAACATCACCCAAGTGAACTCTTTACAAAAACATATGAACCTTATTATAGTGAGTTTAGTAAAGCACTCATAACAGGCATAGGTAGTTCCTATACGTACTAATGAATCACCCATAAAAAGCATAGGCAGTTTGTATACGTACGTACATACCAAGCACACCGGAAAACCAAACACGTAGTTTGGACGTTATGGTCTCGGGCTAATACAGCGCATATTGCAATAGTATAGTGAAGCTTAAAGCATATGCAGTCCAAAAATAAGATCATAAGCATGGCCTCAATCAACTATCAAGCCCTTGATCTGCTCCATCTTCAGCCTCTTCAAACTCGCCTTCCTATCATTAAAAACATGATATTGTTAGTCAATCTGATATTCCCATACTTTCATTTTAGAACCTCAGAATAGAACCAATACAAACAACAAATAAATTTACTTTAGAAATCATTTGTTTCTCCATTTCCTCAAAAACAAAAGAGCAATTGGTGCTTGGTGTGTAAACGCACCTCAAACCTATAGTAAGACCATTCAGCATATAAGCCATGGAGGAATTTCTGTGGCAGATACTCGTTGACCATGGGAATCACTTTGAAGAAAGGTTGGAAGGAGTGTTTGACATTAGCATCGTCCCACTGTAAGTGCTCCAACCATTCTTGGTCACAATGAACAGCCTTCAGATTACACGGGACAGTTGTGAAAGGTAGTGTCATCAGCTGAGGACAACCCAGCACTTGCAAGCATTCCAATGAAGGAAAGTGGAAGGAGGAATGGCAGATGGAAGTCAATCTCTTTAATTTGATCAAAGCAAACCTTTTGAGGCAAGGTTGTGAAAGAGGTTTTCTTTCTTTTTCATCAGCATTTGGAAGATTGTCACTGTTCGAAACACTTCCAATTATTTGCTGTAGTGCCTCACAGTTAAATACTATCAGATCTTCAAGATATGGAAAACGTTGAATCCAGGATATGTTTGTTAAGCTAATGCAAGTTATAAGATCCAACCGTTTCAGGTTCTGAAAGAGATCCTGGCTTTCAACTCCTTTCCAAAATATATCTGTGAAGTGATGACCACATATGTATAGCTTCTCAAGATTAGAACTTCGATGTGGCACATTGCTTTCGAATACTATTTGTTCCTCATGTGTGAAGATGTATAACTCAGACAGATTCTTTTGTATCAGATCATTTCCAAAAAAACTGTCTGAAAATGCAAAACCTTTCCATTCATCTAGATACTTTGTTAAAATGATAACACACAGAGACCTGACTGGTAAGTCGGTTTTGCAGATCATGTTAAAGTACTTTATCATATTTATGGTGATTCCAAGAGCTTTCAAGTTTCTCATGCATTTAAGAACACCAAATGGTGGTTCAAATGTAGAAGGTTGTTCCAACTGGAATGAGCAAAAGTCTGCAACCTGCAGTCTGGAGAGCTTTGAAAGAATAGTTTCAGGCATTTCTCTGATAGGATTTGACCTAAGAAGCAAGTACTCCAGCTTAAAAAGGGATCCGAGCTCTTCAGGTAAGTACTTGATTTTGTTATCCGATAAATTCAGATAGTACAAGTTCATAAGGTTGCAAACTTCAGTAGGAAATGTTTTGAGCCAGTTCCGTGAAAGATCAAGGTATTGAAGGGAGATAAAAGAACACAAGCCAGTTACTGAACTTTGACTTAAATGATTATCCTGAAGTATCAGCACGGTAAGCTTGGTCTGCTCCCCAGAAATAGCAGGCAGCTCTGCTATTTCAGTCCCCACTGATAATATTTGTTCTGCAGCATGCCAGTGAGATACTGTTTGTACAACCCACTTATTCTTGTCCCTTCCTTCGTTGCTTACAATCCATAGTGCCATGTCACGTATCACATCATGCATTTTAACTAGTCTGTCATCATCAGTTTCCTCCAGAAGGCACTTGTCTACCAACTCACGAATTCGTGCATATCCTGCCTTGTAACATCTTTGAATATCCTCCTCCTCTACTAGACCCAGTCCCATCCAGTACTCAGATAGTTTGTTTCTATCTAACAGATAATCATCAGGCCATAAGGCGCATGATGTGAAACAATCTTTCAGATTAGTATCACTTAGATATTCATAACTGAGTTTCAGTCGAGCAAACACACTTTCTTCGTTGCAAACTGGCCCTTCAATCTCATTAAGCCGTGATTGCTGAAGAAAGTCGATGCAATTCTGCCATTCTCGTGGATGCCTCTTGGTAGACATGGCCCTGCCAACTACAATAAGAGCTAACGGCAGTCCGGCAAGTTCATTTGCAACCTCTTTTGCCAGTGGAAGTACAAGGGGGTGATTTTTAATAATTTCAGTACCAACATTTTCCTTGAAAAGATGCCATGCATCTGTTTCATCCAGGCAATCTACTTTAATCCTTTGCCCATTCTTGACACCCATTTGGCCACAAACACTTTCAGAGCGTGTTGTTAGCAACAATTTTTGTTTGTAATTGCCAATTGAGCTAACTTTGTTTGGAATCCCAACCTTATCAAGATCAACATGTTCCCACAAATCATCCAATAATATAAGAAAATTTTTACTTTTGAGAAATTCATATATGATAACTGCCTGAGATTCTGTGTCATTCTTCTTCTGCAGCATCTGTTCCCCAACAATTGAGTCTTGAACCTTCAAGGGCAACAAGTAAAAAAGTACTTTTGTCATTTGGAGCAAACTGGCAGAGAGCTTAACTAAATAATGTTGTAAAGTATTTAAAATTAGAAGTATATGCAGTTTTTTGAAATATCAAAATGTTAGTTGGCTGCCAGGAACCCTTATGTAACGCTAGTTATTACTCCCTCCGATCAGTTTTATATGCTGTTTCCGACAGCCAAAATATGTTATGTGTAAGTCATTTCGCTGGTCCGAAACAACAAATATTTCCATCCGGAGGGAGTATATTACATGATAGTAGTACCTGATGACAGTCAATATAGTATCCTAGAAATCGTAGCTCCTATAAAACAAACTATAATTTTAGCTGGAGCTTTTAGTCTCTGTGAATTGCTCATTAGGCCGCTTACCCTAGATGGTTTGTAATTTTTGTCTTTTGGGCAAGCTGGATGCATTCATCTTTGCAACAAATATACTTTAGCAAGATACAGAAACATGTACATCAAGGGACAACGATTAGTTTCATCTAATTAGTTAAATACAAACTTTGATCACTCCCTCGTTAAAGGGAGCACAACATACCTTTGCAACAGAGCAACCTTTGGAAGCAGTAACTCGAATAACAACATCAAAAGCAGGGTTTTTGTGAAACAAGTTATTGATCTGATAGAGCAGATGTGTCTTTCCCACACCTCCAGGGCCCCACAACCCAACCTTGCTTACAGCCTCATCCTTGATGAACTTGACAGCGAGGTTGCGATACCGATCTGTACCAGTTAGGCTTATGTCAGTTATGGGCACTTCAGTGCAGGCCTGTGGCACCATGACACCATATTCTTCAAATATGCCCTCACTGTATATCTTCTCTACAGCCTGACAATTTGCTGCTGCACTCTTGGCTATCATGTAGTTTACACAGATACAAGGGGACAGACTCCCCATGCACTTGGTCCTCTTATCATACTTTGCTTGGATTGTCTCAGTCTCCACACATACATGCTCAGCACGCTTCAGCCATCGTTCAACTTCATGCCTTGGCTGCATACCTTTTCGTGCAGCACCCTCCACCTTGGTCTCAACATCGCTAACCCTCTCCCTTAAACGCTCGGTGGCAGTTTTGAGAGCACGCACGAACTTCTGGGCTTTGAAGAAATAGGCAGCATGCTGTTTTGCGAGGCTTATCAAGGGAGTCAGGACAACACCACAGCACTTGATGCCAATGATCTCCATGGAGTTTATGGCATTCCTTCAATCAGAAGAAGTATGTACAGTGGTTGCTAATTGCAGTTGGCATGGAACCATTTCTAGTGTAAGACATCAAAGCTAGAGAAGAGCCTCTGTATGTCAAGACTTTCTGTGTCGTGTAGATCTAAAAGTTGTCCTGCGTTCAAATAGGCTAGGCATGTGGGTGTGGACCCTCCCATAATGTTTTGAGTCCCAATCACCTAAACTACTCATGGGATAGATCAGGATTAAGTTCCTCTCTCATTGACGTCTTAAAATAAAAACTGAATGTCAATGACTGAATGACAAATAATGATAGAAAACAAAGGCAGGTTTGTGAATAAAATCAATATCATTGACAAGTAATAATCGAAAACAGTAGGTTGCACATTGATTCAAAATTAGAAAGATCACTTAGTAATTTAATACCTTGCATATGCAAACTTTTCCACGGAACGGCTCAGGGTTGAGTTCCTTAATTTAAACCAACGTCCCAAGAGAGAAATAGAATAATCACGGCAAATAATGATCGAAACCAGTAGACTGCACACAGGTTTGGAAATCACAACAGGGAAGATCATTTAGTAGTTTAATAGATAACGATATGCATAGATTCAATAACAAGGATTTGTCTGAACAATAATAAGCACTTAGTTATTCTCTCACTGATTGATGTCTTAAGAGAGATGCAATATCAATGAAAATATTAATGGTCGAATACAACGCCCAGATAGGCCCAAAATTAGATGGATCATTTGGTATTAAATATCTACATCCATGCTTTCCATGGATTTGATCAGGATCGAGTTTCTTTATAATGATAAGAGAAAACTTGAACAGCGACCATTAATATGATCCGGGCCCCCACCGACCCACGGTCCATCAGGTATACGGGCCCCGCAGGCACCCACTGTCCATCAGGCCTTCACACGTGTCCATCGGGCCAGAGATGTTAACCTAGCCTGGCTCTGATACCAATTGTAGGATCGTAAAGGGCCTTACCACTTTTAGGATCGAATCACAAGAACTAAGCCAATCAGAGGGGGGGTGAATGGTTGGTATACCCAAAAACCAAAAACTTTTAGCGGAAATAAAAGTTACCCTCGAAATCGATGGATCGCAGTCTGACCGTAGTAGTTGTGCCGGTCTGACCACCTGATGAACGTCGGTCTGACCGATGTAGATCGATCAGTCGAACCGCCGAAAACGCCTGTTGCCAACTCCTGTAGCCGCCGGTCTGACCGCCGTGTGCCCACCGGTCTGACCGCCGCGATGCCGCCGGTCTGACCGCCGGTGCGCCGCCGGTTAGACCGCCGAAACCTGGTGAAACACAAATCAAAGAACTCTTAAAGTGGATGACGACTTTATTTCTTCTCTCTGTGTTTACAAAGTGCACCAACAGCACTCCTTACAAAAATTTCAACTAAACTCGAAACCCTAACTCAAAACTCAACTCAATTGCTCTCTATAGCGATACCGGGAAGCCTCACGCTCCCCCTCTATTTATACATGAGGTAGGCAGCCTAAAGCCACGAACTAAACTCATACTAGGAGTCCTAAACACCTTAGGAAGCCCACTAGTACAAGAAAGAAACTTTAGATAATCAAACGTACCAAATTTGGACTCCTTCCAAATTCGACTCCGCATCCCATACGCACACAATTCCTCCATCGTATGCCATATGGAATCTCCATTTACCACGTGCATCAACTCTAGCCTAAGTATTCCGCATGATCTCTGACCACCACGGACGTCGTCTTATCCCCAAGCCGACTCCCGGTCCATCACCGCAAATACTCTCCCGAGACATCGAGTCACCTACACATGGAACAAACAAAGAAACCATATTCCGAGACCAAGCTATCTCCAACTTGACTCATTAGCAGCAAACAATATTATTACATATGTATAGTATCCATCTAGAAGTCATAATCATGGAATAAACTCGGATATCCAAATAAACAACCCGAAACCGAAATTGACACAGTGTCGGCCGGTCAGACCGTGGGCTGCGCCGGTCTGACCGCGCATTACACGCCGGTCTGACCGGCTACCAGAGCCCGGTATAACATGTCCACATAAAATCACAGCAGTATCCTGTAAATTCACCTGTGAAATCCAATCATCTCCAAAACCACTTCGTGAATAAATTTCAAATAACAAAACCAATAATCTCCAATGCCCAATCGTTCATCACAGAATAATAATCAAAAACACCTTTGATTTTACAATCTCCCCCTTGATGGACACATTGGCAAATCCATAAAAATCTTTTGGTATTTGGTGGTAAAAAGCACACTTCGTACAAATGTACACATCATGCTCAAAAATCCAAAAGAAAACAAATGTACACATCGTGGTCAAAATCCAAAAGAAAACTTCTCCCCCTTTTTAAAAGAAAGAAATTCCCAATTGAACCAACAACATGCTCTTTTCAACAACTCTTCAAAAATTCACCTTGCTTCTCCAAAAATCCAAAAATTTTCACATTACTTCTCCCCCTTTTGACAATGATTTCATCAAGCATAGGAATTATGTTCATTAATGTTCAAGAGCTGAGCATACATATAGCATATCAAGTCATGCGTTGCAATAAAAAGAAAATAAACCCATCTATAACAAAACAAGCATGCATTAAAGTATAACCATGAACCAAAGATTTTACAATGAAGCTTGAATCAAGAATCAAAATTCATGATTTCATACGATTTATAATGCAACATCTTAACAAGCACATAGGTTGAAGAATAAACACTAAACACATAGACCTATTGCATTTATCACTCTTTCTCAAATAACCTTTAGCACAAAATAACCAAGAGAATTTTTTGTACTTTTTCTTATCTTGAGCCTTTTTGCTCATATTTTTCTCTTTTATTCCGGGTACGTCCCTATCGTCAAGACTGTTTCCAGGGATTCGGCACCCATTATTTTGCTCACATCGAATACGTCCTTGTCGTCAAGACTATTTTCAAGAATTCGGTATTCATTTTTTTATATTTTTTATTCTCTTTTTCACAATGAGCAATTAAAGGTATTTGAGGAATAACAAGTCAATAAAGCATATATATAGAGCATTTATAAATCAAACCATATGCTAGCATCAACATTGCATATTTTCTTAATTCAAGTATAGAATTTAAGTGTCATGCATCATCTCCCTTAAAAGCAAAATCTAAATCTCATGAAAAGACTAGAATACATACAAGCTATGCTAGAGACAAATAAACCTTCAAAGTATTGCTAGCATGCACAAGAAAATACCATATACATAAACAAAGCTCTCTTTTCTCAATTTTTTTCATTGTCATATTATTGCTTGATAAAACCATGAGGTGCAAACTCCCCCTCAAACCATGCCAAAAGGATGAATTATGCCCAATTCACCACGAAGAAAAGCAAAGAGATTAGAATCCAAAGGTTTAGTGAAAATATCAGCAATTTGCAACTTGGTGTCCAAAAACTGCAACTCAACATCTCCTTTCTCAACATGATCCCTCAAAAAGTGAAAACGAATATCAATGTGCTTTGTGCGTGAGTGTTGAACAGGATTCTTAGCAATATTGATAGCACTAGTATTATCACAAAAGAGAGGTACTTTTTCAAAAGTAAGACCATAATCTTTCAAAGTAGATAAAAGCCAAAGAATCTGTGAACAACAACTAGCAGCAGCAACATATTCAGATTCAGCAGTTGATTGAGCAACACTAGATTGTTTCCTAGAAGACCATGCAATCAATGATGTACCAAGAAAATGACATGTTCCACTAGTACTTTTCCTATCAATTCTACAACCTCCAAAATCAGCATCTGAATATCCACTTAAGCATATAGAAGATGAAGTAGAATACCAAATTACAAACTCAAGTGTATGATTCAAATACCTCATTATTCGCTTGACCGCTTGACGATGTGAAGCACGAGTAGAAGCTTGAAAGCGCGCACACAAACACACAGCAAATTGTATGTCTGGCCTAGAAGCAGTTAGATACAATAAAGATACAATCATACTTCTATATTCCTTTTGATCAACAGCTTCACCATCTTCATCAGGATCTAGCACAGCTGTAGAACCAATTGGTGTTGAAATTGGCTTGCAATTCTCCATCTTGAACCGTCTCAAAAGATCATTCGTATACTTCGTTTGATGCACAAAAGTACCTTGAGGTGTTTGCTTAATTTGCAATCCCAAAAAGTACGATAACTCACCCATCATGCTCATCTCAAATTCCTTGCGCATAGTCTCAGCAAAATCTACAACCAAAGCGTGAGTCGAACAACCAAAGATGATATCATCCACATATATCTGTACGAAAAGTTGATTATCACCATGCTTAAGAACAAAAAGCGTTTTGTCAACCTTTCCCATTGTAAAACCTTTCGCAAGCAAAAAGTTCTTAAGCCTATCATACCATGCCCTAGGAGCTTGTTTCAAACCATACAAAGCTTTAGACAATTTAAAAACATGGTTGGGAAAATCAAGATTTTCAAAACCTGGTGGTTGTTTGACATAAACTTCCTCCTATACAAAACCATTTAGAAAAGCATTTTTCACATCCATTTGATACAATTTAAAACCTTTTGAAGCAGCAAAAGCCAACAAAAGTCTAATTGCCTCAATTCTAGCAACAAGAGCAAAAGTTTCATCAAAATCCAAACCCTCAACTTGTGTAAAACCTTGAGCAACAAGTCTAGCTTTATTTCTCACAATCAAACCATCCTCATTTTGTTTATTTTTGAAAACCCACTTGGTTCCAATAACATTATGTCCAGAATGTGGTTCAACTAAAGTCCAAACTTTGTTTCTCTCAAAATTTTCAAGTTCTTCATGCATGGCGTTAATCCACGATTCATCAGTTAATGCATGTGACACATCTTTGGGTTCAAAAGAAGCAACAAATGCGGAATTTGCACAAACATCATGAGTCGTTACCTTAGACCTTGTAGTCCGCTCACTTATATTACCAATGATTTGTTCCGGCGGATGTCGTCGTTGAATGTGCAAAGGAGCAGCAACTTCTGAAGTTGATCCACGTTCTGTTTCAGTACTGATCGAAGTTGAATTCTCTGGAGGACCATCTCGATCAGCACCAACAGTACCCGAACCCGACGACCCTGGCCGGTCTGACCGCTCCTCATGTGTCGGTCTGACCGGAGGTGTGCCGGCGGTCTGACCGGCCTGGCGCCCGGTCTGACCGGCCGAGCCGACCTCGTCGTCGTCGTCGTAGTCGCTCTCGTCTTCAAAAATATGACCATCCTCCCCCTGAACCTGTGACAGTGTACCTGCAATTTCAGGTCTAGTACCAGGACTAGCCTCATCAAAAGAAACTTCACAACTCTCAACAATTTTGTTAGTCCCTAAGATAAGTACACGATAGCCACGAGTGTGTGCGGGGTAACCAAGAAACAATCCATCGGTAGGGCGTGCCTCAAACTTATCCAAATTTCCAGATTTCAAGACAAAGCACTTGCAACCAAAAACACGCAAATGTGAAACTTTGGGTTGATGACCAAATCAAAGTTCATAAGAAGTTTTTCCTAGTTTAGATCGCAAGAAAACTCGATTTGAAATATAGCAAGCAGTGTTAATCGCCTCAGCCCAAAATTTTCTAGGAGTTTTGTATTTATCTAACATCGTTCTAGCCATCTCAACCAAAACACGATTTTTCCTTTCAACAACACCGTTTTGTTGAGGAACACGAGGAGAAGAAAATTCATGTTCAAGACCTCTTTCATTGCAAAATTGTTCAAATGAAGCATTTTTAAACTCTCCACCATTATCACTTCGAATTCTTTTCAAAGAACCAGGAAATTCAAGCTCCAATCGAAGAAACAAACCACGAAAGTGTTGAAAAGCTTCATCCTTAGTTGCCATAAAGAAAACCCAAGAATATCGAGAAAAATCGTCAACTATAACCAACGCATACCACTTTCCTCCAACAGATTGCACTCTAGCTGGACCAACAGTATCCATATGTAATAGCTGTCCCGGTGCATCCGTCATCACAGAAACAATAGGAGCATGTGAAGTAGAAACCATCTTAGCATGACGACACGGTGTACAAACCAAATCAAGATCTTTCTTAAGTTTAGGCAAACCACGAACAAGATCCAAACCACTTAACCTAGTGAGATGATCAAAACCAACATGTCCAAGTCTACGATGCCAAAACATCACATCTTTATCAAACTTAGCAACCAAACAAGTTATCACAGGTGAAACAGAATTTTCAAAATCAGCTTTAAACACTCTTCCATAACGAGAAATATTCAGCACAGAATCACCACAAGAATCAAAAATTTTACTTCTAGTTTTCTTAAAGTGAACTTCAAACTCTTCATCAACAATTTGTGAAACCGAAAGCAAATTGTACTTTAAATCCTTAACCAAAGCTACATTCTTCAATTCAAAATTTTCATTTACCATAACCAAACCTGTAGCGACAACGGCACTAGTAGAAGCATCAGCAAAGACAATTGATTCAGTCTTGGATGCCTTTTTGAGGGAGGAGAACCAATCTTTATCACCGGTCATGTGCCGCGAACAACCGGAATCCACAATCCATACGTTCTCCTTCCTTGCCACCAAAGCCTACACTGTCACAGCCTGAATTTTTGTTTCAGGATTTAAAAATTATTTAATAAATTATTAATAGAATATATATTAAATGTTCATTAATTTACAAGTGAAGTTAAATGTGGGAAATAAAATTTCCTAAATATAAAGCATGGATGGATTTAATTTGTATTAAATTCTCCATGATTAATTATACTCTTTGGAATTTTCTCGAATTTCTCAGAGCTCAATTATTAATTTTAATAATACAAAGAATAGTTTAGCAATTATTTAATTAACAAATTAATCATTAAATGGTCTGGTTTTAATATTGTTAAATACTTTGAGTGTCCAAGTATGTTCAAGATTTTTCTTGGAATTATTTGAGCATTGAAAGTATTTTTAACAATTGAAAGATCATCTCATTGGTTAATTTATTTGGAAAAGTAATAAAAATCCTCCTCCTCAGCTTGGGCCGAATTCAGCCCATTCTCTCCCTTCCTCTCAGCCCAGCCAAAGTCTGATTTACCTCCCTATCGCTACAGTACTCCATCTTCCTCCTCCAGACAGAGCCGAGCCAGCCGTGCTCGTGCACAGTGCCGCCGCCTCCTCCCACCAATCCGGCCTCCCCGTTGCTCCTTTTTCCAAATTAGTTGCGGGAATGGAATCCTCTCAATCTCCTCTTCCTTTTCCCCAAGAAATCCCCAAAAGTTTATATGGAAATTCTTTCCAATTTCGCGGATCAAATCCTTTCCTTTTTCTTTTTTTTTTGAACGGAAAACAGCACTAGAGTGCCTTTTCATCGAATAGAGCAGGAGAAAATACAAACCCCTAGGGGTAAAAGAAAAACGGAGAACCACTATAGCTGTACACTATACAGAGTGTGGGATTAACTCACGCAACCGCTTAGCTCCTGCTAAAGCCCAAAGGCTCGCCTCCTCTTTGATTTTCATTAGTAGGAAGTTCGTTGCCACCTCTTTGTGATCAAAAATCCGCCGATTCCTCTCTTTCCAAATTTCCCAGACGACTAACAGAATGAGCGATCGAAGTCCTTTTTTCGGGACACTAGGCGTGTTTGCAATGTTCTCCCACCACTGTTTGACTGACTGGGCTTCCTCCCATTCCGTTGGGTCCATCTGCTGATAGCCCACCCATGCAGAGACGAGGTGCCAGATCCTCTTGGTGTATCTACAAGTGGCAACGTGGTGCAATGCCGTCTCAGTCTCGCGGCGGCAAAGAGGGCAACAACCATTGTTCTGCCATCCCCTGGTCGCAAGCCGGTCTAAAGTCCAGACTCTGTTCTGAATGATGAGCCAAGCATGAAATTTGCATTTCCCCGGCGCCCAGGGTTTCCAAATCAAGGAATTGAAGTTTGTACTCGGCGCCCCGCAGCACTGCGCATGGTAAGCCGAGGAGGCCGTGTAGTGCCCGTTGTTTGTGAACTTCCAAGTAATCTGATCCGGTTCTCCAACATCTAAGTGCACATTTCGGACCGCTTCCCACAGTGCGACTAGCTGTTCGACGAGGTCGACTGCGATAGATGATTGTGAATCAAGCTTAAAATCTTGCACCTAGGCGTCCTCCTCCTTTCCTTGCCGAAGGGATTTTCCTCTGTTTTTTGAGATCGCAAAGACAAGCGGCATGAGGTCTTTGGGTCTTTGCCCACCAATCCATGCGGACTCCCAAAATCGCACCGTGTTTCCGTCCCCTATTGTTATGTTTGTTGAGGCGGCGAAGATCCTTTCCTTTTTCCGGCAAATATAAACTTTCCCGAGTTTTTCCCGTCGATGTGGGCTCGATCCCGGCCTCCCATGGCTATATAAAGGACCCCCTAGTCGTCCTCTACCCATCCCCTCAAGTCCCGTCCGCCGCCATCGCCGGAAACGCTCTCCCCGCGAGCTCCCTCTCTCTCCACCTCCGGCAGCCGCTCCAGCTGCCGTGCGCCGTCGCCCCGGCCGTCGCCGGTCAGCGCCGCCACTTCCCTCGGCTCCGCAAAGTCGAGCTCTACCCCGGCCACCCGTTCTTTTGCGCTGAACCCCGCCGGAAGTCGCCGTCACCGTGAAGGCCGAACCGTTGCCATGTTTTGATCTCCAACGAAGCTTTGCCGTCGACTCCGTGGTCGCCGGACCTCGCCGTATCCACTGTCGGCATCGCAGCAGTGAGGAGAAGCCTGGCAGCCACCTCCGCGAAGACGCAAGCCATCGGAGCACCGTCGTCCCCGTGAAGCCGATCTGTTCCATCTTCAGTCGCGCCGTTCGTTGTCGTCCGTCGTCGCCCTCGGTCGCCGTCGAATCCATTGGGTTCGCAGGAGCAAGGTGAAGCCCGGCCACCGGTTTTTCTTCACCGAAGATCGCTGAAACGTCGCCGCCATCGCTGACCCGACCCCGTCGCCGCCTCTACCTCGCTGCCGGCCGTCTGCCGTCATCATCCATCGTCACGCCGTCCCTCAGTGAGCTTTCCTCTCTCCGATGTCGTTCATCGGTGTAGTTTATCCATCGGGTCTTGATCCAATTTAATCTAATCTTGTTTGGCCCTAGCGTCGTTGTCGTCTCCATGTGTTGCTATCGGAACGTTGTCATCATCCCTCCCTCTCCGATCATTTTGGATCGGTGAGACGTCTATCCTTGTCTCCTTGGTTTAGATTTCAACCCATCGGCCGCGCTTGCCAAGCCGCTTCGTCGCAGCCGCAGCCGTGCCCGTTGCGTTGTTGTTCGCCGCGCTGCTGCCCTAGCCTGTGCACCGTCGCTACCGGTTGTGCCGTTGTTGCTTGCCGTCGCCGCTGCGCTAGTCGCCTAGCCACCGTTGTGCCCTCCCTGCCACAGTCGTGTTGCTCCTGCTGTGCGTTACCGCTTGACCGCTAGCTGCTGTTTGGCCGCTGCTCGTGTGTGCCAAGTTGTTGCCGTCCCGCTACTGCAACCACCGAGCCACTGGTCGCCGTGCTGTGTTGTGCCGTGCCGTGCCGTTGCTGCTATACCATGTCGCAGCCGTGCGTCGCTTAAACCTAGCCGCCGCTTTAGCCGTTGCTCGGTAATCAAGTTGTCTAGCCGTAGGTGCATCCCTAGGTTCCTACCGGCCTATCGTTTGCCATACCGGGGCTTTACCATGAATCGTGTCTAGCCCACCGGTTTAGTCGCAGCCGTTGTTGAGTTGTTCGCTCGTTCGTTCGTCCGTCTAGAGTCGTCCTTTAGTTCAGAGCCGTTCAGAGCCGCCGGTTCCGTTCGCCGGTTTCGGTTGATCATTAGGCTGATCCCGGGTCATGTAGAATTGACTCGTTGAGTCGGTATCTCGTGAGGCTCACTTGCCAGATCAATCGAAGCCATCCAATCTTGGTCAACTCTATGTCAAGATTAATCTTAGCCATCCAAAATCAATATAAATCATTTCCTCTCTTTTCAGTGGCATATTATTCCTTTTTAATATATGTCATCTACCAATTATAATCTAATCTTTTTCCGGAGGTTGTTTTAATCTTTTCTCTCAGTTATAAATCATTTGTAAATGGTTTAATTAATTTGGAATAGTCTTTTCTTTAATAGGTTTAATTGGAATTAAATCTTGTAAAATTCATAACTAATTCATATGAAATCAAAATGAGGCCGTTCAAGTCTCTAAAATCATCTAAAATCATGATCTACATGTTTGTTTACTTTTTATGTATTGTTTATTTGGTTTTTATTAGTCTTTTTCCTCGTTTTGCGTGTTAGCTTGTCGTTTCCATCGTTTCGAAGGTTCGTGAGTGCGCCGGAAGTATTCAAGAAGATTAATTGAAGATCGATTATTGCAAGGCAAGTCAGACAGATCCCAAACACAGTTCCTTTGAGCATGTTGATCCTATATTTAAATTCTCTATTTATTTCAACTGTGCATTTATTTTTGAATGTCACCGGGTGGTGTGAACCTATTCCTTTGTTATGGCCAGTTTGCATTGATTACCCTATTTCTTGATTACCTCTGGTTATAATTTGACTAGTTGGATTTATATATTGGTTCAACTAGATGTATTAGATATAATTGCTTAGCCATGCTTAGAAACATTAGCACACAATTGGGATAACTAATGTTTCACTACTACTTAAAGATGGACATGATAATGGTAGCTCACGATGGCTAATCGTGATTGGTTAATTAATTAATGTGCCAACTAAAACTTGATAATGGTGGGTTGTGAGCACATGGTTTTGATGGTCGTGCTCATGACAATTAAGGACCGGTTCACGAGTTTCGGTTGTGAAACATTAACCGTGCCAACCACAAGCCAGAATTGGCAAGGGCTGGACACTTTGTATAGCAAGGCTCATTGTGGAGCACCAGACTGAGAAGTGGCGGAGATAAGCCCACGGGGGTTGCTGGGGAGTCCATGCCTCTGGTTTTTGAGGGGGTGACTACGATCCAGGAACGGTGCACTGCTTTGGGTTGAGTTATGCGAGGGTCTTGTCACAATCACTCGTCATGGTGACGTGTCTGCGCGGACACGGTGACATGACGGTGGGTTGTGTCTTGTGGGTACAGTGGTACACCTCTGGCCAGAGTAAAACTATTCGAATAGCCGTGCCCGCGGTCATGGGCGGGTCTAACAATGTCTTTCGTGATTAGTCCCACACTACTCATTAATAATAATGTGGTAATTGATGGTAATTAATTTAGCTCCTAGTTTGGAATGGTACATTCCTAGTTTGGAGATAGATCTGTACAGCCGGGTATGGTTGTTCAGGATGGTTGGGCCTGAGCAGCATGGGTGTGCTGTTCAGTGTTTGATTTAAATTGATGATTAATTACTCTATTGTTTTACAATTCTCAAATGTTTGCTAAATGCTGCTTTTGCAAATGAGCCCTGTATTATGCCATTCTTTGGTATCCTTGTGCACTTGCATATTTGCTGTGTGGCTTGCTGAGTATGTCATATGCTCACCTTGCAATAATCAATCAAACCTCAGTTGAAGACAAGTTGCGAAGGAGAAGACGTTTGGCTTATACTCCAGTTGAGCTGCCTGTGGGAGTGGAGCCGGAGCTTCGCTAGATTTTATTTTCCGCTGCAGTTTTCTTCTTGGTGAGGACTAAGTGCCTCTTAAGTAAGTATTTATTGTTCTAGTTAATTTGATGAATCTGTATATTAAATTGTCAGTTTGTGTACCTCAGCTGATTCCTGGACGAGGATTTTATGCACAAATAAGTTCGGAAATTACTAGTAAATTTCTGGGCATGACATACACACAAGCAGAAGTTGAAGCCTCAGTACTGGGGTTAGATGATAATAAAAATTTAGGAATCCAGTACTGCGACACACGACCAGAAGATCCAATAGGCATATATCCACGTGCAAAATCAATTTTAGAATTTTCAGAAAAATTCCTTCGAGGCCGGTCTGACCGAGATACAGTGGTCGGTCTGACCGGGGGCCGGTCTGACCGCCTCTGTACTGCCGGTCTGGCTGGTGTCCGGTCTGACCGAGGCTCTGCAGCCGGTCTGACCGCGGGACCCACTGCGGTCTGACCGGTTGCCTCGAGGGAAAACCAGATTTTTGCCACTTTGATTTTGCAACAGCAATCTCTCTCTCCTTTTTCTGTTTATGAGCTAATCTGAAACAAAAATCAACAATATGTCCATCTTTGCCACAAAAAGAACAAATATATTTTTCAAACTAGCATGAAAAGCAATTTGATATTTTTGCAATAACTTTTTAGTTAAAAACAACTCATCCAAAGTGCGTGTGTGCAAAGCAAAACTACAAGCAAGAGAAGATCTATTTTTCAAATCATGTGAAGCATTAACATCTCTAATTTTTGAAATCTCATTCATTAAAACCTCACAATTTTCACAATCATCATCATTAGGAATAAGATATTTTAACCTATCAATTTCAGATTTAAGAGATTCAATGATAAATTCATGTTTTTTATACATCTTCTCACACTTTTTATTTTTTGCACTCAAAATATTAATAGCTCCTTCAAAAGCACTCACCTCATTATCTTCATACTCTGTGTCAGATTCACCATGCGCCATGAAGCAAACATCGGAGACGTTATTTCCCTTATCATCATCTCCACTTTCACCATCTACATCACTTAGTGGCTCGAAAGCGGCGCAAACTTGTTGAAAAGCCTTCCTAAGATTCTCCATCTTCCTCCCTTGGTTAGAACCCTTCGACTTGTAGTTGTTGGGCTTGTTGTTGTTGGTCTTCCCACCATCTTTGTCTTCTCTTTTGCCTCTCCCAAGCTTAGGACAATACGAACGAAGATGATCAATTGAACCACATTCAAAGCAATGATTTGGACCACCTCTTTTCCTGTTCCTGGCATTATTCATAGCTCGAGCAATTCGGTTAGCAGCCAAAGCCAAATCCTCCTCCTCGATTTGTTCGAGTTGATCATCGGATGTGGCATTAAAAGCAGCAAGAAAAGAAGGCATAGATGAAGAAGCATCAACAACCAAAGAGGAAGAAGAAGAAACCAAAGCACTCGATTTAGAATCAACTTTGCGAGAAAGAATATTCATCTCATGTGTTTTCAATTTAGTATAAAGTGAATCCAAAGTCAAAGTAGACATGTTAACAGATTCCTGAATAGATGTAACTTTCATCTCCCAAATAGACATGTCGAGACCATTCAAAAAGTGACGAGAAATCTCAGATTATGGATAGTTAGCATCATAAGAAGAATCAACAGATCTAAGATCACTCAAAATTTTAGTAAATCTAGAAAGATAGTCATCCAAAGCCTCTCCAGATTTTATCTCAAATTTAATGTACTCCTTTTTAAAAAGATCTCGACGAAGCTCTTTAATGTTATTTGTTCCTTGATGAAAATTCTTCAAAGCATTCCAAATCTCATGAGCAGTTTCAAGATGTGCAACACGATCATAATCAGAACGAGAAATCCCACTCAAAAGAATATTACGAGCTTTGCAATTATTTTCAAATTCAGTTTTTAAAGCATCAGTATTAATTGCTTCAGGAATCACATAAGGATGAGAAACTTTCCTCCAAATATCATAATTTTCAGTCATAATGTAAGATTGCATCTTACTACACCAATGAGGAAAATCAGTTCCATCGAAAATATGAGGCTTAGTTGAAAACCTAGCGGGAGTAGCCATGGCAAAAAGTTTAGATCGATAAAAATCCAAAGAAGAAAACGAGGCTCTGATACCAATTGTAGGATCGTAAAGGGCCTTTCCCACCCCAAAAGCTAGCCATTGAGGTGAGGAGCTCCACCACTTATATCTTAGGTCCTTTGCCCTTCCACAACCAATGTGGGACTATTCAACACCATTTATCCCCCCTCTGGTTGGCTTAGTTCTTGTGTTTCGATCCTACATAAGATGTCTAGCCAATCACACATTGGATCAGCTCTAGTCTTCAGTAATTTCTAGCTTTTGGGTGGGTCTCACTAGCTAGTGCTATGTGTGGAATTTAGGAGTTATACCTCTGACCGTGCTGATGTTGATAACTTGTTGGATGATAGTTGTTGCTTCAGTTGTTTAGCTGACCAATTTCCAATATTTTCTAGGATCAAATCCTCTCTCGAGAAACGGAGTTGTGAAGTTCTGTACAACTCCAACAAAGTCTTAGTGTCATCGAGATATCCATGAATTGAATCATCAAAGCTGGATTGTTTGCAAAAATGAGCCATTTCATCTGCCCAACAGTTCCATATGAGGTGATGAAACTTTTGAAATCAAAGCAATGTAGACTAAAAGGTAGGATGATGTTCAAATTTTAGTATCCTTTATAGCTCCCAAAAGTACCTGAGGTGATATCATAGCCATGAGTGCGCAGGAGGCGAAATGCCATTGCACACGTTGGTATGTCCAGCATCACATCCTCCTCATTGTGTAGCCAGCATCTGCAAACAGTAATAAAATTGAAAGATCAAAGGAATTGGTACAAAACACTATAAATTCTGTGTAATCCTTTTGTTTTGGAAAGGTAGATGAAAATTTCTTCTGAGTTGCTGTCACCTGTATGTTCTGTCCAATATGTCTCTTATCTCACACACAAAAATCCGAGAAATCCCCGTCCTTTCAAGAGCATCGACCGTGCATAGCTGGGAGTATATATTTTGCGGATACATTGCTGGGACTGCAGAGAAATCTTATGTCCGTTAGCTGCATATGGTTGACATTTTTTTTTATCTAGTTCACATATACACGAAAAGTGATTTTTACAGTACTTGACAAGGTAATGAGAAATACTATATTTTACGATATATATAACTGGATGTTTCTTCATGCTATAACACCAAAAACAAAAAAAAGTTAGGAAAATTAGAACCATGCCATTATAATTTTGTAAAATTTGAGATATGACATCCTGACCCACATATCATTGACTCATATCGGTCCTACATGTCATTGAAATACCGATGGCATATCTCAAACTTTACAAAATTATAATGGCATGGTTCCAAATTACCACCAGAGGGGTAGTACTTAGGGGTAGTACTACACTAGAAAAAAAATGTAAATAAGGTATTTGTAGCTCCGGTACCACTTCAAACACTGTAAAATTTTTGTATATTAATCCATATGGATTGCTGCTGCTGCTGTCTCGTACCTGGGCCGCCAAACTTATTTGTAAATGAATCCAAATAGTTGAGCGCGCTGTCATTGAAACTATAGATTGCTGCAGCTGCCGTTGTGGAAGGTGAGTTGAACAACGATCCATTCTTTCTTTGATACGCCATTACTTCATCCCAATCTTGTAGGCTCCCTAACCCTTCCGATACGTATGCCATAAAGGCTTTTCTTGCAGAAACTGTTCAAGCGCCATCCCTGATATATTGTCAAAATTATAACAGTGGGAAATTAAGAACAAACTTTAATATAAAACTAGGAAGGTAGCCCGCGCATATGCGCGGGCATGTGCGTAAAATTTTTTTACGAATGTCCATATGTGGATGGTTTTCTATCAAAAATATTCTTTCACTTTATCATAAACTAAAATTAAACTAATTCGACGTGCTTTGAACGCTGGTTACTTGAAACATATAAATTGAACTAAAATTACTTTAAACCGTGTTGTTTCTAATACATGAGAAAATTTGTGTCGAAACAATAGATGTGTTCCCTATGAATGTCCAATTATTTTTGTTAGATTCTGTTTGAAATTTTAAATATATTCATTTTATTAGTTTTGCTAAAATGTTTGAATATTTCTATTTAGAATGGATTATAAACCCAACAAAAACAAATTTTAAATTAGATAAATTTTATTTTATTTTCATTTCTTTTTATCTCCATTTTTTTTGGATAAATCCACTTTATGAAGCATCTTTTTTGAAATGCTTTGATCTCTGTAAGTCAGAATGAAAATATATGTGGGTTGATCCTACAACCTGCCATGGGGTAAAGGTATCAATTCTAAATTATCTCGCTCCAATTAAGTAAGAAAAAATAAAATAGATGTCGTAGTATTTTCTTAGCAAATTACCACTAAACTGGAATATCATGTAATAATTGCATATTTCTAGATTGTTCTATTCTATATGTCACAAATTCACGATGTACTGTAGGAAGTTTTACCCAAAAAAATAGATATGGTCTTTTAATTTCTATCTGTAATTGGCTTATATATAGCTGAGGCCACATCATGGTTGTTTCATTCTTAAGATTCCTTGGTGCAACCAACGTGCCCGGTACAATCGGTTTGTTGTTCAACTGGCCACGTGACTTCATAGACCATATATATAATTTAGAAGCTATGATCATTTTATGATTATTTATTTATCTCCTGAAGTGATCATTTATTGATAAAAGCATCAATATCAAAATGTATGGGTAAATAGCTTCTATATATAAGCTGAGAAAAAGTTGATAGAAAGTCGTTAGATGTCTATCAGGATATAAGTAATGGGTCAACCAGTTTTATAAAAAATTGAGCTGTGATATTTTGATTTTTAGTGAGCAATTTTAGTATTTTCTTTTCTTTAGGGTAAAATTTGCTATAGGATATTAAAAAACATGTAATTGGCCGAGAGACACCGTAAGAACGCGTATCTGTTGTGGCACACCGAAAAAATTGGTAATTAGCTACTGGTGGCTCACGATATTATTTTATAATATCCAAAGGAAATGCAGAGAGAGACAATAACAAAAGTATAACTTTTCCCTTACCTACTAAGTCTGGCTTGCAAACACCTTTGACGCAGCAACAGCACCCGCCGGCGGTGAGATGGCTCTCTAGAGAGGGGAGAGGGGGTCAAGGAGGGCCCGTGCACCTGGGCTTGTGGCTCCATGTCATTTCCGCACTTGTTGCCGCTACAGTGTGAGGGCTATGCTGGCGCTAATGCTCCGCCACACACCACGCTTGGGGTGAGCACAACGTGGACCACCTCTTAATTCATGTCGAGTAGGGTGTCGCAGAGCGCAGGCTATTGTTGTCGATCTCGGAGTCTTGGCACGCCACGCTGCCATACCCTCCACCGCCCATGTCGTGACTACCACGGCGTTAGAGCGATATGCGAGCCACACATGGCAAGAAGGGGCAAAATCATACTTTCGTGATTGTTTCTCTCCCCTTTTCCTTTGGATATAACAAAATAATACCACGGGTATCTAGTAGCTAATTACCAGTTTTTTGCGGTGTCCCATAGCAGATATATGTTCTTGCAGTGTCTCTTAGCTAATTATACTTTTTTTGGGATGTCCTGTTGTAAATTTTACCTTTATTGAGAAGAGGCTTCAATATGGATGTGGGTTCATAATGTAATTTTTTGTTAGCAGTTAATATAGTCAATATGGGCATTAAGTTATTGTTTTCACTTAGAAAAATAATAGCTGGCTAGACCTAATAGGTGGAGATTTGTTTGTGGTCTTTTCTTTGCTCATGAAAATAATTTTAATTTTAATTATCATAGAGATATAAAAGCTGTGAAAAGTAATGCTGCACACTGCAAGTGAACGGGGATGGAGGAAGGGTTGAGATGTTTCTTTTTTTTAGAAAAATATTGATTGATTTGATGATCTAAAATAATGTGTTGATGTTTAAGTAAAAAACCGATGGTTGGATGTTATTTTTTTCTCAGATTTATTAGGTTTTTTTTTCTAATTTAAGTGAGATAAGTATCAGCTTAGCGAAATACCCATAGGGAAGGAGAGGAAGGAGAGGAAGGGAAGATGGTTTGGGATGTTTTTTATTAAAAAAATTAGATACAATAATGATGTAAAATAATGTGTGTATCGATTTAAGTGGAAAACAATGGATGGATGTTTCTCTAATTTAACATTGTCATACCACGATTTAGAAATATCTATAAGATTTTTAATGGACTTTAACACCTATTTTTGAGATTACTTTCGATAAAGTTAATTTTTGTTTTAAGTGTGACAGGGATAAAAAACAGAAAGGAACAGGGAGCCTACTAATTGATCACTCTAGCGTGGTGGACTGTATGGGGGACGTGGGTGGTTTTGGTTTTCCACCGATTTAAATAAAAATCAACGGAGATTTATCTATTTTATTAGGGTGCCACGTGGCGACTTGAGAGTATTTATAGGGTGCCATGTCACGGTTTGGGACTGTTTGTAGGATATTTAATGAATTTTGAAGTATAAGATAGATAGATAGTACTACGTACATATGGTTTTTCTCTTTATCTTATATGGTAGAAAATTATATTTTATATTTTTCTCCCGATTATGCTATGTACTTTTTTTACTTTATCAGACATGTATTTTTTCTTCCGACGAACGGAACATAAGCTTTATTGTTTTTTTCCGAATCATCGTACTGTACTTATGATTTTTTGTTTTGCCGACGGTACGTATTTTCCCTTTTATACAGGGAATGTATTATATACACACCTAATGATTCGTAATAGGTCCACCAATTTAAAAGAAAATCATCTATAGATATAGATATAATCTAATGGTCTAAAAATGATGGGTCCACCAATTAAATGAAAATTAACGGTGAGATTAGACAGTGCCACGTGGCGGCATATGAGTGTTTATAGAGTACCACGTGGTGGTTTGAGGGTGTTTTTAGGAAGTTTAATGGACTTTGAGTATATAATAGATAGATGCCCGACATATTAGAATTCCTCAGCAATAGGAAAATATAAATTATAAAATATATCATGAGTAGTTTGATGCATATGTTATATTAATGTTGTTTTTAATGCTGTAGTAATTTGTTATTAAACCTATTTGGCAAAGAAAAAAATGTATATGATAATTGATTAAGGAATAATTGTCTAGGAATACCAATCAAATAGTAAGAGGGCTTGTAGAAGCGTCGTGACTATATTTGAATTTTATTGTTATAGTATAGAAAATCCTAATTTAAAAAGGCCATCTAATTTGTTTTCGATGGTTTTAGCACTGTACTTATACTTACTTTTAGGGTTTTATAGTTCTTTTTTATCGTGCTTACAGCATACATGTGCATGTTCCTTTTTTATTCACGTGAACGGTAATATCTCAATGTTTTTTTTCTTGATAGCTTTTTTTCATCGTATAAGTATGGTCTAAAATAATGGGTCCACCAATTTAAGTGAAAATCGACGGTGGGATTGTAGAATGACACATGGCGGTCTAGGAGTATTTCTAGGAGTGCCACATGGCAGCGTAGGAGCGTTTGTAGGAAGTTTCATGGACTTTTAGTATATAATAGATAGATAGATAGATAGATAGATAGATAGATAGATAGATAGATAGATAGATAGAAGATAGATAGATAATAGATAGATAGATAGATAGATAGATAGAAGATAGATAGATAGATAGATAGATGTGGATAGTATGCAGATATATGCCAATCTACCATGTTCAGTAGTGTGCAGAGAAAAAACCTGGATTTTCCAGAATTTTGCTGCCTAGGTACGTTCTACAATAAGTTATAATTAAGTGCTCGGTCGTTCTTAACTGCTATTAATGGAGGAAAAGCTAATTGCATTGTGCTCCATAGAGTAATGAAATTTATTCGCAATCCCTTCATAAGGGACACCATAGATATGCTAGCTGAGTCCAGATCATTTTTTTTCCCCTTCTAATCTGATCTGTTTTCAAATAATAGAACTCCCAAAAAACACGGATACAATTCCCAGTTAGTTCCGACACTTTCATGCATGATATTTGCTTGATTTCAATCCATCCTGACATGTTATTGTCTTGCCGCTAGTAATTTTACACTTTTAAATACAAAAGCTAATTAAAGAAGTATAAGTACAATATAAATGTTCAGAACTGAATTTTATTAATTAGTTTTTCACTAATTGGCTAACCTTTCCAATTCGATCTTCCGGAGGTGAAAAATCTCATCAATATATGTTTGCATAACAGGTAATCGCAAACCCATCCCAGCGGCAAGGCTAATCAGACCAGAAAAAGTAATGTTGAAACCAGCGGGAGCAATAGTTTTGACATCCATCGCAACAGAGAAATTTCTTCCGATAAAATTTAGACCTGTCAACAAGCATAATTCACAGCAATAAGGTCTCAAGAGCATCGAACATTAAGGTACGGAGAGCGGCAGTTTACTGATCCTTTTTTTAAAAAAAAAATTAGAGAAGGGTATTTTTTACCCGGCCATTGAAATAGGAAACTTAGCCCCACAAACAACCCAATCTCTGAAATTTTCTCATATAGAGATTTGAACTCAGAACATTGGAGTACTACTCTGGTCACTGCAACCACTAGTTTACTGATCTTTTTTTTTAAATGATTTACCGAGCTCTTTTGCCATCAATAAATATTTGAAGCTTGAAACAAAGGTTAAAATACTTAGTAGGAAACACAAAATTGGTGTATATAGATCTCTCTCAAAAAGTAATTTTATAATATCTTCAACTTACAATATTTTATAAATTTATTCTAATACAAAATTATAATCAAAGTCACACCTTAAATTCTCTTAAAATGTCAGATATCATATACTGTTTTTACTAGAGGCAGCACTTTTTACCTCTCTTAATGTGATATGGACCTACATTCCACCTCTTGAGCGCAACAACACAAGCCAATGTACACAAA